>NC_139045.1:28380168-29580168 GCF_965140915.1 Aythya marila | reverse complement strand
CCTTTCATTTTATTGAAATGGAATTCAATGATTTATATGAAGGAGTGCATAATTTTTATTACAGACTTTTTACAGAAGTTTTGAACTTGCGTGGTAGTAGGTATAATCAAAGTTGAATACAATAAAGAAAGTGGTAATGTTTCTACTTCAGAACACTTTCAGCTGAAAATAGTTTTGTCAATGCTTTAAACTCTTCTCACTGAAGCTTCTTCTATCATGGGTATGAACCAGCCCTGAATGCCTTTGGGAGGACTACGTAGAAATAATTTTCAATTGCTTCTGATAGCTAGGTGAGTGCATAGTGTCTTGCTGCCTCTTGTTTTCATCTCTCCATTGAAAAAGGCCTACTGAAATCCACTATGTACCTCAGTCTCCAGATCTTGTGACACCTTGAGTGTCTGGACAGCTAAGGATTTTGTATTGGAGACTCTCACTATACTTTAGATGGTGTCTTTGACAGACCTGCTACTGTGGTTATCCTTCTTGTTTCTTAATAGGACTTCATACTGGAAGGTTTCCTATAGAGAAGCAAATCAAAGATAAATATATGGTAGTCTGGAAGATTGTTTGAGGAGATGTATGGAAAAGTAAAGAGGATAGTCTTCTCCCTGCTGGGCAGAGGACAAGCACAATTTACTTTGGGTTTGACTTTGATACCAAAATTTGAAGCTGAATTTTTCTATTGCCATAGGAGTGTTTTTTTTTTTTTTTTTTTTTACACTTTTTATCAATTTCCTATCCAGACGATGCATAATTCACAGTAAATCCTCATCGTTATTGATTTAAAAAACATAAGCTTAATCCTCAGTGGCACTCAAAGGCCTGTTGAATTCTAAGTTAGATACTTCATTGTTGCATCAACATGTTCATGATGGCAGACATGACGTTTAGAAAACAAAAATTCAGTTAAAACAAGTATAAGGGTATATAAGGATATTGCTTTGGCCATAAAATTTCTTCCAGGAACTGTCAGGAATTCAGCTGTCAGGAAAAGAGGTTTGAATTTATCTGCCATAAGTGAAACAACTTTTTTTTTTTTTTTTTTTTTTTTTTTTTTTTTGAAACAGTCACTTTTATTTCATTATTTTTGAAATATTTAAGGCACTAAAAGAGTATATGTTAATGCATTAACAAAGTAAAGAAATAGGAGGCTTGGTAACTATACATTGCACTTGTGTACCATACCTTGAATTCAAAAGCTGGCTATCACTGCATCCATTTATTACTTTATTGTCCTAACACTTTCTTCTTGTATGGGTGCATGTATGTATCCCTGTATGCCCCTCCTGCTTTCTGTTATGGGTGGGTGTGTTTTCTTTTCAGGCTGAGACCTAAAGTAAATGCTTTATGTACAATGTACAACTTCTGGTCCTGAAGGAAAGTCTGCACATAGTCTAAATCACTTAAGTAATGCAATAATCATGGAAGCAGTCTATTATTTGGGTTCTGTTTCAGTTTGTGCTTCCTTTTGTGCAGAAATTTGAGAAAAATTATGTGCTACACATGCAAATGATACTTAGTAAAATAAACAAAACATACAAACAAAAACAACAAACTAATAAATGTCATCATCAGATTTCTTTTCCCCATAAAGCACTTTAATAAAGTAATTTAAATAAAAAAAAAATTCCAGATGTACTTTATATTATTTTTTAAAGACTCGCGTTTATTTGATTTTAAGTCATTGTTTCAGTTGTCTTCACACAAATATCTTACTACCAGCTGAGTCTTCTAAGAGTATTTGGACATCAGTATGTTTCTGGCAGATACAAAAAGGAGGTCTGCACATCTCCTGTATGCTCTACAAGGAAAGAGATTGAACTACTATTATTTTGCATCCTGGGGCTTGCCAACATTTACCGCATCTGAAGATGCTGAAGCAAATTTGGCTTGATTAATGCTCTTAAAAGTTCTAATTTCTGGTTTCTTGCTTCGTCATTCTGTTGGAGTCTTCATTCCCAAGCCAATGTCCTGTAATTGTGAGAAAATAAAAGGTGGACTTTGTCCCAATGTGCTCACGACACATTCTGCAATAGGAATGTTGACTTCAAAGTAGTCTGTGTAATTACTTCTCCTTTGAATTTAATCATGCCCTCCTTCCAAAGTATTTTCTGTTTTGCTATTATATGCAAGAGTTTCAGAATATCAAGATATACATAGCTGGAGTTGAACTGATGTTAACTTGTTTACAAAGATCAAAGCATGCACATATGGTTACATGGTATGTTGATTTGTACTTTTTGGCTTCCTGTTCAGAATGAGGTTCTTGCTGAGGAATGTGTGGAACTTGGGCTAGCTCTCCCAGCACAGTACGTTCCTAGAAGAGAGCTTCTGTTTGCAGTGCCATACATGGAAAAGGCTGGATTCCCTGCAGATGTGGGACAAAAAGCTTTTATAGCATCCTTTAAGAAACAGCATTTCTTGTGGCTGTGGGATGCCTCAAAGACTTCTGAGATGCATTAAAACTATTGTAGTAAATACAGCCTTCAGTAGTGAATAATTTACCTTGTGGTTTTCTGATGAGCTCATCTTGAATTTATTACGTGTGTTTAGGAGGTGGACAGAGATCACATCTGAGTGAAAATTCAACAGCAGTACTGACCGGAACTAAATCAGTTTTCAAAATACTTGAAGAAATAGTCTATTTTTTACTGTAACTTACAGTAACAGCAATCTCTAACTGTTCCAGTTTAACACAAGAATTGAAATGCTTGTCTACCTTCTGTGCAAGGCATTTTCTCCGCTATTACCATCATAATAATGGTACCAAAATGCTATAAAACTCAGAGCCAGTGGTGAACTTTTGTGACTTTATCAAGAATGTACTTCCTCTGCTTCAAATTCATATGGGAACAAAACTTGCTTGTTAAAGTGATTCTGTTTCCTATAACTTCTACTCTTGGATGGCCTGGTGCCCAGAATCTTTTCAGACCAGTAGGGTACAGACTATCCAGCATGTTTTATAAGCAGTATTTTCATTTTAAAATTTGATAGCTAACAATGACTTTTCATTTTCTTCTGGTATGTTGTCACCAATAACCTCACATCCACTCGTAACGAACCTCTCAAAGCAGAGGACTGGTGAGAGAAGGCAAGGACCCAGGCACTGGAAGCAGACAGTAGCTTTTTGGTTTCTGTATAGTTTTGGCAAGATTTGATTCTATGGTGGGAAACAGTGTCTGAAAAAGAGGAAGCTCTGTGGTTCAAAAAGCTTCTTGCTGTGCAAGGACGACAGATTTTTCATTAGCAGAAAGTTGTATATAATACACAAGACTTAATTATATACAACACAGAAATTGCTTATAAGAGGAGTTCTCGGAGATGGTCCAATGACTAAATCCAAAATACTGTGTGTGTGTGGGTGAAGGTGATTAAGCTTGATTCTTGAGAAAATGGAATTAAGATCTAAATTCTTTATGAAAAATTGATAAATTATCAATTACCACTACAAGCCTGTCACTTATGGACAGAAAAAGCATTGGTTTTTAGTGTGCAGACGTAAGTAAAATTCTGAAAGAGAGGAGGGCAAGGGAAACTTTTAGCAGTCTACTGGCTATTGAAATCAATAAATTAGGAAGTTAGCGTAAACAACAAGAAGCCTTTTAAATAGCACACCAAACCCAAATCAGCTCTTCTCGACCTCATATCAACTTCCTTGAGTATTCTTGCTCAGGCACTTTTGTATGCTTTTATGATACTTCCATGGATAGCCGATCATTGCCACACTGATGACAAATCCTGCAAGGGATGAGAATTTCTTTCCTAAATTTAAATATAGTTTCTTATTTGAATGTTCATATGAGCCTCTTAGGCAAATCTCTGGATGATTCTGTCAAACAGCCCATGTGTTTGTGGTCTGCTTCAGTGCCCTGGGATGTCTAAGGGAGGCAGTGGGTTTTGTTTCTTTCCCACCCTCAGTAAATTACTGCGCCCATTTCCTTAAGACAATAGACAGAAATGTGTTTTTTCCTTCCCACCAAGTTAATGTTGTGTTTCCTAGTATGTGGAAAGGTCTGTTATAGTTGCTTTATGTTATGCATTCACTATTTGCCTGACAAATGTGGCGTAAGTGTTTTAATCCTCCTCTCTAGACAGAGGATTTTCCTACAGGAAATTCTCTCCTCTTTGAGCCCTCTGGGATTTTAGCATTAAAATCTGTTGGTAATTTTTTAAGTTAAGTTGCTGAATTCTAACGAAAAGATTGTTAGAATTGATTTACCATGATTTTTTACATTGATTTACCATGCAGCATAACTTCTTGTATTATCTATTGAGCTTGAATGTGAGCTAATGCAATGTGATGGTCTGTTTTTTTTTAAAGGTTGCATTGTTTCTTCATAAAGCAACATACTCTTATCAGATAATTTTATAAAATGAGATCAGTATCATTTTACCCACTTTATAATTTTTTTATGGGAGCAATTACATGTAATGTCCTAAATCAAATCTGATTTTGGATAAACTAATAGCTCTAATGCTTAGACTTAACGATTTATGGTCTTAAATTAAGAAATTAGCTAAGGTTTAAATTGATGGTTAATTTCTGTAAGGGCTGGAGGCAAATGTGAAAATGCTGACTAACTTCAGAAAGTGAAGTCTTTTGTGACACTGATACAAATCATAATTAAAAATGACTTCTTTCTCTTTCAGACTGATGTGTGAAACTGTTAGATATGAAAGGCATGAAGCAAATGAAGTCCTGTACTAGTAAGTGTTTCCTTCTTCCCTTCATATGGTGTTAATTCTAATTATATTCTGAGTAATTCATTCTGAAGTGTGTTAAGAACAGCATTTCATGCCATCACCCTCCCCCAGTGCAGAGTCTGTAAACATCAGTAAGCTACTCCATTTTCATCATGAAACAATGGAGAAATTTACTGGTTCTGGGGGGAGAGCTTCTAGTGACTTACTTGCTGAAGTGTATTACATTTTTTTATTCAGTGAGATTATACAGAATTAGTAAGTGGGATGTCTTCTCATTACAATAAGTTGTCATTTGGTTTCGCGTCAGTTTTGTCAAAGTAGTAGTGATCAGCGTCTCGTGCCAGAGGTGCCAAATTGACAAATCTAACGTGGCTTGTAATTAACTGGGATGTGATCTAATGTCATCTCAGATTTACGATAAACATCTGAGAACTGCAGTTTCTTCATTTATACAATCAACTTACTGGTTGATTTATACAATCAACATTTATACAGTCAACTTACTGGTTGATTGTATAAATGGTTAAATAGGTTCATCAGATTTTCATTCATTGCAGCTAGTCCAGGCTCTAAATGAATATTTGCTGGGTTGTCTGGTATTATTTGAATATTAATGCATGCAAAGAATGCACCTGTGTGCCTCTTTTATGCATATGTATTTTTTTCCTGCACTGACCATTGTAAGGAAGATGTGATTGAACAAACTTCAATGCTAAGCCTTGACTATTCTACAAGGTTAAATTAATGTCTACTGAAACATATTAATCATTTATGTATGGGAAATGCACAAGGTCAAAGTCTGTAGATGGGTAGATTATTTTGTAATCAGATCAATATAATCTTTGCAATTAATTTTACAGATTAATTTGCTAGTGGCTATTGTGCTGGTGTTTTGTCCTTCTGTAGGCAGTTGGGTTTGTGTCCATTATATTTCCCAGAGTTTTTGTTTAGTTGTAATATCTTGGCTCGTTCTAACCATTAAAATTATATGGAGAATTAATCAAGGCTACTACTTACACATAAAAGCAAGGCAGGGAAAGTTATCAGGGAATACATGTCTAAGAAAATAAAATCTGCAAACAAAATTGTGAAATCAGGGTTAACCTGAAGTGCTTTTTGCCAATCCTTTGCACTGATTTACTTTGTCACTCCTTCGTGTGACTTCATCTTCACCTTGGTTGTTTGCCTGTCATTCCTATTTACTCACTTCTTGACATTTTTTTTTCTCCTTGATTTTTTTGGTAGATTTAATAGGCAGTTTGGCAGTTTCTATATATAGATGCTAATACAAAATGTACTTGCTCTAGCATTTCACATCTCTGAAAAAAAATTGATAAAATCATTCAGTGTTATCTTTTGGGTTCAGACTATTAAATATTAGATCAATGTTTTGAAGTCATGAGTGTATATTATGCCAACCTGAGTTGTAGGTTTATATTTTATTTTAATGGGCAATTTGAGATCTGTGTGGTGAGAAAATCCCTTAGACCCTAAAATCTAATTTCAGCCTTCTATTTTTAGCACAATAAACCTGGAGGGATACCTTTTTTTTGCTGCATAAATTCAGCATACATACAGGGAATGGCATTCTTCTAAGCAGAACTCCAAATTTATAAAGTACACATTGTGAGAAACTCTTAGAGTACTGCAGGGGATAAGCAATATGATGAAGGTTAGAATCAATGCCCTTGGTTATAAGATTCAGGAAATGAACTTGGAGCACACAACCTGGTCGTTTGCATTGAACGTGCCAGAATTCTTCACTCAAAATTCTTCTTTCATTCATGAAGGCTAAGGGCTTTTTTATTTGTTTTTAAATTAAACGGGAAGTCTAAGTCAGCTTTTTTTCCCGGCAATGATATGACTTGCATGGAAATTTGAAATCGGGTGCTAATCTTCTGTGTTCATTAGAAAAAATCTATTAAAATAGCTGCAACTGTTGGAGCTGTTAATTGACCTGTGTGTGTGACCTCCCTGAGGCACAGCTTAATGTCTCGGTGAGAATAAGCTAAATTCTTATCTGTGGATGCTAACATGAAAACAGATATACTTGCTTTGTTTATTTTATTGAATTTCAGTCATTGTTAAAATTCTGTTTGTACCTGTGTGGTCAGCTGCATTTATAAAAATGGTAAATTTCTGTTGCATATAGGCAATGCTGAAAATACTTGTCTGCATTCGGTATAAACACAGTAAACTTTTTATCCTCTGTTTTTTAAGAAGTTGTTAATGTTCTAAGTATCTCTGTAGATCCTTTTTTATTGGCCAAAGGGATAAAATGGAGCATGTTGTTTAAAATTGGCTTATCTGCATTTACTTTACTATCAGCGGGTGTGCATGGTAGTGACAAATTCTCAAACCCTACGGCAATATCCCTGTTTAAATGGAAACTGGGTTATTAAGAGTGGCAGTTCAGCTCGAGTTATTCTTCATTTGCCAGTCATCCTACTACTTTAATTTGATGGGAGGTTAATGATAAAAGGGCTTAAAACCTTCAAGGCAAAGTTACAGAACTGAGATTTTACTTGACACACATACCTGGCTTTTTTAACCTGCTTCCTTTATTCAAATCTCCCTAAAAATCCCATATTTAGTTTGGTCACTTGATTTTGTGGGTAGTTCAAAGAAAAAAATATGTTTTTCATAACTATGACTATTACACAGTTGTCATATCCAAAAGTAAGTTTCTAATTAACATTTTTCTTGGAAACCAAAGTTTTAGGAGATTTTTAGATAGATGGTGCATGTATCTCTGGAGGGTAGAACAGAATTTTTCAGATCAAAATTTAAATATTTGCTATGGTAGCAGAAAGGGATCTTTGGCAATAAAGATTTTACTTCTAAGCTTTTGATTTTTTTTTTCTCTCCCCCCCCCCCCCCCCCCCCCCTTCCTCATTAGTCATACAGTGGCTGGATTTGGTTTTCAGCCATGCTGTTCCATATTTCTGTATGTATTTGAAAGTGTCTCAGTTGCACGAGCCTCCCAAGTCCTGTGTGAGGTGTCCCAAGTACACACCTGGGTTCTCTTCCTGTAATTTTTACTGTTGCTGTAATTAAAAAGCGTGCACATTTGAAACAGAACTTGCCGTCTTCTGTTTTAGATGGAACAAAGTCATTGCCCTATCTAAAGCTGTGTTTTAATATCGTGCAAAAATTTTCTTGTTTGTGGTACAGGAGGATTAGACTGACTGTAGCAGAGATGTTCCTTGGTATCTAGATCAGTGCATCTCAATGCTCTTTGGCTTATTCTTTGTGTAAGGAAGTCTTGTATATCTTTAAGCTTCCCTGTTTTCGTTACTGCAGACATCTGACTGGCAGAAAATATTTAAGTTTTGATGACCTGCTTTCCGAAGTCACTCAGTAATAATATCTTCAGTGTTTTGGAATTGCCATGTTACAGCACAGCATGTTTTTGTGCTTGTCTTCTCTTTGGCTTCTGTGCAGTTGAGCCTGGAGCTCACACAGCTGCTGTTTATGTTGTTTTAAAAACAAGCAAAGAAACAAAAACTCAACCCAGGTTGTTGGGAAGTGTTTTATATTTTTAGAGAATTTTTCAACCTGATAGGGATAAGCTTCTACCTACCATGTGTCCCTTCTGAGGAGATTGTGAGATTCTTAGTTTGGATTTACGCTGGTATCAGTAACAAATTTCTCTGTCTGTAGCAATTTAGTAATATGCCACTTGTTTTGATTGTGTTGATTGTTAGAAAAGAACAAGTATTAAAAGAACTGTACTTGTCTCCTGTGCATCTTGGAATTGTAATGTTAAGGTCTGTGGTTGGAAGCATCTCCCATTTAACACCAATGTTTCTGTGTACTCTGATGCCATTCAGTTGTGCAACCTTGCATTCAGTTGTGCAATCAGGCTGCAGAGCAGAGATGGCTGGGGACATCCTTGACAGGCTGCTCTTCTGGAGAGGAGACAGGCTGAGATCTGCCCGTGGGTCGTGCATTGCGCATACAGCTGAGGAAGGATTCTAGATGTAGTTTGTAAAGCGTCCCTGTATCTTAGCCAGACTGCTAAAACGGAGTTTTGTTTGCAGCTGTAGGTCGATGTCATTAACACACAGTTGCTCTGTGAGAGACGGTCAGGTGAGAAATGGATCTGCTGGATTCTTTAAGAATGGGAAACTGAGAGTTGATTTTTGAAGCCCTACAATAAGAGTGATGTTGAGCAAGTTCGTGGAACACTCACACTTGAATATTGCCTGAAGACTTTCAAAAGGATAGAAGCAGCAAAAAAAACAACCAACCAAAAAACCCCACAAAGTGGCTCGCCAGTTATGCATAGACTTACTTAACTGTGCAATGAAGCATAAGAAAGATGAGCTAAAAGGTTGCTGGTTAGCTATTGCTGCGGGTTCTTGAAGCAGAACAGCTCTGCAGAGCCCACCTCACTGAAATTGTTTTCTGACACTTGTGTTAGGGAGGTGTGCTTGTATGTTCTGAACATGTTTACAAAGACTTACAATGGTGATCTCTTAAAGACAAGTTATTCTGTATAGATATGACCTCTATATATACAGTTATGTTTTTTAAATATTAAGCTTAAAGCCTACAATGTTACAGAAATAACTGAGGAGTGTGTAAGGATCAAGCTAACATTTCAATTAGTGATATTCTTGGTGATCAGTAGTATTTACTCTCTTGTATGCTTAATGCTTTGCATGTAACCAGACTTTTTGATTTTGACCAGGAAGTACCTTGTTTTAGAGACTCTAGGTCACATTTCTGCAGTTACTGCTTTTTTTTTTTTTTTTTTTTTTTTCATGAATGTTATTGACTTCAGAAAATCCCTACAAAAGGTATCTTCCTTGATCCTCTTAGGAATATGAGGCATTTTGAAAATGATTTAAAATGCTTTGAACGAACAGTAAACTCAGAATACATCTGTTTGAGGAATCTCTCTGTATCGGCATCCTAATTTTCAGGTAGACATCATCAGGCAATAAGTATTAATTCTGCTTATGCGTCCGTAGATTTCTGTGGAAGTCATACAGTAGTTTAATAATGCAAAGAATTGCCACAGCATGACTGGTCTATTTTTTCCTTTTTTTTCCCCCTACCCCCTAAAGTATTCCTAAAGGTGCATTATATCTGCTTATAGTTGGGCGGTTGCCCAAGTAGCGTTGGGATACTGCCAGTTCTGCACTGCAGTAAATCAGCATCCTGAATTTATACATCTTCTTGTGGATACATTTTCAATGAGGAATTTCTTAGGCAATGTATATCATTAAAACAAATAAATTCAAGGACTTGGCAGTTAGGTCTCTGTAAGCAGACACAGGAATCAAGGCTTCTTAATAGTGTCAGTGATCGATGTTACAGTCTGTTGGCTTTGCATAGTCAGTTCAAAATTTGTGTTATTGTTTGACCTGATTTTGAGACTTTAAGACTAAAATGAAGTTTTTGAAGGGATTTTAATTTGCAGCTTCCTCATGTTTTACTAAAGGCTATCAAGTTTTTATCACTGCTGTAATTTTGAGAATAAAAGCCTTGATTTTTGGAGAAATATTGTAATGGAATAAAATTTAATAGCAGAGTTGTCTGACTATAATGACCACAGAATATTTTGGTTGCAAGATCATACTATTTTTACTACAACTGTCATCCTTTTCCTTATGATTTAGGAGACTATATTTTTTTTGTACTGAATTTCTCTTCTCTGACATCAAGGAGCAGTAATTCACGGTCCAAGTTTGACATCAAAATTTCAATGACAATATACCAGCTAGATTAAATATATTTAAACATACAAAGTTGCATTATGTATTTAATAATCATCTATTTAATCAGCTAAGTCTAACAGACTGGTACTTGCTAACGAAACTGCAATAATCAATTTGATTGAATTTTGTTTTCTTTTACTGACATTCTATTTTAAAATGGAGAGATTATAAATAAATGAAATACTCTGAAGAAAACCATGCTCCTCATGATATGCTTTCATATACACTGAAGAATTGTTTCTGGGACTGAATGCTTCATTTATTCTTTGTTTCCCGGTCTTGCTACCAGGAGATAAGACACCAGTTTTCATCAGATGTCCATTAATAAAATATAACCACAGGCATAAGTTGAAATGTCCGTGCTAAGATACGCATTTAATGAAAATTAGAAGCTCTAATTTGAGTTAAGTTTTATCACTGGATAGTTTGACTTTCTTTTATTTAAAGATAAGAATAAACATAGCTTGAATGTGTTCATTTAAAAAAAATATGGAAATTTTATGTCGCAGACATTCAGTATCCAACGTTTTATTTCTGTGTTTGGGATATACTTCTTAATGTCACGAAGCATATTTAAAATGCTGTTGCAGATACCAGATATCTGCATAACTAACTAACTAAGATTACAGACAATTCTGACAATGAGTAAATGATTTTTTGATTATTCTGAGTACTGCAATGAAGGAGTGCTAGTGGGTAGACTTTTTGGGCAAAGAGATGTCTACCTGAGAGAACTGTTTAACTGGAAGACGTTTGACATACCAAGCCACTTCAGGGCTGAAAGTCTAATTGTGGCAATGGTTATTCAATTAAACAAATGCTCCACTATGTATAGCTCTCAGCATACAGAGGATAGTTCAAATGAGCAAAGAGAAACAGACAGATTAATCTGCTGAAACAATATCCTATGGAACATAAGCCTGCAGAGCAATGTTCCTTCTAATTTCTTCTTGTGTAGCATTAAATGCCTGAAGGAGGTCCCAGTTCTGACATGTCAAATTTCCTTTGTTCCTCAAGTGGAGACCTGGGAGTATGAACAGTGTCTGTTCTGAATTATTCTGTGTTTGCGCTCTGAAATGTATTCAACTCATATTGAGTACGAGTTCATAGAAGTGTAATCTGCTAGGTACATCTTGGTTTGAGATATAATTTCTTTCATCAAAATAACTACAAAAGTTGTAGCTGTAAGAGCAGTACTATATACAGTTTAAACAAATTTTGAATCGTTTAGTAGTTGAAAATTTAATGATCCACCAAAAAAAAAAAAAAAAAAAAACCACAAAAAAACCCACAAAAACAAAAAACAAAACAAAACAAACAAACAAACAAAAAACCAACAAAGTAGGTCTTCCACAACCAAGAAAATGTTCTTGCCAATTTCTTGATGTTTTCTGTGAAGTAGCTTGGAAAATACAGATTGTACCTCTGAATTGGAAAGTAACTTTGTTGGGTGTTGATATTTGATGCAGTGGTGTTGCTGAGCACTGGATTGAATACCCAATGTTGAAGGGAGAATGACGCTTCTGTTGTCAGAGCTCAGCAGTAGTTACATGCAATCAGTTTCCGTGCTTGCTTCCATTGAGTCCTGTGTACTCTTCGACTTCTTTGCTGTTTTAAATGTGTCAACTGAGAAATATGATGAGAAAGTGGTCGAGGCAGCAAAGACTTCTGTTTAGCATATGCTTTCAAGTCCAGATGCTGAACATTGCCACTGAAGTGAAGTCTCATTTGACAGAAATAAAGCATGTTTGACAGCAACCATCACAAAGAACTGCAAGTTCTCACCCTAGTACGTGTGTGTGACATTCATTGTCCCAGTGAAACCACACGCACTCAAGTAGTCATGTGCTGAGCATGATTCATTGTTCCAGAGGTTTTGGAGTGCAACACCCCAACTTGAGATGAGAGAATTAAAGGTATTGCAATGGCCCTAATTTGTAGCTATTGCTAAAGACTTAAAGAAAAGTCATGCATCAGGATTTGTTAGGTGTAGGATAGGAGAGGTTTTACTACAGACAGCGTGGAGATTGGGATTTACTGGGTCTTTCAATAGGTTGAGTCAAATCTTCATTGTTTCTGAGCATTTTGGAAGTTTTTTCACTACCTTATTTGATCAGGAAATCCAAAAGCTAATATTGGAAAAACTCCGCTACTGTATAATAATGCCCTTCAGAATTGGTATGTGTGGGGAATGTGTATTGAAACAAGTTACTTTTTGTGCATTTTTTTAATGTTTTGGAAACATGAAGTTTCCAAACTGGATGGTTTGAGTGACAACTATGAATTTACTTTGCAAAGTTCTGTCTTCGGCTTTTTTTCCTGTCAGTTTTGAAGTTGAGAAGTACGTTGTCTGGCTGCAGGTTGTAGTTGCGTAAAAAGGACTACGTCAAGGAAGCTAGGGAGGAAAATTTAAGGGAAAGATATTACAATCCAGTGTCTGGATTTCCTTTTCTAGTTCCTGAATTCACGTAAGTCATGCTCTTCTTCATTCCGGAAAATTAAATATAGATTCTCCAGGAAATCTCCTGCCCTCAAGCGCTGTAATATTAGGGTCAAGGTTTAAAGTAGTTTTATTTGGGTTTTATACAGCTGATTTAAACGTAGATTATAAAAAAAGAAAGTCTGCATAGTGGTAACTATTCTGGTATTGGCTTTGTTTTGCACCACTTTCAGGTTAAAAGACCATTAAATTGTGGTACCTGAGTCCTTTTGTTGTCTTCATGGAATAAAAACCCTGTCTTCTGCTAAAGACCACTTCTTGTTCTTGAGTTTCAGATTTTCCTCTGCACTGCAGCTGAGTGCTCTTAAAGGATGTAGGCCCATGAGCAGTAATGTAATCCTAGTGTGGTAACACAAGTGTAATTGTAGTGTGACTGGTATCCTGCTTATAGCCCTGCTGGTTCTGTAAAGCTCGGATGGGAATCCCCAAGGTTTAATTGTGTTCTTGTTGGCTTTAACATAGGTAGGACAGAATGACTATGTGTGTTAATTTTCTCCAACTGCCTCTTAAGATTTGACTTTTGGGTTGATATAGTATCCTGCTGATTCTCAGCAGGATAAATTGCCTGTGACATCTTTCTTAGTAACAAATCGTGTTTTCTGTAACTTGGGGAGGAGGATAGCTGTACTCTGTTTGGTAGGTACTATAACTTGAACAGTTCTCAGTTTCATCCAGATAAATACCCAGAACAGTAGGTAAGCTGGAAGGCAAAACAAGAGAAACCACACACACACGCATGCACCAAAAGAAAGAAACCCCCACAGTTGTACATATTTGAAGCAATTTATGCCATTGTTCTAAGGCCAAGAAGTGAAGCCACTTCTGGCCTGCAAAGAAGATCAGTGAATACCTGCTGGGAAATGTACAGTATGTGCCAATAACTGTCCTGATTTCAGGTGTTTCTGCTCACTAGCAGGAAGGAAGGGAGGAACTCAAAGCTACGTGGAAGTGCTGCCTGTCCAGGCTGTGAGGGCTTCGTTTTCAGGCTGTGAGGGCTTTGTTTTCAGGCTGCACTGCACTTCTAGTCTTATAGTGCCAGACTGCTGCTGTGTCATCAAAGGTAGTTGTGTTAGCCAGCACTGGCACCCTTAGAAAACTCAATGTTGAAAAGATCTGCTTTGGCCAATGCTGGATGAAGTGCCTAAGTGCAGTTAAACACAGTCTTGCAAACCCAGTCAGAGATGTCCTTTCTACAAAATCCTTTTAACCATAGTTTGTTGCCAACACTTTGATGCCATCTTCATGAAGACAAACAGTTTCTCTGTGCACTGTCAGTGGTAGGCAGTATTCTAGCAGTTAAAGAAAACTCAGTAATTAGGCTTAGGTTTCTTCTCTATAATAATTATTATTTTGTTTTAAAACAAAATGTAAAATGTGATCTCAGAGAAAGCAGATGCAGAACACTCATTTAAAGGCTAAAATGACATCTGCATGAGTCCTCCTGTGGCTTGAAAAAGAGCTTTTGTAGATCAATACTGTAGCTCCTCTGCAGTTTCTTGTGTAGTTCCTTGTAGGCAGAGAAGTCCTGAGGAATGTAGGATGCGTTATTGCTGAACAATGTGTCAAGCACAGCACAGAAAATGTGGAAACTCAATGGAAAGCCACTTCATGTTTGAATAGTGTAGTGAAAAGCACAGGATCCTTAAAATGAAAAGATTGTATGTGGTTTGTGTAACACCACTTTCTAGCAAAACAGCTGGCTGCCAAAATAGCTTTGTTAAGGTTTAATTCAAAACAAGTGAAGTGCAGCAAGTGTCGAGGGGCACAGGAGTTAAATATATTTTCATATAAAAGGAGTATATCAGTCTCAAATTTGTCTGTGCCTTAATTTGGAGGTGAATGTGTGTTCTGGGGAAAAGAGAGTGTTTTCAGCATGTGTGTTTTCTTAAGAAATGTTTTGTTCAAGACTATATTAAGACACAAGTAACTGTAAGGATGAAGAGAATGAAAATACATCAGTGTTCTTGCTCTTGAAGACTGTCTTGGAGATATTTATGATGTTTTGTTGGCTGGAACTGAAAGCTTATAAGAACACACAGTATCTTTTGAGGAAGGTATCTTGAATGCATTTATCTTCTGTAGTAAGTTTCCACAATTATGGTGCACCAATATTAAAGATGTGTATACATGTTTGTTCAGATAATTAAAGAGTTTAATACAGAGGGTTTTTTATGTTTTTCATAACATGATGCAGGTACCTTAGGAGAGCTTGGAGATTCACAAATATGAGTATAAAAGTGGCTATCAAAGTGCACATAAAGCAAAAGGAAAGCAAAAACAATCAGGTAACCAAAATCAGACTTGAGGAGATAGTAGTATCACTCTCAGCTGTCAAATGAATGTATGTTTTTTTGATTATATGTAAAGTGGACAAAGTATGGTGCTAGTGACGGATAAACGAAAAAAAAATTTCAAAAAACAAATTTTTTTTTTCTCCTTTTTTTTTCAGGGAAAGTGCAATGGATAGACCCATGAATTGTCTCAAAAAAAAAAAAGAAAAAAAGTTGAATGATTTAACTGAGTGAAAAGTCATGCTCTGTTCAGTAAGAAAAACTTAAACTACTGCAGTTAAATGTATACTCATTATAGCTATTTGTTAAATAACTGGAAGTTAAACTCAAAAGAAGCATAAGGATGGATTTGGATATTGAACATATTGACTGATGCTTGTGAAAACCAGTGTCTGTCTTTCTCTTTGGGGTTAAAGATGCCCAATGAGAAAAGGTAGCTAAAGCCCCTTATGAATAGATAGTTTGGCAGAGGGATTTAAATCGATCATTGGCCTTTGAAGGAAAAAGAAAAGCTTGTGTATTACAAGATTTTGCACAATTTGAAATATTTGACTGTTGGTTTAAAGGCATCTTTTAATCTTGTTTCAATTCTTGGAAATGGCATTCTGTAAAAGTATAAACAAATCTTCTAGATTTTTTTGCCTTAGTGTCATAAAGTCTCTGACCCCAGCTGAGTTTATTTTTTATTTTTTTGTCAGACTACACATTTATACTTAGTCAAATAATTTTTAGGAAAAGGAGGAAAAACAAAACAAAACAAACAAACAAAAAAAACAACCCACAAAACACTTCCACCAACTTAAGTGATAATATAATGCACTGTAATATGTGTGGAAAAATTATCATTGAAATCCTAATGGAGTTACTTCCCAGGAACTTGGGAAATCAGTTTAACAAATCAGTCTAGCAGCCTTTGCTGAAAATGACTATCTTAGAAACTTTCAAGTATGCTGATTGGTGTAGATTATTAGTATTTAGAATGGCATCCATTAAAAAACAAACAACGAAACAACCCAGCAGATGTGCAGTTCAGCAGCAGTGCTGGTTATACACGTGTCAGCTTAGGATGTGTTGTTTTTGTTTTTTTGTTTTGGGGGGGGGGGGAGTAGGAAGTGTGCATATAGATGTGTGATTTTACTGAGGTGTTTGTTTATGCTTTTAAGAGCTCTGTTGTCTTTTGAAGTGCTGCTTTTCTCTGCATTAATCTGCCTCTCTGTATCTATGTGCAATGTTGATTTTTTTCTGGAGTAACAAGTTTGAGGTCAGTATAGATCCATATGAGAAACAAGAACGAGAAGCACGTTTCTAAAAAGTCAGGCTGAAACACTTCAATTATGGAAATCAAAACTGTTTGTTGTCTTAACTGTGATGGCATGCGAGTGCTTAATTTCCTATTGTGCATCAGTATACAGTAGTATTTCCTGAAGTCTTCATTTTGAAGATACTAAGTGTTCACTCCCTAGAGAAGACTTTCCCTCTCTTTAACCTAGATGAGTTTCTGCCCTTGTCAAGTGCAGGTGTTTTCAGTCTAGGTACTGCATCTTTTTATGCAGTAAGCTTTTGTGTAAATTCAGCAACAAAACACATTGCCTCCCAGAGAGCTTTTGTGCCTATTTTTCTTTTTAAATTAGCTTCTTGACTGTGAGCTGTGAAGTCATCTGTGAACAAGGTACATCAGAGGCTATCTTCTATGACTTGCTATGGTACTTGCTCTCAGCTGAGGTGTTTTGCCAATTTATTTTTGACTGGCCTGTAGAACTGCTTACAGACTTACCATTTGATAAATTTGTGTATCAAACAAGTAAAAAGCCCTGCAACTTTTTGCTGAAGCTTTCCTGTGGACAAACCCAGGGTGGAACGTATGGTTGCATTTCTAGGGAAGTATGGGTGGGGCATGTGCATGCACAAGGTCTGTAGAGGAACACTGGTGTAGTTTCACTTGCCAGAAGCTACTGATGTAAACTTCTTGATCAGTAAAAACAAAAACTTTGAAGACTTGGTTGCTGAACCCGAGTTCATTAATGTTATTAAATTAGTAGTAAGAGTGATACACTGTCTGAAGTGCTTTTAAAATTTATTGTTGTGCTTGTATTTACTCTGCTTGCTTCTTTTTAGAGCAAATGCATTGATATGGTACAAACTGCTGCACCACACAGTCCTAAATGCCAGACTTGTTTTGCCAGCTTGGTCATAGGCTGATAGAAAAAGAAATATTGGCTGCATTATCTTTGTTAATTGAAGGGTTTTTGGACATAGACGATGTCCTCATTTTCCTCTGTTAATTCTCCGTCTTTCTGCTGTTTGTCCCTTAACTCATGGTTGTATTGCACAGTGTAAAATGGGAATAGAGTAACTTTCTGAATTTTGGAGTTTGCCATTTTGCTCTTAGCTGTTTTAAGCCAGCTCCCTTTCTCTTTCGACCCTGCCAATGCAGGTGCTTTTAAAATCTTGTTTCATCACATAAAAAAACATGCTGCTAACTGCACATAGCCAACTTACATTTGAGGTTGGGTTTTAATACTATGCTGTCATCGTCATTAAAGGATGTGGGCTGTTCTTGCTTGAAGTTAGAACTAATTGTTGCTGAAGACTTGAGACATGTAATTTTAAAAAATGAAGGTGCTACAGATTAATTAAGTAATCTGCATCTCTTAGGGTGTCACTGGGGACATAGTTTTCGGCTAAGAACACTAACACAGTTACTAATGGGATTCAAGTATGCCATTACTGAGCTGCTTTGGAAGAAGCAGTGGGAGTGGCAAAAAACAAAGTAAAGTACAGGCATTCTGAGTACAGGCTGTTGAAATGGCACAAGATTTCTACTGCAGCTATTTCTAGTAACCTTAAGGAACTACTTTGTTTTCCTAACTAAACATTACCTGAACTTATCCAAGAATTTAAACCTATAAGGAAAAAAAAAAGTATTACTCAAGTAGCAAGTTCTCAATCTACGATAGAATGAACTGGGACTGCATGACAACATCTTCATTTGTGTCCCTTGTTGGTGAGAGGAGGGACAAACTTTTATTAGCAATTTATTCTTGGGCTGCAAAGAAGCACAAATTGGCCAGTAAGGAGTAGCAGTAGATAAGGTTGACTACAAATCTTACATAGGTTTACCTCTGCAAATGTTTCCAGAACTCTCTTACTGTGTGGAAAGGCAGAATGATGCTGAGGGGTAGATTTCTTGAGAAAAGGAGGGAAGATTTCTAGAACTGTGAAAGGAGGCCTTATTTATAGAGTGAAAGATGTAAGAGGAAAGTAATGGATTCAACAGAATACAGTGTCATGTATTTACTATAGCTTGATTTCCTTTTGTTAGCTTTCAATTAGGTTTCACTGGATTTTTATGCTGTTACCAAATGGATAGATACACATTTTAAAAAGTGAAATATGTGGGATGAGACATTCTAATAACGTATATGTTTGCAGGTAGAAATTGACTACTTTGATGAAATTGTTCTGTAAATGATTGAACTAAGATCTTCTTTTGGAATTTTGAGCATTTTTGGCTCTTTGTGATGTTCTTTCTACTGGCAATTTGGTAGTGCTATCAGTTGCTTAAATCAAGTGTCTTATTCTGTCATTTTCTTTATTGCAGCCCTGATGATATTGGTACCTGTTGGTATATCCTGCTGTCTGGTTCAGTCTTCATTAAAGAATCCATGTTTCTTCCAAGGAGCAGGTATGTCAGCTATGAATAATCTGCATTTAAACAAAACTCGTGTTAGATGTAGAGAATTTGTAGAATTAAAAGGGAACCTTTATGCTTAATAGAAGTGCAGAAGTATACACGTGCTTTTCCTACCTTTACTGGCTTGTAGTAGTTTTATGTCTGCAGCTAGAGTTGAAAGCCCATTATTTTCTACACTGTACAAACACCCAAAGCATCATCAAAGACTGCTAATGTAAAAAATAAACACAAAACCAATACAAGAACAACAAAAAACACTTTATCCCTAAACCCCCAAAACAGAATGAAGTACTGGGTAGACTGTTCCTGTGAGTAATCAAATGTGAAGCTGTAGTGCATCCTATGATTTATGTTGCTTTTCTGAGGCTTTACTTTGCACAAGACTTCGTGCATGTTTTAACATATGCTTAGATCATGTTACTGCCAGTTTTGCTACTTTTCTTTAATGTTATGCTTTGTGTAAATGAATTTGCAATAAAAAGTGATATTTTATGTGGGGAAAAAGAAAAGTTTAAGTGTGAGACTGCCAAAACCTATATCACTTCTGTAAAAAAAAATAAAATAAAATATTATGAGCTATGGAAAAAATGCAGAAAAACTACAAAGATTTTAGTGGAAGCAGAACAGAATCACTTCAAAATGCTGGTTATGTGCATGTTCATTCAAACTAGTATAAAAGGTTCCTTTAAAGTAAATAACACGTAGTAAAATTTGTGAAAGGCAGAATGAGCAAATGACCCCTGGAAACTTCCTTACAGCTTTTAAACAGTGGGAAGCCAATTGAAAGCTATCATTGGTTGGTATACGAACAATTAAATATTCAAATCTGCCTCTCACTGGGAGAAGGACACTGGTCTTGGGACTTCCATTTGATGATGATTGGTATGTTTTTGGTGTAAGCAAATATCTTGCATATTTAAGAGGACAGGCATTGCAGATAAAAAGGCATATTTGACGTGCCATCAAACAGCACAGTATATGCTAAAGGTGCAAAATTGGTTATTGTAAAAAATAGCACAACAACAGATTATAGGATCCCTGCTGTTGGCAGATGGAAGAAAATTGTCCCATATGTCATCTCTAAAGGAAAAAAAAAAAAAAGCTGGCAGAAAGTGCTACCTTTAGATGCCAGGAGAAGGGATACATGATATCTGAATTAATTTAGGGTGGTTGCATATAGTCTGTCACAGGAATCCTCTGTTCCTTTGAAATGCAGCAGTAGTTGTGCTTCAGGCATTTTTTGACATTCGATAAGAGGTGAAATTTTATAAGATAAACAATGAGCTTGTGATTCTTCCTGGGAGAATGAACAGAAAAGTGCAGATCCTGTCTAAGAAAAGCATTCAAGGATTGTTTGCCTGGACAAATGGAGAAACGTTATCTGGGACAGTGTCTCAGTCTAAATCAGAGATTTCATATTGGTGAATTTCAAGTATAGAATGTGGCTTTACAGAGTTCTATAATTGTGGATGGAGTCAAGTAGCTGCCAAAGCCGGTATCTTGGGAAGCAAATCCAAGAGAGATGATTTGTTAATTAACAAAGATAGCATAACAAGTCCATGAAAGGAAAATTAAGGATCTTGAATTTAATGATGTGAGATAAAGTATGACTGGAGAGCATAAACAGTCATTCTAGTAAGAGGATTCACTCGGCAGAGAGGTTATGGTTATTAAGAGGATAGATGAGGGCCTTATTTAAATTCAGTACAAAGCTTGTCAGGATTTTTTACATTGCGAATGGGTAAGCTGCAGTATCTGGGCCTTGGACCTATCCATGAAGAAGAAAATTAGGGAAAGTGAGAGAGGGCTTAAATCAGGTTAAATTTCTGACTTGGAATATTGGTGGGTCATAAATGATTTTTAGTTTCTAAAGCAAAGGCTTGAGAAGAAAACAACTGTTCAGCTTTACTTACGTGTGTAGTGAATTGCTCTTAAGGAAATAGTAAGCTGCTCAGTTATTGGGATTGGGTACAGAAGACAGATTAACAATGATGTATGAGATAACCTAAAGGGGTTTGTACACAGCGGAAGGTGCTAACATCAAATTTTTATGGTGCTGTAGTAAAAAGGGGGTGAGACCTTCTCAAAAGGTTGCTGATGAGAAAGAACTAGTAGGGAAATACTTTGAAATCTAAAGAGTAGGGTCAAAAGTAGGCAAAAGGCAGTTCCTGGATAACAGTTTACTTAAACTGACCTTCTACACATACACAGGAATAACTGAAGAGCCTTTTTGATTATTGTGTCATTTGGGAGTCTTGATGTGTTTTTCTGCTCTTTCAAAACAAAGCAAAAACCCTACAATAACAAAAAACAAACCCATGAATTTGCTGCATTCTGCTAAATGCATCAAATTCTTATGAGTTATTGACCTCAGGTAATAGGAAGGGACATAAATATTGTGTTGTTTGGCCAAAGCAAGGTCACTTGAATAAGCTTACTGTAAATTCTTATTTAGACTTAACATTTTTTTTCATCTTTCATCTTTGTCAGCTGAGAAAGCTGCTAGGAAATAATTTTGCAACATGTGCAGCTGTGAGTAAGAGAGGAGGATGGAGCTGAGGAGAGGCTGTGTAGGAGCAGAAAGCATGTTCTTCTCCACTAAATCCGAGTGACTCAGAAAACTCTTGTTCCTTAAACTACTTTTCCAAGATATCAGTTTAATTGGTACACCCTCTCCCCCAGCCCCTCCCATCTCCAAGCCTCTTACCATCCAAAACCCATAATTTTTTCCTACTTCAGAACTATCCTCTCATCTCTGCAGCCTGCCCTGCACTCCTGCAGTAAATCCCTTTGCCTGTGTTCCTCAGGTCATGTCCTGCCCGCCCAGGAAGGACCTCGTGGGGTGCCAAGGGCTTGTTCAGACGGCAGGTATCCCCCTTACCTGCCCCTGCCATAGCCCATCTTAGGCTGTGCTGGCATCCTTTAATCCCGTCTCTTAAGTACCAGCCACAGATACCTTTCCTTCCTCCTCAGAAGAAGCATTTAAGCCTTGATAGGAGGCTGTTTTCTGAAGAAAAAGCTTTGCTGCTAATAACTTACTCAGGGAGTGCCGAGGTCAGAAGCCTGAAGATGTACAGCAGCCCTACACCAGCAGGACCCATTCTGATGGTTTGGTCAAGCTTAGTCTTTGCTGAATGATGGGTGGGCAGTAGCTGGTGAAATTTAAAATAAATAAAAAGTGGCCCCTGCCCCATCTTCAATGAGTAATGTATCGAGAGAACATGCCATGTTTGGTTGGATTTCACTCTCAACATGTATCTGTACGAGCCAGAGTGAAAGTAGTGCCTGGTTAGGGTAATTCAGATAGCCCTAGCGAATACATCAGCCTAAAATCACAGAGGTGTTTTCTCAGTCCTATGCTGAATCCCATCCTGCTGTTAACTTCAAGGCTGTTGGCATTTCAGCCTTTAAGGAAGAGGATGAAGTGCTGTCTTCAGATCTATAGCTGAAACTTTGAAGTACTTCAGTGCATTGAACTGCACATGCTCAGCACATTATTTACATTTGGGGCCTCTGTTAGCTAATATAGCTGCATTAGCTTCAGATATAGCATCCCGAGGCTCATTGGTAGATAACGCTGGTAATACTGTTTTGTGTATTTTTCATGCATTTTGTGTCAGTTGACCTTATTTTTTTTTCATGTTGTTGTTTCCAAATCCACTGTAAACAGCACACAGAATTCTTTGGGGAGAGGGAGGCGATGACTAGGGCTTGCAAACAGATAACTTACAGCTGTGAAGAAGAGTATCTTAAAAAAAAAAAAAAAATAGAAGAAAATTCAAACAGCCTAAAATCATACGAAATGACTGTCCCTTTGCTTTCCCATTCACAGCACAAAGAATAATACAGCACTCCAAAAATAACCAGCTCTGTAATGTACTTTATGCAGTCAAATAGCTGCTCGTTGAAACAGTTTAAAAAGAGCAGCACAGCTGCCAATTTTGCTGGAGTTATATAATTTACTGGGTGACTTATAAAACTACTTGCAACTAGCTTTTTGACAAGTCTTTAATTTAGAGTGTTTTTTTCTTTCTTTTTAAGTTGTTCAAGATAGAATACATGATGTCCTGAACTGAGTAATTTGTTTGGGGAATTTTCACGTCTAAACAATGTCTGTTTCGTGAAAATAGTTCCAAGTAAATCGCTTTATTTGCCTATTGTAATATAGCTTTAGCTGTATTTGTTCCAATGCCAAGCTAGCAAATCGTGTTCATAAGGGCTGGATTTCATTCAGTTAATGTCTTATTTTGGGAAAACATACAATTCGGAGTTCTAAAGAATTCTGACCTTAACAGTTAAGCTGTCATACTTGTGGTTAAATAAAGTAAAGCTTAATCTTGTTCTCCTATTCAACTTCTGTACATTGCAACAGTGAATTTTATTCTGACAGCTTCATGTGAGGAAGACATTCCCTGCATATTTTGCTTTTACAATTTTTCATACCACTTTTATTAATTTTTTAAATTAAACATACCAAGCAAATATTAATTAAATTAAACGTTCCTTAACTGCCCCCTCCCACCATGACCACCAAACTAGAATGAATTGGCACTTTTTCCTCTCACCACTTTCTCTGAGCTTCTGTGCCCTGAAGCATTTCACATGGTAGAACAAGGTTTATGTATTAAGTCCAAAAAATAAATGAGCAGAAATTACAGTTCTCTGAAGGTTGTCCTGGCTTTCCTGTGTCTTCACATGGTCACTGTCAGCAGTAACGTGACAGTCCCTCAAAATATCTTTGGAATTGCCTCCAGCATCTCTAGGTCAGCTCCATGCTCTCATCACACTTGCTCAGCTGCTCACACTTCCTTTGTAGTTTTTGTTCCAGGACTTTGCTTCTAGTGGAAGTTTTTACCACAGTCCTTCATCTTTTTGGTTTGGAACAAACGTATTTCCTAGATTTCCCAAAACTAGCCTCATGCTTCCGCATGGCCTCCACAGCTGGAGGACGTAGCTGACTCTTAGCAGCTAAAAAACCCACAGAATTGCTGGACAGATTTTTCTCAGGGAAATTTGCTCTGGTGCTTGGGTTTTTATGCCTCTCTCCCAGAAGTCTTCAGAGACTGAAGTCCCCACTCTTCAGTTGCTGCAGCTTCTTCTTTTCTTTCCTTACTGCCACAGCTACCCCGTTCTCTCACCCTTTAACATAAGGCAATAGGAAGCTGTGCTCTTTTTTGCAAGCTTACCAGTCCTACATATGAACAATTATTTAAGCTTTTTCTTCTGACTAAAATATTAAGTTTTCAAGTTGAGAAAACATTTTTTTTTTTTTTCTCTCCAAAATTAAAAAGGATGTATCTATTTGAATATGGATGATTTAGCCCTCTAGTCTTTCCTATAGTAAAACAACTTGTAACTGGAATATAGTATCAAGTTCTACTGGAGAGCCGAAGAAGAAATTATGGACTTGCTTCGAATCTGTTTAAAGCAATAGGAAAATTCAATTTGTGCAGAAGTGCTTATCACTTTACGTTATGAATGGTTCGTGATGCATGCTAGCTTACCTCTTCTACTTCAGGTTTCTTCTAATTCAGGCTGGTGGTAGTGAAACATGGTTTTAACTTTATTGCACTTGATAGGTTTATTTAAAAAACAAAAAATCAAATATGAGCTTTATGACTTGTTAAATAGCTTTATTAGTCAGTGGAAATACAACTATTGGAGGCTATAGTATTTATAAAACTTACTTGACAACAAAAGGGCATGGACCTGGAAATGTTTCTTTTTTCCATTACAAAAAAAATAACTAAAAATGTTGGTATTTTTTGTCTGCATCTCTCCTTTCTTAGGTAGAGAATATAACTTTCTTGTCATTCTTTCAAGAATGATAAGGTAGCATTTTAGCCTTCTGTTTTGTTTGTAACCATCTTTCAAATGGAAGAAAAAGTTAATTGGGAAGAGCGCAACTTTAATATTAAAGTACTCTTGCCCAAATAATAAAGATTGACACTTTGGTAGTATGTGTATGCTAATATCTTTATACTAATATCTTTGTACTAACAAATTTGCAAGTTGTTGTTTATTAATAATTTCTGCGGCTGGCTGCGGCTTATGAGAACTTGGAATGAAACTCGTGATTTGTCTGAAAGACAGTGAGCAGCGTATACAAATACTTAAACCAAGATACTTTTTGCATTTAACTGAAGAGATGATTTTGCCCTGAGAAGGAGACAGTTTTTGAAGGAAGGAAATAAAAAGATTTGAGGGAGTTGTACTTTTGGCAACTGCTGTTTCAGTAATCTAACCTACTCAGGGAATTGATACAGAGCTGTGTGGAGCTTGTTGAGCTTTTTCCTGTTTCCGAGTTTTGCTTATGGCTAAGCATTGTACAGCATCTTGGTGAAAACACAAAGAGCATGCATTGGAACTTTATAACGAAAGATCGTAGTCCAGGTTATGCTTTTGAATCTGTTTAGGAAATTACTTGAAAATGAGTGATTTGGATTTAGTTTGATTTATATAAAGTATAATTTTTGTTAGTTTGTGCTGCTAGATTTTCCTGTAACCTGCTTGTTGCGTTGTTATTTCTGTATCCAGCTAATGCTGCTCTGAAGCCATGTTCATGACTTACCTGAAAGGCTGGGGGAAAGGTATTGGTGTGGGCTGACAGTCAGTGCTGTGTTTTCTGCCTGGTTTGAATGACTAGGTTCAGCATTTCAGTCCATCAACTGAAATTAGGATGTGGAGGAGATTGATCTCATGGTTTCATCCAGGGCAGACTGAGCTCATAAGCTGAAGAAAAGTTGGAAGTCGTAGTGGAGATGTCTATTTATGGATGAGTGTATATCTACCGTGAATTACTCACAATGGATTTTATATGGACAACTGTTTTGTACCATCTGCATCAATCTAAAAGTCTGTGTATGTCCTTTTGGATGATGATGTTTATTGTTGAAAACACAGGATTAAATCACAGCTCATGTGACTGTAATTACTTTGGGACTCAAAGTCCTGGAGAATAATGAAGTTTGGGTGCAAGAAGAAACACTTCATTGGGAGTGCCTGGGCTGGCCATCTACATTGGATGTTTGTCTCCAGTTGGTATCGTGTTGCCAGTAAAGCCTGGAGCTTGCTAATGGGTGGCATTGCTGTCTTCACCCTGTGGTGCTGGAGGGGCTGGAGCTGCCAAGGGTCTGTCCCTGAGCTCAGCTCCCTCAGGGCCACCTAGTGGGGAGGATATTTGGGGAGGCTGTCAATCTGTCTCAGTCTGGCCTCCTCCTTTAGACCAAGCTGCAGTCAACTCTGGTCATATCTGAATTAGCTGAGCCATGAACTTCGCTGGGTCTTATATTCTCCTGTCATATGCTGCTTCAGCAAAGTTGTAATGCAGGGCATGTGCTACTTGTACCAGCAATGTCATTTAAAACTATCCTTCCTGTTTGCAGATTTTAAAATTGTGAATACTTAATGTTTTTTACAGCTAAATGAGTTTGGTATTACGTACGTTTTGCTTTATCCCACCCGTCTCCTGTTCTGCTGAATAATTTAGAGCTCATTGAGGCTTGAAATTGGTCACTTTCCAAGTGTGCTGCTGGTATCTGAGGTGTTGGGAAATAGCAGAGGAGACAGTTCCAAAATGATGAGATTGGGTGGTGTCTGGCCTTGTTCCTGTCAAAACAATTATTTCAATGCTACTGGAGTTCTGTTCTCGCACAACTGATAAAAATGTTAAGGGACTTAATCTATTACATTGGCATCCTTTGAAAATAAAAATAGAAAGTCAGTGTAGTGGGGTTAGTGCTACCAGGCTTTCTTCCAAGTTTCTAATAAGGAGAGGAGAAGGTAACAAAAGCAGAAAGAGTCAAATGACCTGAATAACTTTTAAGGGAGCCTGACTACTTCTGATTCCTGTTAAGGTGCAGTGGGTTTTCATGGGTGGAAGTAGAGCTAGGAGAGAAGGAAACTTCAGAAGCCCTCACAAGCTGACAGATGCTGGCTTTTTACTAGTTTCTGGGTATATATCCTATAGCCACATGTCTCTTTCCATACAAAAGACCTGAATGATGGACTTGAGAGGTTCCGGATCATCTGCTGATGCTCGCATGCATTAGTGGAATGATCAGAACAACTTCAAGTACCTTCTGTCGGAAAGAGACCATTAACTGATGATGATCTACAACTTGTAGATTCAAGAGTCCTTGTTCTGGTCCAATTTTTCATTGCTTCACACACTATAATCATAAGATAAGTCAAGATGGCATTTCTTGCCACTGTTCCTGCATTTAAAAAAAAAATAAAGTAGACTTTCCTTATATTATGCTTTTTTTTTTTTCATGTCAATTATGTCAGTCTTCCTTGGTGAGACCTCAACTGTAAAATTACTAAAAAGTTAAATGTATCAATGCTAGTAATAAGACGCTTAGGAATTTGTAACATGGAGCATAAAAGCAAATTATATAATAGTGTAAATTTAAACATAGTGAGTCCCCTGTCAGTGAACAAATAGAAGTTATTTTTGGACTGTCTGTATAGAATAAGCACAGTCTAAGTGTTCAGTATGGGTTGTAGTCAAAGATGAAGAAAAATGATCTAAGACTAGATGGATAATAGAATTTTTCTGTATAAGTATATTTGGTAAGTGAATGGATTTTAAGGAAAAAAATAAATGAAAGAAACGGAGGTGTTTAACAGACTGGAGATAGTCTTTTGGCAGGAGGAAAGCATAGGAAAGGAGAGAATCCTGAAGATATCTGATAGCAGATATCACAGATATATTTCCTTTGTGAATGATACCAACACACACATCCCATTTGTTAAATGTTGAAAAGTTGCAGTTAAAATTTTGGCTATTCACTGTTTGAAAACTATGCGGAAATTATGTGATTTTTGCTTTTTTTGTTGGGAACATTTAGAATGCTCTGTAGGATAAATGGGGGAAATGTTCATTCCACTGAGAATTTGTTTTTCTTGAAGACAGACATATTGTAGAAAAATTTAGGTGGACTTTGGTTGATGCCTGTTCTCTAAAATGTGTTAAAATGTAGACTGCCATACCTGGGTTTTTGCTACTGTGTATGTTTCTAATTGGATCTTTCAGAAGAAAACTCGTGCTTTTTCATAACTTCTATTGCAGCTGGTGAGGTGACATACTTTGCAATCCTTTCCTAATGATAACTACAAAAAATTGAGTTGAAATACAAACCTTCAAAATATCAAAGCATTCAGTTGCTTGAGAAACCTGCATTTTGCGGGTAAAAGAGACCTGATGTTTTTTATGTGCTATCAGGGTCTCTGGGCAAGATCAAAGAGTATTATGAACTGAGAAGTTGTCTGGTCATTGCTTGCCCAAAAGGAAAGACAAAGTGAACTGTATAGAAATAACATGAAAAATGCCAAAGAGTGAGAAGGATACTGCTTGGAGAGAGAGAGCTAAGTGTACTGGAGAGCAGGAAGGCAATGATGCTGGCCTAGGTATGCTATGGTGGGAAAAAGACTGTCTTCAGCAGCACAGTGAAGTTTTCAGAGCAACATTCACAAACTAGAGAGGTCTTTTTTAAATCCTGAAATTAGACATAATTTATTACTATTGAACTGTTGCTATATATTAAAAAAAAAAAAAAAAAAAGCACCACCTACAGAATTGAAGACTATACGTTGTGTACTCTGTGGAAAGTCAAGGGGTACCTTGGAATTCCTGTTGTGCTTACAAGTGCAAGACTCACAAGTTAGTTATATTTTTAGATACACTTGTGTATATTTTCATGTATACACAGATATAATATATAGATAAATATACCCAAGTATATTTTATGAAATATCCAAGAAAACTCTTGATGGAAGTCCAACATGTTTGTGTTACGGGATGGCTGTGGCTGTTGGGGTGTGTATGGGTAAGAGCCTTTTCTTTGATTCATTTGGAGCTCGAATATGTGATCTATAATTCTATATATTTGTCGTTGGAGGAGAATAAACTTGATAAGATGAAGTAGTGACTTAAATACTTGCAGGACTGAAGCAACAGAAAGCTGAAAGTAATCAATAGGAGTATTTACATTATTAGCATGATCCTTCTACTGTAATTCTTCTACAAATAGTGATTTTAACAAAATGTTATTTAGTACCATAGAAGAGTTTTCATTCCAAGGTAATGCTAAGTTTCAAATGCTGCCAAAAATAAATCCAGGCACACTAGACATAATATAAAGTGCTAAATGAGCAATAACTTATTTTCAAATTGTAATCTAAATAACTAAAACAAAATTGTCACTTTTGTTTTATTTTTTTAGCTTGTTTATTCATTTAAAGTTATAGGTCACCTATTACAAAGATATCTTGAATGCATCTGCATTGTACTAATAAGATTTATGGGAACTAGTTATTGAGGTCATGAATTTAGCTCTCCATGTGAATGAATTGATTGTATTGAATGAATTAGGCATATAAGTGAGGGTGAAAAGTGTCACTATGTAAGGTCTTATTTTTACTACTGAAGAACCAAATGGCATGTCAAGTTGCTCATTTTTTATTTTTTTTAAAGATGACAGTTTCTAGTACCTTAATTGTGAAATCTATAAGGAGACATAAATGGCTTACTAAATATTTTACAAGG
Organism: Aythya marila; assembly: GCF_965140915.1. NCBI lineage: Eukaryota > Metazoa > Chordata > Aves > Anseriformes > Anatidae > Aythya > Aythya marila. The sequence goes on along the minus strand of NC_139045.1, from coordinate 29,550,701 downwards.
TAAGGAAAAAAATAAATCTATTCTTGTAGTATAGAATATCTAAAGGCTTTGTATGAGGCTGGAAAAATACTTCTCTGTTTTAATGAATTTCATGAATGTTAATTAGCCAAACTGTTCTGACAAGGTCTTGCCTCTTAAGTAGTGTTCTCCTATAGCTTCTCATTCTTTGAGACTATTATATAGATCTTGTGATGTCACAGCTGTCTTCATGGCAACACAGACGTCATTAAGTAAGATGAAGTATAAACAAAGCAGCCTTTGTTCAAACCATTCATTAAAATATATATATTTTTAAATTACAGAATTAAAAAAAAAAAAAATCAGGTTAAAAAAAAACAACACTCTAATCTTTGAATGTTTTCCAGGACAAAGTAATACGAGGTCTTCTAATTTAAAAATAAAATAAGGATTTTTTTTTTTTTTTTTCCAAAGGGAGAACTTTTCTGTTAACTGCTCTGATGAGGTAACAGCCTTCTTGCTTTCTGTATTACAGATGCCGCAAAGTTGAACTGCTACAGCAAGTACAGATACATAAATGCCCTTCTCTTGTTAGTGTGTATATGAAAGGGTCATAAAAAACCAAAAACAAACGCTAAGTGGTATTCCGGTCTGAGAAGTGTTTGTGATCACCTGCTGCTATAAAGACCCTAAACATCTACCATCGTCTACAGCAAACCTGTGAAACAATATAGGATTCTTTGCAGCACTTCAGGGAATTTCAGATTGGATTTTTAACCGTTTCAGCTTAACTTTAGTTTTAAGGTAGCATTATAGAAACCTAAAGTGAAAAGCAACAAATTCAAAATTTGTGATTTGAAATCACAACCATGCTCAATCTAATAACTGGGTAGGATTTTAAAACTAGGCATGCTTTTAAAAATAGTAATCTGTACTAAATTATATGAAATTCATCCTAAGGCGTATGTTTGGGGATTGACTAAAGGGGTTTTCCCTGGAAGCAAACATTCAGAATCTATCTAATTTCCACTTATTCCCTGTGGGTTTTCAGGAACTTCTTTTGAAGTGCTCTCAGTAGTCAGCTGTACTTTACCAGGTTAATGCTACCTCTGATCTGGGTTGTATGTGCATAAGAAATAAATAAATGTTACTCTATTATGTAGGTAAAGTCTGTCATCTGCAAGGATGTTGACTAAACATATTCAGAATACTAAAAGTCACTAAAATTTTCAGCTTGTTCAAATTAAACTTCACTCAGTTTTAGTGGGAATTGTTTAGAGCATTAATATGCTTTAAATGTCCTACATCAGCTACTTCACACTGCTTGGCACCCTCTGTAGGACTGGCTGGGTTCGTCCCTGCTTGACACCTCGCTGCTGCAGCACCAGGGTTGCTTACCTTGATACCACGATTCCTCTGCCACCACAGACAGCTGGTAATCTGTGTCTCAGACAGAGCAAAGAGCTGCAGTGATGCTTGAGGCTTTTTTCCTTTCTTCTGAGCACCCCAGACACTGAAGTGGCATGTACTTAGCTCTGGCGTAGCGAGTCCCTTCACTGATACAGGAGCTGTGGTATCTGAGACTGTAAACATCGGAGTTATCACATGACACTGGAGAAGTCTAATCATCCTTATCCGTACTGTGTAGTGAGCTCATGTCTGCAGGATTTGAAAACGGTGACAGGTCTGCAAATGCCTTTTCAGCTCATTGCAGTTGCCAACATCTCAATTTTCCTTTCATCTGGAAAGCATTTCTGTAAAGAAGGTATTTGAACCTACTGAAAAAGAGCCATAAATGTAATAATAACTGAATCTGTTATTAATCTGAGAATCTGTTGGTTTTGATATGCAAATGACCATCACACTTTAAAATAATATTTAACACAGGAGCAACTTGGGGCTTCACTTTTACATACTTGCTTGCTTATAAAAGATGGGCTCTAATTGCAGTGATAATCAGAGAAGTCAGCCTATATTATACAGGAGTTCAAATGATAAGATAATGATCGTATCTGTCTTTCAGTTGACAAATCTGTGCTTTCATGGCTTCCAGTGTGCAGCTGTAACTGTGGGGAAGCCCAGCGCTGCCTTCCCTGCCAGCAGAGTGCTGCTCCCAGAGCTGCTCTGCATGCATGAAAGGCTCTGCCTCTTTTCCAAGGGGTCAGAAGCTGGCCATGCCAAATTTAGTTTTCTTCAGAACACTTAAGTGCTCCCCTAGGGATGACTTGTGCATGTATGTGCCCTTCTAAATCATAACTTTTTTTTTTCCCCTCTTCATCCCTGGCAAGGGAGAATTGAGTGGAGGAACCAGACTGGGTTTCATCTCATCTAACATGCTGATGTGTGAAACCCAGCTAAACCTAGGAAGGTTTGAATAAGCTATTAAAAGGGTGCTGATTTTTAAATTATGGACAAATAAAAACTAGTAGTGGTTTTAATTTGGGGGGGAGGAGGGGAAGGTGGGAGAACTTGTCTGAATCCCTTACTGTCTTGCTACGTGACAGGTAGAAAATGGAGTCCCCATTTTTTTCCCCTGTCTAGACATCAATTAAATGCTGCTTATGATATTTCATCCAGGAATTTAGTGTGAATTTAGAACCAAATCGAACCTCTTGGCTTTGTGAGTCCAATGTTATTACATCAGGCTTTGACCTTGGGATTTGTCAGCTCAGCCACCCTGTCCGTGTTGGTGTCTGCATCACCGGAGAGCAGCTGACAGGTGGCAGCGAGCAGCTGCTGGTCCCGGTGAGGTTGCGGCACTGGTGGGAGGGAAAACATGAAACTATAACAGTGTTTTGCACTTAAAAATGTGCTGGAGCACATCATGGCTGCAGTTGATGTAGTGGACCGTATAGATGACCACCATAATTTGTGGAGTTTTCTTTGTGAAATTTAGATATTGTTTCACTAACACAGGTAATTCATACATGAATTAATTATTACTGTAAGTTGATACAAGGTGAATATATATATATATATATGTAAAAAAGCTTATATGATGGGGAAAGAAATGAAAGTTTTATGTATCCTTTTTCAAGAATAGTCGTCACTAGTCAAACTGGGTTTTTCCTCTGACCAGTCTTTGGTCTCAAAAATAAAGGGAAGAAGGGTTTGTAGCTCAGAATCCTTCTCTTGGTGTTTGTAGTCAGTGGAGTTGTCTTCGGATTTTATGTTGCTTTTGATGAACGTGTTTACATTCCAGTGCCAAGAAATAATTTTCGATTTGGGAACTAGGCTGATGTGAAACCAGAAATGTGGAGGTCCAGTATGAGGGGACGACGGTGCTGGCTGCAGGATTACATCCTGCCTGGTAGCTGCCACCCTTCCCAAGAACATCAGAAGGAGCATCGGTGTGCATGCGAGGCCATCTGGGGACCTGGGGAATGGAGGGGTCAGGTCTGGAGAAAACTGCTTTGTTATCCATTGTCATGATAGCAGTAAAAAGGACGGGCAGGCAGAACAAGTCACCTTAAATACCCACGGGTTCTTGGCTGTCTGTACATGTAAGTCCTTATGAAAACTAATGTGGTATGTTTAGCTTTGGATGTTTCAGTTAATGGAAGTGCTTTTTATTTTTTAATTAGTAAACCTAATAAATTTGAAGGTCGATCTTAAATTATTCTTATTTTGCTGTTAGCCACTGGAATTTGTATTAATTGTAGTTTCATAATTGTAAAGGCTTTTTAATGAAAAATTAAAATGTAAACTTGGGAAGCACAGAAAGCCTTAGCTTTTGCTTGAAATTTGTCTTCTGTTAACCAGCACACTGTGAACTGTGTGTACACATCAGTCCTTTGTTGAGGCGTATGTCTTCAATATAACAAATGTACATAGTAAGGTATACTTATGGAGAAAGGAACTGGCATGCACAGTCAGTGTAAGTTTTATTTTAGAAAGCATGAGAATGGAAATGAAACTTCCATTGAAATGGAAATTCTGTGGATTAAGGCACCTGCTTTCAATATATATATATATATATATATATAAATTTTAATGATAATGAATTTATTCAGAGATCATGCTTTTGAATAGTCAAGCAGCAAATTAGACTTATGTTTTGTCAGTTGTTTTGGCTTTTGGCAATTATAGTTAGGGAGTAGTTGCTTGGGGAGAATATTTACCTTTTTAAGAGCCTTTTCTATCACCCACTTTCAAAATTGCTGTGCTGAGATTTATTATAGAAGCCTGTAAATAAAATTGGTTGGTATGTCTTTAAGTTTTTTTTTTTTATGTAGATTTATATTCACATCATGCATCCAGTAGCTTTATGGGAAATAAAAGTAACTGTGATATAAAAGGACTCCAGAAGTGAAATTGCCTCCAGGACAGGTACTGAGGAGAGCATCTGTGAAGTTTAGTACTCAGGGGGCCTCAAGTCAGAACGTACGTGGTAGCAGGAAAGAAGTGTTGGAAGAAATGCTGCAAAACAACGTTCTTTGGGGAATTTAGGTGGGGCAGCAATATCCTAACTCAACAGCCTTCTGGCTGTCTAAATTACTGTTAACCTCTGCATCCCCTAATGACATCCACCATCACAAAGGTAACTTTAAACTGCTTTAACTTTCTTTGGTGAAATTATTATGAACATCACTGGGGTTCTGTCAGGTTCATCACTTATTTAGCTACAAATCAGCTAGCTGTTCTTAGGAGTTGAAATTAATAAGGCTTAGGTAGGATGATTTTATCTTTATGTAATAAGACAATTTTGATTTGAAATGATTTAAGGAATATGATACAGCCAGATGTGAAGTGCCTATGATGTAAAATGATATAGTGCATTTTAAACACAAAAAATGTGGTTTAACCTTAAGTTTCCTAATGAAATTAAATATTCATAATCGTAGTTCACACTATAGTAAGGAAAGAAGTAAATTTGTCAAATCTGTAGTCCTTTGAAATCAGCTAATGAGGGCTTTCTACATTTTACTTCACCTAGCGAGTGTTCCTATTGACTACTTAGGTTTATCACCAAACATGCAGTCTAATTGATTTTATATGGTAAGTCTGGTCTAGCATCAAAATCTGGAGAGAACAGTACCTAGCAGCAGTTACTAAAACAGAGCCGCTATTGTGAAGATAACATCAGCCCTTCCACAAGCTTTGTTTGCTGCTCTTTCTTTGCCATATCCAGCACCCCTCGAGCTGGCTGGCTGACGCGCAGATGCAGAGCAGTGACCGGCTTTGTGTGGCTCTGCCACTGAGCTGGCTGGATCTGCTTCTCACTTTCAAAGAGGTTCTGACTGCAAAACCTGTTAGTTTGGGTGCAGAACCATGAAGATGTGCTTACCCACATGGTTGCAGGCTGTTCAACCTGTGTAGGTCGTGGTCCATGCAGTGGCTGGTTACTGCACCTGGGGGTTTTGAGCAAAGGAGCGTCACTGCTCTTTGATTTTTGCTTTTGTGCCAAGCTCTGACAGAATAATTTTGATAAAAACTTACTTTGATATCAGTCTTATGAACTGAAACAGTGGGATTGGCAGTGCTGTAGTATCCCAGCAGGATCCAGTATCCTCGAAGTTGCATGTCATCGCACATTTGTGTGACTACGTGTAGTTACCCAAGTAGTGCTCTGTAACAGGTAGTGTGTAAACACTGGGATGGATGCCCTGCCACAGACAGAGCTGGACACTCGTGGGGTGTATAAAGTAGTGGGCAGCCACAAGAGATTGATTCCTCCTTTTCACTGGTTACGTGAGTTCCACGCTGATAATGTATTTTCAGTAGTAGTTTGAAAGTCATGGTGTTTAGCTGGTATGTTGTGTCTGGGCAGAGACCTGCAACACGTAAAATGTTCTCTGGCCTTGATTTACTTGTCTTCTTGCATGCAATACTTAGTAAAGTTTATGGTTTGTTTATAGTATGAAGGGCTTTGTGGTCTTTGGTCAAAGGTAGCATGGATGTGTGGTGCACTGTGTGCTCTGACAAATGTTGTGGTGTTGTAGGAATCTGAGTGAAACAGCAATGACATGGTTATTTGCTGCAAGACTTTGTGTGCTTCTGGAACAGGAGAGTTTTCTCTGATGCAGTAATTCAATGTGTGCCTTCTGTCATAATATGTTGGTTACCTGTTACATTGTGCAGAGGGTTAAAATTCAAACAAGTTGTTGGGAAGAGTAGAACAGGATGTCCCAAAATGCTACTTTTTCTTCCTACTCTTTTTGCTAAAGCCCAAAACTTTTGGATGGTAGCAGTGATTAGCAAAGTGCAGAAGTTTAAAGTTGATGCTTACAGACAACAATAGGAGAAGAGGAAACTGTCAGGGGGGAAGGTGTGTATGTGTTTTCAGCTGAAATTGGTGTTTTCTGTGAGGCTAGAAAATGTGCTGGCAGAAACAATGTAGTAGCATGTTCTAGACTAAAATTAATGGCTGCAAGCAAAGAGGGAATGAGCATCCGCAAGAAGAAAAAAAAAAAAAAAAGTATTTCTGTGGTTTTAGTTACAAAATCAAAAAAAAAGTGACTTCCTAATCTCCACTTTTATTTTACTTTTTATTCTGTTTTTCAATCAATGAAAAACTACTTTCCCTTTTCTGTTCCCTCCCTTCCCCATGAGATTTTAAGGAAAAACTGTGCCTATGGATCAGGTTAATGACCAAGAAAATAAGTTTGTCACTTTTTCAGTGGTCTAATGAATCAAGATAATGGCTTCATTTTCTGCTATCTTTAAAAGTAGTTGAAATTCTATAAAATTCAAGATGTCATTGTAGAGTAGAGCACCCTGCGTTTTGTTGCTGGACTGTAGAAGGAAGCATGTGTTTGCCTCTAGGAAAATATGCATTTTGTTGAGAGACTTCTTTATTGACTGTTTCTTTTCAAGAGGCTTAGTATTCTGATTTTTTTTTTCTATTGTAGAAGTCCCATGTACCATTAAACACGATTATTATTTTGATGAATAAGCACAGCTGGAATTTCTTTTCAATATCTGACTGCCTTATTTTTGAGCTATAAACGTGCTGTTGTCAAGAGATTAGCCTTTGGGGTAGTGAGTTAAATTGTTCATTTCCACTAATCGTCAGACGGGACAGACATGCAACTGGTTAGACATGCTCATCTGAATGGTGTACGAGCTTCTTCTGTTTTGCTTATTGTGAGATATATATATATATATGTGTATATATATATATGTATATATATATGTATATATGTATATATATACATATAAATATTATATATACATATAATTTATATACATAAAAAAATATATATATATATAAATAAAAGTTACTCACTGACAGTTTAAGTGCGTCATTGTGCCTGTGCGTTACATAATTGGTTAAAATTCAGATTGTAAAATCTTTGAGTCTGGTTTGTAATAACTGTCTCCTGAAGTTCTTCAAACCCTTTTCCTATGTCTTTTATCCTTGCATTCTCATTTATTTTTGTATGAAAAGATGGGTACCCACACACACTTACCCAATGTGGAAAGGAGTATGGATACGGGAGAATAAGAGGAAATAAAGTTGGCTTTTGAAAAGCCTGGGAAACTTTCAGAAGTTCAATACATAGCAAATAGCTCACTATCAGCCCTGAACGTAGGGACGAGCTGAAGTCGTGCCCAGAGAGCTGTACATGGGAAGGTTTCCCATGCCTGCTGCAGTGCCGGGTTGAAGAAAGGGAGAGGCTAAGTAGTTAAGCTGGCTCTTAGAAAATTTCAGAGCAGGTTTGTAAGGGCAGTCTACAACTGAATTACCATGTTGCCTATCGTCTTGGCTGCAACAGGAGAGATCTGAGTTAGCCAGGTGCAGAGGGACAGGGAAAAGCACACACTCTAGAAACAAACTTCAGCTGGTTATCTTTTCCTCCACCCTGACCGCATATCTAGCACAGGAGGGCTTGTATTTCACTGAATTATGTACTGGCTCTGCGCTGCACCTCTGCTGCTGCATTTCATGGATTCTTTGCGGTTGAGCCTGCAGAGAGAGAGACGTTCATTTAGTAGAGGCAAGCACTTCAGAACTAGAAACTAAAATAGCTATTTTATCTTATTGGAAGCAAAAACATTATCATGCCTAATTGTTGCAGTAAGGTGGGAATATATAATGAAAGGCAGAACATACTTTTGCCCTCATCTAATCAATTTGGGAATATTCTTACATTCAGCATATTTATTTTCTTAATTTATTTTGAGTAAAAAGGACCTATTGATCAGTTCTTTTAGTTGATCAGTCTTTTTATTCTTCCCTTGGTGTGCTAGTTAGCTTTCTTTGTAGAAATGGAGATGGCTTAGGTAACTTAATACTGTAATGCCAGAAGAAGACACTAGACCAAACTGTCTAATGTAGTTCAGAATCATCCATGCATCTTAAGCACCCAGTACTTGACTGACACTTGCTTTAGTGCTAATGGAATTATTTAGCAGTTGCTCTTAGTAAACTATGTAAATCAAAAATACACTGGTGTCCATGGGTAACAGTTGTGTAGGAGGACATGCACATGGAACTGCATTGTACAGAGGTATGTATATTCTTTCTATGCTTTATCATTTGTTTAAAATATAAATATGCCTATGGATTGCATTGTGGATCTGATTTCTGTTCTGATGGAGGTGTTTTTGTTCTTCAGTTTTGGCAAGCGTTCTGCAGGAAGCTTCAGGCGTGGCTGTGAATGCATTGTTTTAGAGCCATCTGAAATGATTGTGGTAAGAATATTTTTTATTCAGTTTTTTTTTTTTTTTTTTTTTTTTTTCAGAGTAGGATGTAATTTTACAGACCAGCTTTGGTAACACTTCAGTTTACAATAAAACTTAGAGTCTTTTATTTTGCCATATGAGCTTTATAAATCTAAGATATCGTACATAACTTTCTTGCCTTTTCTTGCACGTATACTTCAATGGAGTGATAAAGGCATCTTTTTTTATACTGTTGTTACATTTGCTTTTGCAGTTTCCTTGTAAAACTGTAGTTTGCTTTTTGCTAGCAGAATAGTGGATTAGTTTTTTTTTGTTTTTGTTTTGAATGCTGCCTCACTCATTGGTAAGTGTAAATGCTTTACAGTATTAAACTCTAGTTAGTTTAAATAATTGTTTGACTGAATTAAATTTATTTTCAACTGTGAGGTTTTAGGAAACAGTTTGAATATTTTAAGGTACTGCCAACTTCTCTACATGAGTTATTTTGTTAGTGGTGTCTGCTGTAGTCCAGTGGCAGAACAGCATCCATCCTTGAAGGCTCATGGGCTCATGATTTTTTAGTCCTCATTTGAGGGTCCATCATGTGAACAAATGCACAGTCAGTAAGCTGAAAGCTTTTTGCTGTGTTGCTGAGATAGTGATCATTTCACAGTACTGGTGTGACAACTACTAAGCCATGTATAGATCTTAGTTCAAATATAGACTGTGACATTAAACATTTTCCTAAAAAGTGACAGTTTTTATAAATCTTGGAGAAGCCCAGGAAGTTATAGTATAGCTTTAGGCTTACAGAAGAGAGAAGTTACTTAATTTTAACTCTTAAAAAGTACTTTAACTTCCCTTCTTGTAAATGCAGGCATGATTTTGTAGGTTCTAAGCACTTTGATCTCACTTTAAACAGATAAAGCTGTTTGTATAATGGTAGCTTTTTGTCACCTTTGGGTCATATCCCTCCTTCCAATTCTACCTCAGAAAACTATCTTATGAATTTAATTCAATACAGCGAGAGACATAGAAGGCAAGTGTGAGAAATGCAAATCACTTTTTCCTTATCCCTAAAGCTGTCGGCAATTCTACTTTGTTTAGAAGCGGCTAAATTATTCAACAGCAGCCCATTATTATCACCCTGTACTGGCCCCCTGATTTACCTTGCCAGCTTGTGTAACTGGTATCTGACCACAGGTCCAGGAAATGTCGTATTGTCCCAGGTTTGTTTTCTGGATGGAGGGGTACTACTTAGCTGGTGTAGTTATATGCACGTCTGCCTATCTTGTGCATTGCTACCTCAATAAGTTGTGAGGAAGAGGGATACAAAGAAGGGGCATATGGAAAGAAGCTGACTAAAGAGGAAGATAAAAGTAGGAAGCTTCTGTACAAACAGACACTGTTACCATCTCCTGGAAAACCAGAAACTGTATTTGTGTGTCCCCGTCATCTGTCCGTGTCTGTGTCCCCTCCCTCCCCATTGTTATGCTGAAAATTATGTTTAGTGACATGAGCTGACAAATATCCACTTCTGGTGGATTCGTTGCAATATCTTGGGAGTTTTTGTCTATTTCTTTTCCGTATTGAAATATACCAAGGACCCTTGCTAGGTGCCTGAAACTCTTCTCTGCATCTTCAGAAATACAGTTTAACCCTGCAGAGTAGATCGGAACTGAAAAATGAGTTAACTGAATCCCATGTATAGCCAGTGCTGATTTTTTTTTTTTTTTTTTCTCATTTCCCTGTTAGTGTAGAGTAAGGTTTCTGTTAGTAGGATGAACGCAGAAGAGATGGTCACTTTCAGCCAAATTACTACAAAAAGATTGTTCTCTTTCAGGAAAACCAGAATTCTCAGTTCAAAAATTTCCTTTACGGTGTGCTATTGTGTAGTAGCTTAGGACTATGCCTTTTGAAGAATCTTAAAATTAGAAGCCTAGCTTTATATTAGCATATACCTAATTGTTATTTTTATTCTTCCTGCTCTTATTTTGAAATGATTTGGTTTTATGTAGATCCAGTCTGTTAGATTTGCTTTTTATATGCTCTCAAAATATTGAAGTAAATAATACTAAACAGTGCTGCCTACTGAAGAGCAAAGCCTTTGCCATATGATGGTTAGGAAAGATCCCAAGGGACAAACGTAAGTCAGTAGGAAAACTACCAAGTGCTGTCCCATACAAGTTTTCTTTTCAAAAATGTGGTGAAGTGTTTATATCTGTGCAAGAGAAGAATTGAGAGGGGAGGGAGGAAACATTTTTTCCAAAAATGGTCATACTCAGTGCTTCTGTTTGTAGCAATAATTTTTTATTTTTTTTTTGTCCCTCTGGGCATTTGATTTTCTTTTTTGTTTTAGTAATGGCTTTGCTCTTTGCAATGCAGAAAATGCAAGAAACAGTGAACTGCCTTTTTTTTTTTTTTTTTTTTTTTTCCATTTGAAATAGGATTTGTTTCTAACATGGAGGAACAGTTTTATTTCTTTTGGGAAATGACACTTGCTTGCATCTATTATAGGTTGATTATATGGATGAAAATGAAGAATATTTTCAGCGCCAAGCTTCTCATAGGCAATCTCGAAGGAGATTTAGGAAAATCAACCAAAAAGGGGAGCGACAAACAATTATTGATACTGTTGATCCTTATCCTGTGGGGAAGCCACCTCTACCTAGAGGCTACCATACGGTAAGCTGCCTGTATTTGTTTCACAACAACATAAACAGTAAAACTGTTGAAAATAAAAGTCAAAATGGCTATAAGTGCTGGTATTTTTGAAGATGGGTGTTTTTGCTGGGGAGTTTCCCCTTAAAATATTGTGAATTTGGCTCCATTGGCTTATGTCTTAGTTCTGAGTTGAAAGTGTTTTTTTTGACTGTGATTGTCATGCATTATTTCTTAGCATTCGAATCACTACTTGGAATTGTGAAAGAAACTGTGTTCTAATTTCTTTTTGATTATAGGTTTCAGCACAAATAGTGTACAGTGCTATTGGTCAGTTGATGAAGTGCTCATTCATGTATATGATAACAGTTGTTGCCTGAAAAGGACTGTACTGCGTTGCAGTAGACCAAATTCTTGGATTAATTCTGTTATTTCTTCTTGGAATCCAGAACTTAATTGTCAAATTAACCTTTATTGATGGTCTGCCTCAAGAGCCTTTTATATACTTGGTTTCAGTGAGCTACATAGTCTCTCCTTCATCAGGGAGATCACTTGGTCATTTTACTTGCTTTCTTTTACACGTATTTTGAGTAATCTTATATATTGAAGGCTTGCAGGCTTTCTCTTGGGATCAAAATAATAATTGTTACTCTACAAAATGTTTTGTTACATAACTTTCAAATTGGGAAAAGCTCTCCTAGATTAATGTTTGGTATTGATTACAGATGTAAGCAAAGTACTGGAAAAGCTGTTTGTCTTTGACTCGCACTTGATTGCTTAAGCCCCCAAATCTGCAAGAACTGTAAAGGCATGGGCATAAATAACTTTGTGCATATTTAATCTCAGTGAGTTCATTTGGCTCAGTTTTGCACAATGTAAGCCACATGCATATAAATTTGCAGGATTAGAACTTTAGTTTCTAAAATACCTTCTCTGATCCAATGCAGAGTTGTAGGCTTTTTCCATTTTTCCTTTATCCTTATTCCTTGATTTGTTTGCCAGTTCCCTGTATATTCAATGTGTGTCTGTAAGTCTGTAGATGTTTGATTACATCTCCTGTTAATTATACAGGCTTTTCCTCATGAGTTGAATGATTACGTCTTATGCCAACAATTTGTTTTTTTGTTTATACAACAGCTTTTAATGGTTTAATTTTCAGTGCTGTTTTAATTGCTTCTAAATTTATTACGGATTGAGCCAGTTCACTTGGTTTGAAGATGAAACATCCTACTGATTTGTTTTTTGAAAAAATAAAAATGTGGAATTGTGCTTTGTAGGAGTTACAAGCACAGGAAGAATTTTTCTGTTGATGTTAGATGTGTAAAGAGCTTAGTAAGCCATTCTAGTGTGATTTTTTTTTTTTTTTATCTAATACGAAGGGTAATATTTAGATTACACACAGTGCCATTTGCATTGGTAGGTCCATGCCTGTTGTATAAATTTCACTTTAGGTATACATAATGAGTTTTTCCAAGTTTAACTTCAGTACTAAGAGCAAAAGCCCATTGTGTACCATTTTGTTGTGTGAGTTCATAATGATTTTGTGTATGTGTTGGCAAATTCATTGCAGAGGGATTTCATATTGAGTTGGAAGAGATTGCCAAATAAACTGTAAAATTTGCAATAATTTCAGTCAAATGTTGCTTTAAAAATGTAATATGATGTATACGACTCACTCTGCTTTTTTTTCAAAGCAAATATTGAGTCAAACAAAACTCAAATGAGTTTTACAGTGTAGTAAAGACTGTCTCCATGCTGGCCCATTCCCTTCTATTTTTACAGTATTTGGTGATCTTATATACATTGTTCTCCCATTCACTTCTATTACCAATTCCTTTTCTATTGCTTCAACCACGTGTTAAAGACTGCATTGTCTTTTCTCCCTTCCTATTTCCTGTCCCTTGACGTTATATTTTTTTAGTCTTAATTTTTGGAAAAATCAACTAAAGAAAGCGGATGTGTTAGAAACACATAGGAATTCAAAGCACGCTGTAGAACAGATCTTGAGGTCTTGTCACCCATCTATCCATTGGTCAGCATCTGTCAAGGTCTCATCTTCGGTTCTACTTCTGAATAATCTAAGCAGCATTAAAAATGTAAATGTACAGGTATTGCGGTAAATAATGACAAAGGGCAGACTGAAAATGGATGAATACAATGGATTTGTGTTCAGGTTTGCTCTTCATTGTGGATGGGTTCTGGTTTAGGTGTTAGATACGTGAGACTCAATACAGCTGCTTTGATAGCATTCTCAAAATTATCATCGAATGTGTAGTTTTCTTTTTTTGTTTTATTTTCTAATCTTTAGTTACCATGTAGTATGAACTTTTTGTTGATTAAATTATTAATACTTTATTTCCAGTAGTTTCTGAATGTTTTTCTTCAGAAAGTGTTTTCTGAGGAAAGTTTTATGAAAATGCAGAGGGAAGTATTAAACTATCTTAAATGGAAATGCATGGCTGTGCTTTTCAAGAAGTTAAATGCAGTGCTCTTGGTTGTGGCATGGCTTTCTGCACACGAAGCCAACATGTAGGGGACAGCGGGCCCTCACTAACATGATTTTAGCATTATCTTCATAGTGGTGGAATGTACTATGGCATGTCTGATAATGTTCATCTTTTCCTTTCCTCCTATATGGCATTCATTTCATTTTGGCTCACAGGAATGCACTAAACCTCAGGTATTGTAACTTACTGTGTATGGTCCAATAACAATGTACTTGTGGGTTTGCAGTGTGATGTGTTGATGCTGATGCAATGTTCCGGCTAAAAGTGCCTCCTAGCCTTTGCTTTGACGCTGGAGCAATTTCACTATAATATTCAAAATGTGGAGTAAGTGTGGAGTTTGGTGACAGCACAATACCTCTTGCCTAGTCTGTTTGACCTTTCTTCCTTGCTTTGCTGTCATGTGATTTAGCAAAAACAGATTAATAAGCAAAGGATACACATGAAATAGTAATTGACAGACATTTTACTTATGCATCTCTTCTATGACATAGAGGACTTAATCTTTGATTTCTGCTTCCAGAAATAAGGACCCTTGTAGCTGTTTTGTACCTTTGTCCCTAGAACAGGGAAATGGAGTGTGACAACATGAGCACAAAAATACATGCTTGCAAAAGTGACTAGTGCTTTTTTTTTTTTTTTTCTGGTGATGTGTACCGATGTGGTAAAAAGCAGTCAGATTTTATAGACTCCTACCGAAGTATAATGTGACCATTTTTTGAAAGGCTAAAGGACTGGGCACAGGCTTGCCAAGTTAAGGGAGGAAAGTGTGCCCGAGTGAATAAAGTATTTTGGAATGGCACCAAAACACATAAAGTACAGTTTTGACTAACATCAGATCTCAAATGCAATCAAAGAAATTTGAGGATCTGAATCTCATCTTTGGCACTTAAATTGCATTTGTCCATGCCAAAATAAATAAATACTAAGCATCCACCAAATCCAACATTTGATAAGAATGTGTCTTGTCAAGCTATTAAATGTCTCCACTGTTACGCATTGAGAAATTTCTTGTGATGCAAAGAACTGAAAACAAAACTGTTTTCTTTACCTCCAGAATTTTTCCTTTCCCTCAAATATCACTTTGGTCAATTTTTCTGGTATTTAATTAGGAAAGATATTTACTTCAAAAGTTTCTTTCATATCACGTTGCTCAGTTAATTCCTTTGAATGACTTCAAAGGATTAGATTTCAATATGGTTCTAGTATCATAGGCATTGACTTCTGTGCTGAAACTCGTTGTTCAGTAAGTATGGTACCTTCTGTGTAGGAACTCAGTTCCTTGAGATCAGCATTCACCAGTTTTTCAGTGGAATGTGAGTCCATAAAACATTATGGCTAGTAGTGATAATGTACTCCTCAAGTTATGATATGAATTTGAAGTACTTCATAATGTTTTGATAATTTACCCTACAGCTTGAAGTTTGAAATAATGAGATTTCTAGGGGGGAAATTGGAAAATTGAAATCTGAAAATTGAGATTTCTAGGGAGAAGAAAATACAAACTTCATTATGTATTGAAATAACATGATGTCCTTTTTGACATCATTTTTACTTTGGTAAAATGTATTTGTTCTGATAAGTTCAGGCCAAGCTGTTTTTACTTGAATCTGGAAAACCTTGTTGAGATCTTTTTTGATAGAAAATAACTTTGTTGCTTGTTCTTACTGTATTTCAGAAACTGTTTTTAATAACATCTTCTGACTTAATAATAGGAATCGTATTTTAACTTTGAACGTGGATTGTCGTTTGCATGTACGTTTACTGAAGGCTATTTAACCCTGTTTGATTTAGCCTTGGTTCTGAGGGACTTGACTGAAAAGGGGGTGAGCCTGATCTCCTGAGAAACTGTAGCTTTCCTATTTTATGTTGATTTTTTTTTTTTTTAATTTAAGATAGCATGGTCAATTATAGGATGAGTTTAAAACAGGGTGGACTTTTCTTGCAGTATCTTATCAGCAGTAAGCTTTGTGGCTGCTCTGTGAAGACTTGGTCCTGCCACATCTGAGTGTTGCCAAGCTGGTGGTTATAGGCCTAGTGCATGACAGATTTGGTGTAAGATAATGAAGTTCATAAAAGAAAAAGAACTTTGCTCAAGATGAGATGCTGTTCTTTAGCGGTCTAGAGGTTGCAAGTAGTGATTTATAACTCCTTGGTTTGTTATAATCTGTCCCTCCTGTGCTTTTTGATACTAAAACTAGGCTGTGGGCTTCTCCAAGGCTGTGCTATAGTCTTCACTTTGCTACAGGTAAAGCATCAGAGCTGACCAGGGGACTTTCAGAGAGGTGCTGATAGGCCTGTAGATAAAATGCTGAAGCACCAGTGAACTGTCCTGAACAGAAACGGTAGTGTGTGACTTTTCCTGTCTGAGAATCTGTGCAGGTTTGAATTAGTTACCAGGTTTAGGAAAACTGCTGTGAGTGCAGCCTCAGCCAGGCTTATCGAAGCTAGAGAGGTTCCTGCACAAGGTCCCTTTACCTTCAGGTGGCTTTCTTGTCCCATTCAGCTTGAGATTCACAAGGGGACATCTGGTTATTTTTTTTGAATCACCTGAAAATTTGAACGAGGAGAGCAGGAGATGAGCGGGAGGTTTTGGGGGGCTTTTTTAAGTATTAGAACTTGGTCATTTGAAAGTCAGGAGCAAATGAGCAAGTTGTAGGAACCTTGCTTCTTGCTATAGCTTACCTTGTAATGAATAATCATTGGCAAAAACTTGCCTTTTTTCCTAATGATATTTCTGTTCACATTATCTAGTGAGAGTCTAAAAGTCCTGGACTGAAAGTATATCACAGAATCACACAGAATTTCCTAGGTTGGAAGAGACCTCAAGGTCATCGAGTCCAACCTCCAACCTAACGCTAACAGCCCTCCACTAAACCATATCCGTTGTTTCTATTTTATGGAACAGAATTGCCATTTATTCACAAAAAATTGCATTATAAGATGATGAGCAGTGTTTTCTTGTGGTTAATACAGTAGGTCCAAATTTGAAAGTACTGATTCTATTCCAGGACTTCGTGAGAAATGCCCAATGTAATTTTGGGCAAGATTTGATGTTAAAAAACAGCATGTTATAATTACTTCTTTGTGTGTGTGTGTTTATTGTTTATATTGTATAATATACATTTTTGGTTCTTTTTCATGGACCATTTCAAATGATCATGAAATAATGTAATGTGCTTGCTTCTCAACGGTGTAGACTGTTACTGTGATATACCTTGCTACTATGTATTCTTGTTCACGCATTGTATTCTATACAGTAAATCGATGCTAATATCTTAGTCTTAATAATATAGAATTTCAGTCATTGTAGTTTGAATCAGTTGGAACAGTTTCCAGATGAGAAGTTCCAGATAAGCAGTTCCAGCAAGAACCAGACTTGTTCTGTTTGTGGTTTTGAAACATTCATTTCAGTAATGTAAGCAGAGAAATAGTCAAACCATAATTGTACTAAATTTACAGTTTATTATCTATAGGAGGCACGATATGCAAGTACGATTTAATTGCATGTTTGCACAAACAATACGTGTTTGCATGAATTAATTTGTATTGATACAATCTTCAGTTTAAAATAACTTATTTAAAATAAATTCTATTTATTGTGCCTTAATGGATTGAAAAAGAAAGTGGCTAAATGATTAATGCTGTCACATGTTATTGCCCTTTTACCAGGAGGGATATTTGTTCAGTTGCTTTTGTCAGCATGCAAAATTCAGCATGTGATTTCAAATGATGCAACTCCTCTTGTTATTCCATGATGGTGATCCTCATGATTTGGAATGAGGTGAAAAGCTGTACATCACACTAGGAAGTAATACAAAATACTAATTGTGTACTTAGTCTGTGTATGTAATATTTTGAATACGTGCAGTAATGCTAATTCCTGAAGTGTATGGTTGTATTATATATGAAAGGGTATTTTGAAGTGAGGCACATTAGAAAATATGAAAATTGTGGGGTAGTACCCGAAATACAAAATTCCTGAGAGAGTTTGGGCAGTGCCTGCTGACATCTTTTGTACCAGGGTTACATATTTCTTTATGGGAACATCCACAGATAATGCTACATGACAATATGTAATTCCCATCCCTACATTCTGTATTTTGTGGCAAAATGCAGGCTCTTGCTTGCTTCCTTCATCTGTGCTGTAAGGAAATGTTACTGTTTGAAGTACTTCATTATATTATGTATTATTGTTAGTATATGAGCAACACTTTTTATGTGGCGTAGCACCCAAAGTAAACCCAAATTGTTAGATCTTCCTCCTTTTAGAAATGCTTACTGGCAAACTAATGCAAAATTAATGACATGCAGTGTTATTTACTCAACTTGCAGCTTCTGTCAAAGGATGTCTATTTTTGTATATTACATCATCTCTGCTGCAGAGCTCATGCATCCTTTGGGATTTACTGTTCTTTCATTCCTTTTAGAAGGGCTTACATTGATATTGTAACTGGATTTGTAGTTGTGATTGGATTTGGAAACTCAAAGAGTAGTGCACTTCAATTTATGTAATATTTTATGCAACTGAGGTGTCAGTAATTTTACTGACAGTTTGATTGTTTCAGATACATTACTGACACTGGGTCTTGTTTACAGCTTGTAGAGTCTGACAGTACTTTATGACCACACGCATGTGAAGCTTTGGTTAATAATAGCATAATTTTCCCATATAACGTGAAGTTTTTCTGGTATTTCTGAGTTGTGATGTGCCTTCTTTGTTATACAAAATACTGCTTTTCTGATATGGAGAGTATAGGACTAAATGCGAGGTTTGTCATTAAAGCAGAAAGCTGTTCATGCAGCAGAAAAATAATTGTTTGGTAACGCTTTCTGAAACTGATCATTGCATAATGTAGCTAATCACACATATGGAATTTCTACCACTTAAACTTGATTAGAGTTGAAGAATATTTAAAAACAAAACAAAAAAACCTATGTAGTCTTAAATATTTCTTAAATAGCTTAATTAGTATAACATTGTTTTAGAAACAATTGCTGCATATAGAGTGCATACGGGGAAATGGACCTACATATGTATCATATTTGTATAATACCAACACAAATCCTTTCAGTATTGGCATCTATCTACAGATGAGCATCATGAGTGATGCTCCTAATGTGGATATTTGCTCACTAAAGCATAGAAAGAAGCTGCCAGTTCATTTTCCCAAGTAACTGAGTGTATGTTATGTCATCTGTGTTTGACATAGTGCCTTAAAGAGAAACTTACTAGCGTTTGGTGTCAATCTGTACACAAGACTCTGTTTCTGAGAACTAGTAAAGGTGCTTTTGAATTTGATTTGAATCTTTTAAAATTATTATTTTGAGTGCATTCAAAGCTGGTAAAAGTAGTTTAGGTATCCTGAGCAACTAAGAAAGTATATATAGAATTGAAAATGGGAAAGATGGATTGTTGCAAATCCAGCAGATGAGTTGTTCTTTCACTTTCTATTTTGGATTTGCAAACACTGTCTTAGACCACTGACTGGCTCCTTAACTGGTCTTGTGATTTTTCAAGTGGGGGAGGGGGACAAGAGTGTTTCTCCACATTTTGAAATATTGACATTATAGTCATGCTTAATGTCTCCACCAAATGTTGGAACCTATTCCAGCACATTCAGATGTGCCCCTTCCACCATGAGTTTTGATGTGTATCAGATGAGTTTGAAAAAGAAGAAACTAAAAGCGATCCAAGAATTTAGTTATCAAACAGGAACTGTAAACTGCAGCTCCTGGCTGCTGGTTTAGTGACTCAAATCTTAAGCATTGAATTGTAGAAGTAAATCAGAATAGTGACAGTAAATTAGAAGAAAGTTGCGTATAGTGAGTTTAACGTAGCTTAGACTTCCATGCGTTTGAAACTTTGTACAACTTGCAACTTCTCTATGTGGAAATAATGCTGAATGTTTCGTAGAAATTTATACTTAGGTCTCTCTTTGAAAGGTGTAATGTTTTTTGACTTTTTCTCTCAAAATAATTTGGGTCATTTTGACAATTATTTCTTAAAAATAAGGGACAGTTGAAGTTGTATGGTATTTGTTACTGATGTAAGTGAAAGATCTGGATAAATATTTCTATACAGTTGCTAGAGTACAGAGATCTCAGAATATGATAGTGCATGGTGTATATTACACAAGGGAAGATACGCAGGGACAAGAGGATAGAGTTCTCCAAAAAGAAAATGATCTTACACTGCTAAACTGTGGTGTTTTTTTTTTTTTTTTTTTTTTTTTTTTTTTTTTTTTTTTTTTTTGTAATGCTGATTTTAATTGGGAACCCCTGGAATAGGCTCCAGGGAGATTCTCCCTGGATAAAATTGTGGCTGGAGAGAAAAACAAAACTTATTTCCTTCTACCAAATATTTGAAGTGAATGGAAATCCTCTGTTACCGCACCCAGCCCTTTCAAAGTTCAACTTCCTTAAAATGCCAACAATACATAGTTAGTTACCTTAGGAGATGTCCAAAAAACAGGAGGATGGACAGAAAGGACTTGACATCATATATGGCAGCAAAAACGACACACGATTTCCATTATTGGGGGATCTGGAAACCTAGTAGAAAAGGCTTTTTTTTTTTTTTTTTTTTTTTTTTTTGCCAGTTCCAGTATGTGTTTGCACTTTGAGAACACAGTAATGAGAGTTTCAGATTTTCTTTTAAAGCTTCGAAGTAAATGTAAGAATAAGTGTTAGAAAGCAGTTTGCTTAAAGGAAAAATAACCTTCTACTAGTTATTGGCAAGAATAACCTGCCAAAATCTCGCAACGAACAACAACAAAGAAACAAAATAAACCCACCACAATAAACAGCTAGTATTTAGAGGAGATTGGGAAAAAATCTGGGTTTTGTTTGTTTTTAATCCATTAGTGTCTAATACCAGAACATTAAATAATTGTTCCCATGCCCTGGTGGTCTCTGTTGCATTGAATTATGTGCCAGAAGAAGCATCACTGCAGTTCGAACATGCCAGCTTGTTGTAAATAACTGTTACAGGACACAGTGGGACTGGTGAAGAACATAATGGGCCACAATTTGGGCAGTTAACTGACCTCAGAAAAATACCTGAGGTTTGTTCTTACCTTTAATGATGCAGTGGTAGGATACATGTGGAAGAGGTATACAATTATCTGTCTTAATTAAAGTTTTCCTGCACAGAGAACAGTATGAAATTTTGGGCGCACCCCACATAAATGAACCCATGTCCCTGGAATTCCTGCTGTGAAATTGGTATGGACACGATACGAGGTTTTTCTCTGATTTTTTTTTTTTCTTTTTTTTCTTTCTCCTCACCGAGCTAGTAAGGATATTTGTATCTCAGTAGTGAACCTCTGCCCAAGCAGGTACGGATGTCATGGTATTGTTTAGACCTGGAAAAGGGGCCTTGCCAGATGTGTCATCATTCTTGACCTTGGAAGAGTGTTTGCTTTTTGGGTTTTGTGCTTTTTTTTTTTTTTTTTTTTCCACAGTTTAAAAGCAGAAGGCACATTTTCTTGTTCTTTGATTTGATTAACATTATTTTAAACTCTTACACCAAAGTGAGAAATTTTTGTGAGCGGTGAGAAGAACTTCAGCTGTACTATCAGACTGCGTTTTCCACTCCTAAAGTACTTTACACAGTTAAGGAAACTAATCTGTAACAGTTCTGCCAACTGGAGTCATTAATACCTCAAATTTCAATGTCTAATTCTTAGCATTAAGGAATGATAACATGTGCTTTTAAAGGTGTGTTAACTGCATTAAACTTTAGGCTTATGTAACCGATAACCCTTTGCTTTATGAAAAACAGGTAAATTAGTTAACCATCACATTATAAAGTTACTTTGTAAAGATGCATGGTAAAAATATTTTCCATCTTACAAATAAGACTTAACACATGAGACCATAATGTTGTAGGAACACAAAATGTGTTCATTTTTTATTTTTTTTTTTAATATATAGAGAGAGAATTAAAGAGTAATTAAATACGGTGTCCAGAGAAAAGTTTCTCTGTGCTCTGTTACAGTGCTGGGCCTTTGGTCAAGTAGGCTTTGTAAGGTGATTTTGATGCTCTGAAAATGGGCCACTGCCACATTTGGAATGAGTATCCATCAGCTACAGTTTTTCTTCATGTCTGTTTTAATATAATTGTCACATAGCGGAAGAGACAATTTGATGGCAAGTACTTTAAAAGAATTTTTGCGTGCCATCGATCTCAAAGCAGGAGTGAACAGAAACTTTGCTTTCCTGCCACCAGAGCTGTGCACAGAAGGTGACAAATCAGTCTGCAGTCACAGGGAAGAGTGGCAGTCTGCGGCACATCCACCCAGCTGAGGCACCAGCCTGCCTGCTCCGGGCTTGTCATTATTTTAAAGATCCGGATTATAGGTTCATCTGCAGCAACAGCTCAACAGAAGGGCATTTGTTCAAATGGTCTGTAACATGAGTAAATGTGTTATCAAAACAGCACACGTCGGTCCACTGTAACTGTTGCTTTGGTGTCGCCAGTGGTGTGGTGAACATCAGTGTAATGATGATGCCACAGTTTTAGCAACTAAAAAGTTTGATGAATGCTGTTGGTTTATCAGTGAAATGGTATTTTAGTCATAATAATTCACCCTGTACAATAAATGTGGTAATTTTCCTTTATGCAACAGAGTTTTATTTAAAGTTCTCGGAGTTCTAGAGGGAATGCAAATAGGTCAGGTGTGTCTGTATGATCAGATGTCTGCCTCGTGCTGATAAACAGGAACTCGGCCCCATGAAACTGGGTCATGTGGCTGGCGATTTAAATTACTGGCAGTAAGTTTGTCTAAATACACTAGGATAAGACTTTTGTATTGTATGGGGCATTGAAATGTATTGTGACACCTGGAGTGAGCTATTGTTTTGGGTTTATTGGTTTCTGTTAGTATCTTTAAATCCAATGGGAGCCTCAGATTGTTATTTAGTGAACTCTCTCATCAGGATAGTGGAAAGGAAAGAGCACCGACATTATAAAATTCAGAAGCATGCTCCTGGGAACTAAACAGTCCTGTGTCCAGCAGCCCTGAGCTTAAAGAACAGTTACAAATGTTTGTTCCTTTCCATGAGAATGAGGTGGTGGGGGGGGGATAGTGAAGATGGCATCTTTTGCCTTACCTTTTTCAAAATTATCCTTTTGCACCCTTTGGTTTAGGTGTTTGTAGTCTACCTACACCCGTGTGTAGTATCTGTGAAATAGTCCTTTTGCTAAGAATGTTTTGGAAGCACACATAGTGATTGTGGGTTTTGTGCCTTATTCTTTGTATTTTGTAGCTCTTCGTTTATTAATATATTTATTTTCATTTTTCTAGCTACTGAAGTCATGATGTGGCAGTAAATTTGATGACCCTAGAGTATTTTGCTGTCTTTTGCCTTAGATTTTGAAGAAGGATATTGAAGGAAACTCATTTATGTTACTTTATGTTGCCTTTAAAGGAAAGGGGAAAATATGCTAATACCTTCTGGTTTTGAGATACTTCAGGAAAATGTTTTATGTGTACGCAATCTGTATAAAATTTTAAATACTCTTGCAAATAGTTGTGCTTTAAAACGACTTGAAATTGAAGATTTGCGCTAATCTGTTGTTGCAGCATTTTTCATTAGCCTAAACAGGTTTAATACTCCAAGCACTGTTGTCACTGTTTAGGAGAATAATGTCTGTGAGAGGTGACATTCTGGAATGTAAAATAGTTTAGAGGCATTAGTCAGCTGGTACATGCTGTTGAGGTCTGCATCTATTTCCACCTTAAATTTGAAGTTGTTGTTTATGAATCCTGAATTCTGTCCAAGGATATCCAACATTTGTAGTTATTTGCCAGGATTTTATTTATTTACTAATTTTGCATTTTTTAGGAGGCTCAGGGGGAGATGCCATCTTTCCTAGACATAGAATAATTTGAAAGCTGTTGGGGATAGCTCGTCATGTCCATTTATTGCAGATCTCTGGTTCATTAGCATCTCGCTTCAGTCACCTAAAATCATTTGCAAAAAACTTTTTGCTCTTTTCAAACTTTAAATCTAAGCAAGGAGTTCATACATGAGTTTTGAAATACACATGAAAGTAAGGTTGTATTTAGGTTTTATAATAACTACTCATACTTGTTTATGACAGGCTTTCCAGGATATATTTTTTCTCGTGTCTCTGACTGATTTACGTTGCCTTCATTCATTCCAGAAGGTACAAAGATTCATTGAGCTTCTGTTTTATTAATTTTTTTAATGAAGTGTAATTTATATGTGATTATTTTTTGAACTGATAATGGAAAGTACACCTGATTATATTGCACCACTGTACCTGGAAAGTAATGGAAGTGGTGACAATTGAGGAGAAAGTAATAGGGGAATGGAATCAAACATTTATTTCTTGAAATTGTTTTGACTCACAAATTGCTTGAGTTGTGCTTTCTATACCTAATTACATAAATATCACTTTTCACATTCTGAATGAAGAGTTGTGTTTTTATATTCTGGAAAATCACCAAGTTTTCATCAGTCTGATTCATGTGAACATCAAACAGACTGTTAGGTTGTTCTACGTTTTGTGTTTGTTATATGAAGTATTCACTTAGTTTTCTGACAGCAGAGTAGAGACAGATGGTAGTGACCAGCACAAGTAGTAAGGCAGCATGTCAGGGTATTGCCACCTGGAAGCGTTCTCTCTCTTTTTTTTTTTTTTTTTTTTTTTTGATGCTGTTTTTAGGTTTTTGTTCATGCTTTCATGTTATTCTATTCTTCAAGGCTTATGCCACTGATACGTAGGTTAGATTTTGCTTGGAAATACCAACTGATGCAGGGTAAGATAAGCGTTTGTAGCTCAGTTAAGGACATGACGGAGTCCAGAAAGTGGTGTGTTTCCTTCCTACGCCTGCAAGACACATCTTGGCACAAATTCAGTTCTTCATGACTTGAGCTTAAAACGCCAAACACAAATTCCGCTCATGATGTTAACTGTAAAGCCACCAAATCAAGGTGGTCGTAATTGTTAACTCTAACTACAAGTATTTTTCATTTTGTACTAGACAGGTTTTGTCTGAGTTAGTTGCAGCAAATAACTTCTATTTCTGGTCAGGTCTTTGTCAGAGAATTGATGGTGCTCAGCATTTCACGGTTTTATGAGGCTTTAGCATAATGTAATGTTTTAAAATCACCTGTTAGTTACACTGGCACATCACAAACACTTTAAAGATTCTGATTTTTGTAATTCAGTCATTTAAAGAATAATTTATCTTTAAAGGAAACTTTTTAGAATATATTAGAAAACCAAGGTCACGAGTGTCATTAAACCCTCATAAACATAAATATGTTTAGTTTAATATGTGCTGTGTGTGTAGTGGTGTCCTTGGAATAACTGCGCAAAAAAAAAGACCAGATTCAGTTTCACTAATTTTTATAGCCTCATTTACTAGCAATCACTGTCAGTATAGAAAGAAATCGCTGTGTAACAAACTAATTATTAGCGGACGTGTTATTTTGGTGAAAGGCAGCTGCAGATTGCGTTACGTAGTGTTCGTGTTTATGCCTATGTAACAACTATTAAGTCCCCCCCCAGCTGTTGTTTAAAAAACAAACAAACAAACAAAAAAAACTTTGAAGTTGTTTTTAGCACAGATGGTCTCTGATTTTAAAGAACGTGAGGTGGAGTTGCTGAGAGGAGGGCTCCATCTAATGCTGGGGCCTCGCGGGTGGGAGGCCTGCTCAGGCCCGCCACGGTGGGCTCCCCGCGCCCATTAGGTGCAGCCGTCCACAGCTGGCTGCCGGCCTCTTCCTGAGCTCAGCCCCGCTGCCTTTGAGCTCCTCTGCAGTGTGGTGCTGCCACTGAAATGCTGTGCATCCCTGAAAATGGGAGGGACCGGGGAAATTTCTCAGTTTAAGATATGGTTCCAGGCAGGGTGTGTGTGTGTTATAAAAGCCATATGTATGTCAGCCTCTTCCAGGTCTTGCATCCCCTTTTTATTTTAGGGGGGTTTGTGTAGTCAGTGTGTGCAGAGAAGCTAGATCCGTACTTGGAAAGACTTTAAATGGCATTTTAAAAGGTTCCAAACATTTACGGGCCACAGCCTGTGGATATCTGTGGCCTGCCTAGCAGTGAAGCAGCTGACAATTTGCAAGCGCTCATCAAGTGCACTGTTTATAAATACTTGATAACAGTGTTTACAGCTCTGCAGCGGCACTCTTTGGGTGGGGGAAAAAGGGGAGGTGATGTCAAACCTTCTGCTTTACCCTCATCTTCATGGAAAGTCCTGATCAGCACAGGGTTTGTGGAGGTAAATGTTGGTCCTTGCTCCTGCCCTGGCTCCAGTGGTACCCTCAGGAGCAAGCCACGAGTGCATCCCTCCCCTCTGGGGCTGATCCAATCTTCAGAGGCTGATACGATACAGGCAAGCGCTTGTTGTTTTCTCTGCATTGTCCACCTCTACCTTAATGAGTGAAATGGTTAAGTATCGGAGGGGGCGAGCCTCGAGGAATGTCTTCCATTTGACTTGAATATTTTGGTGGATAAAGGGAGAGGGAGGGAGGGAGAGAGCGAGTGAGAAATGCACTTACATCACTAGGACTGCATTGAGTGTGCCTGTGCAGGTTAAGAGACAGACTACAGTGTCTTTGCTTTCTGCAGGAAGCAGCAATGCCGTTTGTATCCTAAGAGGAATTTTTTATTTAGAAAAGGAAGCATTCTTTCTACCCAGGAAATGGCTTTCCTTGTGCGTTGCTATGCCAACTGCCTGCAGCCATGGTCTTCCAAAGTAAGCACAATAACGTAATTATATTGGCGTATTGCATTCAGACTCATGATTCTCTGGGTTTCTGTGTGTGTGTGACTGTGTTGTATTTCTGTTTCTTACTCTCTTGGCAGTAGATGGGCTCGTCTCGATTGTGAGGAGTGGGCGTCATAAAAATTAAATGTCCATCAATGTCACGCTGCTGAGATTAATTGTGCAAACTTGGTTAGCTGAGTGGAACAGAGATCACTGGTCACTACTCTGTCAGCATCATTAGCAGCCAGGGGAGGAGGTCCCTGTTCGCGTGCGCTGCCCTGATTTTGGGGGAGTGGAGGGTGGCGGTGGGAGGCTGCGTGTGTGAGTGTGTGTGGTTGCAAATGAAACAGGAGTATTAACAATGCTTGGCTGAATGCTGGAGGCTGGTTCCTGCACCCTGACTAATATAATACTGTATTAAGCCTTTTTGAGGGAGTCTCTGTGCAGTCAGCCATTTTAGCTTTTTTCCTCCTTTTTCTTTTCTTCCCATTCCTCTGTCTCGGGGAATGGTTCTGTTCCCTTGGATGAATGCTGGATATGTAGGGTTTCATCAGGCTCTGTGCACCCTGACATGCTTAGACTTTCAGTGTTACAAAAATGGAGACTAACGCTGTCGTTTGGATTGCTTCTCTGCACTACAAGTGTGAGGGGGTTTTTGAGCTTACCAGTAGGGACACTTTTAGCTCCAGCTTGGTTTCCCCCCCCTCCGCCTCTTTTTAATTTAATGCTGTAGAGGGTGACTTGCCATCCATAAGAAATTGGTACATGATGTGTAAATTCAGTTCAGCTTCTGTTTCTTCATTATGAAACCACTTGCAATCCCGGCTAACCATGGAGTTATGGGCCAGCAGGAGAAACATTCAGTAAGTATTGCAAATTCTGTTTGTTCTATCAATAACCTGTCACGGGCGAGTTGCATGGAAATTGAAACTGCTTGTCATCCTCCTCGTGTACTTCTCCTGATTTGTGAATTTAATAGTGGGGTTTTGAGGGAAAGCAGTACCTGAGGTGGCATTAGAATCTGTGACTGTGTTTAAGATTGTTTTTAATTTAGAAAAGGCAACTCTCTAGGTTTTTTGAATGTTAAAAATGTACTCGGAAAATACTGACATACTTTCCTTGGTCAAGAAGCTGTGAGCGTTCGGTTAAAATCTGTATGCATTTGTTAAAACTTTAAAGAAATATTTGAGCTGTATAACAAGTGATTTAATTGTAGTTGGTGATAAGAGTAGATTTATTCTGTATAATGTACGGTGGTGGTGTGCTGTTGCCTTGTAGCATGGCGTTGAACATCTGTGATAGACTTATGCTGAAAATGCAGAAACTTTTAGTAAAACACTGCATGAACAAAAGGCATAAGTACTGATGCTTTATAATTGATCCCATGAGTCAGCTACACCTTTGTCATGCTTTAATCCCATAGGCTGTCCATGTTTATTGTTTGTGAAAAATGCATTCATAAGCAGAACAGCAAACATTATTTAACAAGGCCTCAGGTGTCAGAAATTAGAAATTTACATTTTACTTTATAAAAAGATTCTAGAAGTACAGATTCCTATCACTTAGTTAACACATATATATCTTCATGGTAGATTTTATATGATTTGATATAATTTTCAGTTTCTTGAAAACCTTTCTACATTCTGTGCATAGAGGGTATGTACTAGAGTGTGCATGGGAATGTGGGCAGTATGTTCAGCATATACAACTAACAATCGTAAATATTGGAAAGATGTGATAGCAGGAACTTTTTCAAGGAGGAACATTTTCTTTACAAATCGAGTTTTTATTTTGTATAGAAATACAGAAAATAAGCTAGAAATATTTCAGAACGTGTCTAGTGAATTTTTTTATGCATACAGCAGTTTCTTGTTGTAGACTTTGTTCTTCTCATTTCTTTTTAATTACATTCTAAGTATAAAGCAGTTCATGTTACCAAATCATTGGGAGTTCATGAAATATTTAGAACTTAATCTAAAAAAAAAAAAAATGCACACAGAAAACCCACACTTCCCTGCGTCCTGAAACTCAAGTACTGAAGAAGCTGAAATAGAATAGGATACCCTAAATTTGCAAATTGAAAGAAAATGAGAAAGCTGCATATGTATTGTTTTCCCTGTTCTTTTTACTCTCCAGAGAAGGTTGATGAAAGTTTCTGGATTGATTCTGGTTAACACAAAGTCTGGTTAATACAAAATAATAGCTTATAAATGAGGGAAAAATAACTTGGTATATTAGAGGCTTTACATTCCAAGGTCTGACGTGTTTTAGATGCATTACTCTGAATTAATTACAGATTAATCCACAGATATATTTCACTCTGTGGGCCAACATATAAGAAGAATGAAAGAGGAGAGATAAAAGTATCACTTTTTCTTACAATAAACTAATTTTCATATGTCAACATATATATAAGATAAAGAAATAGTATTATGACATAGGGCTGGCACACAACTGCAGATTTTGCATTAACAAAAGCCATGGTGAAGGGTTTATAAGAAGTTTAAAATGAAACTGTTAGGATACAGTGAAAAACTCTACTTTGGCAATGAAACTCTCTATGCTTGTTCTCCAGAAAAAGGATTTTTGTGCGGAAAATGGGACTGAAAAATCACAGTTCTTTGTAGATAGGGAAGGCAAGCTCAGAGTTTTGAGGTATATGGAATTTGTCTTCCTTTGACATAAAGGAAAACTTACTGAATTAATCATTTTTGAGAAGTTATTTTCATGCTAGCATGTTGCCAGAATCCTAAATCTCTTATTGATGTCTGACAGATCTGATTTCAAGAAAAGAGCTGTAATTACTTCTGTGACATCCCACCTATGGTCTCACAGCTTGATTTGCTGGGACAATCTGGAAACGAATGCAAAATCTCCAGTGCTTTGTTTCACATAAAATTCTGCGAAACAATTTTAGCTAATGCTATTAAATCTTAATTTAACACTAGTTTAGTAGGCAGTGCGGGATATGGGTTAAGTTTACTGGTCTGTAGAAAATGGCATGCAGGATGGCCCTGTTGTGTTCATTGTGCTTGGAGTGGAGGGAGGAAAAGTGGAAAAAGCATTCCTCTTCCCAGATTACTTAATGTAAGAAGTAAAAATCAGTGGCATCCATCAAGTGTACAGGTCCACATGCCTCGTCTTTCATAAATTGGATAGATTTGAAGCAGCAGCCAGTATGGTGGTGGTGGTTGCTCTGTGGGTGATATTCTGTGATAGACAACCACTGTCGTCTGTGAACAGGGAGTGAAGGCTTGCTGGGGGGGAAGATGGCAGAGAAGGTCCCCACAGTTGACTCAGGCCTTCTAAAATGTTCTTTCTATCTCATTCCTTCTTTCCCCTTGTATGTGTTGTCTGTAGGAACTTTACTCAACACAATTAAAAAGAATATTAAAGAGTGATAGGAATAATGGCTTTTAAATTATAACTTGAGACACACAGTTCTTTCAAGAGTGTGTAATGATTAACAGCTCTTGGAGTCGCTTATGCTCAGTCTGTAAGAAAGGGTAAGTTACTTTTTGACTTTGGGTATTATAGAAATGAAGTCTGCAAATAAAGGGTATGTTTTACTGGCAGCCCAGTGACTCTCCTTTAGGGATCGTGTAGCCGCTTCAGTCTTTTGATGTCCTTGACCTGTCTTGAATTACTGAAAGATATTGAAAGCAATAAGTCAAGTCTTTGGCTTGCTATTGCAGTATTTTAGTCCACAAAGATTTGTGACCCCATGCTAGGGGCCCTCTTGCTCCCTGGAATGAGATGGAAATGAGTGGTGTTTTGACGAAGTCTTGGGTTGTAATTGTGCAAATAAGGCTATCTTAATTTGTTGTGCAGGAAGAGTGTTGATTGGGATGCTTGCTTAAGAAATGTAAAACTTTACAGAAGTATGTCTTTTTGTTTCTGGAAGAGATAATTAGTATCGGCTTAGAACTCAAAGAATAAAGGCAGCCCGGGATAGTTGCTTGTCCTTTCAGAGAGCATCACAGCACAGGGAAGAAGGGTGTAATGGTGTGATCAAGTGGCTACACTTGCTAAGCTGAACAACCTGAGCTGACCTCATACCTGGATGTTTTTTAAATATACCTGGAAAAATACACTATATGATTTTTTTCACATGTATATGAAAAAAAAACAACAATGACAAAAAACAAACAAACTAAAAACACTTTCAACTTGGAAGAAACCTGCTATCTGCTGTAGCTGATGATGATTGCGAGTTTATTCATTTTAGTGAATTGCATCACACTGGGAATTGATACCATTTTTTTTAAGGCACCTCTATTTTGGTTCCTTATTGAAAAACAAGATTTCGATTTTGCACCTTTCTGATTATTACTTTCCCTTTTCTTAATACATTGGAATATAAAAATATTTTTTTCTCTGCAGACCAATAACGGAGTTGTGGATTTTTCATGTGATTAGGAATAATTATTTTGCCTCTTCATAGGTGTGTTATCTTTAATTGTACATGGCCACGTACAATTTTCTTCCACAAGATTCATCTCAAGTTAGATAGCTCTGGTTTCTATTTGATATTTTGCATTAGCTTCATTGCTCAAGTGGCCAGGTTGTGTTTATATGGCATACTGATCAAGTCCTACTCAGAAGATGAAAGCATTAATTTTTTTCCTTCTCTGGCTTTTTGGGGTGTTTGTAACAACAGTGTTAATGTGATTCATTGAAGCAGTGCAGAGCGGCATTATCTTCATTTTTCAGATAGTTCTGCTGAAGCAAATCTTTGGCAAGGACAGTTTAGAAAACTTCACATACTTATTTCTCAGTATAGCTTGGCCTTAGTGCTCAAATTACAGATTTTATCTGACTTTTCTGTGTTTTGGCCCAGCTCAGGCACCCATGGTCTAATGATTGTCTGAAAGGTTGATTTTAAGTGACTTGCCTGGCATTGTACCAGAGATCTGCAGTAGAGTCTGGATAAATTCCTGTTCTCCAGGACAGCATTTAACTGCAAATTTTCTCAGAAGCTTATGATTGGCACAATTTGGGTCATTTCGTATGAATGACAGTGAATGCATTAGTGACCCATGGAGATGCCAATGAAAACATCTTTGGCACATATGAAATGTTGTGCCATCTTTCTGTGGCTGTTTCAAGGCCTTGGAGACAGTACAACATGCGTTTTATTTTTAAAGTATATGTGTATATATATGTGTGTGTGTATGTAGACATATATAAAACTCCAGCCACTTCTTTTTATATATATATAAAAAATCTGTCTTTGCCTTCTTAACTAGTAGCTGAAATTATTCATTTCATCATAGATGGTTGGCATTGAAAATCTGTAATTTGAAAAGAATTTAAAGAATTTGGAATGGTTTAGGTTGGAAGTGACCTTAAAGCCCATCCAGTTCCAATCCTCTGCCATGTGCAGGGACACCTCTCACCAGACCAGGTCACCCAAAGCCCCATCCCGTGAACACTTCCAGGCATGGGGCATCCACCACTTCTCTGGGCATCTCTAAGGTAGTAAAAGTTCAAAAAGAGCATGGGGAAACTAGCACTATCGATATTACCAGCTTCATTTTACATTCCAAAGTGACCAAAACTAGTGATTGTGTTAAAGTGCTTATAAGGTGGCATTTATGATGGTGCACACTGAAAGGTGTCATTTATAGCTAGAATACAGATGTGAACCTGGAAAGTCAGCTCCTTCTGAAATGTTATTTTAGACCAACTGACTAATTCTATATGTTATTACTGAGTTGTAGGCACTCCTGCCTTATCTTCGAGCATGTTAAAAATCCAGCTAATATTGGGAGCTGATGATACCCAGCAATTAAAAAATAATTACAAAATCCAAACCTCTAAAGACACAAAACAAAAAGACCTTAAAGCCCTGAAGGTACCATTGATTTGCTTCTGATTTTACAAGTTAATAAATTCAGCAGAATAATAGAAGCTCTGAAGTGCAGGAGGTAATGGAATGCTGTGTTAAGAATTGTAGGTTAAAAATATCAGGGAGTTAGGCAATGTGCAAATAGAGTGGCACCAATTCCATTGCAACAAGAAATAAGCATATTCAGCTATGAAAATCCTGTGCCTCAGTATCTCAAGCATCTTCCACCTCCAAAATATTGGTGTTCCCTTGCTTGATGGAGAGTTTTCAGCGATACTTGTGCTTGGACTTGAGCTATTTCCAGTTGATGTAGTCTGTACGGTTTAGCAAATTAACCTGTAAAAATATTCCAGCCAGATGGAGTAAGTTATATTTTTGGAAACTTCATCTTTAATTATCTAAGACAGGAAATCTCAAATTGTGATATACAAAGAACTATGTGGCTTGAAGGGTTATTGGAAACTGCTATTGGTAGTGCGACTTGTTTGTGCGTTGTGATTGCCAGTAGTACCATTATGCACAAGTGAGGGGAAGTGTCTTGTGTTCTATGCTCTGCTGCTAGGGTGACCTGAAGCTTTTCTGCACAATCCTTCTGTACATGATGGTTTTACAGGTTGTCTGCAGGATCAGGGAAATAATTATCTGTGTCAAAAAGATCACTGCACATGATTTAGCAATTAGAAAGCACAGTTCCCTAATGCTCAAATTTGTAAACTGGGATTGGGTAAACATTGAAACTCTGCTTTGACCACCAGCACTCTCGGAAAATAAATGAGGCTGATGCTGGAAACTTGTAATATATAAATAAATAAAAATTCCAGTTTATTTGAAGTTGGGTTTTCTTCAACATTCCTATTTTAGATAGTTTTTATTCCTTGTTGTGTTCTAGGCTTTAAATTGCTACAAATTACTCCTTAACATCATCCTTGATGTCTGAAAAGCTGAACTAATTTTATTAGCCCTCTCAGGAATACACATTTGTGTGATTTTTATGTGAAATAAATGCAGGATTTTCAGGATAATTTTAAAGTCTGATTTTAATTTTTTGCTATCCTAGATGCAACAGTTGATACATTTTAACATTAACATTTATTAAATATTTACTTAACATTTGTTAAACATTTACTTTTCTGTTACTATACCTGATACATTCTTGTTAGCTTTACCTGAATTTAGAAATGAATAGAATTAATACTATTAGGGAAAAAAAATCATGGTAGGGTATTTGAAGAGTAAACTAGTATTGAGGGTAATACTGAAGCAATGTTTTCGGTATTCTTTATTGCCAGTGCTGCTGGCTATGAAGGCCCTACACGACAAGTGTAGGCAATGTTAAGGGTTTGAGAAAAATGAGATGTCTCAAGATTTACCCTTGACCAAAGCTGCTTGTACCTGACACATCTCGTTTTCAGTGTTGTATTTAGAAATGTCTGCTAGCTGTAGTGCAAGAAAAGCATGGGGTGACCTGTGCAGCTCTGCAGGCTTTTTAGGATTCTAACCTTGGTGTGCTTAACCTGCCAATCTGTCCCTGAAATGTAAGTGACACTTGTACACTTCCCCAGTAGTGGATGCTTGGTTGTTCTTCCAATTCTGTTACCTTGCCAGCAGTCTTTTTTTTTTTTTTTCTTTTTTTTCCCCTGCTGTTCATTTTGAGACAGTGATGATTCAGCAGAGAACCGCCGGAAGAATAAACTGTACCGAAGGGGTATCTGATCTGAGCACTGCTCAGTGGGTTGTTTGTGGAGAGCTGATCCTATGCCCAGTAGCTGGAATTTATAGGAGCATTTGTCATTCCTTCCTAAATCTGTGTTTATACAGAGATATTAGGAGGGTAGATGAAGGACAACAGATTGCAGAGCTTTTATGTGGGTGATGTTGAAGGTAAATAGCCTTATATTAACATATCACCTGACCCAAATACTGCTGCTGCATAGCTCCTAATATAGCTGAGACGTTTTACTGGATACAAGAGCTTTCGTCTGATTTCTTGCTTGGAAAAGACGAGTATCATGACAGTGGTATTTGGTGAAATAACTGCATAGATGGGATGAAATCTAGAGTAGGTGTAGTTTGTGACTTGCACTTGTGATGCTGGACGCAGCTCCTAGACTAGTTCAGTATAGTGATGTGCAAGAACAGGGGTTCAGCCTCTGGCCAAAAGGTGGCTTCTATATTTCTGGATGGTGCTGGGCAAAATGTGACCAGCTGACCTGGGACTCTCTGCTTGGTCTAAACTTTAAGCCGGAAAAAAAAAAAGGGCGTGAGTCTTTTGTGATCTGGGGTCTCCACTGCAGACACTAAAGCACAAAACACCGGCATGTTTAGCTCCCTTCTCATGAAAAGTGAAGGAGGATTTTCCTGAGTAGAGAGCAGCCTGCTAAATCTACCAGCTGGACTGGCTAGTTCTCCAGCTGTTCCTGACCCCTGTGTTACAGGCAGTCAAGTTGATCTCTCCTGTAATATGCTGTTCCTCCCAAAGCCAGTCTGGAGTGCCTTAAAAAGGTATCAAATAATTCGGTCTCTTTCAGAGCTCAACAGGTGCTGTGCTTTCTGGTCCTTGTGGCGGGTGGCATGTGGAAGGGTGGTTGCCCCTCCTTGAGTCGGGAATGTCTTCGGAGTGCCGGTTTATCGAGTCACTGTAAATGACAAAGGAAAGCTCTGATCTATGTGACAAAAGGCAAAGATTTGCCCTATGATGTGAAGATGTCTCTCTGCTCAAATACATGAATGGCATTTGCAGCTTATAATGGAGATGACACTTCTCATTTGGACTGGGAACCTGAAGAAGGGTTTAATGCTACCCTTCTCATCAGCCCAGGCTTTTTGACATGATTCAGGAGCCAGTTTCTTTTCCTTACAGAGGAAAAACAGGCTCACAAGCTGCAATGTTTTGCACTTGTTTGCATCCCATTATAGCTGCATTTAGTATCCGCTAATAAGTTAATGCGCTATTGCAGTCATGAAATGTAGCTGCACGTAGTGCTTTTAACTTGTGACCTGTAGGTATCTTATTGCAGCTCTTCTGGTGCTGGTGTCCGGGTGAAACCATTGCCAAGGTCTGGTAGCAGTAATGCATCTTCTCGGTGACTGCAGCCACCTGATCTACACAAGTGTATAGACAGCCGGAGGGGAAGCATGTTGGAAGCCCAGACCATAAGCAGTGCTTGTGCTCACACTTCTCAATCTGCGATTTCTTTCACTTGCTCTATAAATATTGCCTCGTTTCATCTGAGGAGTCTGTCAGCTTGCTCTCTTACAAGCACAGGCGCTGTGCACTGGGTCATTTGGACACTGACTGGGTAGGATTTATTAGTTTACAGCTTGACTCCAAACTGTGACTTTGCAAGTAAGAAAAATGGATTAAAGCTTTTTTTTTTTTTTTTTTTTTTTTTTTTTTCCCCCTTCTGTGAAGAATGATTTCATAAAAAATGACGTCGTGCTATTCTGCAGGTCTGCTCCCTTTGTGTATTTAGTCATGTTGGCTTGCTTTATAGTTAAAAATAGGCTTTTACTGTTCTGTGCTGCTGTTACTCCTGCCGAGACAAGAAAACGGGAGCTGGATTGTGTTCTTAGGGCTCCATCCACAGCATTGTTTCCTAAATTCCTACCACTGCTGCGTGCCTGACAACCTCCTGAATGCTGTAGGAGTTGCATGAGTGTTGGGAAGGGCTGCTGTGGGATGTTTTGCAAGGGCAGAGCAGAAGGGGAGAACGTGGCAGGGGCACTGGAATGTCAATTTAATCCTGGGAGTGAAATTAATGGTTTGAAATTGGGGTGGTGGAGAACATCGTATGTGGAAGCTGGATGCATTTGGTTGTGGTTGAAAGTAATAATAATTCTAGATTTTGGGAAATGTAAACCAAGCTGTAGGAATTATTTCTTACTTAACTGTATCGTAGGTGTGTGGACTCATCAGCCCTCTTCTCATTTCAACCCAACTAGGTTTTGTGTGCTCTTGATTGTTACTATGATTTTAAAATTGCATTTAAGCAGCTAAAAGTACCTTAAAACTTTCATCATACTGTGTCTGCTGCTGTTTTTTCCCTGATCAGGGTGCAGCTTGATCTCTAAATCTTAATTTACTCCTCATACTGATCTAGGAAATAAAAAAAAAAAACCCTTCCAAATACTTAGCAGAGAGTTAATGCCTGCCATTGCAGGTTGCTCAGGAGAGAGCCAGATGCCTTCCTGGTGTGCTTGTATTTTCAGTTTTGACTCACATCACCAGTGGACTATCATCAGATTTTTTGGCCTTTGAATAAGAAGTTGAATATAGAGGATCTTTCATTGCAAGATTGTTGAATAATGTATAAATTTTTCTTCACTTTTAAGGAACCATGAGGAAGAAGAAAATGAATGTATGGATTTAGGAATGTTCGTGAAGTGTAATTTGAATAATTAACTCTGTTTGGAAATGATGGTCCACTGAATTTTTTTTTTTTAATTTTTGCTAAAAAGTAAAGCTTTGACAACAGTAGGAGCAGAATAAAACACAAGCTAAAATGAAAACAGTGTTAGTTTCTGTTAATAAGCATAAAAATCCATACGGTATGCGTACATCTCCTTGCCTGCTGGTGTATAACTTCTATAAACATTTTTTGTTGTCTGACTTGGGGGGTTTCTGCCCTGTTCAGTCTTGCTCAATTCCAAAAGAATAGGTCCCTTTAGTTACTAATGTTCACTCTATTACCTTTCTAGTTTTATGGGGAGTTGAGAGATTACTTGCACTTCAGAGCAAAGATTTCAGCTAATTCAGTTTAGCAGAGTTTCCAAGGTTCCTGAATACAGCTGATATTCCTAAGTAAATGGATACTAAAACATAGCTTCATGAACTGTGGAGTTCATGTCAGCAATAGTATACAGAAAATCTAGTTATCTGCCTCTTCCTGTTGAAGGAAGAGGTTGTTTAGACAGATAAATGTCAGTCCTACACCTGCCACTTCCATTAGTATTGCACATTTCTAATCCTTCTGTGATGATGGTGCCCAGGGAAAACTAAATTTAGGAATTCCTGAGTTAGAGTAATAGTTTTTTTTTTTCTTAAGTGGTGGTTTGGTGTTGCAGCTGGGATTTTATTCAGTTAAGCATGCAAAGATAACATGGTAAATATAGTAAATGACTAAAACATCTACCATGGTTATGAAAGAGTAACCTCCTTCATCTCTGCTAATGCGAGGTGTTGTAACCAAGACCATGCTGGCACCATCAGAAATCAGTGGTTAGGATTTGACTCCCCCATTCTCTGGTTATTACAAGGTGACCTAATGAAACAGGTGATGTACATGCACACATCCAGGATCTTTATAGCTTATCTTCTGATAAATGGGAGAAAAAAGATTAAAGTTACTAACTGTATTTGCAGAATGGCCTTCAGTCCTAGTATTTCCAGATGATTTGTGTGTTCTCTTATTTTTCTGCAGCTTGGCAATCTGATTTAAAATGTCTCTTCCTAAATAGGCAGCAATGAAATATATATTCAACTGATTCCATGAAATAAGTTTTTACATGGATTGTTTTTTTAGTGTACTGTTTACCTAAGGAAGGAATACAAGGGCTGATTTAAACTTTCTATGCATGCCCGTACAGACACAAATAAATGTATTCCTGGAAGCCACATCTGAATGTCAGCATTTTGAGTGGAATAACATGATGCTTAAATTGACTGTCTCCTTGCTGTAAAGCAGGCTTGGTTTTAGCAGGCACCATAAAGCTCCTCTTGTTTTACCTGTATAAGCCAGTAGGGAAACCATTATCTCGTGAGTGGGTTGTTTTGGACATTGGAAGCATTGGGTGAAAACAAGGCTGGGCTAATTGAATTTACCATTTGATATTACTGTTTTGAATAACACTTTGACTATAAATAAAAGCTCAGCCAGTTGTTTCAAAATTCAGTGGAAAGTACTCTTAATGTAAAAGATGGGTCTCTATTGAGTTGTGTAAGTAAATGCAAGTGGCTCTGCGCTGCTGCTGCACGGGGCTCCTGAATGGAGTGGAACACCTTTGGGAACACATTTGCACTCACCAAAGACTCTCCAGAAAAGAAGAAAAATAGTCCTTTATTTTTGGTTCCCTTTCCCTACAATCATCACCCACGAGGAGTTCTTTTGTCCAAATTCCTAAATGTTCACTGTCATTCAGAGGAGCTGGAATCTTGTTCTGTGCAACAGAACAGAAACTCTAGGGTTGTTAGGATTGCATGATACCACATACAGTCTTAAAAGTTTGTGTCAGGGTGAAAAAAATGCATTATTTTCTTTGGCTACCATAGGAGAGAAAATGTAAGCAAGGCTGGGAGTATTAGAGCAGCGTTCTTTGCGATTGTATTGCCATGGCATTAATACTGTTACAATTTCAAGATTCATAAAATAAGTAATAAAGTTATTTGCCTAGTTAGTGAGCACAGCATTAAAAAAAAAACATTGGTAGAATAAAAACATTATTAGGATTTTGCAGCATTGGCCATGTATAAAGGGAAAAACTTGCCACTTAAAAATAATCTGAGTTATCTTGCTTCTGTGCTATTTTTACATTATCAGAAAAACAGTGACACATTATGAGGGTAACAAGTGTTACCTTCATAATGCAAATATGAAACCTTACTCTGTACATTAATCTCTGAGGTATTGTCTCTAAGATGTTCTTAAGCAACCTTTCTTTTAAAAATCATCTTATTTTAAAAATATGCAAATAAACTTGTAGTATTACTAATATATTATTAAATAAAAAAAAGCAAATATAAATAAAAAGAGCAAAAATTATGTCTCCATAAGCAAAATTGTCTCATTTTTTCAGACTATTTTAAAATTTTCTTTCCAATCATTATTTCAGAATGTTCACTGTTGTGTGATTAGGAATTTTAAAGATGCGAATATTAAAAATACACATTTCTGCTTTTATATTAAAGAGTTAAATATAATATTCTTATTTTCAAAAGGCTTAATGTGTACCTTGACCACTTGTGCATTGAGAATATATATCTTGCAGTATTGCAATCTGTCAGTTAATTTGGGATGAAGCAAAACTGTGAATCTTTGTCAGATGAGGAAAACAGGAAATTTTATTGTAGAGCAAGCACATGCAAAACAAGTAGTCTCGGTACATGGTTTTTAATTTGTAGGTGGACATTAGTGGACGAATTATACGTTTCTTTCCTATTGCATAGGTTAGTGAAAAGCAAAATTATATTGGGAAAAAAATATTCTTGTGAGCCATATTATAAGGCAAACGTAAGCATGTAGTTAAATCTCACAGTGTGGCATTGATATGTCTGCAGACATTAAATTTTAAAAAACAATGATAATAATTCTGAATTCTCAGGTCAACTTTGTCAAATGTATTTCAATTCATTATTTTACAGAGATAAAGCTGTGCACAAATGGAAATCTCCAGTTTTTGCATGTTTACATAAAAAATATTTTCCTTACAAGTATACAGAATACAGCTGTCTTTACTAAGAAGCTGCAAGTAATAAAAAACTAAAATGTTATAATGTTAATCGTGTTGACTTCTGTGGTTTTCTTCTTCCTTTGGTTAGGCAGTTTCTGAATGAAAGTGTGACAAATCAAGCTGGCCTCTGATTTTTCTGCTTGGAGGAGTGACATGGATCTGGAAGGGATTTTCTGGGTCACTGCCATTGCACACTGCTGTTGCACAGCGCATTCATAACTTTGCCTAGCTTCAGTTCAAAACCTTCTCTGCCACAGCTCCTGTTGAGCATGGTTTTGAGAGTCTGAGGTTCAATAGGCAGCACCTTTCAACTTTCTGCTCATTAGTTTTTGCACCTGTACTGCCTCTTGCTTTAAATGTTTCATTTGAGTCCTTCCTCTTTCTAGATAGTGATCATTTCCTTTCTCAGCTCAGGCTAAATAACTGCATGCTAAAAGCTCCTCTTACGCTTTCTCAAATACTACTTTTTCCTCTTCCTGATAGTTCTCTGAATCTCTTCAAGTATATGACTTCAAGTTGGAAACATGTAGCTGGGAATGTGTGCAGTATTCCAGCTAAGGTCTCCTGGGGGGCATGGGTAAGAGCCCCAAACTCCTGTATTTCTGGGTGCTGCATGCACTCATCTCATCAGGTTCTTTTTCTGCTGCATCGCCTTGGCAGCTCAGTCACCCTCTGGGCAGCTACCTACTGGAACTATTTTAACAGTAATTTCTGACAAATTCACAGATTGTTTTGTTCTCAAAGTCTAACATCTTATGCTAGTACTCTCATGTACCAGGTAGGCATCATCTTGCTCTCAGGGACCTGTCCTTTTTTCCCCTACTTGGAAAGATTTACTGTTTGGTCTTAATCTGTAAGTTTTCTCTGTGATTGGGTATAAAACAGAAAAGCAACATGTGGTGTAAGAAAGTCCTACTGATGGAGTCTTCAGCATTTGACATTGCACGCATATCCTAGGTCTTTGCTTTAACCATTTTAAAAGCACCCAGGATAGATGTTTTCAGCTTTGGGCTAGACTCTTTGCTTGTCTGTAGTGTTTTACAATCCTGAGTGGTGCTTTAAATCTGGAAATAAAATCCAGCAGCAGGTGCCATCATTATTTACCTCTGCTGGTGTAATTTTGTATCCCCGTCGTGCTTTTTAGAATGCTGCATAGGAAACCTGAAATGAGTCTGTACACAAGGTGTACTTGAGCATACTATCATTTATTTAAAATGTTCTGCAGGATTTAAAACATATTCTTTGAAAATGTTTGAATTAACATTTCCTGTAAACGTATGTGTACACGTAAAATGTTCTTGAACTTTTTATGCTTTTCCATCCTTAGACATAAATCTTTTTCTGATTTCCTGTGGAAGCAAAGTTTGTAACCATGTTTGCTATTCCTTCCTCTCCCATAATTACTTGTAACAGGCCAAAGAGTTCAGAATTTGCCATTACAGATTTCCAAAACTCCTGAAAGTGGGCCATGTTGTTTCCACTTTAGCAGCAGAAGTTAATATATTAAAAATCAAAACAGCCACAAGAGCAAGTATTTAGAAGTATCATCAACTGGAACATGCATTACATTAGTATGGAAATCAATTATTCCCAGGAGGGAAATCTCTGCAAAGCTAGGGTTTATTAATTTTGTCCTCTACATCTATTGCTATTTAACAGGGAGTTTTTGCTGCAATTCAGTAGCTGAGCTGAGTTCACAGCGAAGTAGAAACATTTGTATGAGTTCCAGAGAATAGTATATGTACTGCTGTACAACCTGTGTACATGTTCCTGCTAAACCCCTAGCTAGGCTGCTTGGGTTCTGAGAAATATTTGGAGCATTTTGCCTAATGTATGGTTCCCCCTCAGTTTTACCTGCAGAGCAGTACGGTTTCTGTCAGAACATCATATTTCTTCACTGTGCCAAAGGAGAGAAATAGAACACTGTTTTGTGACTTCTTGGGGTTGTTTTCATCTCTGCCACTCTGAGATAATTCAGAAGAAAACTGAGGTGCCTCAGAGTGGTCTGTAATTGCAGCTCAAGGGCCTCTTGGCTGTCAGTTTTCATTATTTCCATGGTAGGAATTCCCTTCCTAGTTTTATTCAGTATTTTTGCACAGCACAGACTCTGGGAATAGTAGTGCTTGGTGAGACAGCGGGTTGGGTTCTCTCACCATGAGATGTGTGCTATGTCTCTGCAAGTCTGCAGGCATAAGACTAGAGTAGAATTTCTGCATTTTACTATTTGAGCACTTGTTCAAGGTGACAAAAAAAAAAATAGGACCTGATGTAAATCTTAGAAGCTTTATGAAACAGCACAAACTGGCCAATATAAAATACCCAGTGCTGTTAATGAAAAATGCGGGAGGAAGCCTGGTAAAATCCTACCTGCTCCGTTCTGCAAGGCTTCCCTTCAGCTGCACTGTTTGGGTGACAACTTCAATAGAGCAAAAATCTTGCAGGAATTAAGCTGAAGATGCAGACAGAACAGAAAATCTTCCCGATGAAGGGGATTTAAAAATCGCACACAGTGCTTGAGCAGTGGTGTTCTTGGCAAAATCAGCTTTGCTCTTAACTCTAGGTGAGGCAGCATAACTGAAACATTTTGCAGAACACGTTTCTCCATGCTCAAAGAGTTGTCTGTACTTAAATGTATATCCACAGTCAAAATAGCTGGGAAACAGTCATTTGATATCGAATCCTTGCACAGCAGGACCACTCCAACCATCAGAGTAGGTATTTTAAAAGTACACAATTAGCCTTTGTTGAAGAAGTTACACTTTTACCAAGTATTTTCTGAATGAGATAGACTTGTGAATAAACTCCTGAATAAAGATCTAAATAAAAAAAAAATAATTTGATCTTGCAGAACTGCTGCTGCTTGTTATAAATACATAATGATGCTTTGTGCTCCAAATCTCAAGAACCTGAGAAAAGCTTTTGAAAATGATGTCCTCAAGCTTACTATATTTTAGTTCAAATCCATTCTGTATTTTTCTTTTGTATTCTTGGTTCACTCTCACTTTAAATACATCGATGATACTTTTTTTTTTTTTTTTTAATATTGAGTTGTTGCCAATACATTTGTGTTTGCTGAAGGAACAATGCTTATGCCAAGTTTCCTGAAAAAGAAGCTTGAATATAAAACACTATATTGGATCTGTTGCACAAATGCTGTCCAAAAAAAAAAAAAGGCAAATACTAACAGAGCAACAAAGTTGGTTCTACAACAGATGAGGTTAAGTTACAGAAGAATGGGTGTGTGTCGGTGATGCATTTCATACTTTTCCTTTGAAAAGTGTTTTCCCTGACAGCTTTTCTCTGTTCCCCAAATACCCATTTACATTTCACCACCTCTGTCCCTGTGCAGAAGTCAATAGTCCTTCAAGCAAAGGATAATTATGTTCAATGCATTAAATGCTCATAGGATTAGCTGCCGAGAGCTATGAGATGTACATGAAGTGGCAGGCATTGTGTGTTTTGTAAGGGGAACAAAATGAAGTACACCCACACGCTATGTCTCGCTTGCTCTCTCTGCCCAAGACCAGTGTGTCACATTGCATTGGTTTAAGCCTCCAAATAGTTTTATGGGGGAGTACCTGTAATGAATTATGAGTGCAGGAGAAGTATGAGGAGCTTGCCTGAAAAATCCTCATTACGCTGCTTTGCTTTTTGTTGTTGTTGTTAGAGAAATTCTACTGTGGGCTTTGTATATAAACAATCTGCTAAACAGATTGCACGAATGCAGTATTTCCAGAACGGGGTTTGTCTTGTGTTGTAATCAAGATGAAAAATGTTTTTAAGAGTAGGTCTTTGTGAGCTTTGAGTCACTGTTTCACACGAAGGTGTCTATTTGATTGAGGAAAATAAGTAGATTTAAAATATATGAGATACTTTTGCATAAAGTAATTACGTACAGAATGCATAATTTAAGGTGGAAGGTTTTTTCATCTGTTTTTAGCACTTAACTCTTCTCTTGCTGAAGTTTACAAAGAAAACATCAATACTATATTGATATATATAATAATAAATGTTTGCCATCCCACCTCTACATAAAGGGAATCCTGCTTCCATGGGAATCGCATCCTAATTTCAGCTGTGAATAGCTTAAACTTTTCTTTTAAATTTAACTCTGTGCTGGCCATGTCAGCCTGCATCATGTCTTTAGGCAGAATCAATAGAAGTTACTTTATTATTCTGTAATTACTTAAATTGACTGCTGTGTTTTAAATCACTGAACCATAAAAATCTTTTCCTTGATGTCTCTCTTGGTTAGGAAGTGAATTATGTTGAAATAGCACATAAATAGCGCACTGATGAATGCCCACCATTAGTAGTAATATTTCTTCCTTTAGTCATTAAATATTGTAAATCTGAGTATATCATTAAAAACCATAAACAAATTTACAGATGTTTAATAGAAAAATAAACAGTTACATAAAGTAGTGAAATGAGATGTTAATGACTTGATGGGATACTGAAGTATGCAGGGTTTGAAATCTAGGCTATTCTAGTACAAGATAACTTCAAAATTTTAATCTTGAATAAGGAAAAATGGGGAAGATTTAAGGCATAGTATTTCTTGTATTTTCATAATATGACATTTATTACATTCTTTCATTAATAAGCAAGTACAAGATGTTTCTAGTAATAGTACGAGGTTACAAGAAACAGAACATCTTTCATAGTATTACAGTATTTTTTATTACA
This sequence comes from Aythya marila, assembly GCF_965140915.1. NCBI lineage: Eukaryota > Metazoa > Chordata > Aves > Anseriformes > Anatidae > Aythya > Aythya marila. Next base: position 29,506,233 of record NC_139045.1, on the reverse strand, counting down.
TTATTAGAAAGCAGGTTCTACAAGTAAGTGCTGAGAGGCATATATTTAGAGGCTGAAGAATCAGTGTTCATGTTTCTTCAATTTCAGAAATTGGAAGCATGTCATAAACGTGGTATTTTGTGTAGTCCTATGTCTACCATGCAGTGGCACATTATTGCCTATAGATCTGTTCATTGGGAATTGCTTAAAACAATGTTACGCCATTGTTCTCAAATTTCATATTTCTGTGGATGTTCTTCAGCCAGCCACTGTGCAGGCTTTGTAAATCTTTCATAAAGTGCTGAATGGCATTCAGTGGAAGACCTTGCTTATAAAATGCTTACTGACGGGTTTGCTCTAAAATGAGCGGTGTAGTAGAACTCTCTAACCAGAGTTCCTCTTGTACTTCAAATATATACGTTCATGTTTCTTTCCCATTATTGCATGTATACTTTTTCCACATGTAACCACACTAAAAAAAAAAATAAATATAACAAAAAAAAATTAAAGAAATATCCCTTAATATACACCTTAAAGACTTTGATATACTCCCTAGTAAATATTCTGAAGATATACTCATTTTCTAATGTACTGGTTTAGTAGAGCAAACCTAATGACGTCCTGAGTAGAGGCTGGACAGAATGCAAAGGAGTTCAAGTGATCCTCTGAGGAAGAGGACGAGCCCAGCACAGTCCCCACGGTGGCACGTAGTCACTGCCTCCTGTCATACAGAAAGGCATGCTGGAGAGTAGGAGAAAATCATGATGTACTTAAAATAGGAGGAACATATTCAGAGCAAAATAATTGTTAGCTTTGCATGCATAAAATGGTGACTCACTTTGAGGGTGGAAGTAATAAAATGCTGCTTTTAATATAGGAAGATATGATATGGTATAAGGTATTTTCAAAGTGGAGGTACTTCTGTGCGCTTAAGAAAGTTTCATGTAGTGGTTCAAGTTTATATTTATTTTATGACTTTCAAGAAGTAAATGCTTGGAATTCCCAGATGCACAGTTTTTCCTCCAGATTCCTCTACATGTGTATAAACTGTTTAAACATGTACATGTATACGTGCACACTTATCAAGAGCTACAAGTACACACACGAAATACTGTTTTGACCTCTGCCAAATTAAGATTAGATCTTTGGTGTTAACTATTTTATTGATTCATGCTCTGTTCTAAGAATTTATTTCCCCTGTTATCTTATACCTTTTTAGGTCTTGGCATATATAGCCTTAATGTTTTTCATTTACCCAGTTTGTCCTTGAAATAGGTTATCAGGGCAGTTATCTGGTCCTTTTAATGACTCTCAATTATTTAATATAGTGTCCATGTAATAGGCTTTGTAGTTACATTTACTGAAGAATGAATCATGTGTTTATTTTTCTAAATTACCCTGCCATGTTTTTACTCCATCTGCTGGGTCATTCTGATGCTGTGACTATGAGTATTCAATAATAAAGTTAAGAAATGCTCTATATTGCTGACTTTGGCAAAGCTGTAGTTCAGTCTTTTGTGGTATCATGGTGCTCTTTACGTAAAACATACAAGTTGCATTTTCTTTTATTACTCTGAAAGACTCTGTAAACCTAGCTGTCAGGTCATAAAAATGCAGAAGAAAAAGTTGTCTCTTTGGTTCTGATGCCATCAGTGGTGTCTGCAGTCTGTCCCAGCTGATGCTCCGAGGGAAGCGGTATGCCCTTAAATTTTCTAATATTACCGTGTGATCCAGAGGATAAGGCACATGTTTTATCTAGCCTTTATGTGCTTGAAAACATTACAAGAAAACCTTTATTCTTCTGGGATACTAAATGCTGAAGGCAGTCTTAAGCTGTTGAATGGAATGAGAGTTGAATGCAAGCACTGAGTGCTCAAATTTCACAATAAAGTGATGTTCGGTAGCACAGAAAATAGATCTATAGGAGTGCAGTTAAATGTTGTGTCTTCAAAAGCACAGATTGATGTTCCTAGCCAGTTCTTCACTGGATGTACAGCAGAGCTTCGTGATGTTATTTTCTAACAGTGCTTTTTCGCACTGCACGTAAGAAATGAGGTGCAAATACCCTGATCTGAGCCAGACAGCCTTGTGCAGGTTGCTGGTGCTACTCAGGCTGTTGAAAGCTGCATTTTATTCTTGAACGACTTGCTGGAAGCTGTTTACCTGACATTATTGCCCTCCACAAGGGAAACGGGTGGCCTCTTTTGTTGAAAATTTAGATGCCTGCATTTGTCATTATCATCAGTGTTTTGCTTCTTTCCCATGATGTGCATTAAATATTTTGAATAGCAGGATGCGGCCAAGACAGAAATGCATGCATTTCTCACGCGCTCCTCGAGCTCACCATTTAGATGTTTCAACTTTTGACTGTGTTTTATTTCTTGTCTCACAGCTTCTCACCTTCACTTATTTGAGGATAGGGCAGTTGAGTTGGATGTCGCTTTCAGGCATATAGCACAGAGACGTAGTATTCTGCAAAGATGTGAGCATGTGCTTCCTGCTTGTGAATAGTCCTATTTGATTAAGATCAAAGTGACTGGCTGGGTTGCCCTAAGTAAAATGCCTGCTTCTGATCTGCTGCTGTCACCACTTGGCAAGCCCATCACATGCAGCATGGCTTTGACTTTAGGAGCTATTCTGAAACTGGTAGTCACCAGACATTCAGCTGATTGTCTACAGCCAAAAAAAAAAAATCAGAAGGCTTGCTTTTATTTGCCTTGTGTATTATCACTTGTGGTGGAAACTCCTCTTCCAATCGCCTGTGTAGGAGCAAAATATAAATCCTTGCTGTTCGTTTAAAACACTAAGTGCCACCATTATATTAAACATAGCTTGATTTCTTTTTTCTTTTTTCTTTTTTTTTTTTTTTAAATATACTAACTGGGTTTGCTTTGATGTAAGGCTCTAAAGGATTGTTATTGCATTGATTAACAATAAATGCAATTGTTAGTGGCTTGGAGATACTTGAAAGGCACTGTGAAAAATGAATGTGTTTGGCTGGGCTCAAGACTGTAGACATGTTACCTCCCTTTGGAGGTGATGTTTATTTGTGACTGAAACAGCTACCACTTGATAAAATACACAGCTTTCAGGATATTAGGCAGCATCTGCTCTGTGAGTTATCATTAGGCGTGCAAATCATAGGTGACTTGTGTCTGCATGTTAAAATAATATATAAGATTTCTACTCGGAAATAACCCTAGACTACTTTAATTCTAGGAGACTGTACTTTCAGAAGTAAATGGAGTTTTTATCAACATGTTACTAAAGCTGTGATGATTTACTTCCTATGCATTCTGCCTATAGGCAGAAAATCTACTAGAAATCTACTTATTTGTAGAATGGTTTGAATCCTAATAAAAAAAATACTGATATCACTAAATACTCTGCTGTTTTGTGCTGATTGAAACTCAAAGATTGCAAAGGGAACTAGCAAGGTCAACAGATATTATAACTAATGCATTTTTTTCATCCTATGTTTTCTCCTTTTGATAGGTCAACAACACTGGTGAACATAATTAGATTTTTTTCTGGAGGCAGCATCAATGGCTTTATATAGAGTATTAGAGTATTTTAGAGTATTAGAGTATTGCTTTTGTTAATTGCCCTTTCATTCTTGATTGGTATATGAAGATCAAATCTAGCTCTGGGCTAGCTGAAGCTTTTTAGGGTTTTTAATGTCTGGTTCTTGGTTTTAGTTCCTCTTGCAGGTAAAAAAGTAAGAATTTTTCAAAGCATAGCCATATTTGCTGTCAATTCTGTAGTCATACTGCAGTAAGGAAGAAACCCTTTCTAGGTGTATTGGAATAGGAAATGCCAGTCAGCCTAAATATGACTGAGGTTTCCAGTTGGCTGTACTTTCACCACAAATGCTGAAGTCAGGGTTCTTCCAGGGCATGTACCATATGCAGCTTTAAGCCAGGCGAGCAGCAGCAAAATCATTCAGTACATCTCTGTAGAGCTGGTTGTTTTCTCAAGCACAGTTGCATTTGTGACTTCAGCAGGCTTTTTGTCTAACCATTTATCCTGATTGACCTATTCTGTCTTAATGCTGAAAAAGTTATTTTCATTTCCATCGGGGCAAATTGTAGTAGCACCAAGGTAGCATTAAAAACTGACGTGGGTGGACACCCTGTACATGGCATTCTTCTTACTCTCAATTGAGGTGTGTTTGTATCTGCCTTGTCTGAGTTGAAGCAAAAAGAAATTAATGGAGAAAATTTTTCAAATATTGAAGTATTTATTGCACACCAAAATCAATACTTTAACATCCTTTTATATAGGATAGATAGTGGTGGGATGCAAGCTTTTTGGGGAGAGGAGTATTTTGCTCCTGAAATAGCAATTAAATATTGTTTCAGACAGCAAATATTTTCCTTTATCAAAGTTCACTTTCTACAGCCTGGCAACGTTGACAGTTCTTACAGATTTTCATGGGACCTGAGTGCATAAAGCAATAGTAAAATACGTCACAAATGTTTGGTGGATGATTGCTAAAAGATCAAATGTCGTGTCTTGTTTCATTCCTCAGCGAAGCACATGAGCAAACTCATTTCAGGATTGCAGTTCATTGCGGTTGTGTCGGTTTTCCCACATTTCCTATTTGCCGTCATGTTATTTGGCTCAAAGTATAAAGGATAGTTCAGTGCCTTGGGTTTTACTTGTCTGTAAAGTACCCTGTTGAGTTCAGAAGCAAAAGAGTTAGCTAAACCCAGAGCAGCATTTGCTGTAACTATGTGACTTTACTCACTGTTAATCCTACTCCACAGGAAACCATTGATATTGAAGGCAGCACAACATTCATATGAAGTTCAATTCTACCCAAACGGTGTAGTAAGATACTAAAGAATTTGCCATAAGGGTTATCGCTTCATTGGTGTTTGTTCTCAGTTGTTTTTTTTTTAATCTCTTCTTATATTTGCAACACTTGGTGATATATTGCTGACTTCTGCACCAATCTAAAAAATTGGAAAACTCAAACTTTGATGCTGCATTCTCAAACCCCAATGGTTTTCTTGATGTAGTTGGTGCTGGCAGAGAGTAAAGAGTGACATACATGATTTAAGTTCATTTTGCTGTGTATCTACCTCAAATTGTAATGATGCTTTTTCTGCTCCACCTATAGCTTCCTGCAGATTTCACAAAGCTGCACCTTACTGACAGTCTCCACCCACAGGTGACCCACGTTTCATCTAGTCACTCAGGATGTAGCATCACTAGTGATTCAGGAAGCAGCAGCCTTTCTGATATCTACCAGGTAAGACTGCAAGGGATGCTGATGGGAGGTGCCGTTTCAAACAGTTCTGATGTTAATAGCTCAACACCCGTGTTGCCGTGTATTGTCACTTCTTGTCTGAAGAAGTGATCGATAGATTTTAAAAAACTAATTTTCGCTTGAATCAGGATAATTTCAGGGTTGCATCTGCTTCTTACTAGATCTGATGTTTGAAAACTCAGCAGGTAATCTGCAGTGCAGTAACATGACATATGTTTCCTTAGTCTGTCACATACAAGTCAGCAGTGCAGAGGTGTAGTGTTTTTGCAACGTTTCAGGTTTCTACTTCATGTATTTTGTTTGTATTTTGTGGCTTTTTGGAGAGAAAATGCCCTGAATTTAAGCATGGAAAGCCAGTGTGACTCTTCAGTAGAGCTTTCTGGCTGAACTTAGGAGGCAAAGGGACTTTGTTCCCTGACTCCAGCATCTCACCTCACCTTTCTGAGTGCTTTGCCATTCATTTGCAGAGAAACAGCTGTGATGTTTACTGCTATTTTGAGAGGACTTTGAGATCTGTTGACAATAAGTGACCTGAGCTGGGCATTCTGATAAAAAGTGAGATCAGGTTTGCAAAAGAATAAAGTATAGGTTTAGTACTTTGTCAAATGAGTGTTTTTTTTTATTTTTTTTGTTTGTTTGTTTGTTTGTTTGTCTTGGTTCTGTATTTTGTAGTTCTGAGATGTATTGGCTTCCAAATCTGGCACACATCTGTCTGGGAGAAAAAATACTCAGTGAGCAGCTTGTGCTGGCCTGACTTCAGGGGTATATTCTGATTTCTTCACCCTGTAGACAGCTGGTACTAGCCTCTTGGTAGTGCTTTTTCTCCTGGCTACCTGGGAAACATGGGGGAGTTTGAACTGGTGAGATTTCTGAAGCTATCACATGGCTGGGGGGCTTCTTGTTGCAAAGTTCTGTGCTCTTCATTTGGAGCAGAGCTTGCTGTGAAACATATCCCAGGGGTGCCTAAAACGTTTGAGGTGTTGTACTTGTTTTAAATACATTTTAAGAATATATAAAAAATAATGATATGAGGAAGTCTAGATCTTCCTCTTGGTATTTTCAGTTCTTGCAATGTCCTCTGGTAGGAAACCATAGCAATTTATTTAAATTAGATTTGATTCACTTTTTCAGAATAACATTCTTTTCTCAAAAGGATTTTGAAAAAAAAAATTAACAGGAACAATTCTACTTGAAGTATTATTACTAGAAAAGGAAAAAAATTTGGTTTAGATGCTTTAAAAATACAGATATGTCCATTTAAATAATGGGAAAAGCATTATCTGTACAAATACAAATTAAGTTTGTATTTAAATTAAAATTAAGTGCTGTAGCGAGGTGGGGGTTGGCCTGTTCTCCCACGTGCCTGGTGACAGGACGAGGGGGAATGGGTTTAAGTTGAGCCAGGGGAGTTTTAGGCTAGATGTTAGGAAGAACTTCTTCACTGAAAGGGTTGTGAGGCATTGGAACAGGCTGCCCAGGGAAGTGGTGGAGTCACCATCCTTGGAAGTCTTCAAAAGACGTTTAGATGTAGAGCTTAGGGATATGGTTTAGTGGAGGGCTGTTAGCGTTAGGTTGGAGGTTGGACTCGATGACCTTGAGGTCTCTTCCAACCTAGAAAATTCTGTGATTCTGTGATTCTGTGAAGTTGTGAGCATATTTGTAACATGTAGTCTGTTTTAGAGGAATAAGCTTGGAGACTTTCCTGTAGTCTGAGGTAGGCTTGAAATAAAAGTCTCCGTTCAGTTTAAATAATAATTGCAATAATGCAAAGTCTTATTTTTGCAAAAAATATGTCAAAGTAACTGAACACTTTAGGCAGAACATATGTCAGTCAAGTATATTTGTCAAAATTTCTTCTGAAGAGAAGATTACTTTGAGATAGGATTTATGTTTATACTGTGAGGGTGAAGAAGTAAAATCAGCTTTGTTCTTTGTCTTCTATAGATTTTCATACCTTTTATTCTAAAGATTTTATGCTTAAGCATAAAAATACCAAGTACCTCTAGAGAGACACTTGTAGGTGGCATTTAGATGGTTATAGTCATACAGTTCATCTCTAGATAAGTTGCTGAAACTTTTACAAAAAGTTTTGGTAGAAAACCCTTATAACTGTAAGAAGGATCACTGAGTTCCTGGGAAATTAAAAATACTATAGGGAAGCTTCAGAGAAATACTTCTAGAGTCACCAATCTGGAGTATATCTCCTGTAGTAAGGTGTTTTTTTTCTTTTTTTTTTTTCAGTAATGAAATCAACAGTATGGTTGGTGTTTAGAGAGAGTTAGTGATTTTTGTGAAGTATTTACATGGGGAATATTTACTTTAATATATTTACTTTCATATTTAAAATTTAATTTTTGTCTAATTAAAAAAATTTAGGATACTATGTCACATGCTTAAAAAATACTTTGCTTTCTTCAATTAATCTGCAGTTAATTGCTCATTTAAAGAATTCTTGGCACAGGTGTATTAAGATCTGTGTAATTGCACAGTGTCAGTGTAATTACTAAAATAACCTGTATCCCTAGAGACATCAAGTATTGCAAGCATTTAATGAAGAATGCTTTGTTTTAGACCATACTTGAAGTTTTTATTTAAAAAACAAAAGCACACCTGAATTGATGAATTCAGTTGTAGGAATTTATAAAGTTGGGAATCATAAACTCTCTAATTCTAAATTAATTTTGTAGTACCAAGTGCTGTCATTTTTTATAATTTCTCATATTGTCACAAACCATTAATTTCTTACTTCGGTTTCAGTTGTAAAGCAATATAATGTAGGAATGTTAAGTTAGGCTGTACTGCAAGAAGAAAAAAGTGACAAGATAAAACAGCAGTAATCTGAGTATTCTAGGATCAAGTCTGGGATTAAGTAGTCAGAAATACTTTTTGAAAAAGATTGGATCAGTCTTTTCACAATTATTTACCTTTTAATTCTCCCCCAAGTGTTTATTCAAAAATGATAAATCATAACAAAGTCACCTACGTTATTTTTTTTGCTTAAATTTTTAATAGATCTTAGGCAAAGCTCAGTATCATCGTTGTTCTAATTCTGTTCCATATTTAAAGGTATCTTTCCACTCAGTAGAATGGACTTCTCTTCATTACGTCTAAGTGGAAAGGAATGATTCGGAAAAATTGCCAACTTACCTTCTGATAAATTAAAAAAAAAAAAAAAAAGTTTTCTTAAATTATACTATTAACTGGATCTTTGCTGTCAATGTCAGAGTAAATTATATGTCATGTTATGCATCCTAGTAAGTTTTAGTCCTGTAGCCGTAAGAGCAGCTGTTTGCAGGAAAAATATGTTCATGGCCTTTTCAGATTTTTTGAATAAATCATGAAGCTGAATTTTCAGATGCTTTCAGCATTGAGCTGAGAATATTGCCTTTTAAATATTAATGCTGTAACTAAATTTGTCAAATGTTGCACATGAAAGAACTTCTTTTAGGCTAAGAATTATTTACCACAATAAAATAAATAATCCTTTGTCGTTATCCACCCGAGTCTAAAAATAAATGTCAGGTGCCCATCAGTAAGGTTGTTAATGTTAGAACTTTTATTTTAGGGAATAAGTTCACCGTTGGCTAACTGTGTAACGGGGCTGGAGAGGAAGGGGATGCTGAGTGTTTGCTTGCGTGCGGGCTGGTATCTGCCAAGAACAATACTTTGCTCCTGCCTTGTGTTGACTTGGCAAAGCAAGTCGTTTACTGCTGCTTCTCATGTTTCGTTATATACCTCTTCCTATACGCTCCTGAATGCTTCCTATCCCTGACATGTTTATTGCCAGCTGATGAGCCCGGTTCGAGAGTGGGGAGATTTAAGCCTCTGAATGCGTGTTATTCCTCCTCCCTCTCTTGGGAAAGCATTGTGTTGCCTGAGCTCCTTCCTTTGCCAGCCTTTCTTTGCCTTATCCTGTCCTTAGACTGGTGGCTTCCTGGCAGCCGTACATGCCCGCCCGTGTCTGCCCCAGACGCTTCCAGCAGTAAAGGAAGTGGGTAACATCCTTTCAGTGACCCTCCCAGGATGCGGGTAGCACTGGGAAATTTTCAAGATGTCAGCTTTTGTTTTCTCACGGGTCTGATAGCAGAACTCTTCAAAGAAAGGTCCATCTTCTAGAGATTTCATGGGCATTCACGCTATTTGCAGTACAGTTAAAAAAAATCTGACAAACTTAAATTTGTGTGAGATTTGTGTCTGCAATAGTTGTAATTGAATGTAATATATATTATCATAAATACATGAGAAACAGATACATATTATAAGTAGTTATATGGCTTCAATTTGGTAGCAATTTATTGATATTGTAACCTTTTACCCAGTGAGTTGAAAGATACTGTAAAACAAAACCTGAGCTGTGATTTCTCTCTGTGGAAAAGCTGGGTCCACTGTGCCTATATAGTGACAGGAGAAAAACTTTTAAACTAGTGGGATTTCTGCAAATGACTTCACTGAAGGCGCAGTGTCAGCGTTCTTGGTGTTTTCTATCAATATCAGCTTAAGAAATAAAAACAGAAGATTTTTGCTGATAAATATTCTTAACTTCCCCTTTTCAGTTTATTTTTTGGCCTTCAACCACAGTGATGATAACCTTAAAAAGGTGGATTTTTTTGAGATGGGCTTGGCAGTTTTATCAACTAGTTTGAAGAGTTGCATCAAACACAGATGAACCTATTTCTGATCTGCACAAGAATTGTCTTTAATTTTTTTCCAGTAATTTTCTCTTGCATGCTTGTAGATTCTTTGTTTTGTAGGTGGTGGTTTTAGTCACAGAGGGACATTTAGTCTTCAGAATGGATGTATTTCTTCCTCAAAATGTTTCCTAAGGTGTTGGAAAAGTATTTTAAAAATTCTGTTTAACTACTGATTTCCTAGTATTTTAATGTGATTAATTCTCTCTCTCTCTTTTCTCTCTTTTTTCCCCCTGTTTCTTCCCTCTCTTCTGTGTTGTCAGGATCATTTGGGAGCTTTCACCCCAAACCAGTGTAGAAAAGAAAATACTAATGACCAGATCTTCCCACTTTGGGAGCGTGTTAAACAGCATAGCCAGGTGGTCAGAAGAGGCAATTCTCCCACTGTATTTAGCATGGGTACAGACTCACCTTGAATTCTGTGTGTCATTCTGGGCTCCACTATATGAAAAGAGTGTTAAGGTCCTTGGAAGTGTCCAGGCGGCAAAGCAGATGAAAGGGCATGTCCTGTGGGGCACTTGGGTCCTCTCATCTGGAGAGGAGGTGGCTGAGATGTGGCCTCCCTGTGCTCTGCAACTCTGGTCTTTGCTCCCTGGTTACTAATGATAGGATGTGGTCTAATGAAAATAATAGTTGCTTTTTTTACTATGATTTTTTCCCCCTCAAGGATCAGTCAGAGCTAATGGCTAACTGAGGAAAACGTACTCAGTGCTCCTTTATTTTCCATCTTTTTGTACTTGTTTCATTGTATTTATTTAATTAGCTCCTACCCCTCAAATTGGGAAGTAATTTTGGTCTTGGAGGCGATTAGCAATTGGAGCAACCATTTTTATATTGCTTCAGTATTAGTCTTATAGACACTACTTAAAAATGGGGAGGTCTCCTTAGGTTGTGAATGTCAACTAACTCTTCACTTCAATGAAAACGTCAGTTTCCTGACTTTCTTGTTGGTGATGTGACAAATAAAATCCTAGGCTGTCACTGTCACGCGATTCATTTGAAGCTTCAGCAAATTTCTCATGGCATCTTTTCAACTGTGAAGGGAAATTTTCCTCACAACTGGTATTCAGATTTTGGGGAGACAGTGTCTTGTAGTTTAAGCTGCAACTAGCCTTTTCCACATATAAATCCAAAAAGATTACATGTAACTAAACCTAGTATTACCCAAGAAACAAACACAGCATGTACTTATGAAAGCACTAATTTCTGAGGTGTATCCTTGATAAACATTCTTCGGAAATTTTTAAGCCTTGTAATTGACCATGGACAAATCCTGTAGGGTTTTCATCCTGTGTTTTGGGTTTTCTACTGCTGAGGCTTACAAAGATGCCCCTATCTTCAAAGGAGCTAATCAGGATTTTTCCGTAGTCTTAAACAAATGCATGGCTATTGCTCCCATAAGGGTTCCTGTGCAGATGTGCTTGATTTTTCTAACCCATGGCAGAGTACAGAGGTGGACCTAGCTTGGAATGAAGTCAGCACTAGGACCCTGAACACTTCATGTCATATTTAATGCTATTAAGCCTAAAGAACTAAGCCATTTCCAGTGTTTCTGTAGATAAATTAGCGTGCATTTCTAATGTGAAGGCACATCCAATTATTTTTCAGAATGTAGCAAAACTTGTGCAAAACTTTTTGCATGCATAAGCTGAGAAGATGTCCTTGTGAGATGAGCTGCTTTATTCTTTCTTACTAAAAATGTGTATTGCCTACATGGAAAGGTTTCATAGTCTTCTTTTGCTAACTTTCACGTAATAACTGCATGTTACTTGAAATACATTTTTTTTTTTTTCTTATAAGATAAGGTGACCAAAGTTAATAAATGTAACTACTGCTCTGTGGATTACTGCATTCAATTTTGAGTTTGTGTTGCAGGTTTTTTTTTTTTTTTTTTTTTTTTTTTTTTTTTTTTTTTTTTTTTTTTTTTTTTTTTTTTTTTTTTTTTTTTTTTTTTTGTAACTAGTAAGCAGCTATTACTGTTCCTATCAATGACAATGGTTGCCAAAAAGATCTAACTAGCTCTGTAAACAGTGATTGTCTCTCAGGAAATACTGGTAGGTTTTAGCTGCAATATTTAAGGTGTTTGCTAAACACAACACAAAATTGCATTTAGTTTATATAGGAATTATTTTTAAAATGGTGTCTTTTTTTTGAGAGGGTTTCTGTCTTAAAGCAATAAACTAAAAGTAGACAGTCAAATAATTTTTTTAAACAAAACAGTTTTTTTGTTTTGTTTTGTTTTGTTTTTTTCACAGTGTGTGGAATTTTCTTGGGTTCCAAAATATTTCTTCTATGTTGGCACTGTGTGACTAAGTTTAATTGTGCATTTAGCTTACCAACAGGCTTTTGAGAAGGCTTCTGCAGGGCAGGTAGGAGGGGCGTTCGTTAATAACAGGAAGGTTTGCAGAAGGGACTGATGAATTAGTCACACAGTCACTGGAATTGTCACAGTTGGAGACTTATGATTCTGACAGAACAGTGTCATAAGCCATGTGTCTACTGACTCATCATCACTAATTTTTCCACCAGTCTCATTTGATGAAAGCTATTTTGTACAAGTAGTTAGAGCAATTGTTTCACATATATCATAGGGAATTTGCATGTTAAACACAGCAAAACCACTAATGAAAATACTGCTAGCAGTATTCATGTTTTGTGAATTGTTTGTGTGACAGTAACAGCCTTCTCTCCACTGCTTAGGAAATGCTTGGCACTTTTTTCTTTTTAAAAACAAAGTGAAAGTAATTTGAATATTGTGTAGGTGCTGGTAGGATGCTTTTCATGTTAACAGGACCCCATTACAAAGCTTGTGTTGTGCTGTAGGGCAGAAGTGTTTAGGAATGCTGCTAGCTGACCTGATCCATCTTCAGCTGTATGCTGTCATTCATAAGGTGGCTATGTATAATGGCATTAAAGTAACAGATGTCAGCCACATCTAGTCAGGCAGAAGTAGGGAAGATCATTCTATAGAAATACAAACATAATTTGTCTTACCTTCTCTGAGTTTGGAAGGTGACCTATTTTTTTTTCAAACCAATTTATGTGAGTCAGATCGATCGAACACGCTTTGGTTGCTGTGTTTATCCTATTCAGGATATTTAAAGTAGTCATGAATGCATTGTTTGTGTTCATATAACATCTGAGAAGCTTGATTTGTCAAGCCATGTTGTAAAACTTTCATTAGAATCTTGCATTTCCTTAAAGTTTATGATAGCTAAGCCTCGGCAGCTGCTGTGGCATTAAATCAGGTTCTAAGAAAGAGCAACTTCATCAGCCATGACAGACAAGTGTTTGTAGGATTTACTAAATGTTCAGTCTTAAAACAGTATCATTAAAATGTACCTTTAGGTGTTGTCCTAATAACCTCAGGCTATATGTGGATTATGGTTTCATTTTTTTATAACAAAAAAAAACAACAGGCAGTTTTAGGCTACCGAGAGAACACAATTTTTGAAGCACTTTGATGCAGTGCTTACTTCACCAGACTGCCAACATAAGATAATATTGCATTCATAAGTGTCTGAAAATGTAATGTTGGGATGGGAACAGAATATGTTTTAAATTAACTTTGATTAAAATAAATAAGTGATCTATTTCAAGGAACAATTTATTGGAATAAACTGCCTACAATTCCCCCAAGACCTGCTAATTAAATAATTTATGTTGAATCCTGTTTATGTATGGCTGATTGAAACATGTTAAATGCCTTGTTTAACATTGTTTTGGCATTGATAAATGGTTTGTTGTTTTAAAAAGAAATGTGAAGAAAAAAGCAATACAAAAATTCATTTGACAGATTAGGTAGCATTTTTATGTATATTAAATAGGAAACTAGGGCAGTGAAGAACACATGTGAATGCTTTCATTTTTTTTAATCGTTTATATGCATTAATTTAGGCTACAGAAAGTGAAGCTGGTGATATGGATCTCAGTGGGTTGCCAGAGACAGCAGTGGATTCTGAGGATGATGATGATGAAGAAGACATTGAAAGAGCATCCGATCCTTTAATGAGTAGAGATATTGTTAGAGATTGCTTAGAGAAAGACCCAATAGACAGGACAGATGATGATATTGGTAAGTATTACAAAGTAGCAAAATGCCATCAAACTTGTTCTTCTTCATCAGAAAAATGTAATTTTTGATCTTGGGGTTTTATTTTAGTTGTTGGCTTTTATAGTTGGTAAGTTTAGTGTTTATTCTGTAAGCTGATCTCTAAAGGCCAATGAATGAGTACAGCCAAAGAACCGGAAAATGCACGAGATATGGGGGAAAGCTATCAGTGCTGACCTTTTAGGTTTCAACATTCAACTTCTAATTGAAATGAAGACTGATTTATGAAGTAAGCATTGTTGCTTACTGGAAATTGTTAGGAATTTGACAAAGTTTATGTTCATGTCATCACTGGATTCTTATCAAGTTTTTTTTGTTTTAAGTTGTGATTTTTTTTTTACAACATTTGTTATAAATAGTGGAGCTATAAGACCTTTACATAAATAGAAATCTACTAAAACTAATTTGCTATGTTGATGTACAGACTTATACATTGAAAGCAAAGCTAGAATTCTAATTTAATCTGTTTCACTGTCTCAGGTGTTTTTTTGTGTGATTGTTTTGTTTGTTTGTTTGTTTGTTTTTTGTTTTTGTTTTTGTTTTTTTTTCCATTCATCAAAGTATACCTAAATGATGATTTGTTGATTATGACATGATAAAGGGACTGGAGTATCTCTTCTATGAGTAAAAACTGAGAGTTGGGACAGTTAAGCCTAGAGAAAAAAAGGCTCAGGGGGAATCTCATCCATGTGTGCAAATACTTGAAGGGAGGGTGTAAAGACAATGGAGCCAGGCGCTTCTCAGTGGTACCAAACGACAGGACAAAAGGCATTGTGCACGTTGGAACAGATGAGGTTGCCTCTGAATGTCAAGAAACACTTCTGAACTGTGCTTCAGGTGATGAAGCACTGGCAAACACTGAGAGGCCAGAGAGGCTGTTGAGTCTCCTCCTTGGAGATCTTCGAAAGCTGCCTGAACATGATCCTGGGCAACCTGCTTACGGTGTCCGTGCTTGAGCAGGATTGGACATGATGACCTCCAGCGGTCCCTTCCAGTCTCAACCATTCTGTGATTCTGTATAAATAACATTTTAGGAAAAAGATGGAATTGTATTGACTATTTCTGGTAGGTTTTGATGAAAACAAACGCAAAAACATCTAACGTCTAGGGCATATAAGTCCTCAGCAGGACTATTAAGAACAAATGTGCTCTGTATAGCTATGACTATATAAAACATCAAAACATGGGAGAAGCACATAGTTGAGTATAAGTGCAACTCCAATACATACAGAAGCCAGAAAAGCAGTAGTCACCTGTAAGACAGTAATCCTATTTTGCCTGGCCCATCCAAGGGGATCTTTGTAAATGTGCCAGATGACAACTCTTGTTGTTAACATGCCTAGACTGGACATGGAATGGATGGGTTTACCAAAGAAGATGCTCAGTTTTGACAATTTTCCCTGCCTAATGTCTTACTGTGTTTTATTTAAGTCGTAATGGAGTTATTGCTCTGGCTGGATGGAGAATTACAGTTTCATTGGCTGTGCTCAGAGCTCTTGATTAAATTACAATTTGTCTATTATGCTGACTTTTACTTTGCAGGGTTTCTGTTGATGGTATGACCAGCCAGTCTGTGCCTACAAAATACCCAGTAATTACAACAGGCCACTGTAAGAGATTTATTAGTATACAGAAATGATTGTGCAGCGTTTTAGCTTAAGTAGCCTTAGGCATCTTTCTGAAGAACTGTCTTTGCTGTGCTTTGTTGTTTTGACATGCACGACTCAGTGGGCTTTTTCTCCTTCAGAACAACTACTGGAATTCATGCATCAATTGCCTGCTTTTGCCAACATGACAATGTCAGTGAGGAGAGAGCTCTGTGCTGTAATGGTGTTTGCAGTTGTGGAGAGAGCAGGAACTATTGTACTGAACGATGGAGAAGAGGTCAGTAGAAAGTAGAAGTTACTTCTGACTCTCCTGTTATACCAGACATCCCAGAGTCCACAGTGTTATGGTCCTGTGTGCTGGTTTTTTTTTTTTTTTTTTTTTCTTTTTTCTTTTAAAAAAAAAAAAAAAGTAACTTTGAGCAGGTAAATTAAGTGTCATCTCATTCTTCCTTTGAAAGCTTTTGTTTAAGCCCTTGCACAACATTTCTTATTCAGTAAAAGCATAAGAAAATAATCTGCATAACATACATACTTCCTGTCTGTTGGAGGGGAGGGGGAAGAAGTGGGGATTTTATCTGTATAGCATGATATTATGATGTTAAATGATTTTGTCTTCATGTATCCTGCAACATTTAATTTGTAGCTGGATTCCTGGTCAGTCATTTTGAATGGCTCTGTGGAAGTGACTTATCCTGATGGAAGAACAGAGATACTGTGCATGGGAAACAGTTTTGGTGTTTCCCCTACCATGGACAAAGAGTACATGAAAGGGGTGATGAGAACCAAAGTGGATGACTGCCAGGTAGAGTGTCCAACTGTAACACATGCAAAATTAGGTACATATAGAAATAATTCAACTGAATAGCCAGACAGTTGTATTTCAAACTTGGTGTATGTATAAAATCTGTAGTGCATAACCCTGTGCAGTACTTGGAAGATACGGTTCCTGCTGTTTGTACTTACGGGCTGGGAAATTGAATTCTCTACATCCGGATAGGGATTGTTTTGGATGAAGAGGTTTGTCTGTGTGCTTTCTGTGGAACTTAAGGCCTAGCAGCCTGCTGCATATATCCATTGCTTCAAAGTTTCCTTTAGTTAGATCTCAAGATCTGTTAGCTATTATAGTCTCTCTTACTGTGGGTAAGAGCCGTTCTTCGTTAGCAGGTTCAGCTACTGAATCTTAGACTAATACATCTGTCCCATGATGAAGAGTAGAAGATGTTTTAGTTTCAGCCAGTCTTGACCTTTGCTTTAACACAAACAGTTGTAAGGGAGCACTTCTCATAGCATAAAACAGCTAGCCTAATCTGGATATGGGATGGCTGCTTACTTCTTCCCATCCAGAAGACAATAGCCAAGCTCTGGGTGAATTAAGTGTTTTTCTTGGTCCTGATGGCTAATTAGCTTCTATCAGATGCTCTTTGAAATGGGTGAAAATGTGTTAATGGAGTCTAACTTCCAATAAGTGCATAAATTGTATCTTGTTAGAATAATGTTCTGCAACAAATCCAAACAGTAGGAGATCTGTTTCAGCTACTAATAGCTGCTGGAAATAGAAAAATTCTGTAAATAAATTATGAAGAATGCAGAAGAAAATTCTATCTCTGGGAATCTTGTGCCTTTGTCCTAAGTATGGGCATGATGATTTTGCAGCTTGTCAATCAAAAAAACCCACTATTTTCTGTTCAATTAATGGCCCAAATTAATTTAAGGAGACAGTTTAATCTCAAGTATTTGCAAATCATAGTGTATGTGTATTTCTTTCCGAGTTGTAGTGGGTGGTCTTAATTATATTTGGATAGTGTAGGTACTAGGCATATTCTGAAAGCAGATAAGCAAAAATGGCTGGTAATGCCACGTCATTTTGTTCTGATGAATCTTGGGCTCCTCTGATTACAAGATTGTATTGGAAATACCATGTATTCTTCTGCTTACTCCAGCTGAATGGCTGGAATAACAGATTTGGTCATCCGCAGGTTGAAGACCTTCTTTACCTTTTCTATTAATAGAGTGCTTGCATCATAAGTCTAAACAGTTTTCTGAAGACTTTACCTTTTAATAGTGGTGTGTGATGATTCTTTCCAGTTTGTTTGTATAGCCCAGCAAGATTATTGCCGTATCCTCAATCAAGTGGAAAAGAACATGCAGAAGGTAGAAGAGGAAGGGGAGATTGTGATGGTTAAGGAGCACAGGGAGCTTGATCGCACTGGAACAAGAAAAGGTCACATTGTCATCAAGGTAAAAGCAAAAGGGAAAGATTCTTGCAAAGGTCTGTATTCTATAAACTTTTGAACTTGGCAAATAAGGCCCGGGATTAGATGAAATACATGATAACATCTATTTGAAAGTAAAAATTTCTAGTTTTTCTACTTTAAAAAATTATGCATGTGAGTAACGAAGTGATTTTTGTAAAACTTAATTACAGAAGCTTTGCTTATCTCATCAGTCATACCAGTATTGTTCTTTATAGTGTAATTCTTCAATATGATACAAGAAAACAAATTTTTGTTTATTGAAAATGTATTTTATTTTTTAAGTGTTTTTTCTTTCTTTTTTATATATATAGGGAACAGCTGAAAGGTTAACAATGCATTTGGTGGAAGAGCACTCTGTGGTAGACCCAACGTTTATAGAAGACTTCCTGTTGACGTATCGGACCTTTCTTTCCAGCCCAATGGAAGTGGGGAAGAAGTTGTTGGAGTGGTTCAATGACCCCAGCCTCAGGGATAAGGTTAAAATCCCCTAAAATTTATACACTTATTATATGCATTAAAAACATAAGCTACTAAGAATAAAATTATTTTTTTAGCGACTAAACTGAATAAGACACAATTTTAGTGACAGAATGCATGGATAAAACTATAGAAATATTCCTTCTTACTGTACTTTAAGTACAAACTTATTCATGCAAGGTAAATTCGCCATAATTTACCTTGCTGTGTTATTACTACTTAACTGAGTTGCTTGTAAGTATAGGGAAAGCTATTTTCAGTAATGAACATTTTTATTTAACTCATTTAACATAGTTCTATTGTGCCTTGAAATTTGAGCATGTAACTAAGTCCTGTTGTCTACATATAATAGTAATTAACACAGTTTGGCGAACATTTGGTGGTAATTTATCCTTATATAAAGATACTGTAAAATAGAGCCACTGTTAATAATCTAATCTATTGAGCAGTGTTAGGGGAAAAAAGAAAGAAACACAAGACAACAATCAAACAGCCCCTTCCCCAGTCAAAATTACCAAGAGATAAGAATGAGGCCCTGTGTATTCAGCTTTGGCACAGTGATAGCAGCATGCTGTCTATTGAGACTATACTGAGCTTCCCACTGTAATGCTTTACTTTGAATGTATGTATTTGTCAAATGTAAAACACTAGTTAACAAAAAGGTGTTTTTTTTTTTTTCTTTGTTTGTTTTCAAATTTGAAGCTAGGGGAATAATATTAAAATTTTGGTTTTCAACTTTTATTTACATTTGGGTATTTTTCTACTAGAAATGCTAGTTTGTCTGCACATTGGAGAAAGTATCTTATATTTGGCAGAGAGGCAAGGCTTTGCTTCAGGGAAGTGCTCACTGTTCCTGTGAAAATCTGACTTCTATGTACACTGGAAAGCTGCAGCTAATACTGTTTAGCACAGACCTGCTAGAGCTTCAGATCTATAATACCATCTTTAGACTTACTTTGCTTGTCCTCCCATGGATAATCTCCATAGCCTTTAAAAGCATGAGCAACCACAGCTGCTGGTATCAGGTCTGGAAACAGAGCAGCTCTTGTTCTGCCATCTTAAGAGCCAACCCTTTCTGTCATCGATCAGCCCTGACAGAAGCGCTGCTTGGTTCGCGTGCAGGAAAGGCAAAAATCAGAATAGCTTGGGAGGAGCAAAGTTAAGTAAGTGAGGAACACAGGACCTGGAAGATTTTGTCTGTCTGGTTTAGGGGCTGGCAAAGGAGAGGGAAAGGGGTGAGAAAAACTTATGGAGCACCATCAGTAGCCAGTGATAGACTGGGACATTTGAGATCTGATCTTGTTTATGATTTTCCCTGCAACCAGGGTACTTGACATAACATCTTAAACTGTTTTTTACAGCTGCTCTCCTGGTTGAAATAGAAGTAGTGGCATTCTTCTAGAAGTCACTGTTCAACTCTTTTCAGTGCAGTGTCTGCTGGGTGCAGCAAGAAGCCCCTAGTTTGAAAGCAGTATTGATACTGAAGTATTTTAAAATATATGATGTGGTATGGCTTGCAACTTCCCGTTTTGCTTAAAAATTTGTAGTTGTCCCAAATTTCACTAGACATTATCTGGGTCTTCCAGTGTGATTTTCAACACAGATGTTTAACAGAAAGGAAGTTCATCTTCAGTTTTAAAAATGAAAATGTCTCAAATACGCCAGAAATGCTACCTCTAGCCTAATTTCCTGTGGCTGAGAGCTGTAGTGCAGAAACTATGCTGTTTTCTCCTTTTAGAAATCTAATCTCTCTAGGACTTCTATTGTAGTTGATTAGATTGGTCATGAATTTCAGCAATTCTTCTGAATTCATTTGTTTTTCAGCACAAAAGGGAACCCGCTTGGAAACTGCATGAACACAATAAACCATACAGCTCCCATGAGGGTAGCAGAGTTTGCTTTTGGATGCTTTTTCACAGATCTTTAGAATAAGAGGTTTAGATTTTGTGCAGAGGCCAAGAACTGACAGTGGCTAGCTTTGTGATTAAAATTTGTATGAGATTCTGTTCTAAGCTCCAGTTCTTGAAACGTTCAGTTTTTCTCCCTATTGATTTGCTTCCTCAGCAAAAGAAATATACCTGTATTTCTGAGAACATTGAGTGGAACAACCATTTTTGATTAAGGAGCTTTTTGAAAATTGCGTGAATCAATCTTAACCCTAAAGGTCAAAAATATTCTATTTTGTCAGGACAAGTGCTGCTGATGTTCCAGGTCAAATCACATCTAAAGATCAAATTTTAGTGGGAGTATATATTTAAAAAAAAAAAAAAAAAAAAAAAAAAAAAAAAAAAAGCTCTTGTTATGTGGCTTTACTGTACAGGAATATTAATTGATAATATCATTTTTTCCCCTCCCTAACAAACTGTAAAATACCAGCTAACATTCTTCTGAACTTGATAATCATAGTTCAATAAGGGACCTCAGGGATGAAGAGAAGGGAGGAGGTGTAAACAAAAAGATTGAATGTAAGGAAGAGAATTACATGTATTTGCTGTTAAGACCTCTTTCCTGCTTCTCACAATAGCTCCTTTTTCCTGCCTCTGTAAACATACAATAACTCTTTTACACAGGCAAATGCCTGATGAAGTTAATGGTGGCTTATCTCAACTTTTGTAAGTTTCAAGAGCCAATAAAAAAAAAAAAAAGCAGCTTTGTAATCATGTGCTTGAAGAATTAAGCAGATTTGGAAATGTATGTGGACAGGAAATTATTGTTACAAATGAGAAATGGATCTAATTCAGTGCCTCATACCTGTGTGTGCTCTATTCCCTGCTCAAACAACTTTGGTACAGCCAGTGTTACTTTTCTAACTTTTAGTAATCTGTATGAAATACAACCCTTAAACAATTTTAATACTTCATTCTTTCCTCTTGAACAGTGAAGTTTGGGTATGTAGTATTTAGAATCCTGATGGAAGCTTAGAGCAGCTTTAAGCAGCAGTATTTTTAAAGGACTTAGCAATAGTGCTGATCTGGGCTTTCTTGGGAAATAAATTATTGATTAATTTTCAGGTTACACGGGTAGTATTGTTGTGGGTGAACAATCACTTCAATGATTTTGAAGGAGATCCTGCTATGACTCGATTTCTGGAAGAATTTGAGAACAATTTGGAGAGGGAGGTAAGAATGTTTTTTTCTGACAATTTTAGATAGCAGGGAGCAGTCAGTCTATTATTACACATAACTCATTATGCTTCTCTTTTTTTTTTTTTTATAGAAAATGGGTGGACATTTGAGGCTGTTAAATATCGCTTGTGCTGCTAAAGCGAAACGAAGATTGATAACCTTAACAAAGCCATCTCGAGAAGCCCCTTTGCCTTTTATCTTGCTGGGAGGGTCAGAAAAGGGATTTGGCATCTTTGTTGACAGTGTCGATTTTGGTAGCAAAGCTACAGAAGCAGGCTTGAAACGTGGAGACCAGGTATGTCATTTTAAAATGTTTTATTTTTCTCCTCTTTTTCCCCCATTCTCTTCACTAAATAAAAATAACTACCTCTTTTTATTTTTAGATACTGGAAGTGAATGGTCAAAACTTTGAAAACATTCAGCTGTCAAAAGCCATGGAAATCCTTAGAAATAACACTCATCTGTCTATCACTGTGAAAACCAATTTATTTGGTAAGTTTATGTGCACTTCGTTCTAACTTGTGTTCTAATTTAGATAGGATTTTTAGTTTTATACATAAAACATTTGGAAATGACTTTAAATGATTGTTTGAAATACTTCTGAGGTGGGAAGAATAGGAAAAGGAGGTTTGCAGCTTCTAAAGAGTCAGAGTTGAAAATTGTAAAGAAAAAATTTCAAATAAAATCTTATACGAAGTCACTTGACTCTCACAAGTGCATATTTTTGGATTAAGAGGAACTGCAGTGACCGTTTAGCTTGAAGTTATAAAACATGTCCATATGTATAACAGTCCTTCCTCAAGAAAGAAGCCTTTTTTGGAAGTTCAGTTGTTTGGAGATTTTCATCTGTCAACAGCATATGCTCATAGTTTCTCAGTCTGTTCCTTGTGAGTGCAACAAGGTTAATAAAAACTTTCTTACCGGCTAGGTGATGATAATCTCTGAATAACCCTCTGAATCTTTTGTTTGTCTCTTACAAGTACTTACAAAGTCATGAAAGAGCCTTTAAGCAGCTCAGGACCTCAGTTACCATCATAAGAAATAAACAATTTGTGGGTTTTATTTAATTTTTACCACCGGACACTTGGATTATTAACATAATTCCATGATATGTTCCCGAAATACCTCTTTCATGATGAGGTTCTTCATTGCAAATAAGTAGGACAGCATATTTCCACAGGATGTCACTGAACTAATTGATGGTTAAATATGCTTAGGTTATCTCCAAAAGACACTTGTCAAATCTATTTCCTGGGGATTTTTTTTTTCCTTTGCAGTAAAGATTCTAATGTTTCATCTGTATCTGCTTGTTTAGCAGTTATACATAGAGAAACAAGCACGTGTTCTTTGTAACTCGCTTGTTTGTTTTTTTTAGTATCATGTGTTGCTTTAGTCTTAAGACTAAATATGATTTCTTCATAAATTGTGCTTTCTCAGCTTTTAATCTTGTTGCTCTGCTCCAAATACCAAAATGACAGTAGAGTAATGGAACAGAACAGTTACTTCCTGTGCATTGCATGAAATATTCCTTATCAACAAATCCCCAAACCAGTTTCCTATTTCTTAACAGCATCTTCCCACCTATACTTAACTTCTCTCTAGCCCCCAAACTTCTTTTCTGTACAGTATGGTTATTGTTTCTCCTTTGCTCTTCTTTAACTCTCCGTTATTTGAGGCTTTTAAGGACTCTTAGTAATTTGTTGTGTACTTCTGGAGGAATGGATGAATGTTAAGGACAAAAAGAATACACATGAGTAAAAGCCTTGCCCTGAATACTCATTCTAAGCTCCTTGCCATTGTTCTCACTTTTTCTACAATTCTGTATTTTTAATCATCAATTTCATAGAAAATACCAAAGAAACAATGATTTTGTTTTGTTTTGTTTTCAAAGCAAATTGCTTTGTACATTTAGCATAGACTTATTCAGTAAGTGCCAGCTGGCTGGCATACATTTTATTTCTTAGCTTATCTTCTCAAAACCCCTAGTATCCCCAACCCTATCCCTGAGTTGATTATTCGTTTTTTTCTTACTCCTCCCCCGTCTTAATATGCATCCCTGTTTTATGGTAGTTTTCCACTTATAATGAGGGAGCTGTTGACAATACAGAGGGCTTCTCTTCTTCCTAAAATGAAAATCATTCTCTCATTTTTTCAAAAACACATTGTACTATTTCAGTACACACAAGTTATTCTTTACAAAAATACGTAAATAATTAAGTTCTTCCGTACCTCAACATCCTACACACAAGATGGTATATGTATCACTAGGTATGTTCTCTACTAGACCCATAGCAGTGGCCTTGTTTCATTTAGAAACATTCAAAAAAAAAAAAAAAAAAAACACTTTCTTATTGCTTCCTGAAATTCAGGAGGCATTTGTGCATACTTTTTGTGTGGCCTCCAGTATTAGTCTTGTAGTCTGTCCTAGCACAGGTTTATTATCTTTGAGAAGTGCATTCATCACTACAAACCAGATAATTTTCAATTTCATTACAAATCAGATAATTTTCCACATTTATCTATGAATACCTTTTCTCTTGCTCCAAATGTCTGACTTGATCACCAAATCGGTTTTGTTTGTATATAAATACATAGTCACTTTTGTGAAGTGCAAAGTTGTAGTAGAAGAACTGATTAACAAATTCATCAGTTGTGTCTGCTTCTTAGATGACTCTTTGTTAGAGACCTGTAGGAGACAACTGGGAGCAGTAATAAGTTCAGCCTTTCGAGGTTAGAATTTTGCCATACCAAGTCTGTTGGCCTTCTAAGACTTCAAGTTTTCTTGTACACATGGCAGGTGGACACAACAGCCATATCGAACATCCAAGATGTCTCTTAAGTATTCTCATAGTTTCTCATTTTTTGTTTGTTTGTTTTATGACTTTGTTAGTTTCCATTCTGATTTCTGACTTTTGATCCTGTTGCTGTTACCTGTCCGTGAGCTTTCCTTGCTGGCCATCAGTTTAAAAATTTCCTTTATGGTGGTTAATTTTCTTACGTCATTTTTGTCTAGTGTACTCTTTAATGCATGGTACTAGTCTGCAGAAGTCTATGTCCTTAGACTGAAAAGTCAAATTCCTTCCGCTGACACCATCCAAGCAACCATGTGGTCATCTAGTGTATTTCTTTTTCAAGCTGGGCCAATTTCCTGATTATTACAGAAAATTAGTGTCCTTTTTTAAAATAAATAAATAAATCTCTAAATTCCAGTAATATGTGAATTAACAGAATGTGCTAAACATTTTTTTCTAACGATTAATATTACACTGGTCAGGTGCACAGTCTTTTTTACATTTTTGTTCTTCTTTCCACTCTTTTCTCTTGTGCAGTTTTTAAAGAACTTTTAACACGGTTGTCTGAGGAAAAAAGAAATGGTGCTCCCCACCTGCCTAAAATTGGTGATATTAAAAAGGCAAGCCGTTATTCCATCCCAGACCTTGCTGTTGATGTGGAGCAGGTAATAGGACTAGAAAAAGTAAATAAGAAAAGTAAAGCCAACACAGTTGGGGGAAGAAATAAATTAAAGAAGATACTTGACAAGACTCGAATCAGCATTCTGCCTCAGAAACCATACAAGTGAGTGTTCTTTTCTTAAATACTTGCATCGTGTTATGTTTTTAAAAACTTGTAATGATACTTAAAATTTGTTGTGATCCTTTAATTATTTTCGTTAGAGAACAAAAATTTATTTTGTTAAAGAATTGTTAAATCTTTAATTATTACAAAACACTTTTGTATCTTCTAAAATGCTAGAAGAAAATGCTAGCCTAAATATTTGAATGACCATAGACTGATAATAATACAATTTGTGACATCAATAGGAATATATTCTTATACAGCAATGGCATAAATACTTTTTGATGGCTTGTTTTTTTTTTTTTTTTTTTTTTAAGATAACTGTTAACTGGAAGCATCCTGGGCAGTTAATTTCATACTAACTCCATAAGCAGTTTTGCTTGCAAATTGCTGGTAGAAGTAGTAAATTCAATTTATACACAGTCCAGTGGTCTATAAGAATGTATGCATGATGCTGTAAAGGAGACCGAGGTTAAAATTCGAACTTTGGTTCTCTGATAGAATAAAGCTAAATCTGGTTTCTGATACCTTTTATTCTATGAACACCTTTTAGAAATGGAGTTCTGCTGAGGAACTCAGAAACAATGAGCTTTATGTGGTTTTATGGGAATCTGGTTCTTGTCCAAGACAGATGGCATCAATGGGAGGAACATGAAAATGCCAATGAATTGTAGAGTGTGTAATAATTGCTGATGTGTAATAAATATTTTCTATTGTATTTTCATTTTCTGCATACCATTGAGGAATATCTATATTATGTAAACTCACGTAAAAAACACCTAAAATGAAAATCTAGGATTTTTTCCTGCTATCGTTAAAACAAAATAAGTTTATTAGGTATTCCCACTCAAAAAATGAATACTCTTCTAAAACTTATTAGCAACAGAATAAATAGGATGTTACTGACATCAAGATAGAGGAGTGTAAATGATTATATACAAGTAATGAATCTTTCTCAAATTGATGCAGATGTATTTCAGTAGAGGAGAATCTGTAAATCCTTATTTTATGCTGTTTGTCTTTACAACTTTCTTTTTATTTCATGGATCTTGTATGTTTGCTCCTGTGATGAGCTGTGCATCATCTTGGATGTGATTTTTGCATTGTTCACCATTATTCATAGCTTTTGCATAAAATCTCATGTTGGTTTCACTTTTTTCTTTGATGCCTTTCATTTTTGTGCACTTTTTCTGTTCAGGGACCTCTTTGGGTAAGAGTTGAAAAAACAGTACACTTGACCTATTTTATTTTCCTTTTGCTAGCTTTACTTCGTGCATTTTATATATAGCAGTTTGTCTGCAAAGCTTGTTGACATTCAGTTGTTTGTCTGCACAGTTTCTGCATATAGATGTGTAGCTGTAGATTTACCTATTTGTGCTTTTCTTCCTGTTCTGTAGACACGTCTGTCTTATTCTTCCTAATACATGCAATACCGTTCATTATTAAAGGACTTTACCTATTCTCACGTCTTCAAAAGAATAAAATAAAAAAAAAATCAAGTGGGATAGAAAAGCTGATTTACTTATTAAAGTAGGTATTTAAAGACTTCATGAGTCAGCTGGCCAGCTTATGAGGTGAAACTGTCCACCTTTTCTTGAAGGTGAATGCTGCAGGTGTCTCAGTGTCTCTAGAATATATGCTAACTCTTAGAGTTTGTCAGCTTCATGAGATGTTAAAGTAGTGACAAAGACAAATTATGAGCAGGAGATAATGCCTTCCTTCAGTCTTGCTTTTTAGTCTGATAACGTCAAGTAACTTTCCAAGTTGAGCAAATAGCATAATTTCCTCTGGAGCTACTGTGAAATCTCCTTCTCTCTGCCAGCTCTGAGGCATCTCTTGAAGTGTGCCTCTGGCTGCAGCCACTGCGTAAGCTCCTTGGCTTCTGTACTTGTTGCCCCTTCAGATTCAGAAGGTTTTTGCTTCAAATAAGGATTAAACATGGCTCTCACCTCCAGCTCTTTCTGGCCCAGAGTGGAGCATCCCAGATGATCCTCTCTCCTCTGTATTTGCAGCCCTTCAGTGGGATGCAGAGCATGCTTTATATTAAAGCAATTGGACGCTTGCTATTCCGCTATCCCTTCTATCACATTGTTATTCAGCAGGAAAGTAATTTCTTCATGTTATCTCCCTGTATGGCAAGTGTATACAGAAAGTAACAGAAACACCTTTTTTTTTTTTTTTTTTAAAAGCAATTTTTAAATTAATTTTTTTTAAAAAAAAAAAGCAATTTCCTTTGACCCAAAAAATAAATTACTGTCCTCATCACTAGGCAAAGTATCTTCATGGGGTGTGGAGTCTTCTAGTGCTGAATTTTTGGGGTTAATTTCTGGTTTGTGTAACCTGAAATCAGAGTCAGAGTTCTAAATTTTAAAAACAGAGTAAACTGAGTAACTACATTCCAGTTAAGTATATGGACACTTGGGGGGAAGCTAAGAACTTTAGAAACATTACTTTTTTAAAATTTAAAACATGATGTTTGAATTTGTAGAAAAGTTCAACACCTACTTCCTCGATGTCCTATAGCAGTCACTCTGCTTCACTTGCTGATTATGAGCTTCCAAGCAATAAGCAGATTAATTCCTGCTATAGTAGGATGATAGCTCTGTATCTGATCCATCTAGCACTACTGACCTTTGAGATGCAGCCTTTCACAATTTAATAGACGAAATCATTCACCTTTATCACAGAATGCTTTATTTGCACCTGTTAGGCACTTTGGAGGGAATGCCAGTAGCACCCAACTGTGGATATGTACTGTGGCCTTCCAAGTCAGCTGGCGTCATTTCAATTACATTTAGTGAAGAGGAACTCTGAGAAGGTGATACAGAGTAGGAAGGCTGAAATGGGTGAGCTCAACAATCCTCCGTTATGTGGCTGTTGAGAGGTCTTAGGCTGCTCTACGGTTACAGCAACTCCCGAAATACAATTGCAAATCCTATCTGTGATGGGGTGGAAGATCTGTGAGATTTAGTTGTCAGCGATTTTGAGAGGATGGCAGTACTAGTCAAAGTTGGGGTGATGCAGGAATGATGATGTATCTTTTGAATAAAGATCTTGGCCCTTGAGATAAAAATAATGAAAAGATGACAAGTGTAGCAGCTCAGAGCTTAGTGGTGAGCATGAGCATCTGCTGTCACTGTGAACAGGCAGGTCTGATCAAGGTGAGTGGACATTTGGGTGCTGTTGACAAATCTAGACAGAAAGCACTGCTGTCTGCAGAATATTAACTTCTAAACAGCAATTCCTCAAAGTGTGGAAAATGTGTTATAGAAACCCCCACGTGCCACTGCTATAGTCCAAGATCTGAAGGTTTGTAAGTGCTGATTTTATTTCTTTCTGGATGCAGTGACATTGGAATTGGCCAGTCTCAGGATGACAGCATTGTAGGACTGAGGCAAACAAAGCACATTCCTCCTGCTTTACCGGTCAGTGGAACCCTGTCATCCAGTAATCCTGATCTACTGCAGTCCCATCACCGCATCTTGGACTTCAATACAACTCCAGGTGAGGATCTGTTCTACACCATAGAATTTCCTTTTTTTTTTTTTTTTAATCAATTTATTTTGCTTGCGTTTCCAGATCTTGAAGTATCTATAATGTTGTTATTAACTGTACGCTGTCACCCACAGAGTAGCCGTATATGAATTAGGATTTGTTACCTTGCTCCAATATGCTTTACCCAGATGTGTATAGATGAATGCTCTTGAAGTATGCTGTATACAGAGTGCCTCTTACTGTCTTACTCTTGGCCAGTGACTTTTTTTTTTTTGCTTTGTATTTTATAGTCTGCCCTGGTAGAACAGTTTTTACAAAGACTGCAGTATTTTCAAACAGCATGGGAGATCATAAGCTTAAATTAAATTGAAAGGACATTGTGTTTTCAGTCTTTTTCTGAACAGGCTTCTTAACTTCTTATATAATCTTGTACTACATCTGTAAAGGACAGCATTTTCAAGTTGCCTTTTAGTTGGCATTCCCCTGCACTAGAAGAGTCTAGAGCTATATGCTGAATGCTTTATATAGAAAATGATTTAAAATCCATTGTGAAATACTAAAAAACAACAACAAAACAAACAAAAAATCAACCACCGTATTTAGCAGAGAGGAACAAAGTATTGGTGGGGGGAGGAGTGAGAGTGGAAAAAGGGGAGAATGAGAGCCTTATCATATCAGAAGCGTTTAGCTGGATATCCTGGATGGGGAGGGATTTGGGCTCTTAATCTGCCTGCAGGAAGGTTCTTAACTTGAAACCTTCTCTGTGTCAGGTATCCAAATTTTTGTTGTTAAAAGGTAGCTGCTGGAGAAGGATTTAGTAACAATAGCTGTGCAGACACTTCGAAGTTTTAGTTTAATACTTAAGAGTATTTCTCAAAAACAGAACCAACAATTCAGTGCCTTCCAAAGTCTGAGAGATTTCAAACCTTACCTAAAAGGCCAGTGCTTAAATATCAGTTTACATACTATCCGAGTCAGTACAGTTTTCACTCTTGAAACTGCAGTACTGAGCATCACTTCCCCTCATTTGAGGGGAGCACTAGAGAAGAAGACTACAAGAAAGTGGTGTGTGGTTTTTGTTTCATTTTTGTTTGAGTGTCTAAGGTTGCTTCTGTGAGTGGGAAGATTGTTACATATTTTTAATCTCACAACTAGTTTCCAACACTGAAGATATTTCAGTAAGTGCGTGACTATTTAGTCAGCACTTTATCTATAAATGGGTAGAAAGTCAATTCTCCAGCTTGCCACTTACCTAGACTGGACCTTCTTATAATGTACTGAATACAGCAAATGTCTCAATACCAGAGCTGTGGGGAGTGTTTTCTCAGAATTCAAGCAAATCCCATTTATCAAGAAGAAAAAACATTGCAGTTCTGAATATCCTTCAGTTGCACATGGTGTTCAGAGAATTTTAATAAATAAACGTTGTTCTACTGTTTGGCTTTTGCTTTGGGGAAGCAATGATAGAAAATGATGTAATGCCCCTGCTTCAATATTATAGCAGCTTTTGTATTGTCTTTATAGAAAATGTAAGTAATTGCTGATTTTTTTTTTTTCTTAAAACACACACACGGCCGTGCACTGAATATTTTTAAAGGACTTTGTAAGTGTAATTTTTTTTTTCCTGGCTGGGAAGCCAGGGGGGAAGAGGAGTATGCAATCAAAAACATAATGGCTTTAGGGATGGTTGCAAGAGTTGAATTATATCACTGCTTAAAGACAGAGAAAAAAAATTAAAGCCTACAATTTTAATTTCTTTTATTATGTTAGCATAAATTAAAGCTGCAGATGGAGGCAGCTTCTGCTAAATTGAATGCACTGGAGAAGAAAGAGAATAGTAGTAGAGTGGCCATCCTTTGAGGCTTTGGGGGATATCCCTCAGGACAGAGAATAAAACAACTAGAAGGATAGTCTTTGAGGAGGAAGAAAGAACACTTTTTTAGCTTGAAATCTGCAAGGAGTGATTTTAGTTTCTCTTCTGATTTGCACAGGCTTTTGCAAATATGCTTGTAGAGGTTTATTTTTTAATGTTCAAATAGTCAATAGCACTTTGATTTCTGTTTGATTGAAAGTCAAAATAATTTAGTAATGATGAGCTGTCAGTCATTGTTACTTTTTTTACCCCATACAAGCTATGTAAGTGACTAGATTCCTATCATAAAACATTGCTTTCTTTATTCCAGTTTCCTTTTTTGAAAAGGAGTGAAGGGGATGATTACAATTCTCTTCAAGTGCTGGTTTATTAAAAAAAAAAAAAAAAAAGTACTGAATAACTTGCTGACATTACTATGTCTGTAGTAATTTCTGTTGCTTGTAAACTTCTCTGTATTCTGTGTAGTGCTTTTGCTACCAGCTCTGATAGGTTTGCACCCTGAGAAATTTGATGGTAAAATACAGTAGAAGGATGATGGTACTCTGTTTTCCTCTACATTTCTTCTTATTAACCTGTTCTGCTGGATCACTGAAGTTTTCTCTTTGCACAAAATACTTGCTGCTTTTGAGTACTAAGTGAGTTCCCACCTTAGTATTGTGTACAGAAGTTTCCCATCTTTACATCATTCCTTTGAGTGGCAAGTATTTCCATAACAGCAAGACTCAACAGGATCTAGAGAGCATGCTCTTTTTATTAGCTTCTTCGAATGGCTGCATCTTTGGCATCTGCCATTCCCACAATGTCAAAAACTGTAGAAATGATTTCAGGCTCTACTCTGTATTCTTCTTCAGTTAATCAAAATTGGTTAAAAGAAAAAAAAAAAAAAAAAAGGATTTACAGATTTGACTCAAGTACTTGGAAATGGTTAAACATTGGTCTACACTGATGCATGTTGTGTGTAAATTATAATATAATCACTCCACACAGTTTTAATGTGCTTGAATGTTAGTGCTTCTCAAGTTGCAAACATACTCATGTGAGCTGAAAAATTATAGGCATAATGTAATTCGTAAACTGAAATGTTTAAGCCTAAGTGGCCCTTGTGGCATGTAAGCCAAGTCACGTGAGAGAGATTTGTCTTACTGCTTTCCAAATGATGATGTTGAAGACATGGAGCAGTAGAGGGATGACATTTTTGCTTCTTTTGTCACAAGATTTCTGTTCCTGAATAGATTTTTTTGTAGTAACTTAAATATGTTACCGCACATGTTATGCACATTCAGGTCTCATAAGCTGTCAAATAAGATTATGGTTGTATCAACGTGAATGTTTTCATCTAGCAGCTGTTATTTTTTCAGTATCTTTAAAAATAATTATCACTTCTGTCTGTAGATTCAGGAGGCTTTCTATTTTTTTTTTATTTTTCTGTTCATATGACCTTTATGATCTTTAAAAATAAATTTTAATCAGAGAAAGGAGAGATGACCAGATATTATGCCAAAACCAAGAAAAGGTTATTCATAATAAAGGGAAGAAATTAAAATAAATAGAAATACTTTATCTTGTCAGTTAAAAGTTTTAAAAATAAACTGAAGTCCAGTGGAGGACAGCAGCACAATTTTAGCACAATTTTAGCTCTTTGTTTTCTCTTTATAATATCATGATAATCAAAAAACTTGAGTTGATAATGTATCTAGATTTCAAACCATTAACAAGATTATGGAGATAGCAAATACAACATTTGCTGTTAGGCTGATAATTTTCTAGGTTTCCTAAAAACAGCTGCATTGTAGGTGTTCACTCTAGGGTTTGTCATCAAACATTTGAAACAGTATTTGGAACTCAAATATTTAGAAAATTTTTCTATCTCCAAAAACTTGCTCTCTGTACCAATATTTTAGTAATTAAGAACGTAAAGAATCCATTACATTTAATATTATGTGTTAAACATATCAAGGATTGCCCATTTTGCTAGTTGGGTACTTGGATGCATTAATGCTACTGCAGCTTATTTATGTATACAGCTGGCTGTTACACCCGTGTCTTCCAGCTATTTGTATGGGTATGTCTTCCCTTTGTGTATGGCACTGTAGTTGAGTGTCAGACTTGTAGCTGAGTGTCTTAAAAGCATCATTAGGAAGACTGACACTCCTGTCACTTAATTTGATCATATGTCAGTGCACAGGGTAGTGTTGTGATTGTCCTTGATTTTTCTCAGGCTTGAATGAAACTTAACAGCACTGAATACCTGTGAAAATTGGGCTGCATATTAGCTTATCTGTCCATACTTGGCAAATGTTTACATATTTTCATAGTCCATTGATAGCCTAATTTCTTCTTCTTATCCTGGTAGCTTATAGAACCAGTCCTTCATTTCAAAACAACAAAAAACAACTACAACAACAAAACAACACGCAGACAACAACAACAACAACAAAGTATTCCATTAGAATGGGAGAGGTGAAACAGTGATACTGAAATAAAGAGTAATAATTTATAATTTGATTCAATGTGACCAATATTTTTGTTTGTTCTTATACCGTTAATTTTTTTCTGCATTACTGAATTGCATACCTTGTATGTAATTGTTTTTTCAGACTTACCAGATCAAGTTCTGAGGGTTTTCAAGGCAGATCAGCAAAGTCGCTACATCATGATCAGTAAGGACACAACAGCGAAAGAAGTGGTCATCCAGGCCATCAGGGAATTTGCTCTCACTGCAACCCCTGATGCATATTCACTATGTGAAGTCTCTGTCACGCCTGAGGGTGTAATCAAACAACGGAGGCTTCCTGATCAGTTATCCAAGCTTGCTGACAGGATACAGCTAAGTGGCAGGTGAGATTAGACACTGTGAGCTAAAGTTGACTATGCCAGTTTATTAAATTATATTAATGCTCCTATTAATATTTTTAATAAATAATAATGCTCTTATTATTTCATTACTGAAATTCTGTTTCTTTACAAGAAATCACCTCCTATGCTTCTAATTAAGATCTATGTGTCTTGAAATTCAATTTATTCTATGATGCCAACTGGTCATTAATTTTCACTAGTATTTGAGTATATTCGATAAAGTCTGGTTTGGAATTTTGTTTTTATAGGTATTACCTGAAGAACAACATGGAAACAGAAACTCTTTGTTCAGATGAGGATGCTCAAGAGTTACTAAGAGAAAGTCAAATTTCTCTACTACAGCTCAGTACTGTTGAGGTGGCTACTCAGCTCTCCATGAGAAACTTTGAGCTATTCCGTAACATTGAACCCACAGAATACATAGATGACTTGTTTAAACTGAAATCAAAAACAGGTTGCACTAATCTAAAGAAGTTTGAAGAAGTGATAAATCAAGAAACATTCTGGGTAGCTTCTGAGATTCTAAGAGAAACCAACCAGCTGAAAAGGATGAAAATCATCAAGCATTTCATTAAGATAGCACTACACTGCAGAGAATGCAAGAACTTCAACTCGATGTTTGCTATCATTAGGTATTGCACCTTAATAATTGTAATTCTGAATAAAAAACAAAGCTTTATTTATAAATAAAAAAAATGTAATTAAAAATGTTTTTAAAAACGTATTAAACAGAGTAAACTAATTCATACTGCCAACCTCAGCACTTGACAATGCAATAAGGAAAGTATTCTCCAGAAATCTGAACTTGTTGTGGAAATGCTTGCTAAAATATTATTAGTAATGCTACTGTTTGTGTACTTATTGCTCAAGACGGCGAGGCTAGAAGCACTGTCAACATGACAGTAGAGAAACTGCTAAACTTACGTAAAAACAAAGACCAAAAAATCAGGTATATGAAAAAGAATGATAATGTTATCATAAATGAATGGGTTATTTTCCAAAAGGAAGCTCATTTTATAGTTCCCAGTACCTTGAATTCATTGAGACATGATATGTTAACTGTGGTTTTCTTTGTGTCAGCAGTTTCTTGGATGAAACTCTGATAATAGTCAATAACAGATTACATTGCTATATGATAAGCTGCAAATAAAGGTCTTTTAATAAGAACCAAAAAGGTACTAAAATCTGAAACAGAAATTTTTCTTAGTAGTACTGTAGTAAAATAAAAAAAAGCAGGAAATTCTAATCTTTGTGGTTTTACGCATTTGTAAAACATTCTTATTTCCTTTGGAGTCTCCCAAGTTATGCAGGAAAAAGAAACCTAAAAAAGTAAATACTGCCTTCTGTGAAAAAGCTTGGGCAAGCTGCATTATCAGTGATGATTTTATGAGTGTCTGGCAAAAGCCCATGCCACACTGAATCAACAGACTGACTGTGACACTTGTTCTGAAGATCATTGGGCTTGAATGCTATCCAATTAAACATGGCAAACTCCGAAGTCAAGGATGCGTGTTAATAATCAGTCAGCA
Organism: Aythya marila; assembly: GCF_965140915.1. NCBI lineage: Eukaryota > Metazoa > Chordata > Aves > Anseriformes > Anatidae > Aythya > Aythya marila. The sequence goes on along the minus strand of NC_139045.1, from coordinate 29,471,387 downwards.
TTTGCCAGACATAAAAATCTAAAGATTTAGCTCAGTTATTTCAGCAGGCGTCAGTAACAAATAAGCAGCCTGTCTACTAGCAAGAACTTGAATGAGGGAGAGGTTCTACATAGCAAGCTTCTTGATAGTTAGAAATGAATAGCAAGACAGGCTAGCCGCTGTGTAATATACATCCTTTACTGATGTCATTAAGGGAGGGGAAAACGTTTTTGTAGCAGCTACAGCTTTAGAATAGCTTCATATACAGAGTCTGTTATAACAATTTGATCTAGATACAACAAAGTCAGATGGATTATTGCAGCAAGAAGTTGGGTTGCTGTGCTATCACTATCTAAATAGTATGTAGGTAGATTTTTTTTCCTGCCAATCTGAGGTACTTCTGTATTTTGATATTGTTATCCAATTCAGATGCTATTCCAAAGCAGTTAGAATAAGTGCAGGCAATTAAATCTTGTGGAGAATTTGTACAAGTGTAACTTTTATCTGCTTTTGATTACATCATGCAGATACCTTCAGTTTTTCCAGCTTTATAAAAATGAAATTAATTGCTCTGTAATACATGCTGGCAAAAGGAAGTTTTCAATTCTGTTATTTTATTGATATTGCTGTGCTGTACTATTCTGGATAGATGGTATTTTTCCCATACAAAATTTAACATGGCCTTTTCTAGGATTTATTTTTTTTCTTTCCATTCCTCTTGAACTTCTTGCACTTTTTTTTTTGTTGTTTCAAGTGGCCTGAATTTGGCACCAGTTGCAAGGCTCCGAACTACTTGGGAAAAGCTTCCAAGCAAGTATGAAAAACTGTTTCAAGATCTACAGGACTTGTTTGATCCATCTAGGAATATGGCAAAATATCGTAATGTCCTTAACAGCCAAAACCTGCAGCCCCCTATTATTCCCTTGTTTCCTGTTATCAAAAAAGACCTTACATTCCTTCATGAAGGTAAAAGCAGAAATACATCATCTTTTACTGGCTAAGGAGAACCAACTTTGCTACATAATAAACAATGTTCTTAATTGTTGTTGATTCTAGGAAATGATTCAAAAGTGGAGGGTTTGGTCAACTTTGAGAAGCTGAGGATGATTGCGAAGGAAATACGCCACGTTGGTCGTATGGCATCTGTTAACATGGATCCTGCTTTAATGTTTAGAACTAGGTAAGTTTGTTGTCTAAGGCAGAGCTTTTCTTAACTGAGGGAAAGCTAGGTGAAAAAGGTGCTTTTCAAATGCCCCTCTGTGTACTTGGAAGAAAAATATATTATTTTCCTATCAGCAGGCCCTCGGTAGTTGTTCAGTGAGCTCCGTATGCACAGAAAGTTTTTCACTTTCATGGTTGGCCTCTACCTCTTTCATGTTGAATTGGATTACTATGAGGATTTTTTTTCTTGTTAACAAATTACCAAGATTGTGTATTGTATATATCAAAGCCAGTTCTAAAATTGGAGAAATCATGGAATTCTGAGTTTATGAATACATACGTATAAATAAATGTTTTATATTATTTCTTAGCTGCTAGTTATTTTATATATATATATAAATAATAATAATAATAATTATAGCTTCCGACACTGCGAGGGAGAGGAAGACACTCCTGAACACATCTATTAGTCTGTTTGAAATGTCCATGTGTGAAAGCCTTATTGCTTTGATTAAATAGAAATGGGACTATATCTGAAATAGTTTAAGCTAGTGTTGTTAGAAAATGTGGAGTGAATGATCTTTGGCTTGATGTTAGACCAGCTTATTGCATATTCTTTTTCTTAATTTGAACTAGAAGAGTTTATAATATCTGACTGCCCAAGTCAAGGCTCTTTTTAATGTTTGTGGGCTTCCAGAACTGCTTGTCCTTGGGTCTGGTCTTTTTCTTTCTGAGCTTATGATCTTTCTCTGTCTCTTAAACCCATGCTTTACTCTTCCTGGCTCTCACTTGCAGGAAGAAGAAGTGGAGGAGTTTGGGGTAAGTGGTTGGAGACAACACACAGCCCTTATCATTTTCTTCCTTTATCATTTGCATTGTTTCCTACTTGCTATCTTTAATTTTCTGGTGCTTTGACATTTTTTCTTTCATTAACCCACTTTTTTTTTTTTTTTTTTTAACTGATGATATGTTTTAGGCCAGGATTGCTTTTGCTTTTGAGGTTAAAACAGAAAAACGGTATTCTCCCCCCACATTTATAATTTCAATTGCCAAAGAAAATGACTTTCACTGAAAGGAAAATTATAGAATTGCAAGTTTGCAACAGCTGAAAAATTGCTGTTGACTTTATTATGCCTAATAAGCACTTAGCACAAGTACAAATGTTAAAACTCACAAATCTGCTAAACTAACTTTTTTTCACACTACAATGTAGCCATCATTTTTACACTTAACAATTCAGGAACAATGCATAGCTTTCATATATACATACATACACGAAAATGTGCATGACTTTTATTTCATCATGAACCAGCTGATTGTTTTATTTACCAAAAAGCTATTTCAATGTATGAAGTTTCAAGGAAGTTTTATTCCATAAAGCTCGGCTACATGTTTTGTATGTGGTCTGATTTTAGAAGTATTTAGGGAGCTTTCAAAACTCCTTCTGTTATATGTATTTAAATATGAATCTCAGCTACAGTCTTCTGTCAGCATTGCCTTGCTGCATGAGCTTTTCCTAATGCTCCAATCTTCTGAGTAACTGGCTTACGTGAGATAACTAGCCTGAATGCTTTTCTCAGTGTGTGAAGTGATACTGCCTAGTTGGAGCAGAACAGGTTAAAATATTTATGTAATTTAAATAGTGCCTGTCACCAAGTAAAAAGATTTCCTGACCCTCATCCTTCTATCTGTTTGACTTACTGGAATGAGGCATGTGAGCTTTGACCACAGACTGACATTCATGCAATCTATTGCATGTTTCATGTTTGTTAAGTGATACTGTGTTTGGACTAAGTCATGCTTTTCCTTTCTTTCTCCCCCATTCCTTTACTCCAGGTCTCTCAGCCAGGGCAGTACAAATGCAGCTGTGCTGGATGTTGCACAAACGGGGGGTCATAAAAAGCGTGTCCGTCGCAGCTCTTTCCTTAATGCTAAAAAACTGTATGAAGATGCTCAGATGGCACGGAAAGTAAAGCAGTATCTCTCAAACTTGGATCTGGAAATGGATGAAGAGAGCCTCCAGACTCTCTCTCTGCAGTGTGAGCCAGCCACCAACACATGTGAGCATTGACATTTGGTATGGGTTGTAAGGATGCTGTTAAATATACTTCTGTTTCTCCTGCAAGGAAATCATTGGGAATGGTAACTAGACAATACTACCATTGAAAATGATGTCTAATTATTGGCAAGTACTAAATCTTAAGGAAATTATCTTATGGATTAACAATATATTAAAATAGCATTTATGTAGGAGACAAGATTTTTGGAATAATGTGATGCTGCAGTGCACAACAGTTCTTTTGATTTGTGTATGTGAAGGATGTGGAGAAGCCAAGTGTTCCTCTACCATTCTGATGTACTTGGGCTATTGGTGTGAATAGGGCTGGTCATCCCAGATGACTTGAATTTGAGAAGGGAAAGGGCATGGCTTCATGTCTAGATATTTCAGAGACATCATGGAGGACTGTACCTGGTGGCAGCTGGAAATCAGTTGTACTTAAATTGAGGGAATACTGTATCTTATGTCCTTGCTTCAGGTTAGCAAAAAAAAAAAAAAAAAAGCTAATTATAATGTGATTATGTACCCTAACTTTATAATAGAAATTATGCTTATCTTAAACAAATTGTCATCCCTATGATAGCTCAGCTTAACTTCTGGTCACATTTTTGATAACTACATCAATAGTCATTGTATAAGTGTTTTATTTTGAGAAAGTTACATATTTTAACATATGTACAATCTTTGATAAAGTATGTATTTTAAATTGAGTTAAATCTCCCCCTCTTTTCCTCCTCTTTGGTTCTCTCAAGATATATCCTACTACATTCATTGATTCAGTATATGAGCACATTTTAATTATTAATTGGAGGGCTTTACACTTCTCGGGTTGAAACTCACACTATATTTGTAGCTCATAGTCATTCTTTGCTTTCTCCTATTTCTTGCGAAGTGCCAAAGAATACAGGGGACAAGCGATCTGGAAAATCCGAAACATCACCGGTGGCTCCCCGGGCAGGAATCCAGCAGAAAGTGCAGCAGCAGCAGCAACATAAAGTAAACCAAGCATTGCAGGTCCCTGCTGTATCTCTTTATCCCTCTCGCAAGAAAGTGCCCGTTAAAGACCTCCCACCATTTGGTAAGTCACACAAAGAAGTGTTTGGTTTGATTTGTTCATGTCAGGGAAGTACTTCTAATCAAATCAGATACAGACATTTATTTCTAGTAGTAGTGCCTGCAAGTTATGCCAGTTTCATGCAATTGTATATATAAAAATTTCTTCTCTGGAAATGGGAAGAAAGAAATCTGCTAGGAAAGCATCCTTCTGATTTAACTTCCAAATCTGTGTTCTAACACATGTAACATGTAAATCATTAAGAACTTCCTACATATCACTTAAATGACTTTTAAAAGCTTTTAATAAATATAAATAGTATAATCAGCCCTTCCATTTCCCTTACATGATGGTAATTTAACAATAAATGAAGTCTGATTTATACCTGGTATTAATTTTACTTGTGCACTGCTTAGACTGTTGGAGAAGAGATTAGAAGCAGCAAAATGGGCAAGAAACAATTCAATCTTCATCTAGTTCTTCTTGATTTTACTGTTAAATTTTAATGTTAAAAGGACTTTGAAGCATTTTTGCTCATGGTGGCAAAGTTTCTGAAAACTGACTGGGTTATGCTGATGAAGGATCTGTAAATTATTGATATTGTGATCCAACAGATCAAAGACAAAATCTGTGGAATGCTTTAAAATAACCTCTACCACAAAAATTTGCAAAACTGTCAGAGAAGCTCCATCTTCACTTTTAAGACTATGCCAGGGAGGGGAAGAGAAAGATAGTTGTTGCCTCAAAAAAGCAATTCTTTATGTCCTAGATCTTTACATCATACATCATCTTCAGGATGTTGTTACTCTTTAGTTTGCCAAAATAAGCTGGTGCAGAAATAGTTCTCTAAAGGGAGAAAGACAACTGCAGGATGGCCTTGTTTTGTAAGCCTAATCTTATTAATCTTTCTGGCTTTCTTTGCCCTTCTAGACTGCTTTGTGAATGGAAAAAATTGTACTATGTAAACCTTGACTAACCAGTGAGATTTGAGGGTCCTGTGCGTTCTCACCATTTTAGTTCAAGTTTGCCAGTAACCACTACAATATGTATTCCTGATTTGTAGATCGTATAAGCATTGCATTGTGAAATACCAACTCTGGATTATGTTTTCTGCCATAAAATATTTATTTTAGTTGGCTAAAATGAAACACGGATTTCACTAAAATGCAAAAATAAAGCACTATATTTGAGCAGGAGTAGGCTTAAAATTTGTTTCATTTAAACTGGTGTCAAAAACTCACAAATAATCAAAGGGGGAGGAGGAGAGGGGAAAGAATGTTTTTTTTCCTATATGGTGTTCCCTCTATAAATGCATTGTGAAATGGGAAGATGTATTTATATTGGACTTAACATCTGCCTACATTCATTCTTAAAGGCATTAACTCCCCCCAAGCTTTAAAGAAAATTCTTTCATTATCTGAAGAAGGAAGTCTAGACCGTCACAAGAAACAATCTGAAGACACAATATCAAGTGCATCTTCACAGCTGTCTTCTCCTCCCACCTCACCCCAGAGTTCTCCAAGGAAAGGTACTAGGCATGCAACATTTCTCATTCTGTTTCCTGAAGGTTATAGACTTTGGAAATTCCTGGGAGAGGATTTTTATGGTCAGGATGAATTACTAGTGCTCCTACTTACGTTACATGTGGTTAGCAAGAGAGGAGGAGGTAGTACACCAGTGTAATAACTGGAAGTCCTACCCGTTAGCAGGAAAGAAAGCCTGAACTGATACAGGGTGGTGATGCATTAGGTCACTTTACAGCTGCTTCTGACAAAAATATTCCAATCATCAGTGTCTTCTGCCAGTAAAATGCAAGTCGCTGTATCAAGATACTAACATTAATTGAGTTCATTAACCTATTAAACGAATTATTTATTGTGTCATGCATCTAGATGGGGTGTAACCTATGGATGACAAGCAGGCTTCAGATATTTGGGATATGAATGACTAATAAATAACATTTTACAAGCAGCATAACTAATTATTCAAACAATGTGTATTTGTACCTGAGGAATGGTATTGCACATTGGAACTTTCTTGACTGAGTTCAGTTTTAATGATTTCACAAAATTATTTAAAAAATGAATTAAGGATGTTCAAAAAGGTTTTTTTTTTTTGGTTTTGTTGTTTTTTTTTTTTTGTTTTTGTTTTAGCCTGTTTGCTATTTCATTTTGCTTGTTCTGATAGTAAATCGAAGAAACAGATTTTTTTTTTGTTTAAGCAAAAGTCAGTTGGGAAGTATCATAGCCTAGCTGTATTGCAGACAACTTCTAGTTTATTTTCTTTTCAGAAAATCATTAACGTTGCGTTTAAGTTATATAATACTTTATGTTAAAATACATATATTGGGATTCAGTCTCCATAATAGAAGTTCAGACTGCTAAAGAGATGAGTGTTTTGGAGACTTTCCTGTAGCAATAACTTTTCACAAACTGCACAGGGTTGATAGGGATTGGAACCTTGTATACCACTTTCTTATCAAGTGGATAGTTAAACCCTTTACTTAACCTAGTTTGTGGTAGCACTTGTCAGCTGAGACCCTCTGGTTCCAGACTAATGAATTTAACCAGTTCCTTCTCTCTTCTTGGAATTGAGAGCAGTAACAACTAACAAGTCACCATAGACCTCTGGGATAGGTCCAATTGGATAAGACCTGAGATCTAAAAAGGGGAGAGATTAATATGGGAAGAAAATACAAATAAATACCTATCCCGAGTCTCTATTGAAGTTATCTTTACTAAGGTCAGATGGAGGAGGATGTTATGTAGAGGAGAGTTAGGTTATCATCTTCAGTCCTTGTCTCAGCATGATTTCTCTCAAATGATTTATCAGCAAAGAATGAATTTAGATAACTTTGGTCAGTCCTTGTGCATTTCTTGAAAAAGGAATTGGGATTGTGTCTGTGGCTCATAGTGAGAGAAGATATTTTATTGTTCAAAAAAAGAAAATCATAATGGTGATTTTAAATTTAAATAAAAAAAAAATCCTTAGCTAGGTGGTGACATGAACAAAATGGAATGTTCTTTCAGAAAATCTGGCAGCAGTAATTCTGTATTCTCAGTGAGTGTGAATTGGGATAGATTACTTGAAGTCATCTTGACAGTCAGTATAGACTAAAAGCAAAAATTGAGAACTGCAGTTGCTTGTAGATGTGTGTTGCTTAATGATGTTTAACTTTTAAGAGCATTCAGCACAATTTTTTCCAACACTAAAAAAACAGCTGAATTTGCCCGTGTGACATTCCATAATTTGCAGATTTTATTGCAGTTTGGTTGTGTTAATGCTACCTCCAAATTATGGTGTAATTCTGTTAATACATGATTATTGTCTTTTGGAATATTATTCGTTAGCCAAGTACCGCAAAGAAAACTTGAAAACCCTGAATTATTATTACTTTCTTAAATTTAATTGAAACAATACTTCAGCCACGGTACGTAATAAGCAGTCAGCCCAGGCATCTATGCTTCATGTTATATCTGTTGTTCATCTCTGAATTGTAGTGTTGGAGAACATGTATGTAGTCTTCTGGATTACATTTAAGCGTTAATATTGTCCAGTGAACTTCTTCTGGTCCAGTCTTGGTGGCAGTGTTTAAATACAGGCTGTTTTTTCATCAGAAGTAAGATTTCATGATGTAGGAGCACAAATGTAATGCATTTGAAAATATTTTTGGGGAGAAAAGTAGAGAGTAGAAGGTGAGTAGCTGGTTTCTAAATGAGTAATTCCTATTTCCACAGTCTTATACCTCTTGTTAAGAAATAGAGCATACAATGTTATAAAGTTAGGCTGCTTGTTTTTTTGTCTCTTGCAGTGCTGCTTCTGTAAATAAAATGTTATCATACATCTGATTTACTACTGCTACTGTAGTAAATATTGCCAGCTGCCTGGGGATAGCTGAGCAGGCTTCTAAGAGTCTGATTAACGTCATGTTCCCTTTGCAGGCTATACTTTGGCTCCCAGTGGCACAGTGGATAACTTTTCAGATTCTGGTCACAGCGAAATTTCTTCTAGATCCAGTATTGTCAGCAATTCCTCTTTTGACTCCATGCCAGTCTCCCTGCATGATGAGAGGAGACAAAGGCATTCTGTCAGCATTGTGGAGACAAATCTTGGTGTGGGAAGGATTGATAGAAGGATCATGATTGAACCAGATCAATACAGCTTAGGGTACGAACTTTATTCTTACTTTCGTTATACTTGCATATAGTGTGTGCGTGGCGTTTTTGTCTATATGTCTCTCTCAAATATTCTTTTCTAACCTGCTCTTAAATCCTGCTATTTAAATGCTGAATCTTTTGATAATGCTATATTTTCTGACAAGAAAATGTTTTGCCCTCCTGAGCCTATTATGAGGTCTACAGCAGTAAGACCTAACTTGCAGTAGACCTTATCTGAGCATTTAGTATTGCTGCAGACTGTCTTCTCTTTGTGGCAGACTGGTATTCTAATCTGTTTTTTTTTTTTTAGGTGAAGAATTACCTGAATTAGATGACAAATTATTGATACAATTATTCAGGGCCCAAGCTGAGAAGAGAAATAGTTAGTAATAGCAAGTCTGTTTTATAGAAAAGTGCAGATTTTCTAACTCAAACATTTTACCCTAAATCTCTCTACTAGTCAACAATAATTGGAAGCTAAAATTCACACTAGGCTGCTGGTTTTCTAGGTAATTAACTTCTGTAATGGTGGGTAAACTAGTGCTGTGAGGAGTTCTCTGAATCTCTGTGTGTAAGTCTTGGTCTGAAAATAATTGGAGCTCTGGCTCTGGTTTAGTCACCAGTTGTTTTTCTGAGCTGTTATTTGGAAGCTTCAGTTCTCTGAATGGTTTCGGGGCTTTTAGTCCTGTGGGGTCTGTGGAAGGCAGGCCTGTTCCAAAACGGGCATACTTCAGCTCTGGGAATCCCAGGCTATGCAAGCTCTTTAATCAGAGGTCTTAAATATTTGGAAGACCAGGATCCCAGTCTGTGTTGCAAGCTGCCCTGGAACCACAAATCCCAGAAGCCCTGATCGCTGCTAAACAAAGCTGACACTTCGTCAGTTTTGCAGCTGCTGTGCAAGTTAGTAGTGTCAGGCTTACTCCATCACTGAAAGGCTACGGAGAGCATACTTGTTCTAGGAAGTAACATGTTTCCAAAACTAATGCTAAAATAAATTTCCTTTGCAAGAAATACTGTAAAGTTGGCATTCAGAGTTTCCTAAGCAGTAAAGGATGTGAAAAGCAGAAGCCTAAACCTGAACTGCAGCCACCTACTGCTAAGGCTCAGTTTCTGACTTATGATCCTTTGCTTTGCTTGTCTGGAAAAGCACTAGGAACCTATCTATCAGTGCTGTTTGCTTGCCTTTAAAGGGCTGCTGCAAAGTTAAGATTTTACCTTTTGAAATGGCTTCAGTGAAGCACTGAAGTTTCATCAGGATAGCTGTCCAGTAATTCTTCTTTTTGGTTTTATTAAGGATGAGCTTGAAGGGAAAGTTTTCTATGCTTTGAATTAGTCTTTAAAGCAAATAGAATGTAAATTGCATCAAAACCTCCAATATGCTTGCTTTTTTGTTGATTGTCAGATTCTTTGTGTTTTGCAAGTGAGCTTCACTTTCAACACTGGATTTTTTTCTCTTCAATGTACACCTAGCTCTTTTGCACCACTGCCAGAGAACAGAGGCCTGTATGCTGGAGCAACTGTGCTGTCTTCTCCTAGTACAGAAGAACTGTCACAGGATCAGGGGGACAGAGCTTCGCTCGATGCAGCTGACAGTGGCCGTGGTAGCTGGACTTCTTGCTCTAGTGGTTCTCATGACAACATACAAACAATACAGCACCAGAGAAGCTGGGAGACGCTGCCTTTTGGACATGCTCATTTTGATAATTCAGGCGATGGGGCAGGACTCTGGGCCTCAGGCAGTCATATGGACCAACTGATGTTCCCCGATCATGGCACAAAGTATGGCAGGCAAAGTCAAGGTAGGGAGGGCCTTGATCAAGCACAGTCCAGAGCAAGCTGGGCATCCTCAACAGGCTACTGGGGAGAGGACTCAGAAGGTGACACAGGTACCATAAAGCGGAGGGGTGGGAAGGATGTTTCCATTGAAGCTGAAACCAGTAGCATAACGTCTGTACCAGCAGAGGAGTCAAAACCAACTCCCATGCCCACACACATACCGGCATCATCAAGCAGTACAAAGGGGCTTATTGGTAAGTTCATTTTTGTTTGCCATGAATTACTTTAATTCATTTGCCTACAGTACTTGTTTCTATTGTTCTAAAACTATTTTTCTATTGTCTGGTGTGATTGTAAAGCAAAACTAAACATTTTGTAGTTTCTCTCAAATTTTGCCCTTTAACTGTGCTTTTATTGCTGGAGAAAATATCACTTATTGTTAATTCTCAGTTTTTGCAGCTCTTTTGTGTTTCAAAAGAGCCTGCCATACATCAAAAAAACTAGCTCAACTGCTGGACAGTGTTTTGAGAAAGTTGATATATTTAGGTGTCTGTTCTGAAATGAGAATTACGCTTTGCAGTAAGGCTCTGTATTCTATATTTAGGTATCTATAAATGTGGCCTGATTTATATTTTTAGAAGTGTTTTCCTTTATACATTTGTATGACTTGTCTGATGATTCCTGACTTCTGAATGTTCCTTACTTCTGAAAACGGGGTCACTTTGTGCTTAAATACCAGCTGAGATGTTTCTTTAGGCTGATGAAACTTAAGAGGTTCCAAAGAAATTAGAGCTGAAATGCATTTATAGTCATTCAACAAAGTAAAGATCAGATAAGGTATAAATTAATATAAAGGGGGCTTTGGCAAAGTTTCACATTTTTCTCATATTGTTCCTTCTACACATCTCAGATATCCTTGGGCCATCTGAGACCTCTGCAGGGTTTGTTTGGTTTTTTGTTTTTTGTTTTTTTTTGCTTTTTCATTCCTTTCCTTCCTCTTTGCTGTGGGTGCCTTTCCTCACCTTAATACGAAGAACGATCTAAAAGCCATTTTACCACGACACAGATGAAAAAGTCTGCCAGATTAAGGTCACGCTGAGACCATTGTGATAAACTGCTTTTCCATTTTCAGCCAAAGTATATTGCTTAGCAATGGCCCATTGCCTCTAAGCTTGGGTGCAGATCTGAATCCCTGAACTATGAAGAGAAGGAAGCTCTTCAGTTCAGTACTTGAGGTTCTGATTTGTGCCAGTCTCTAATTTTACTCTTTGATGCACTTGGTTTCCACCAGAATGTGGAACAAGCATGCTTCCAAATTTGCCTCTTGAGGCAGTGCTTAGCAGTACATTTTTAGACTTCAGAGAATGTGAAAGTGATCTGAAAATGGCAGCTGCATGCTTCCATGCACTTCAGTACTATTCACTATCTTGCAAATGTTGCTCTGGGTATCACTGATCTCTTGCTATACTTCAACAGATATTTTTTTTTCCTACAGAATTTCTGCTGTATCAAAATTATTTTTCAGAAATCCCTTTGAATAAAATTTCTCAGAATTTTTTCATGTTACTCTGCTTGGTTAAAAGAATTTGTCCAAGAAATATATTTGGATTCCATTTGGATGTCCATTTGTTTTTGCTAATTGCAAGGCATTTATCTGTAAAATCCCACCAGCCCGATAGCACCAGTCAGTTTTAAGTTTGTAGTGCCTGTTCAGTCAATTTCATACTGCATAATGCAGGGTGATATTGTCCTCATCAGTTGTGCAAGAATATAGGATGTGACAAGCCAGGGAAAGTGAATTTGCTGTGCTAGAGGTTTTTTTCTGCAGTGTTTGCCTTTGTAATGGAAGTTAAGTTAAGTTAAAGAGCTAGACCCTCTAAAAGTGTTAAGAATTAAAGTCCAAATTAATTACTTTAAATATGTAATTCCAAAATACAGAGTCATAAAAAGCAATGTCTATCTGCTCTGTTCCTAAAGGTGTTTAAAATTCTTAACCTCTCTTTCTTCCCTTGAAATTCTTTGCAAGAGTGAACTTCTAAGCATGTCCAGAGTTAAGTCTTATTCAGGTAAACTTAAGCCCCAGGGAGATCCGCACGCTAATTGATGGTCTCCTCTTCTCCTGTGCAAAATGTAATACAATCATTGTTCTTATGGGAATGCTCTGATGGTTTAATTTTGCAGAGATTACAACCATATGAACAGTGGACAGTGAAAGCATGAGAAGGACATCCATTTCTGTTATCTCTTGAAAATGTAGCTTATGTCTCATTTAGGAAGATTTTTATGATAAAATAATGTCAGGTCCTTGTCCCTTTTTTTTTTTTTTTTTTTTTTTCCTTCCCTGCAAGATGCTAAAAACAAGACATTTAGGGACAAAGCCAATCTTCAGGATCAATATAGTAGTGCATTTGGGGAGCTGCCTGTGTTCCTGATGGCTGCCACTTGTGTGGACTCCTGGAGTTGTTTACATCACTGGTCTCTGTGATCAGTTGATGTAATTGGTGGGACAGCTTCAGCTACCAAGTTTAAACAAACTCCTCTTGTAATTTGGTGAATTTTATTGAACTAATACTTCACTACTGGAAGGATATCTATATCCTGTGTATGTTGTATATTCTATGCTTTCTTGTGTGGTTTACTTCTCAAGATCTCATTATCTATTGTAGAGTATTTGACTTTTATCCTTCTTACAGATTTTTTTTTCTGGGAACTTGAGTTTGCTGCTGTTTAATTCTCACTGTTTATTTTTCTTTATTTTAAGAGATAATAAGAAAACTGCTTAATGTTTGCTCTTTTTTCTTTTTTTTTTCTGCAGCACGAAAAGAGGGTCGGTATCGGGAACCACCTCCAACTCCTCCTGGTTATGTAGGAATACCTATTGCTGAGTTTGCAGAAGGTGTTTCCCATCCAACCAGAAAGCCTCCAGATTACAACATAGCACTTCAGAGGTCTAGAATGGTGGCACGGACATGTGAGACCCATGGGACATCAGCTCAACAGCAGCAGTCGCATGGCCATTCAACTAGCAGGCCTGTGAACAAACCTCAGTGGCACAAACCAAATGAGTCAGATCCACGTCTTGCTCACTATCAGTCTCAAGGGTTTTCTGCAGAGGAAGATGGTAAATTTTTAATTGTTAGATTTTGAATATGCTGCATGCAGAAATGTTCAGTCTTTTCACAGACACAATGCAGATTACACAGTAGAAATTCTTGCCATAATTCGAGCTCTTCCATCTTTCAAACCTTGCTGTTTGTTTACTTTTGGAAGGGGTGAAAATGAGTTCATCTAAAACGTTTAAAATTTGGAATGTAGGTCCACCTGAATCTTCTTGGACAGCCTAGCAGTTGACTTAGACAACTTCTCTGGAGGCGCCTATGTTCCAGGTAAAATCCTGGTTGCCATAAAAATACATAATGCTTGGCGCTAGCCGTGCATTTAATAGTCAAAAGACTTATTCTGGTCTACAGAAATACTTGCCCCAGAGACTGTCCTTGGTCAGGTTTAGATGGATGGTCACTCAGCACACTAGCTGAAACTCTTACAGTTGTGGACACTTGGTATTCCACACCAATTGCTACACATAACCAGCCCACTATGATTTTGCTATCTCGCTTGCCAAAGTGTGTTTGTATCTTTATGCTTTAGCTTGGCTATGGCGGTACAAAGGCTCTGCAGACATAATCTTTCTGTTTTTCTGTGGAGTGCAAGTGTAGCTGGATTACATCTTCAGAGCTAGATGCTCACAATTTAGGCAGGGTAGTGCCCAAATGACGTGTCCGAATCTTTGATGCTTCGTTTTGCTTAATGGTAGAAAGGCTAACCTTCCCCTTCCCTCCCTAACTGCTTAGATACTAAATCTTTATGTGCAGGATGAACTCTGCAATTGAGCATGATGAAAAAGATGAGGCTGCTTTAACAGAACTACCTCAAACTTTAAGAATTCCCATGGTAGTTTGGGAATTTTAATCTTTTTTATCAGTAACAACTAAAGCTGTGCTCAATTTTTATGCAATCTTAATTTAAATAAATCAGTAGAAAATAGTAACTTCTGGCAGATATTTCCAGGGAAAAAAGTAAGAACAGCTTTATGAAGCTGTTAGATATCTAGGGGTAGCTGTTGTGTTCTCAGGCTGAGGAACTGCACCTAGCTCAGAGCGATTGTCTTATTTTTTTTGAGAACAGAATTTCAAAGAGGTACTTTTCATGAGACCTGAAATGTAAAGTTATTTAGATTTGTTTTTACATATATACCTAAATGAAAGGAATGGAAAGCACGTGAACATAGTACAGGTTGTTTCATTCAGTAGCAGTCTTGTTCTGCGTGAACTAAATGATATTTTCCCCTATCCTATTGTGTTTGCAGAAGATGAGCAAGTCTCTGCTGTGTAAGACTTGGGGCTTTTCTGGATCCAGAGTGAGCCACCTTAAAGGAGAGCACAAGAAGACGTCCCTAGAATAGGAGCCTTGGAACTATAGTTAAAGGATGGTGGACCTGTTTGCCTCCTTCCCTGCCTTAAAGCAGCATGGGGCTTCTTCCTCCGCCCCTCCCCTCTGTCCCCCCTCCCCTTGCATGTGAAATACTGTGAAGAAATCGCCCTGGCACTTTTCAAACTGTGTTGCTTGAAATGCACAGTGCAGCAATCTCCAAGCTACCACTGTCGCTGTCTGCCACATCACACAGTATCATTCCAAATTCCAAGATCATCACATCAGGATGATAACTCTGGCTGCACTTCCCAATGCCTGGAAGGGTTTTTAAATCTTCCTTTTCAATTTTAATCACAACCCTAGCACTTAGTCTCGTTGGGATAACGGGATGAGCTAGTTGTCGATTTACATTTGGCCTTTAACCTACAAAGAGAAAATGCATTGAAATCCTTCAAGGAGGCAGTGCTTATTTGCTTGTTTACAATGCCTTTGTTACAATTTTGTATGTTTGTGTTCTGAGATCAAATACTGCGTCTGCATAGTAACTACAGTATTATTTCGTACTTGTAAGTAGGGTTGCCAGCCTGAGCTCCCGGACAGGATATTGCTATCACGTGGCTGAGCAGGGCAGAAGGGAAGGCAGAGGTTGCAGGACACGGCCTTTCCCAACCATCTCGCTTCACCCATAGCGTGCCCCACCCTGGGACCTCCAAAATGTGTGCCTGTTAGCAGGAACGGCACCAGCAGCCGGGTCTAGTGTCAGTGCAGCACCGCGTGCGTGCACCTACCTACCCAGTGAAGGACCAGAGGACGCTGTGTCTCCCATACCTGTGCCTTGTGGAATACAGGACGGCATGATCTAAACAGCGTCCCATTTTAACGAGACAGACGGCAACCCCACCTTTAAGTTATATATTATTTTTATTTTATTTTATTTTTTTTTTTTTTACTATATAGTAGTTATATTGAAAGAGAAATTAACTGGATAACATTGCAGTGAAGGCAAGCTGGGATGTCACAGCTCCTGTCAGCTGTTAATACTGATTTAATAACCTCCACCTTGACTTTGGCATTAGGGGATAAACAAGCCTTTAAGTAAAGAAAAATAACCTGTTTAGATATGTCAGCCTTTGCAATGCAGAAGTAGTCACAACTGTTAATGGCTTCGTGGAACACTGCATGTGTAGAGAAGGCCAATGTGTAGCAACCACCTGCTCACAGCTGCTATTAACCCTATAATGACTGAAATGACCCTCCCCTCTATTTTTGTGTTGTTTTTGCACAGACTCCGGAGAAGTGAAGGCTGCCAATCCGAGTAGTACTCAAATGTGAGGAACTGCTGGTCTTGGATTTTTTTTTCCATTGAACTCAGCTGATCATATTGATCAGTAGATAAACGTAAATAGCTTCAACTTTTAAAGATCAAATTGCAGTGTTTTTTCACTGTATCAAGCAAATGTCAGTGCTTTATTTAATTCTCTCTCCTGTAATCATAGCTTTTGTCTATTTGCTTATATATCACATTGTCAATTATGCATTTGTAATTTTACATGTAATATGCATTATTTGCCAGTTTTATTCTCAAGGCTATGGACCTCATGTGCATATAGAAATACAGAATCCTAGCTCTATCACAAGTTGCACAAATGTTATATAAGCATTAAGTAATTGTAGACCATAGGACTGCTAATCTCAGTTCGCTCTGTGATGTCAAGTGCAGAATGTACAATTTACTGGTGATTTCCTCATACTTTTGATACTACTTGTACCTGTATGTCTTTTAGAAAGACATTGGTGGAGTCTGTATCCCTTTTGTATTTTTAATACAATAATTGTACATATTGGTTATATTTTTGTTGAAAATGGTAGAAATGTACTATGTTTATGCTTCTACATCCAGTTTGTATGAAGCTGGAAAATAAATAAATATAACATTAATGAAGTCCATATTGATTCTTATGCATTTTACATGTTCCACATACTTGAACAAATTTATGAAAAAATTTTACTTCTCTGTGTATTAATATTAAAGGGACATTGCCAAGCGATGTGGGCAAACTATTGGTGTGGAGTTTTTCTTCATGTAGTTACGCTGCTGTTGGTATGTGTACTGCTGAATGAGAGTGAGTGATACGTTGTGTGTCCCCACCAGAAACATTTGAGAAGCTGAAAGGAGGAGTTCCTAGAGCAATGGCCCTACGTACGCATAGCATGTAAACAGTTTTAAAGGCAGGATCGTGTTGATTTGGCATTCTGTATGGTGTGAAAGTAAAGAACGCATGTTGTAAAATGTGGGTAGGGAGAAGTATGGAAAATGATCCCTTTCAGTTTTTACTGAATCACAGAATCACAGAATTTCTAGGTTGGAAGAGACCTCAAGATCATCGAGTCCAACCTCTGACCTAACGCTAACAGTCCCCACTCAACCATATCCCTAAGCTCTACATCTAAACGTCTTTTGAAGACTTCCAGGGATGGTGACTCCACCACTTCCCTGGGCAGCCTGTTCCAATGCCTCACAACCCTTTCAGTAAAGAAGTTCTTCCTAACATCTAACCTAAAACTCCCCTGGCTCAACTTAAGCCCATTCCCCCTCGTCCTGTCACCAGGCACGTGGGAGAACAGGCCAATCCCCACCTCGCTACAGCCTCCCTTGAGGTACCTAAAAAGAGCGATAAGGTCGCCCCTGAGCCTCCTTTTCTCCAGGCTGAACAAGCCCAGCTCCCTCAGCCGCTCCTCGTAGGACTTGTTCTCCAGGCCCCTCACCAGCTTCGTCGCCCTTCTCTGCACCCGCTCAAGCACCTCGATGTCCTTCTTGTAGCGAGGGGCCCAAAACTGAACACAGTACTCGAGGTGCGGCCTCACCAGAGCTGAGTACAGGGGGACGATGAAAAAAAGGTATTTCAAGTAATAAAGGTCACCCAGTAGTCTCCCCAGTAATAAAAGTTCATGTTAAACTCAATTCAATGTTAAATCTGTAGTTTTTGTTGTTGTTGTTTTCTCAGATGTTAGATTGTTTTATTATTTTCAGTAGTATAGGAGACTGGTTTAAAATGTCACTGCTAAAGCCTTTATCAGCTATATCTCACTTAACTTTAAAATGTTTGACAGGCATTGTTTCCAAGTTTTAAAATAATTTACTGGGGGGAAAAAAGATTTATATACAATAAACACATTTTTAGATAGTAAAAAATATCCTCTGTATAGATTTTAATTGCTTATAACATTACTCTAGAAATGTTCCACACTTAAAGCAATGATAAGCTAGTTAAAAAGGATTGAGAGATATAGGACTCGTGCAAATATTCTCTTTTCATCACTGGAATCTCTCATGCTGTAAGGGGAAGTTACAGAGTATTAGCTTTGTGTGGTGTGCATGGATGGAAGTAATCTCAGCTACTCTGTGGTTAATGCTTATTGGGTAAATTTCAATGATCTAGAGAAATGTTGTTGGTTATGACATTAATAGAAAGAAAGTACATTTTCACGTGTTTTATCTGCAAGTTTTGCCTTTGGTAATACTAAAGGTGCATTGTTAGGGAAATAATTCTTATCAGTTTTGAGGTATGTGAACTGTTTGCGTGTGTCAACTTTTTTCTGGGCACTTTGTGTAACTTTGAATTAGGCAGCATTCCCTCTCCTCCTGCTTATGCCTGCCTTCTGTAATGCATACTGTTTCATAATACTGTAATTCATCCTGTGTTTAGAACACATTATGTATAGACAGCCTCAACACTCGTCCAATCACGTGGCTTAATTCACTGTGGACTGGGAGATGAAGAGTGCTTACCACAGAAACCAATTCAGTAGAGGCGAAGGTATGATTTATGAGATAGATTTTATAGTTGTTCAAGAGCATTCACTCTGAATTTTGTACTTGACTGTGTGGATGCAGGAAGATGTGGAAAAGTGTACCACTGATGGCTAGGACTTGGTATTATATTAAGAAATTGCAAAAGACCCAAATCTGAGAAAAATGTTCTGTCTGCAGAAGTGTCATTCAGTATCTGTACCTTTTTATAACTTTTAACTGAAACTTGTTGAGGTAAAGGCTACATCTTTATGCTGTACATTAAACACTGGAGTCAGCTGTAAATGTCACAAAAGCTGAGGTATTACATGTACTTCTTCACTGGACTAACCGTAGGCACCTGAAGTATGATCGCTTTATTTTTATAAATCTGGGCCTAAAGTACTGGGTACACCTAAAGTACAGAGCGCTTTCTATTTAATAATAATGCATTTTAAAAAATGATAACGCTTTGTTTGCTTCAAAAGAGGTGGGAAATGAAGCAAGTTCAAGACTTCCTGTCTCATGGACTGTACAATACTTGAGATAAAATCAGCTCTGGGAAATGCAAGTAATTACAAGTATTTGATACTTCTGTATTACCTGATACATGATGAAACCTCAAGAAGACTTCTGTGGACAAAGCTTGTGTAGTACCACCAGCCACTTTAGCATCCATTAAATGACACAGATCTACTGTGGAAAATATGAATATTGTTAAAAATACTCTTAAAATTGAGCCACTCAGGAGAAAGCAGCCATCTGAGATGATCAGTGTATTTTGGCCACCTATCCTTAGGTCATCCTTTGAGTAAGTTCTTACAGTCTTGCATGTGAAAAAGGCATCCTTTGAGAGAAGGCTGAGAGTGAAAGTAGGTTTATTACTGATGTGAAATGGAAGTCAATTACTTTGTTTTCCATTGAAAATGTGATAAATGAAAGCTTCTAGCTTTTACTAGGATATGAAAATCTTTAAAGCTTTGTGTGTTCATATACAGCAACTATCCCGGAATAAGTAGGTATGCCCTAGGTACAAGAATATCAGCTAGTATTTAAATTTCTAAACTGACACTATTATATTACAGGAACAAGCCAGGAAGCTATAAATCTTGACGGCATTCAACTATTGGCAACCTCAAACTGCATAATCTAAACTGATACAGTTTGAGGGGGGAAAAAAAAATAAAAAAATAAAAATAATAAAAATCATTACTTGCCCCAGGGTCAGTAGCTGTGGCACAGATAAATTGCCTTAGGTGTTGTGCTCAATCTTTTTTGAGGCTTATCTCATCACTGGAGGAATATGAGGGTGTTTTGTTTTGTTTTGTTTTTACTGGTTTCTATTGAGTTTTGTATAGTAAACAAGATCTTCTGAGCTGTGGCTTTGTCTAAGAGGAGGTAGTTTGCGTGACACCAGTTTGGCGTTGCTTCCTTCTTGTCTGTGGTCTGTACCCAAGAGAAATGTAGGGAATTGCATTGATATAAAGCAAATTTTCAATCCTTCGGCCTGCTTTTCAAAATCAATGTACAACTAGGAAGGGGTGTTCTGATTCAATAATGAAGGGAACCCTTGTGTAATCCCCCAAGACATGTTTGATGTTGGGATGAGCACGCCTCTGGTGCTGCTTTTCTGAAGGGGGAAGGCTCTTCTGCAGCCTCCTAGTCAAAAGGTCAAGAGCATAAGTGCACCTCTACAAATGCCTCAAGTGTTCTTCAACCAGAGTACCTCTTGTCCTCTGTTCTTGCTTTCTCATCAGAATTAGCTAAGCATCAGTAGGACAGGTAGGGGAGTGGAAAAGCCTTTCTGAATCTGGTGCATTTTTAGTTTTTTACTGTACATGTCCCAAACTGCTCTTTTTAAGTGCTTTGTTGACTAAGGCTGGGTATCTTTGGCTGCTTCTCCTCTTCCCAGCACAAATGTGCTTTTCCTCCTCCGCCTGCCTCTTTTGTTGTTCTTCAGATGCAGTTCTCCTGCCTTGTTGACCTCTTCCTGTTGCTTTATTAGCTGCCTGCTCCCAGTTTCTCTGTGCTTCCTTGCAGAACACTGTACCACCCATTTCCTTCCTTCCCAAATGGGGCCTGTGTGCAGGCCTCAGAAACAATGGACGGAGGCAGCACTTTGGTGCTCAGAAAGCTTGAAAGGAGCGCACCCAGGCAGGGCAAGTTCAGGCTTTGTTTCTTTGTCTGTGTGTACATAGCCCTTTTCCCAATTGTTTCCCCAAAGCTGGTTTGTTCAGCACCCTATAGATAACCAAAGCATTGTACTTGCTTTGTACTTGCAGTAGTTACGACCTGATGAATGTAGAACTGCTTCGACTCACTGAAGACTACCAGAAACAACAAGCTTGGGACCCATGGAGGGAGCTAGGGAGGGGAGGCGTGGGGGTGGTATGGTTCTGGCCCGGCTTCTCCAGCCCAAGCAGGGATCTTAAAATGTAGAAAGCTCTGGTGTGATCCTAAAAGGATCTAGTCTGACTCTTAAAAAATAAAAAAAAGTATAGATATATTTATTTCTGCTGCTTTTAATCATGTTTGACCAATATCCATAATCTCTAGAAAAGCATGTTTCCTTCCAAATTAGTGTTGGAGAACTCGTGCTGTTCCAGACTTGTACAGGACTGCAGTTCCCTCATTGCAGGTACTGCAGCATTTGCTGGGCTGGGGGGGATCAGGCAAGGGGGGTCTCTGCTCTCACACTGGTACCACAAGTGGTAGTCCCTCCAGAGGGACAGGCAGTGGTGCTCAGTTGGGCTGAAGCTTTCTGCTTGTGTATTTTGCCCTCTCTTTGCCAGACCTGACACGTGACAGGCCTATTTAATGCTTCTGAACTCTTCCCATGTCTCCTGCAGTTCCTTGGAGGTTGTTTCTTGTTCCTGGATATTTAAGCCTGTGAACCTGCTGGGGTTAAGGAGCCAACGGGATACATCCTCCTTCTCTTCTTGAGTGGGATGTGATGTAGCAATTGCAGTCAGCTTGGAGCAGCTTGCAAATCCTAATAGCTGCTGAATAGCTGAATGCCTTTAGGTATTTAGTATGGTGTTTTTCCTTTAGGGGGTTGGGCTAAGACTTGCAAACATCAGCAAGTGTCCTGTAAAGCAATATTGCAGCCAATTTTATTTCCCCAGGTATCTCTGGCAGGTATTTGAAGTTATGTCTGTAGTTCCTTTCACATTACCTTTGCATTAGGCACATGAAAATGTCCTCATTGGTGGGCAAGGCTCTATTAAAGACTTGCTTTTACATCTGGTTGGCACCTTGAGGACAAATGTTTTCAAAATTTCTCTCCACGTGTAGAGTGTAGTTACTCTCTTTATTCATGTTGATATCACCTGTAATTATGGCTAACTGGGATGGGTTGGCTTAGTTTTAGCGCAAATTGCCTGGATGGGATGTAAACACTGCCTTGGTGTCTTTACAACTGCTGGCCTGGGGTTAAGTGCCTGATTGCAGCAATTTTGCCTTTGTTTCCCAGGACTGGTGTTTGTCTTTGAGTGCAGTGAGTTCTTCCTGAGGCAGGTGTTGTGCTCTCTGCATCTTTTACAATCTTTTCAAACCTCTGAGCTGCTGGGGTGTCACAATACGATGTTTGGTCTTGATATGTTTTTGATTTTTTTTCTCATCTATTGTATTAATAATTTGTCAGGTTTAGGGTCATTGACGTTTCTGAATTTGCATGGTTTAACTGAAATCAGGAGTATGTGTTGTAGTAATACCTGTAGTGTCAGCCTTTTTTCCCTTCTTGGTTGTGAATTTGTCCTTGGTTTTAAAGTTGTCCTCATGAGTGTGTCCATGTAATTTTAATACCTGTGGTTGAAATTTAATTTTCTTTTGCCTGCTGTTGAAGAAATCAGCACAGCTGAATGCATTTGCTGCCAGCTGTTGTGTTGGTATTCTGTTCCTCTGCATCTGGTGCTAGTCCAAGTGTCACAAACATTTTTCCCCCGTTTTGAAGCAAACTAATGCAATAAGCACACCACACACTCAACACTTAAATGGGCTTATCTTGGGCATGCCCTCATTTGCAATAGTCAGTGTCTTCTGGCCAACACGCAGGATATTTTCCCTTGAAGATGCTTCTCAGCATGTAGGCAAATGGATATGAAATAAAATGCTGATTTTGTTTTTCCCCCCTGTATCTTGAGAAGTCCTGGCTCGTATGGTTATAATATTCTTCACACAGTTCATAGGTGCCTGAATAACTTACTGTTGTTCATGGCAGCTGGTCCCACGCTTTCTTTAGTCCCTATTTGCAGTCTTTGCAACATGGAGGATGCATAACTGCATGTGTTGCTGTCATTCTCTGGGCTTCACATCATGGAAAGGAGAAATGCGCTCATTTGTAATCAATAGAAAAATGATCATGCTGTGTTTTTTTTAGCAAGATTTCTGTAAGAAATGGTTATAGATAGCCCATTCAGTTCGGTGATCTACCTTTATTTCGCCCCCTCCCTGACGTTGCGGCTATATCACCCAGTGTTCCAAGTATCAGACTGTTTCATTAAGATGCAGATCTGAGTTGTATTTCATTCTAGTGAGCATTCCCGAGGACTATGTGAGTCGCTACCTACTTTTCCCTGAGCAGAAAGCTCCAGTTGAACTCACCCCGCAGCAATCGGCACTCTGTAAGTGAGAGGGTCCTGCCCTCAGCCCCTGTGGGCATTTATAAAAGTTGCCTCTTGACGTGGGTCACCAGCAAACAGCATCGTGCTTGAAAGTGTGAGCTTTTAAGGATTTCTGATGCCCTGAAAGTGCACATAAATAAAAGGCGGGGGAAGAAGACAAATTGCAGGCCTGCTGAAAGCGGTCGTGTCCCCCTGCATGCCGAATGAACTGCTTGACAGTGGTTCAGGTTCCTGTGGCACGAGGGGTTGCAGGATCTCTCCTGGGCTGTCCCATTTCCAGCACGTCGTGAATCCCTGCCAGCTCTGTGTCCTTGCTGAGGACAAGGGCACGGAGCTCACTTAGCCCAGTGATCAGTGGCGATCTTTTGATTATTCGTCTAGGTTCATCATATAAATTGCTGTTGCTACTGTTTGGGGCTCGTATGTTAATGTTCTATATGTTATTTTACTGCTTTCCTTCTCCCTTTAGCTGTAGTTCTTAGGATCTTTTTGAATTTAGCCTGCAGCAACAGCTCATATTAAATATTGGTACATAGTGTCAGCACAAGGTGCCCTTCAGTCCCCTCCCCAATTCACTTTCACTTACCACATCTAACCTGGGTGCTTAATTTAGACTGAAAGCCCTCTGAGAAAGGCAATATGCGTGTGGATAACTTTTATTTATTTCCCTAACAAAGATGACTTTTTTTCTTTCTGGAAGCATGGTCTGCATTGCCAAGGTTTAAAAAATAAATTATTATATTAAAGATACACACTTAAACAGTTAAACCCAAAACAAAACAAAAAACACTGCTTGCTCAGTGAAGGTCACCTTCTTTCACCTGAAATATTATTTTGTAAATGAAATGTGCTGGGATTTTAGAAACATGGAATTGGCCAGATGTACGCAATCAATACCTTTCACAAATCTGCTAAAAATATGTACTTAATAGAATGCTGCATGCTGATGACATAGCAGTTATTCCTGTTACAATAAACTGTGCTTTTGAAGATGAATGTTCAGCTAAATTTTTTTACCTCTTACCTCACCTTATACTTAGGGAAGAAAAATAGTGATGGAATGACTGCAACTTGTGTTGTTACAGTGGTCTGGAGAACGTGTACAGATATAATACTCATTTCAGTCTTCACCTTTTACCTGTTACAAGCAATGACTTTAGCACTTCCAGCTTCTCATTACCAAATGGCATGTTTCATCTCAAGGAGACAGGTGTATGAGGAAGGTAATTAGCCCAAGGCATCAGGTGGATATCACACAGACCTCACCTTCTCTCAGTAACCTGGGTATGTTTGTGTTCTGGCCAAACCACAAGCGCGCAGACCACAGAGAGTACACACAAAAAAATGTCGAATGCACTTAGTTTTCACAAGAAGGTGTGGCAGTAATTCTTTCACTAGTAGTGTTATAAGTGTCAATCAGGTAAGATCAGGTGTCTTTTCTTGCCATAAATTAGTGATAAAAATAATCCCAAACTAATATACAGAACAAAGTACAATTCAGGGAACAGGGTATAAAAATGATGAGAAAATTACTCCTTAAAATGTGTCATGAGAAGTAACACCACGAGAACAGTTGTGGAACTTTGTGCTTTAAAATCAGAATTCCTGTGTTTGTAAAGATCATGTTTGTTTCTAGGTCGACAGGGTGATTTTGCCTGCTGATCATTACTTTGAGCCCTTTTAAGGTCTTGCTGAGATAATATTACTACCTAAGAGGTAGTGATTATAGGCCATCTATGTTTATGGCATTTACAGATGGGCAGAGTGCAGGGGCAACAAAAACAAAAAAACCCCACCTCTTAATTTCATTTCTACAACATTTGAAGCTGAAGGGCTAGGGCTTGGCATCTTGTTTCTGTCACCCAGCTGTTTCAGGGGGAGCTGGAGAAGTCAAAGCCAAGAGGGTAATGCTGTTTCCAGTGATCTAGGAAGGAAGGCTGAGGGCTGAGTCTCCGTGTCTACTAGAGACATCGTGTGCTGATTCCGCAGTATTGCACGTCTTCTGGGGGTACCTAAAAAGCACATTTTGTGATTTCTGTTTGTGGAAGTGTTGCATGTCTCTCATTTACCCCCCAAAGATCCTTCTTTTCCTCCTAATGATGCTGCTGGAAAATCCTTTCATTTTTATAGCAATATTTTCCTAAAGAAAACTGAATTTCATCCTTCACCAGGCTACAGACAGCTAAAAGAGGTGGCATTCTAGAAAAGTGTGTTATCCACACGTGGATGACAAAAACCTCCTGTACACTGAAGAGGAACCATTTACAATGAGATGTTTAAATTGTTTTCTTCCTTGTGTGTGGATTTTTTTTTTTTTTTTTTTAATAAAAACTAAAAAATGTGGTGATCTTAGGCCAGCCCTGAGTTGTTGGCAATGGTTATCACATCCATGGAGAATGGAAGAGTTAAGAGCATGATACTCTAAACTATAACCTTACTTAATCTGTTACAAATAGAGTCCAACTTTTCAACATCTTTATTATTCCATTTTGAGCAGCCTGCTTTCAAGCCCACAGAAGCTCTGGGAGCACATGTATCCTGTCTGTGCTTGGAGATTGTTTCTCTGAAGACGAAGCTTGTGACCTGAGATCAGTGAAATTCCTTTCTCCAATGGTTTATGGAAAACTTGGGTGAGGGTGGATGGGATGTTCAAACCTTGTTACATCAAAAACGAGCTACTATCACAGGAAAATATAGCCACTAGCTAAAAAGTAATCTCTGAAACTCATGTATTTTTTCTGGAAAGAAATTTTGCTGTCTGCAAACCTATTTCAGTTACATTGACTTTCTGTTATAAATTCATTAATGTATAATGCATGCAGGTCACATGCAGTTTTAAATTTTGGTCATGCTAAGGATCTGTTGGGTGTTGTTGCAGCACCACTATCAAGAAAGACAATGTAAAAACGGGTCAGCAACTGAAAAGAAGTGTAAGAAACAAAATACTTGACTTTTCATCTTTGTTTCCTGCATGGACTTCTCTGAGATTTGAAGGCCATTATCTCCTACAATTTCTGTGTGCCATAGGAGCACTAGTTATGCATCGTGAGGATGCTCTCAGATTTCAGAGAGGTGTGAGCTGTATGAGAGTGCAATATTGTGTAGCAAACTCTGGTTATTCAGGAATGAAGGGCCTGTCTCAAATGCTTTACGAGGGTTATAGAAACTTATGGATTTGTTTCAGTAATAATGGGCTGCCTTCTGCAAAGCATGCTATTGAGAAGTGTTTTTCAAGCTGCTTTATTATCATATCAGAACTGGAAAGCAAAAATCTGGGCACTGGAGCTTTTTGGAAAAAACACACACCAAATGCTGTGAGCCTTGTTTAGAAAAACAAAATGATGAAAGCTGACAGCAGGTGGCTGTTCTCAACATGATCCGTCAGCAACAAGTGTGGCGCTGAATGTTTCTTGGCGGTCAGCAGGCCATCTTGGATGAGAGCTAGTATGCAGACTTTTGGCAAACAGGCCAATGTTCCCACTAGCTTTTCTCCCAAGCTGGTGTTGCACTTGAGTACTCAGTCACTGCCTTTAGAAGAAAAAACTTAATTTGCAAACACTTTCCAATGGTGGAAGACGCATAGTAACAGCGACCTGGTAAGTGTTGCCAATAGCAAGGCAAAAAATGTTGTTCTGGACAGGACCAGCAGTTATGGTTAAACAGGAAACTTCAAAATCTGACAAAAAAAAAAGAAAAAAAAAAAGGATCTGTAAAGATCTCAAGTGTAAATGCTGCTCAGCAGAATGGCTTTTCAATACCCAAAGTATTCAGCTAATGAAGGATTTAAAGAGAAAATTGCCTCATCAGATAATTAGAACTTCTTGCATTTACACTCAGTTGAACATAGATCTGCCTCCAAGTTTCTTCTTGACATTTGGAGTGTTGTTTCATAGCTATGCTTGCCAATTCCTTGTGAAGGATGTTTCGCCTTGTCTGTGAGCATGTGTTTGTCTCCTAGAAGTATGCAGTACTTGCAAAGCATAGTTTGTCTAAGTTTGCACAGAGTCACAGAATGGCTGAGGCTGGAAGGGACCTCTGAAGGTCATCTGGTCCAACCCCAGATCAAGCAGGGCCACCCAGAGCAGAGTGTCCAGCACCGCGTCCAGGTGGCTTTTGAGGATCTGCAAGGAGGAGACTCCACCAGCTCTCTGGGCAGCCTGTGCTCCCTCACTCGCACAGTACAAAAGTGCTGCCTTTTGTTCAGAGGGAACCTCTTCTGTTCCCGTTTGTGCCCAGTGCCTCTTGTTCTGGTGCTGGGCACCACTGAAAAGGGTCTGTCTCTGTCCTCTTTATACCAACTTTTCAAGTATTTGTATGCACGGATGAGATCCCCCTTGAGCCTTCTTTTCTCCAGGCTGAACGGTCCCAGGTCAGTCTTGGCCTTTCCTGATAGGAGATGCTCCAGTCCCAACATCGTCTTTGTGGGTCATCTCTCTTGTGCTTGTGAGCTTGGAACTGGACATAGCATTCCAGGTATGGCCTCACAAGTGCTGAGCAGAGGGGAAGCATATCTTCCCTTGACTTGCTGGCAGCACTCCTCCTTGTGTAGCACAGGACACCATTAGCTTTTTTTTTTGCGGCAAAGGCACGTTGCTGGATCATGCTGAAATTGATGTCCACCAGGACTCCCATATCTTTTTCTGCCAAGCTGCTTTCCAGCTGGGTACAGCATAGACTGGTGCATGGGATGGTTCCACTTCATGAGATTCCTGTCAGCCAGTTTTGCAGCCTGTTGATGTCCCTCTGGATGGCACCATGACTCTCTGTCATTTCAGCCACTCCTTCCAGTTTTGTGTCATCAGCAAACCTGCTGAGGGTGCCCTCTGCCCATCTTGTAGAACATTAATGAAGATGTTAAACAGGATTTGAGCCAGTGTTGACCCCTAGGGTATACCATTAATTACTGGTCTTCAGCTGGACTTTTAACCACTAATTTCTGTCCCTTGGTCCTGGCTGCTCAGCCAGTTTTCAGTGCATTCACATCCAGCTCATGCTCCAACATTTTCTCTGTGAGGATCTTAAGGGAGACAGTGTCAAAGGCCTTACTGATGTCCAGGTGGACAAC
Organism: Aythya marila; assembly: GCF_965140915.1. Classification (NCBI taxonomy): domain Eukaryota; kingdom Metazoa; phylum Chordata; class Aves; order Anseriformes; family Anatidae; genus Aythya; species Aythya marila. Next base: position 29,443,293 of record NC_139045.1, on the reverse strand, counting down.
ATCCACTGCTCTCCCCCCATCTAGAAGTTCATCAAGAAGTTCGTCATAGAAGTTTGTCAAGTTGATCAAGCTTGACTTCCCCTTGGTGAAGCCATGCTGACTACATCTGATGACTTTTGTGTCCTTCGTGTGCCTGGAAATGGTTTCCAGGATTAACTGCTCCATCACCTTTCTTCCCAAGGATGGAGGTGAGGCTGACTGGCCTGTGGCCTCTGGATCATTCTTCCTGTTATTGAAAATAGGACTAACATGTGCTTTCCTCCAGTCTTCAGGCACTTCTCCCAAATGGCATGATTGGTCAAGGATCATCAAAGGTGGTCTTGGAATGACATCTGCCAGCTTCCTTGGCACTGATGTCCAAGTCTATCAGGGCACATAGACTTACAAGTGTCCAGTTTGCCCAAGTATTCCCTAGCCTGATCCATTTCTACCAAGAATATGTCTCCTTGTTCCAGATCTTTCACCTGTTTTTTGGGACCTGGGGCTCCTGCAGACTGTTCTTTCTGGTAAACACTGAGGCAAAGCAGCTATTCGGTACATCAGCCTTCCCTATCCTGTGTCCCCAGGGCCACCACTTTATTCAGCCGTTCAGGGCCCATGTTTCCCCATATTTGCATATGTAATTAAACTCCTAAAAATGTTCACAGGCAATATTTTCAGAGGTTTTACCTTTGAAATAATTTACTGTATTAACATAAGGGCCTTGCCACAAGCGCTGTGTACAAGCAATGCTCTCTTCTGTTCATGTATTAGCATAAGGGCCTTATTACAAGTGAACCCATCTCTTCTGTTTCACAATCTGTTACATTATAATCATGCTCTACATGCTGTTATTGCTGTTGGGGATAGATCCAGCTGGTACTTATTATGTCGACAGATTCAGTGTATAATAGGAAACTTCATGTACTTGTATCAGTTGACTATAACCTACTTTAAGAGTAGAAAAACAGCCTATTTAGTGGAATAGCTAGCCACTAAAAGAAAAGAGTAAAAAATGCTCTGAGCAAATGAGGTTTATCTGTGTTTTTCTCTTCATTGATATTCCTCAGATTTATTCAAGAATATTATTGTTATATAATTTCTTTGTGTTGTGAACTAATAATTAATCCAAGGAATAGATTTATGGAATAACATCAGCCAAGTTCAAGCGCCTTCAGTGCATGTTGTATGTCTCCATGTGCACAGCTTGTGACGTATGTGTGGAAGCTGAATGTGTGCAGCTGGAAATCTATGGATAGGTTTAAAAAAAGTTGCACTTCTGTTTCAAACTGGCATGCATCAGCAGGTTCATTTGCAAGCCTGAGAAAATTTCTGCCTTCAAGCAATATTTCTCATATTATCATCACGTTAATGCTGGATAACGTAATAATACATTTTCAACCCTCAAATATGAGGTGTTAAATAAAAAAGAACCAGCTCTATTTTAAGAAAGCTTTTTCTATCTCTTTTTTTTTTTTTTTTTTTTTTTTTTTTTTGGGGTGGCAAGTTTCACACATCCAAAACAGTACTTATAGCAGCATGCTCTTTCTGCACGGAGCTATTAGATGTTTTAAATGGAAAACATTTTTGAATTTTTTTTTCATTAGAAGTATCATCTTTCTCTGATTCTGTTTTTCTCTGCTTCTTCCCCCTCCTTCCCTCCCACCTGCAATGTGCAGCTTCTCAGTGGTACTTAGGCCAATCCAAGCATCAGCTGCCTTGGAAATGGGCAGACCCATCTCTGGCAAGATGTTCCCACTCTGTGTTAGCACAGACACGTGATATGCCAGATACAGAAACTGATACAGCTGAAAGCAACTTCAAGGAAAAAAAAAATAATCTGAATCACTTTCCTATAACGAGCGGTGTTGCAGAAGAAGAGAAGGCAACATGTGGCCAGGAAGGGGAATGGAGCAGAGCAGTGACCCCATTTTGGCAACTGAGGCACTGGTCTTCACTTGCCCTGTAATTCCTTATCATCGCAACCGTTGTTAGCTTTGTGTGATGCTGGCTGATTCCTTGGTTGCATGGGAATGTGCAGGACTTCACTGGTCCTGCCACTCTGTGTGGTTTTCTGCCTTGCCCCTAGGCAGTCAGTGCAGCTAATGGTTAAGTGTACAGGAGAACACAGGATTTCTGTCTGTACTACAGAATCTGTTTGCTCCTAAGTCCTGTAAAATGCTGCTTTACGTGATGCAATGCTCACACTGCAGCTAAGCCACTTACTACAGTAGTATTTTTTATAGATGATGTGACACTGCAAGTGGATCTTCAAAGGTCTTCAAAGAAGACAGAGAGGAAAATCTGGTGCTGGAGACTTCAGTAGATTAAATGTGATGTTGACTTTCTCCATTTAGACATTAAATGAAAATTTGGTGAGATATACTAACAGTCAACCTCTTTTCCTTATATTTTATTTGTGCTTTTTCATTGTATTTTAGTTGGCCCTGTGTGCACATGTGGCAGAAGATATTTGTGCTCTGTCTATGTGCTTAGCAAAATTTGTGCTCCGCTCATCTGTGCTTCCAATGATGGTGTTTGTTCTAGGAGTAAACTGGAACAGCATTGTTGATACAAGGACAAGTGGCTCAGCTTCCTTTCAGCAGAGAGGAATTCCTGATGCCACTTACGTAAGTATCTGAAGGGGGTTAGCAAATGGCTAATAAGTGACTCTCAGCTCACTAAAATATGATTCAGCACCAATGCAGACAGGGATGAACACACACTTCCATTTTTTTCATCTCTCACTTTAGCTTCATCTTCACTTCTTATACTATTTTTCCTCATATTCCTCGTACACAGAGGCCAAATTTCATTACACCCCCTCCCAACACAAACAAAAACCCAAAGCCAAACCACAGTGATTCCTGAGTCTATCAAACACAAAAAGTCTTTGCCTAAATAAGGTTTTGTTTAAATTACATGATCTGTGTATTAAAATGATCAGTCTTATTTTTAAGCACAGGAAATGCATTGTAAAATACTTCTGTTTCTTCCTTCATTTACAGACACTGAGGTGTGCTGATCATAAGTGTAAGGACTCTTTTCAACTCTGAGCCATTTACAGCATAGCTCAACTCTTAGTTTTGGGTAGCTAGTTTCATAATGGTTAGTTTCACTTAAGCTCTCAACTTCTAGGAACTACGCTCTGGGTTTCAAGGAGGTAAAGAATGTAGGCAAGCACATCTCATATCATGTCAACCCCCCAAGTTTTATTCCTCAAAATATTTTGAGGTAAAGCAAAGAATTGAGGCACAATCTAAGGAAATGGGTGTTTGCTAAGAATGTGCAGGTTACCTTTAGTGAATGCTTCAAGTGTATGTGAGAACGCTCGTGTTCAAGCTTGTTCCTTGCTCTCTATCATCATCAGACTTTCTAATCTTCTTGACATTGCAGCCTCCTGAAATGACAATTTTCACCAAAATGGGCACATTAACCAAATATACCAGTACAAATGAGTACTACTTATCTTTACTGAACTGTTTGCAGAGAGGGTCTGCCTAGGGCCTGCAATGCCCGGTAGGGTACAACAGCCATACCACCTGCTTTTTGCCCCTAGTTTAGAAGAAGTGCATTAGGGCAGACTCAGCAGGTACTGCTCTGTAGGTACCTGGTGATGGGGTCTTTACAATGCCTGTCTGGAAGTGAGTGTTTATTAGGCTAGTTGCAAAGGCAACTTCATACCCCCTGAGGCAGTGTTTCCTGTGTGTTACAGAAGGCATTAAAACACTTCTGCAAAGAGGCTGAATATAAATGCAGCAATTCTTAGTGCCTGTCTAACCCTGTGCAGAAAGCTGTGGCAGCAACAGCCAGCTACGTGCCTTGAAGTCACAGTGGAGGATCTGTGTTTTGGACCAGAAGAGGCTGTGCTGGATGATGTTGTTACAGTTAGCTGTGCTAGCAGGAGGCAGATGACTGGTTTTAGCACCTTACAGAAGTGCTGCTGTGAGAACAGGCTACACGTGACATAGTGGTTGCCTGAACTTGGAAGGGTGAAATAGAATTTAACACTTTTGGACTGGGTTTGTGTACAGCTGAAATTTATTCTTCACAAGGCATGGAGTTTTTAAAAGATGAAGAAACAGTTGCGTCTTTATGTCTCTACAGGCGCATGTAGCACCATGTATACCTATGAGTGCCAAATTTGATCTTAACACACTTTCCATAACATTACAGATAATTCTCTTCAGCCCTAAGATGTTTGTCTTTTATCTTTACATATCTATATTTTCAGGCAGAATGAGACTTTATTTTACTGCATCACAAATGAGCCACAGCACACAAGCTAACTGTTAAGACTAGTTAATACAGTGTTAACCATTCTTAGAACATGGAGCTTAGTAATACTGGTAGTGTAAACACAGAGCTAGAATTCAAGTCTGAATTTTGGAGGGTAAATTTTATTTGGTAACAGTTCTGGCTCATTTTTTTCTGTTGCATTTGATAATCCCAAGGTTCTGGCGATTGCTTTTACTTTCAGTATTTGAAACATAATGGTGTGTCATAGGGATGTGATGAAAATTTTGAGAACTTGTTTGTTTTTGTTTCTTTTAGACTTTATATTTTACATATACATGTATATGTATTTTCCCTCTAATTGATCTGCTGGTAACAGCTGCTTTGGCTTTAGCTTATTGGTGGTTAACAGTCTCCCCAGAGTGGTGACTCGCGGTAACTGCAGACTAGCTACGTGCATAAGCACTTCCTCTGGTACACATGAGAAATTGAAATGTAAAGTAAACTATGATCCAGATATATTTAAGAATGCATGGTCAGGAACACGCTGTTTTATCGATTACCACTTTTGCAGTCTAAACTTTACCTTTTCTGTAAGACTTCAAGTGCAAAATTAGTCACAGAGAAGTCACGTATTTAAAAAGCTTACACCTGTAAATTACTTTAGATAACATGAAACATATGTTATGACAGCTACTACCATCTCTAGCTACTTCTGCATTTAGGTCAAAACTAGTCTTGTACTTTTTGATTATCTGTGATCTATATTCTCTAATGAGGTGATAGTATTATAGGTCCAAATCCTACACGGAGGTGAGCTCTATGTGTTACGCTGTTTTACTATGAAATAATGATAGAGCTGAACTCAGAACAGTTTCCTGGTGAGATTAAGTTATTCAATACTAACATTATTGTTTAGTGAATAACTGCATGGAGCTGTTTCCTATTCAGACAGCTGGTTCAAGCCACTGCTTTCTGTGATGTAAGCTAAGACAAGTAACTTTCAGACACCTACATTTAGGATCTCTTTGTCTGGAAGCAATCTCACTCTTGAAGCCCAGTTCTGCTGTCCTTACAAGGGCATTTACTGGAGGTGCCATAGGGTATCACCCCATCTGGTCTCCTAATGGGATTCCGAAAGGGCACAGATCTGTTACTGGTACCTGGCTCTTTGTGAACATGTGTGGGCCATCCTTGGACAAAAGTTAGGGGCAACTAGCTGGCTCCTAAGCATATTCCATCCAAAATAAATATCTTGTTTACTGGCTGTTTTGTGACATAATCATCTTTCTGCCTTTTTCCAGTCTTGCCTGAAATTCTTCCTAGCAGTTGAGAAAACTTTTCTGACTGAATTTGTTATATTTGTTCTAATATTCTAAAACAAATTTTGATTTAAGCTACTGAATTCTAATTTTCTGTTCAAATACATCTTCAGCTACTTTTGAAATATCACATATCAGTTACATATTTTAAGTTTAGTAATTTTTTTTTTTTTTAAAAAAAGGCTAAAGTTTCAAAGGTCATTTTATTCTTTAAAATAGAACATTCAAAATATCTGGGATATAGGGGATTTTTTTTTCTTTGTGTGTATGTATGATGCTTTTAGTACCTTAGAAGTCTGAAAGAGAAATGTGAAGACTGATAAGAGTAAAATCTCTAAAAAGAGGAACAGGTGAGTGTGGGAGTTTCAGGAGGAATGATTGAAGGAGAAAAGAGAGTGGCAGACCTTGATGGCATTCAGTCAGCAGCTTATCAGTGTCACAGCTTATGTTGAACACAATTTCTCAGGACAACCAGACTGTAGGGTTTAAAAACAAAAAATTGTCTGAAACGGACTATACTTAGGCTAATACGAGGGGTTGCCTGAAGCTATTGATCGCAAGGAGCCATACAAATCCCAAAGAGAGAGATGAAAATTAGTGGTTGAACAGCTCTGTCTATTATTGACTCCAAAAAGCAGGACATAGAATGGAGATGCAAAAGGTCAAAATCCCTGCAGCTCCTAATGCGCACACCCAAGACCTGCATGCTGTTACCAAGCTAAAACCCAGGAAACATGAGGAAGACTGTGTACCTGGTGTGCCCTGTCCTTTGTGTCACTGTAAGCTGTCAGGGTCAGAACACTAGGGGACACATCCTGGCGCTTGTGCATGTGTGGATACAAGAGAATGAAAATGTCCCTCCAAACAATAAAATAGGCATTGATACCTTAGCTGAGCTTTGTTGCTGTAATATTGCAGCATTTCCAGTTCCTTGTTTCCACAGGCTTTACTGCCCAAGGTGACCTAGAAGCCTCTGATAACTGAGCAAGCTGATCTGAAGAGCTCAGGACTTGCTGTGTTGGAAGAAATGACTGACTGCAGGCATCTGGCATTGCTGTAGACAGAGACTGGGTTGATTGCATATGCAGGCCTAATATAGTGACACGTTCTTCTGAGTTATCCAAGCATAACATTCCACTGAGAAATGCATTTACAATGTAAAATGGTATATGTACCCTTATGCTGTCATGAATCAGCATTGAATGTCAATAATTTAACTTACATTTTTCTTTTGAAAAAGGATCTCTGGCATGGAACTGTCAAATGATTATTATCTAGTATTTATTGTGTGACAGCAGCCAAAAGATCTGATTCAGAATGGATTACTTTGCAGCTGGTGTTGTTACTAAAAACACATATATATAAAATGGCAATGCCTACCTGAAAGGGGGGGGTCTAATGCTAAGTTCTTGATTTAAACAAAAGTTCAGCAGAAGCATAAATGCATTTGAGTAGGGAAGAGTTCAGTGTTCAAGTGCTAAGCTGACATTAGTGTATTAGAGTGTATGGGGGTGAGCTTTTAAAGTTGACCTGCTGACTGTTCCCCCATACCCTACTTCAGTTTTTGTCCTGGAGCAGCCTCAGAGTGAAAGAACTGGATTCTCACTCCGAAAAATGCTCCAGGAGCCACCTGATGTTCACCAGCCACAGATGGGTGTTCAGTTCATGGGGAAAGATGAGAGCTAGTCCAAAGCAAATAAGCAGATGGACCTTAGCCACGTCTAGGGTGAAGGGCAGGTCCTCAGGACCAAGAAGTTTTCCTTATAAATGTGCTCCTATCTGTCCACATTACCTCCTGGTGGTCTACAACGCCATGCTGCCACATGCTGCCATGCTCCATAGGTAGTGTGCCACCCCATAAAATACTTTAATGGCTGATAAGGGAATGGCTGCAGTGCTTGGAAAGACATGAAATTTCTTTCTGGTAAGTAGCCTGAAGCTTGAAGTGGGAGCCGAAGTTAGGGAGGTGTATATGTAGTGTGAGTGAGAGGGGAACCTTTTCAAAAACTCTTTTCTAATTTAGCAGTACCTCCCATTTCCAAGTGAATGCAGTGTCATGGGTTCAAAGCAGTGTATACACAAAGATGGACAGACCCTTTTCCTTGGGAGCTTATGACTGCTAATGTGAGCTTATAGTGCCTTCAAGAAAAAAAAAGAAATCTTCCTTCTGAGCTAGAGAAACGTACTTTCAGGAAACAAGTGTCTGCAGTTAATAGCCTCTGCTGTTTCCACGAGAAAATTAGACATTGGCCTTTTTGAGAGACCTTATATATATATATATATTTAACATCAAATTAGTGAGAGTCTAACTGTAAATATATTTTTACTGGATTCAAGCAAATTGATTTGTGCATGAATGATATTTTGTGACACAATTACAATATATTAATTGTGTCTTCTGTTTCACTTGCAAGAATGTCATTATTGTAATTGGAAATTGTAGGTATGACTAAAGACATATGTCTGTTATGGGTTTAGTTATATTAAAAATGAATGTCTGAGAGATGTGTTGCACTTCTTATTAAAGTTTAATCTAGTATCAAAAATAGCAATAATATCACAAGAGACCTCACGGCCCTGTTGTGTAAATTTTCTGCTCACAAGACAATTTTAAAAAGGCGTATGACTATTCTTCTTTTGTTTCTTCTTGGCTAGTAGATGTTGTTCACATAAAATAACAACATTAAGGATATATGCCCCTGCAGTATGATAAAGTTTTCTGCAGTGTTTCTACAAAGCACATAACACTTATTTCCACAGATGCCTAAAATAAATGTCCAACATGCTACAATTCTAGAAAAATAAGGATGAAAGTGTGTACAGTAGTGACTGCTGTCAAATTCTGTTAAAATGGTGACAACGAGATCAAATGCGTCTGTATTTGCTGTGAAATTTGGCTGTCAGACCTCAAAGTATGTGACAGGGAGCAGCAATACTATGTTGGCATGTGGGTAGGCAAGTCAATGATTAATCACTGTACCTAAATGCTGCTGCTGTAGTCCCTGGGCCTACCTGAACCACACCTGGAGTCTTTATCAACCTTTCAGTGCTTGGAAAATCAGTAGAGAGTGGGTGTATGCATTTTGGTTCTCTCACATAATGTGAAAATACAGTCATGGTAGTAACTGTTCCCTGTATGTGCCACCAATGAGGCTGGTGGTGTGGAGTAGGCTGTACTTTTGCAGATGTGTAAAAAGATTTTTACAGACTTTTCTCTTTATTTCCCTCCCCTGCACAGAGAGATCATTCCTCTGAAATTACTAAAGGAAGGTGGTCTCCACTAACCAGGATCTCAGTGATGCTGGAACACGAAGAAAAACTAGGAAAGCCCCAGGATGGGAAAATGGGACAGCTAAAACATCTGCTGTCACTGAGATGCTCTAGAACTTGGTGGACAAGGGGAGGAGGAGTTAGAAAGCACTTGATTCTAATTGTAAGCAGTTGTGGCTACAAAAAAAAAAAAAAGAAGAAAAGAAAAAAAAAAGAAAAAAAAAGCTTAATTTTTACAATGGTTGATTTTAGGCCTTTCCATTAGATAACAATCAAACTTCATCAGAAGAAGCTGTGAATAAATAACAGAGGCTACAAAGTCCTGTTTGTTACTTAAAATGAAAGAAATAAGAAAGGTTTAAGGTGTGAGTAAAATTTACCTCCTCCAAGGTAGAGAAGTTTTTCTTTTTCTGGGGCAGGAACGTGATTTGTAAGGGGGAACTCGAGCCTTAGAGAAAACAGATAGTTGAAAGGAATTAATGAAAGGTCACTGGAACAAGGTTCAGAGTTAGATTATGTACCCAATAATCTGGCAAATAAAAACCATATGTCTTTAGGCACAATGCAGCCTGTTAACTCAATAGCAGAGAAATTACACAAAGTGATTAAGGAAGCATAAGAACGTGTATATTTATAAGTGTGAGTATTTTCATATCAAGCAATGCTGAAAGTAGATGTTCCTTCTTGCATGATTGGCAGGGGGTGGCTGTGCATCTGTACAGACTGCCTGCCCCTGCCAAAGATGGTGTATTTCCATTCTCTGTGGTGACTGCCACAGAAAGGTTATTTTGGGACTGGGAACTCTAATTGAAAGGTGGGAATTTTCTTATATTAAGCTCCAGCTAGTACTGACAGTACAAAAATTCTTAAGGCTTTGAGACTAAATGAAGTACTAAAAGCAAACAAAATGTAGTGATATTCTATAGCATATTTTATGCTTCAGGAAAAAATGTTGCCAGCAAGATGGTAGACTTTTTTTTTTTTTTTTTTTTTTTTTTTTAACCTTCATGGCAGAAAAAAAGACCACAAATAACTTACATGCTTTCTTGTGATAGTGTTCTAATTTCCTTGAGGTAAACTCACTAGAGAGTGTTACAACTAAATAAGTGATCATGTTTGGTAAATATATATATATATTGCCATGTATTACATATTTTTCAGCTGTAGCAATCTATGACAATGGGACAGAGCATGCTGAATTTGAACATAGTAAGTTTGTAGAAGAGGGGAGGTTTAGACCTGACATGGCTAGAGCCAATTATCCCTAATGTAACAGTGTATTGGGAAGTGATATCAATTAAGCACATGCTAGAAAAGACAACAGAATCACCGTGAATCACATTTAACATTGTTAAACTGCAGAGTGATGTTAATGAAGCATAAGTTAATTGCTAATAATTTGGTCGCTACTTAGAAGAATGTCTATTTTGTTTGAAAGTCTAGTTGGCATTTGCAGGTGTATGAAAACCTGGATAAGGAAAAAAACACCCTCTAAAGCTAACAGAGTTTAGGGTGCAGAGAGTTCTTCACATTTCATGAAAATGATTGTGTGAATTTATCTCCATTGTGCATTGAAGCACTGTACAATTGTCAGGTCGGTTGTATATACATGTAGGTAACCTCCTATAATCATGAAAGCTTGCATCTCCAGTTTAGCTATCTACCATGGAGAAATAAACAGTGTTTTTACTCTTACTCACAGAGAGGTGTAAGAATAAATGTTATAAGTCTTCAGTTTTGCCTGAGAAAGGAGCAGTTATCTTAGCAGCTACGTCTACACCCCCATCTTATCTGCAGCCAGACTGGATTTGGAGAGAGTTAAAGTAGATCTGAGTAAACTGGTGTCTATCTGAATACACAAAATTCCTCTTTGATTTCTGGATTTCTGGATATGTGTTTCTGAAACACATACCTGTGTTTCGGTGGCTGTCTCTGTGCTACTTCGCTATCACTGCAGCTATTGGTCTGGGAGCTTGGTAGATGTTGCTGTATCGCTTCTGATGCTGGGGCTGGTTCAGGGATGCAGGCACTGCTTTGTTTTGTGCAGCGTTGATGTGCCTTGTGTATAACTGCTGGGAAAGAAATGCCAGTGCTGTCAAAAGAAATAACCTTCAAAGTCTTATAACTTTGGCATCCCAAATAGCTATATATTTTGGAGAAATAAGCAGCATTTATTGAACTTGAGATTGACTAGAAATCAGTAGGTCAGACTTGGGCATTTGCCTGAAAGAGCATCACCTTTGTCAGGTCAGTGTTGACAGGGATGGATTAAAGCCAGTTCAGTTAGTGAGCCAGGGAATGCTGCAGCCAAGGTGTGGGGGAGCTGCCCCTGCTGTGACAGCCAAGCCTGCTGTATGTTTGGGTTTCTATGTGGTATGTTAATAGCACTTGGCTCTCTCAGATAATTTGAAAACTGCTGTGGAAGGACTGCTAAATGAAGGGTCACATTCAGCAAGAATTAATTTAATCTCAAGCAATGATATGGCTATGATGTAGGTTTGTACCACTGAGGTTTGTCTATCAGCACTGCTACCTTTTAAACTGATAGATGTGTTTAACCTCACAGTTATTTATCATATATTGCTCTCTTTGGAATAGCTGCACATTTCCATCTGCATATGGACATGCAATAATCTCAAACCTATTAATACATTTTACTCTGGCTTTCTGGGCCATTTAATGAACTATGAAATGGTACTGAAATGTGAGATGATATTACAAAAAGAAAAGCCCGAAGTACTACCTGTAATGGATTTGTGTGGAGTATGAAATAGCTGTCTCTATGTTTGTAAGAGATGACTTTATCTTCAGGTTTGGGGCAAAAACACAGCTGCAATTTGAAGGTATTGTATTTTTAGCTCAGTGTCATACTTTCTAGAAATATATTAGAGAGGACAATGAAGGTGCAATGCAATTCCAAATAGAACCATTTTTTCCAATTCATTTATGAGACATTGAAATAAATATTTGCAAGCTGGAATTTTCAGTTGTATAAGGTTTCCGTAAGAGTGCATATTATTGTAAGGCAGTTTATAGAGCAAACAATATCTAGTGTCTATGTACAGTATTGTACACTAAATCAATGAGAGGTGCTTTTGACTTCAGGTTTGCTCAGGTTCACAGATGAATTCATTAACTTCAGTCTCAGAAGTTGGCTGTGAGATGTTTTAGCCTCCTCACGAATGCATTCACATTCCTTTGTTCTTGGACATGCAGGTGCCTTGCTAACAGAGGATGCTATTGATTAAAATAACTGCATTTTTATTTGTTTGTTTCTTTTCTTTCTTTTTAAGTACTGTAGAGTAACTTACTGGGTTGGTGTCCCCATGGAAAACATCCAAACAATTTCAGTGGGCTTTATGAAGAAATACAATTGATTCAATGAGTTACACTTCATTGCCTTATCTCATGTTTTGTTGTAGTAAGATAGGCCACCATTACTGATGACATCCATTTTTTGATGCTGAAAACTTGTAGCACTTTTAGCATTTAAACCCAAGTTACTCTGGGCAGTATCATATTTGGTACTGTCTACCCCAAAGTCTCATTTCTTATTAAAAAACAAGTGTGAAATGTGGGGTGGAAAAAAACTCACGGGACAGAAGATAAAAAACAAAACAAAACAAACAAACAAAAACACTGGATAGGACACTTTAAAACTTTTTGCTCTGGAAGTGTACAAATAACATAAGTATTCCTACTCCCATGTCAAAGACATCTTTTAAGATACTGAATCACTCTTGTCTCTTTTAACCTGCTGTGTTCCTGCTGCTTCTTTCATCCCATTTCCCAGACAAGTCTGTGGCTTTGCACCATCCTGGCTGTATGTACTGCAGACAGACAGGGTGCAAACACCCCAGTGCTCTCCCTTTAGCGCAAGGTGGATGTCACCCTGAAGCCACCCCTGGCACCACCTTGCTTCAGGGAGTGACTGGAGGGCATCACACAGTGAGCAGCACAGGGAGGAAATCAAGAAAGGAACTGGACAGCTTTTGTGTCAGTGTGTTTGTTTTGTGTAAAGCATCTTCTCAAGCCTTAGCTGGCAGCCTGTGAGCTGCAGATTACGTTTTGCCGTTGCTAGGTGGCAATGTGTCTTCAGGAAAGGAGGGTCGGGGAAGGGGGCTTTGCTGTGGTGCCTCAGACGCCTGTGAGGTAGCAGGACGCGGGGGAGAAGCTGCAGACTTCCCCCCACACACACTGTTTTTGGGGCAGGGGGGCATCTGGCTCATGTATATACACTCACAACCTTTTATTATTGATTTGTGTTATGCCGGGGGAAGGAACTAATCCGTGTTTTGCCTTAAACTAATTTAACACACAGGGTGTGAGAGAGGGATATCAATGCCAGGTGCAGGCCAGAACCAGGGAACAACGGGTGCCTCAGGGCCGGGGTGCTGCAGGGCCACCCTGCTGCCGCCCCATCCCAGCCTAGCTGTTCTGCTCCAGGGGGTGGCTGGGAGCTAACAGCTAGGAGGCTTATTGACTAACTTAAAGGCTGATGAGTATTGTTGTTTTTTTATTATTATTTTACGTATTTATTAATTAATTTATTTATTTCCAGCTAGCAATGTGTTGCAAGATGTAAGCCAGAGATGTCTTGAAATCTGCCGGCTCAAGAGGCCATTACCTTCAGAGTACCTTTGCTTCTGTCTCTCCTCCTCTCTGTAAGAAGACCTCATGTTACTTGACTAAACATAGATTAAATTACCCAGTGTTGATTTATTTGCTGGAGATAGCTTTTGCTGGAGAGCAAGACAGTCCCATATTCCGAAAGCTTTGATCTGTATAAACAAATGCCATTTATTATAGATGGTGTAATATGTTCCAGCTTTATTTGTTCTGAGCAAGATGTGCCAAGGATACATCCAATGTTTTTTTTAATACTGGCAGTTGGGGGTGGAAGGGAGAATTCTTTTCATCCATCTGATCCTGGTTGTTATTTACTCAGAAATGACAATTATTTTAAAGAGAATTAATTATGAGCCACTCAGAGAACTCTAGTTCAGTGCAGCTGGTTGTCAATGATCTACTCAAAAGCTGTAATTATTACAGGTTTGGAAAGAGAGCTGAAATGACCCAGATGGTTAGTCTGATTAAACTGATCCAAAAGTCGCCAGAAGTAGTACTAATACTCTGCTTCTACTGGGTACAGCAGTGCATATAGACCTGCTATAGCAGGGGACAGGTGCTAGCAGACCAGGCTGAGGTGGCTGAGAGCTGTATCATAAAGACATCAAGTTGGACAGGCTTCTGAAACACAGAGTCCCTAGTGTTGAAAGCTGAGAGGTTAAAAAACAAACACTGAATGAACTAGAACCCCTCTGCCAGCCTCTGACTGGTTATTCACCCGTATACAGTAAAGGGATAAAACAAAGAAAATAATCTGAGAAGGAAACTGATGGCAAGAAGAGCCCCAATCGGAGTAGAAGCTCTGGAAAACAATCAGGACAAAGTTTAAGCAGTGTTCTGTTTTCTATCATGTCTGCAAGCACTATAATCCAACAAAAAGTAAGTCTGTCAATAGTCTTACATGTGACTAGTTTTGGAGCACTTGATGTACTCTGGCAGTAATAGCTATACAAATGTGCTAGTGGAAGCTGCTTCCCTATGATAAAAAGAAACACGTGACAGAAATGTTTAAAAGAAGCAAGGAAAAAGCAAAAAATGCATTGATGTGAAAATGTATTCATAACTGCTAAATCTGGTAATAATAGGTGAAAAGAGATGCTGGAAGGACCCTTGAGACTGAAAAATATAAGGGAAGGATCGTAGATGCTATATGCTTTCTTCAGCTAAATGAACTTCAGTTCAGCTTGAGGAAGCTTTTAAAGCTTGGCAGGTTGTTTCCATAAAATAGGGCCCTTCATGGGAAATAGCTGCAGTAATATCCAAGCATGCACCAGTCAGGTGGCTGTGGGGTTCCAGTGAAGCGCTGGTGTAGCATATGTAATCTAGGAGTTCATATGGAATGACTCCGGTTTCTCTTCAGATCGTACAAATCTTTCGCCTTTTACTAAAGATTTCTGTGGAGAGGAACAAGCCTTTTCTTCTGGTATCAAGGCCACTCGAGGCAGCCCTCGTGAGGGAGGCTGACAAGGCGCAGGTGGAGCCAGCAGCACCTCTTTCCTTGCCCTTCAAAGGCAGTCCCCAGGGGGAAGGGGTGACCAGGATGGGCAAAGAGGACATGGTGTGGCAGTTTGCATGGGCACTGCGCGCTCAGAGAGGGCAGAGCATCCCTCCCTGCTCAGGAGAACAGTTCATCTACCGGCTGTCTACCTATAGCTAAACCACCATGGTCTGCACTATGAGGAGAGCTCTTTCTAGAAAGTCTGTGGCGACCCAGACTGAGTGCCCACTCAAAAATATGACCCTTGAGGTCTCTGGATGCACAGAGTGCCTGAGCCTGTTGCTGCCCTCTGAGGGCGGCAGAGACACCATGTGTGTGAGGTGTGTGAGCAGGTGGATGACCTGGTCAGCCTGGCGGCTGAGCTCAAGGAGGAGGTGGAGAGGTTAAGGGCTATCAGGGAGTGTGAGGAGGAGATAGACTGGTGGAGCAACTCCCTGCCAGGCTTGAAGGAAAGGCACTGGGGTGAGACACCCCAAACAGTGGTGGACCCTTTTCCATGTTGCTGTCAGGCAGATAAAGGGGACCTAGGAGATGAACAGGAATAGAAACAGGTCCCTGCTTGGCATCACAGAGAGCTGCCCTCCCTACTAGCCTCACCTTCCCAGGTGCCCTTACACAACAGGTTTGAGGCTGTGGAGCTTGAGAGGGTGAGGATGAGGTGGAAAGTCCACCCAGGAGGTTGCCTAGGGCAAGGAAGTCGACTCCAAGCCTCAATTCTGCCTCCACTAAGAAAAAAAGTTGGGTAATTGTTGTAGGTGACTCCCTTCTCAGGGGAACAGAGGGCTCTGTATGTTGGCCTGACCCTACCCATAGGGAAGTCTGCTGCCTCCCTGGGTCTGGGACATTGCCAGAAACCTTCCCAACATGGTGTGCCCCTCTGATTACTATCTTCTATTGATAGTCCAGGCTGGCAGTGATGAAATTGCTGAGAGAAGCCTGAAGGTTATCAAATGGGACTTTAGGGAACTGGGATGATTAGTAGATGTATTGGGAGTACAGGTGGTGTTTTCCTCCATCCCTACAGTGGCAGGGAGGGGTACAGAGAGGAACCGGAAAGCCCACCTGATAAACACGTGGCTCAGAGTTTGGTGCCAACACAGATTTTTATTTATTTTTTGACCACTGGGTGCTTTACTCGGCACCTGGCCTGATAGCTGCAGATGGGTCCACCTATCTCTAAGGGGAAAACTGATACTAGCCCAGGAGATGGCAGGGCTCATTGAGAGGGCTTTAAACTAGGTAAGAAGGGGGACAGGGATGAAATAAGGCTTGTTAGAGGTGTGCCGGGGGAACAATGTCAGGGCCAGGGGAGAAGGCAATGGCCCTGTTGAAGTGCATCTACACTAATACATGCATCACGGGCAACAAACAGGAGGAGCTGGAAGCCATCATGCAGCAGGCAAGCTATGACTTGGTTGACATCACTGAAATGTGGTGGGACCACTCCTACGACTGGAGTGCTGCAATGACTGGCTATAGGCTCTTCAGAAGGGACAGGCAGCACAGAAGGGGTGGTGGTGTGGCTCTCTGTATTAGAGAGTGTTTTGATGTTGTGGAACTCGAGGCTGAGGCTGGAAATTATAAGACTGAGTCCCTATGGGTTAGGATCGACGGGAAGGCCAACAAGGCAAGCATCCTGGTGGGGGTCTGTTACTGACCACCAAACCAGGATGAGGAGATGGAGGAGGCATTCTACAAGCAGCTGGCAGAAGTTGTGCAATTGCCAGCGCTTGTTCTCTTGGGGGATTTCAACTTCCCAGACATATCCTGGAAATACAATACAGCTCAGAGGAAGTAGTATATGAGGTTTCTGGAGAGCATGGAAGATAGCTTCCTGATGCAGCTGGTTAGTGAGCCTACCAGGGGAGGTGCCCTGCTTGACCTTCTGTTCACAAACAGAGAAGGACCGGTGAGAGATGTGGTGGTCAGGAGCTGTCCTGGGCAGAGTGACCACAAAATGGTAGAGTTCTCTATTCTTGGTGAAGACAGGAGGGAGATCAGTAAAACTGCTATCTTGGACTTCTGGAGGGCAGACTTTGAGCTGTTCAGGACACTGCTTGGCAGAGTCCCTTGGGAGGCAGTTCTGAAGGGCAGAGTTGTCCAGGAAGGCTTGGCACTCTTCAACAAGGAAATATTAAAGGCTCAGGAGTGGTCTGTCCCCATGTGCCCAAAGACAAGCTGGTGTGGAAGAAGACCAGCCTGGTTGAACAGAGATCTGTGGCTAAAGTTTAGGAAAAAAAAAAAGAGTGCTGAAGCCAAGTGCTAGGCAATATGCAGAGCAGTTTGTAGGGTAAATTATCACCTGATAACTATGATGCCCATGTGATGAAGAGGTCACAAGAAAATGAAAGGATTCACACAGATACCTTAAACATCGCTATTAAGTTTATGTGTATGTGTGTGTATATACATATATATATATATATATGTATACATATTTGTGGTGTTGAATTGCATATTAGCTGGTGGTTAATCACTATATTTGCATGGAAAGTTAAGACATGATGAACTGTCCCCTTAAAAGTTTCTGGAATTAGCTGCTGACTGTTGTGTGACTACTTGCATTGCATAATGTTGATGTGTTAGAAGTCTGACACCAAATGCAGCTGATCTCTGCTTGCCTTGGATTTCTAAAATCTACTGTGTGCATAACACAGATGCGTATGCAACTAATAGATATATTATGCCAGTTAGCCCTCTTTAGGGAAGGCGAAATTCCAACATAATAATGATTTTGTATAAAGGCTTAATGTGATTTAGATGAGGCTGTCCAATAACTTGCAATATACTTACTATATTTTAAACAATGCAATTGGACAGTCGTCTTTCAAATAAACTAATCTCACTGTTATGTATACTTATTGGTATAGACCTAGAGAAAATCAGTAACTGCATTGTGCTGTTAATTCCATTTACTTCTCTATATATTTTACATTATAGTTATTCAAGTTGGGTAATTACCTGAAGATTCAAAGCTAACTGATCTTTGTTGACAGGCTGTAATGACTTAAACCAGCATCTTCTTTTCAGTTCTTCTGTTAAAATGAAAGCAGTTATAAGAGCATATTCATAAGTTTTCCTAGCCACTGTACAAATATTTTAGAAAATAAGCTTCCAGAAATACCAGTTAAACAGATTCTGAGCCAGCAAAGACACCAAATCAAGCAGAAGAGATAGGGAAGGCCATTAAGAGAAAGGATTAAGTTATTCATCTCTGAATGGCGTTTCCATTACTGTGAAACTACTTGGAATGAAATGGGCAAATAGCTTTGAAGAAAAAATAGCGACATTGTGGTGGTATCATTTGCGTAGCTTATTATGTGGTGACTTTGATTTGGAGGAAGAGTGAAGAAGAATTGGAAAGGGATTTTAATCAGAGTTGTTAGCAGCAAAAAAAGGACGGGCAAAATGTGATTCATGCAGTGGAGCATACCCTGGGCAGTAGGCACTTGCACAAGTGGAAATACTGTAATTTTACTTGGTGATGCTCTCTTCCTCTTTCTAATTAGGCTGTGAATATAACAGTCAATGTTTGCATGGTGCCACATGCAGCCTTCCTAGACCTCCCTCTCTTCTGGCTAGTGAGAACAGCAACACACTGTGCTGTTCTGAACTGAGCATGGCAGAAAGAGGAGTTTCTGGAAATCCAAAGTAGGGCAGTCAGAGGCAGGCAATACCACCACAAGACTCCCACTTTTTGTCTCATGGTTTGCATTATCACTGGTGACCTAAGCAAGGGGCCTGGATTTTGTTTGTTTATTTATTTAAAGTGGTAGGGATCTAGTTAACACAGAGGATGGAAATGTAATTGATTTCCTTAGTACTCCATGTTTCCTGACTTTTTAATCTCTCCAGGGCCTTTATTCTATATAAGTGTACATACCTGTCAAATGGGTTGAGAGAGAAATACATCAATTTCTTACTGAGAAATGTGTATCCTGGAACCAAACAGTCACAGCAGTCTCAGGACACCATGGAAGCAGCTTAGAAACAGAGATGCAATTTCCACCTTCCCCCACAATATTAACAGTGTCTGAGGAAACTCAGAAAATTGCTCAGTGTGGTTTATTGCTCCTCTATAGTATTTCCAGATTGGTTTATTGCTCCTCTAAAGTATTTCAGAATACTCCAGTTCTGTGACGTTCTGATACCTTCAGAGACATTGCTGCCTTGAGCCAAAGCTAATTAATTTTTCTTATTATTTTAAGAATGGATGGTGTACACTGAGTCTCACTGCTATCAAGTAAGATGTTCTGCCGATCTGGCTGGCTCTGTAAGCAAGGTGGGAGAGGCAGGTCACCACAGGTATGGCAAAGGTGGAAGAGAAGGGTGGTAAAAGGTTTGCTGTATGACTTTGAGAGGACAGAGAGGGACTGAATTTCAGAAATATTTGAAAGAATATTTGTTATGTTCTACAAAAAAAAAAAAAAAAAAAAAAAAGGAAAAAAATCTGTATCATAGCCCAAATAATGCACAATTGCAATCACAGAGCCTCTTATTATCCTACTATTCAATTTATAGAGAATGTGTAGGAAGCACTGGTTGCTTCCTTAGCACCTGGACCCAGAGTGCTCTGCTGGCTTGCCATTATGCTCACCATTATACCAGAAGTTGTTCTTGATTTTAAACTTTCACTTTTTTTTTTTGATCTAGCTATTATCTTTCCTGAGCAGCCTGATGTACTAAGTTCAAATAGTTTTGTAACATCTTGTGACTTTATGCAACCCTAGTAAACAGAAAACAATATTGAAAGAAGTACACAGTAAAATTAGTAACACATTGTTACTTACAAATTTCTGTGAGCTTCCATTTGGCACTGATTTCACCCAATGTGTGTCTATAAAAATAAATACATACATACAGGTGTTCAGTTTGCCTCACAGACCAGCCAATCAGGACAACAAAGTGACTTTCATTCCCATGACTGTACTATTCTAGTTAGATAGTCCCTTGAAATTTGTTTCAGTCTAAAAGTCAGTATAATTTCTTATATTTTCAGATTCTGGCTGCTCTTTTTGTGAAGCAAAATGTGCTCAAATGATACTATCTTTACTAATTCTAATCTAAAACTTAAATTCAGACATTGCAGCAGGACAGACTTTTATACCTCAAACATCCAAGACTGTGTTTCAGTACTGTGTGCAGCATTTGCTCAGGGTGTTATTTATGTACTTCAACCCGGTAACCACATCAGATTTTACAGCCTAGAGAAAGAGAGAATAAATAATCCAAAATATAATGGACAGAAATGTCAAATTGGTATTTATACTGTTGGGAGGGAACAGAATGCCTCTTTATTTACTTATTAGTAAGCCAACTTTATGAAACTTACACATAAGTATTCAAAACAGGTGTCCCAAGGTAGTGTGCAAAACTTAAAGGATGTCTTTCTAGTCTTTCTAGTTTGTATAGCCTCATTTGCCTTCAGAAGGGACAGGTAATAGTTGTGTATGTTGTGTTGGTCGATGTAGTTTAAGAAATTTAGTTAAAGTAAGTTATTTCAAAGGCAATGTCTATCTCACCATCTGCAGAAGCCCTAAATTTCAGCCATCACGGTGCTAAAAGGTGACTTGTCAAAAACATAAGTATCTGTATTGCAGGCAAAACTGTGACTAGAAGATGAGAATGTCAAGCATGTGCTTGGTGCTCTGCTCTTTTTTTTTTTTTTAAATATTGCTTGTTTCAGATCTTTATTGTTCTTCAGTGTTCAAAAATGTGCACATGCTGTGCTTGATAAACTTGGATAGCAGCATTTAGTCTCCAAGCATCAGGTCACTGTGACTTTCATTTCTGTTATTGCTCAAAGAATGAATCACTTCAAATTTCCTATTAAAAATATTTCCTTTAGCTCCATCTTGCTGCTCTGTCCAGTTTAACTGTCTGCTACTAAAGACTCATTAATACGAAACTGAAAATGTCTTGTTTTCCTTGCTTGCTTTCTTTGGAAGTTCTATACCTATACATTGGACTGAGACATTTATGTAATGCTTATTCCTGTTTTCAAGCAAATTCTAGGACTCCATTTTCAATTTCCAATATATGTTACTTATGTATGTATGCTGCGAAGTCTTCATTTCCTATGTTCCTGCTGATCTGTTACCAGGTTGCTCTGATTTTTTTCTGTTTTGACACCATAACAGAATATTATGGTTGTGTAGTGTCATGCATAATGCCATGAAAACACACAAAACCTGGAACTTAACTGAACCAATATCTCTAAACCCAAACTGGATTTCTTTTCAGATGCCTGCTTCAATGGTTAAAACATTATGAATGCTTCCCTAAGAAAATACAAATGATTTTTTTTTTTTTTTTTTTTTTAGAGCAGACTTTATACAAATTTGATTCTTAGTAGAAATTGTTTAATAGGTTAGACTGGAAAGCACAGAATCTGGCAGCATTTTAAAAGTCTAATTTAAATCAGCATAGTGTTTTCTGTGTTGTCTGTTTTCTTCCTCTATCTCTTCTCTGTTCCAAGTTAAAATCTCTAAACTCACTAAATCTCAGATGTAGAGAATAATTTTAATGTTGTAGTGGATCTCAAGACTGTGACTAGGGCTGAGCCTGAATGAATCTTGTATTTGCCTAACAGTTTCTTTTCTTTCTCACAGGGTGTGCTCTGCTAATTAATCATTCTTTGAGTTGGGAAAAGCATAGGCATAAACATACATGTATGTGAAAGAAGACGATAATTTTACATTTAAGGGTTTGTTGGAAAGCTATATTTTTTATGGTTTTATATGCCAGAAAAAGCCCCTATTACCTATCATATATATTGAAAAAAAGTTATTATTTGCAAGTTCTCTCAAAGCAGATTTACATTGTATGGAATCCTCTTGCATACCTTGAAAAAGTAATCCCTATATCTTTTTTCCAGTGTAAGTTTTACCTATTTGCAGCCATTCTGTGACAGCTGTTATAGTTCCCCAGAGATTCATTCTTGGATTTCTTTTTATTTTGCTCTATCACTGACTATTTATACTGCCTGCTGTTGACTTTTTTTTTCCAAACCTTGAAAAAGGTTGTGTCTTCATATGGTCAGAAAAACCTGGCAGAATGCTGTAAAGAGTATCCAAAGGCTCTCCCTCAAATATATGTGCATAGATATGTATGTATAATATATTTAAGTGCATGCCCAAATTTTAAAGCTAGGCAAACATGGCCTCATTGATAATACATTTATGATAAATCAAACAAACCTGACAAAAAAGTTTTTGGAAAGAAGCTGCTGGGAAACAAATAAACAAAAAACCCATGACCTTATTTAAGCTTAGCCTTGATGACTACAACAAAAATAAATCTTGCATGAGGCTATGCGGAGCATCAGCCCTCTGAAACGAGTACTTAGAAGCTGCAGTGGCAAAACACTGCAGGTGGCAGGCAAGAGTAACGCCAGGCAAAGCTGGTTGTCAGATGAAAGCAGGTTTCTCAACATTGGAGGCTATTGAGGCTTTTGCATTTGCCTTGTGTAGGAATGGCATCATTTTCTACATAAATCTTGGGGAAGATCTCCTGTAATTGTTAAATGGTCCAGAGAATAAACTAACAGTTGTGGGATTGAGATTTTTTTTTTTTTTCTATTCAAATAATAATAATAAAATAAAAATCTGTGTGTGGGGGTACCGTTTCAAAAATAACTCAAACACAAATTTTTCCTCTTGGCAAAAAAAAAAAAAAAATTAGATCGAAAACAATTTATTTAACTCAAAAGAGAATGATTTGCTTTCAATCAGAAGAGTCAGAATAATTTTCTAGGAGAATGTGACCAAATTTGAAAGGGGAAACTGACATTTTTGCAGCCTTAAAACACAGACTTTTTAAGATATTAAAATGCTTCTTAGCTATAAATATATACTAGACTTGATCTGAATTCACAAGGGTATAGAGTTGAATCTCCAGTCAGTTTTGTTGCACAAATGTGTAACTATCAAGTTTTGATTGTTGCTTTTCAAAACAATAACAACATACCAGATGCCAGTCAAAGAAACTGGAAGAAATTATAGGATCTGAAAAAGACTGTTGAAAAACTACTTTTTTGGTGTGCCTACTGCTGTCATGGCAAGTCCTCAGATACTTCAGTAAACTCCGCTTGGATGGCTGTGTGCACTCATGTGAAATGCCCATTAAAATCAAGAGGGAGTCTGTAGAGGCTCAGAAGTTTTCAAGTATAGAATTTGCTGCAGCATTATTGACTAAACTGCTCCTCTAAGTAGGTATGGCTAAAAAATAGATTGGTCTCTGAAAGCACCAGAAGCAGCAGTTCTCAGTTCATGCTTTCATCTTAAGTAAGGCATATAATCCAGAATGAGAGACAGCAGAAAAAATAGTCATCATGGAAAGTCAAAATGCTGTGTTGTGCTTCCTATTAGTTAGCTCTTTTGAGAACTTCAGTTGTACTCTTAATTTCTGATGCATCCTTTTTATGCATTAAACAAGAAGAGGTGACAAATCTTTGTGTGACATTGGGACGTAAATGCCTGATGCTCCTTTGAAATAAATAAGGTGATCAAAAGGATGGATTTTAATGCTGTAAAAACAATACTGAAGCGTTTGCTCTTCTGACAGGTGAGACGATGTTTTCATTCAGCAGCAAAAGCAGGGTGGGCAAATGGTTAACTTTAATGGGATGAGAAAGCTATGCATCTATGGAGAGGTCTGGGCAAAATGGCTGCCTGCAGCCTTTACTGTTAATTAGCTGCAATACTGGTTCAGCAGCCACAGCCGTGTTTCGTGTGACCTCACTGGTGTGGCATCTGGGTAATTATCTTTGGTATAATGAGCCCTTTCATCCATAGCAGAACAACAACATCTCGCTTGGCTTGCGAAAGATCAGAGCCAATCTGCTGCTCATCAGGGTGCCTGCCATCCCCTTTGTATCACACCTTATTTCAAACCTAACCTTTCACATCCTGCATTAATTGTTTTTAGATTAAATATTAATGAATCCATTTTAGCAGCATAGGGGGAGGGGGGGAGAGCTAATAAATACCAAGTATCATCCAAGTGGTAATTTGGATCTTAAATATTCTTGTCTGAGTCTTTGAAAAGAAAGAGAAGCAACATTCCAGATCGCTAGTTACAAATGATCATAATCTTTTTCATCTATGGAGAACTGTAATTAACAGCAGGTATCATCCTTTTTCCTCAATTGTACAGTTCTATGAAATTAATTCTTCCTAACTATTCATTTAATGTACAAAAATTGTAGAAACACCCACCTAAAGATTGTACGTTTTTCTTGATCTTTTAAGTTTCCTCACCATGCTGTAGAGTAAGGCTTTTCAAACATTTGACCCTTCACAGAGGTTTCCCCCTTATTTAACTTCATTCTTAAAGGGTAATGTGAAGACCTGCTTGGTTCCACTGAAATAATTGAATGTGTCGTGGCTAAATTTCTGTAAGACTCCTCTTTCATGTTTATTGATGAGCTATGAAGCTTTTTCTCTTGCTTTGAAGAGTACTCATGAAGATAAGTTGCAATTTAACAAGGTGTGGCAATCAGTGCAGGAACATGACATGAATCGTTAATGCTTTGAATCTTTGTTTCAGCAACATATAAATAGGAAACACAGAAGCTGGATGTTGCCGAGTTTATGTGTTTTCACCTTTCCTCCTCTACTTGGACAGTACAGTTGGGCTTCTTCTGCAGACTTTGATTAAACTGAAAGACAGAGAATTATGGTTTAATTTTCCTCGTGGTCTGAGGCAAGGGCACTTCTTCCAGCTAAGAGAAGTTATTGAGTTCCCTTGAAATGTCAGCTAGAAAGGTACCCATTGACTACTATAAAGCAGCAACATCAACATTCATTCTGTTGTCCTTTTTTTTTTTTTTTTTAATATAAGCTAACACTAATAAATCATAATGTTATGAGACCTACAGGACATATTTTTGATGGCTCTGGAAATCCTTCTCATTTCTATTCACATGGCTATCTCTAATTTGCTTTTATGCTCATTCAGCTGTAACTCCTTACTGTTTTCTATGTCTTTGAACTGTTAGTTATTCATAACTCTTGTTTTTCTTACCTTTGGACCAAACTAATAAAATGCAAGTAATTAATTTAAGTTACATCTAACCTGCAGATGTTTCATTACCACACTGAGAAGGTGAGAAACTAAAGATTAACATGTGTAGGAGATTTGCTTCAAGAAGTCAGGAAGAGATATTTTAGGTTTTGTACATAAAAGATGTATAAAATTTTAAGTTGCTCAGTCATCATCCTCTGCACAGCTTAAACATTACTTTGAATTTCAGTTTTTCGATCTTTGAGAGCAGTAAGTTGAAAAGTCAGTTTTAAATATTTTATGGAGTTTACGTAAGTAATTCAAAGGCAGCAAAGGCTGTTTACCCTCAAAAGTTAGCTCTGTCAGAGTAATTCTGCAACTCAGCTTTCTGACTCTGGTTTCCATGGTGTCTTTGGATTTGTAATGGGAATGTTTTGGGGAATAAATGTGTTGCACTGGACTGCCCCTGCCTCACCAGCTAGTGCTGATGCCATCTGATGGCCGTTTCTCTCAGAACTTCTCTCCTTATTTTGAATACATAGTGGATGCAGTTTCTGTAGCCATTTCCCTGTATTAGTTATCCTCTGTGAAGTTCCTCTATTGATCCAGTCCTCTGTTCTGTTTGCCCTCTCAACTGCTGCCACTGCTTTGATGAGAGGAAAAATAAAAAAGTCAGTCACCTACAAAGGTTCTTCCTTTTCAGTGGACAGGCAATTTAGTGTATAGGCTCTGTTGCCATTAAAATTCTCTTTATGAATCTCTGAGACATCACCAATGTGCAAAGTGCAAATATGATGGAACGCAGTTCGCTCAACAAAGGTTAATGAAGACAGCCTATTAGGATCCTGCTGAGTTTGTTGTCGGATGCACTGTAGTAGTGCCTAGAGGTTTTGCTCTCAGTGGAGCCCAAGTACAGTGAGGCAGGGCATGCACCATATGCAGACAGACAAATAGAGAATGCTTGTAAGTTCACAGACAAGGCTGACAAAACACAACTGAGGTGACTGACTTGCTTAAAAATAGACTTTAAAGTCTGTGAGAACCATTCACATATGCCACTATCTCCTACTTTTCTCAGGTGGCAATGGGAATGGGTAAGTTGTTAAGGACATGGCTTGAGGAGGGAGACAGAGGACTACATGTTTGACTGTTTGAATACATGTCAGTCAAAATGTGGTCCAAAAGGATGTCTCAGAACAGACCTTTTCAGAAGAAGGTGGTGTACTTTGCACTGTCACTGTCCCAGTCAAGCCAGTATTATTCCAAATTCACAGGGAGAGACTAAGATAAAGATGGATGAAATGTCTTCTAAAAGTGAATGGGAGTGATTGGGTAAGGCTTATGCTCGAGGCTGAGTGGCAGAAGATGTATATCTGAGTTACAAAACGAATCCCCATCTTCTGCAACACACTTTCACATCAAAAGTATGATCTTGCATTCTTTGTTAGTCTAAACCAAAGTATAGAGTCAAATGCAACAGGAAAATCTTAAGCACAGCTGTTTACCAGTTTTAAACTTTTTCTGAAGTTTCAGGGCATTATCCATCTGTAATCAAATCCTTCCTCTTGCAAATTCAGGCTATTTTTTGTGCATTCAGGATTTGAGTCAAATCTCTTCAAGACGTTGACTTACTGAGAAATCCCCAGTTTTCCATTCAATTTTACTTGGAAGGTATTTTTTTTGCTTCATTCCCAAAGTTCTTTCATAACCAATAACCAGTACATGAATGTATTTATTTTTTATTTTCATATTGAATAGAAATATACTAAACAATTTCTTTTTTCGTCCTTTTGTTTGCTAGTTCTTAGCCTGTAACACTTTTTTTTTTTATTATTTTTTTTTTTTTAATCTAGTTAGATTACTTTACAAGCATGGGTATCAATTGTAAGAGACATCTATTAGCCTAGAGGTTCATACTTCTCTCACTTTAAACAGCCTTGTGTTCCTGTGGTACTGAACAAGCAGCAATGTCTAGTGCTTATGGGGAGACTTACAGAATGGTGATGCCAGAAATGTTTCTGACTCTGCTGCTTGCTTGTTCTGTGGCTTCTGTGATGCACTGTCGTACTTCACAGAAGTTTTTGAACTTGGTCTCTAAAATTTACTTTCTTTAGATGACTATGGGTAGATTACCAGACTGATTTTCAGAGTTGCTGAGTACACACAGTTTTCTCATGCTTTAAATAATTCTAGGCAGGCACCGCCTCCAGAAAATCAGGTTGTTTCCTCTGATAACAAGCTACGTGTGTAGACTGCTAAGGTTATACATAAATTGGGCTTCTTTCACCATATCTATGTCACTTAAACTGTCTTCCTCCTTCCTCTGATAGATGCTTTTTTTTTTTTCTTTTTTTTTTCTTTTTTTTTCCTTTCTTCCATCCCAGAGTTCATGACTTTGCCTCAGGTCACTTGGGATGTTATTAATGGTATGTCTTCCTTATATTGACAGCAGAGAAAAATGATGTTTTAGATGGTTCAGACTGAAGCGCTCCTCTCCCCTCTTCTGTGTTTATCAGAGGAAAGAACTCTTCTGGTGCTGTCAGGCCAAAGTCAGGAGTCTGGGGTTTGGTCAAGTCATCTGAAGGTCACTGAGCCTCAGGACAGCCTGGCTGCTTCATGTACCAGTCCAGTAAGGGAAGCTGGAGACCACAGCACAGAAGCAGAGGTTGCTCAAAATATTCCAGTCATTCCAGACATACAGAGCTGAGGACAAATATCCAAAAATGACTTTAGGGGTTGTTTCTGATCTAGAAGAGAGGCTGTTTTGGGACTGAAGTTATTTCTCAGGGGTGAGCTAGAGAGTAAGCTGTTTGCTGGTAGCAGGATTATACCTGCATTGCCTGCTGGAGGCTTTCTGAATTCTCTGTCCTGGTTTTGAGTGCCAGAGGCAGCTCTGTCCTTTCTCTTTTCAGAGCTGACAGGCAATTGGTGCTATTTTAAACAAGTCATTCTCTTTTCTGAGTGCTGACATGCACATGGTAAAATATTAGCATTTCATAACATTGTGAACTATTGCCAACTCAGGAGCTCCAGCCTCACAAATCAAACACCCAGGTTGTGAAATGCACATATTAGGTTTGTTAAATGTGCATTCTGTTAGGGAAACTTGAACAGTTCTGGTTTCCAGGCTTCTCTGTGCTGTAACAAGGACTAGAAATGCACTGCTGAAAACCATGAAGGAGAGCCAGAGGTTCTTCAGTAGCTGATCCCTTTCAGCAGGAATGAGAAAGATTCTCTCCATCTTGCACGTGGAGAGAACCTTTTGAAGCAAATCTTTTTCTATTATGGTGCCGACATTCTGGACCGAAGGTATCCTTCCCATGTTACAGTAGTCTCCTGTCAAGCTGTGTAAAATGGACAATCTGTGCCACATGGCTTAAATTTGGGGCATTACCAAATGCTGTGGCAGAATGGTAGGAACAAACGTCTCCTGCTTCCGGAGACATTCCTTGAAGCAACAGCTGAGCTAAGAGGAGCAGGATTAGAAGAGTGGTGTTTAATCTAGCAAAAAGTTCTGTAATTTGCAATCTCTCTCTCTCTCTCTCTTTTTTTTTTTTTTTTTTTTTTTTTTTATGTCAGCATGAGAACAATGATTTTAAATGCTTGTGGCTATAAAAGCTTTAACATGAAATTAGTGTTTGTCTTGTAGTCTTGTTAGATATTCTAGTTATGTCAGAATGCACTTAAAAAGCATTTTAAAACAATATAAACCACTCATGTTAATCTCTCTCTCCTGCAAATGACTTTAAGCATAGAAAGATCTGATATTTGGCAGGTAACAAATGCATTTATAAAGAAACTTCACAATTCCGTGGTTTGTGAAGCATGTTAACATAAGTCAATCATGTCTGGAAACCAATGGTTGCCAACCAAGATGGCGAAAATAAAAATTGGTGTGGCACAACTTTGATATATTATTTGGCCATGACTAGAAATCTAAGTTGTATCCTGAGCTTACTGACAAGTCACTTAAATTAAATTTCAAATAAGTGAACAGACTATACATTGTAAAATTCAGTAAACCATTTTTCTTTACTTAAAACGTCACACACAAGTTCATGAATTTAGCATACTTGAGAGCTAAATGCACTTCAAAAGAGATCACCTATATGGAACTATAGGTGTAATGATGGCTATAGTTTTTCAGATTAGTTCCTTTTTTGGTATCCTTTCCAATCCCGTCAAAGACTGGAGATCTAGTTTTTCAGTGCTCACCTTCCCTTGCTGTGGAAATCTGCAATTTTTTAGCTTTTATGACATATCAACACAGAGAGGTTTAAGAATTTGTCTTTTCATACCTTGTCTTCTGGGTAACTCCTGTCCAGCTGATGCACTTCATACTATACATATATATAAATATATAGAATATTTTTTTCTGTGGAGTGCTGACACTTAGAAGGCATTATGCTAGTTAGATGTGGTATCATTTATGGTATAGTCAAGCTCCAACAAAGGAATTCCAGGTTTTACATACAATTTCTGCTTGTTTGCAGAGACTAGGTAGGTTCAGGCTTGTGGCTGTGTAATTCACTGAGGGCTTTTTCTTGTTTGACCTCATGTTCTCCAGTCAAGAATTTTGAAGCAATACTTTACAGAACAACTATAACAATCCACATGGTTCCTATAAATTTAACAGGATGCAATACAAAATAATGCATGTAGACAAGAACTTGAGTTACGGTGCTTGTGGGGACCGTAACTTTGCATTTCCTGACTTTTGAGTGTTAAGGTGGGTTTTAAATTCTTCGCCATACTAGCATTAATATAGTTGAGTACAGGAAATAACTTACCTGGTCCTCCCCTATTTCTCTTCTAGACCTTACCACCAATTTCACTGGGTTTTATGGGGAAATAAATGAAACTCTTGCTATATGTGTTAGATCAGCTGATTCTTGCTCTGCTTGACTTAACGAATCCAGGTCATACTTTAGATAAAATAACCCTCAGTATTTTGCTTAGTTTACACAGCAGGAATAAAGGAGAAGGTGAGAGAGCTGCTCAGCTGTGGCTGCTTGTTAAACAGCAGGGAATGCAGAAGCTTCTAAATAAAACAAATGCTTGCAGGCAGAGAACTTGAAAAAATGAGTTTAACTAGAACACTACTGCGTCTATTTAGCACAGAGGGCATTTTGCAGTACTGTAATAGCAATTTAAAGGTTAATACAGAGCTGTAAATGAGGGGTTGTTTCAAACCTAACACAGTTTTCTCTTGGTGAATATGTTAGCAGCAATCTGAAGAGTAATCGTGTCAGCAGTGAAGAAGCAGTGTTGTTCTCAAAGGCTCTATCAGAAATAGGTTTAAAATTAAGACAACTGATGAGAAAATGATAGGCCTAGACTAGAACACTGCTTCTGGAAGAGTCTGCAGTTTTGATCTTAATACTGATGCACGTGTTTCCTTCTTTGGGCTTAAATGAAAAATGTTAATGTTTGAAGCCATGATGATGGGGAGAAAAAAAATCTCCATGAAGCCCTTAATAGTCTATAAACCATTCGTGTACGGATATGAAAGGCAGACTTAAAGAATTAGCTGTTACTGCCTGACTCATTTACTTTCTGAAATACTGGCAGATGCAGCTGTAGAATTCCCCATTGAAATATTCCTCTCAGCACTGCATCAAAAGAGTGTAAAAATACTCAGCATTCTTGATAATTTCAAGGGCACTCGAATATCTTTTTTTTTTTTTTTTTTTTTTCTTTCTTCTTTTCTGTTTTGTACATCATCATACTCATTTCAAGGTGGAAAGATTGCCTTTTGTTTCGTCCCATAAATACCTAATTTGGACATCTTAATCACAGGTGGTCACTGTGATTAGAAACATAAATTCTAGCATACAATCATATATTATGTCCTAGGTCAGAATATATTTTTTAATGTGGAAAGAGAACTGTAGTTACAGAAAGATAATGCAATGCATGGTACTCTGCTCTAGTATTTAGTAAGGTGAATAATAGGTTCAGTAATTCTGGTAACCATTTGTTCTGTTAAGTCCATTTCATTTTATTGCATCTTCCTAATTTTGCTGCTCCTAGCACTAGTGCTTACTGGACTGGTGCAGAATTGACAAAATACCTATCACTCAGGTGGCTGATAATCACATTTGTTAGGATGCGTGATCACGCAGCGCAGATGTACAATTACATAGGAGATAATACCTTAATTCTAGGTACTTTCATTTTATTATGGGGCTACAGTTGCTACTCTACTAGTTCGCATTAACTTCCATTTTTCACTTTAATTCCATCTATTAGCTTTGTGCAACTAAAGCATCATATCTTACCTAGGTTCACAGCACTTCTCCTCCTGTAGAGATTCAATGTTTTTGATAATTTGAATTCCCATCTTCATTTTAGTTAAACTTTAGAAATTCAGGAACCTCTGTAACTACTTCTGTTTTCTTTGCTGTATGAAGCTTCAGAGTTTTGTATTATTTCCTGGAGTTTCACTGATGAATAACTGAATGCACAAGCATCAGCCCAGTTTCTTAAGAAATGAGGCTTGCGTGCTGTGCTACTCTCAGTTTCTCACTAAACCTTTTTGAACTCATTGCCACATTGACGGACAGTAGAGATCTCAAAGGTACGAAATGTCTTCAAGCTTCTCTAAATTGGTGGCTGGATAGATGAGTGAGATCCAAATCAGTGTCAATTCCATGGTGGCAGCAATGACAATCAGCTGAGAGATGCAGGAGCCAGCCAGCCGGGTACATGTGCTGGTCATTCAGTGCAGGAGATGCTCCGAACTGCCCTTGGCACCTGGAGCCTGTGGCAGAGGCAGGAGGCTTGGGGAGTGAAGGGAATGCAGTGAAGAAGGAGGAGAGGCAGCAGGTAGAGAGAAACACTGCATGTGTGTCCGTAGAGAACTAGGTGTCTTCTGGTCGGCTGCCTGTTGCACAGCCTGGTACAGAGGTTATGTTACATTTTCAAAGTAAGAATTCTTCCTTTCTTTTTTTTTTTTTTTTTTTTTTTTTTTTTACTGTACTCTGATTTAATCTCCTCAGTATCTCTGTAGTGTCTGTAGTGTGGTGAAGATACCAAAGAAGTCAGAATAAAAGGTAAAGGAGCTAGGAATATACCCCTAATTGTTTTCTAAATCTGACGACCATACCTGACTTAGTAGTAACATTCTTGGTCAGCTAAATTACTCTAAATGAATCATACTGCCAAGGTATAAATAAAAACATAAATCAAATTTATTTGTTTAATAGTTGTTATTCCCATCAGAATATGACCAGAATTTCTTACTGAAACCAAAATTTGTTTACAGCTGTCAGTATTTTGACTTACAGTATTTTCGCTAGCAGAAACTGCCCATTCATGAAAGGTAATTGGTTAATGAAAATATTGATTACACCTTTTAAATACAACATGATAAAATATTGAACTGATATTAACAGAAGAGTAATGAATTAATACTTTACTATATTGATTTGATAGTCTTGACTGATTTTTAAGCATATGAATGAAGGAGTTTAAAATAAGCTTGGATTTATATGTTTTCTCTAAAATAGTTAGAATGGTTAGAATGATTTTTATGGACTTTCACTGTGAGACTGACCCTTAAGCTTTGTACAGGTGGATATCCAATCCTTAGTCACTGTGTGTGATGATTTTTCAAGCAAGTCAATCAATATTTCAAAATTGATCTTACTGGTGTCTCTTTCTATGCGATGTATCAAGGATGGTCTGAAGTAAGCAGCACTGTGTCTGCCATTTTTGTACCAACCATGTCAAGCATGATGTTGATATATACTCTCATTAAATTATTGTTGAGCGACCTTAAACCATTTTAAATTTGTTCTTCACTTTTTTTTTTCCTTGTCTCTTGTTTCTAACTTAAGCTGATATGTGCTATCGAGAGATCTGAAGCATGAGGAAAAGATACAGGGAGCATTGATCTTGCAGTTTACACTTCTTCAGAAGTAGCACAGCAATAGCAGAGAAGAACACAGCTAGAAAAGAAGTGTTTAGAACATCAGGAAATAGTCTGAAGAAAAAGGGGAAGGTGGAGGGAAAAAAAGAGTAGAGAGTTGACCTCTTTGGTTGATATACGTAAGAACAGTGGAAGCTACTTTTCAAAAGAAAAAACAAAACAAACAAACAAACAAAAAAAAAACAACAAAAAAAAAAAAACAGACAACACAAAAGAACAACAAAACAAACCACCAGTCCTAGAGAACAAAATAAAACTTCCCTGAAGTTTCTAATAAAATGTTGTCAAACATTGGAGCTTATAGATAATCTCAGAGCATTTAATTTGGGCATCAGATTTTAGTCCTATTATAGGTACAAGTTCTACCATAGATTCAAGGAAAGTAGATTCGGAAAAATAAAAAAAATCCATTCTGTGTTTGCAGGGTGGTCATCCAGTGCTATCTAATTAAATAAAATTGGGAGTTCTGTATATCCAACAATTAAAAGAAAAAATTAAAAAAATGAAATTCTGACCAAAGCCATTTCCTGTCATCATATGTACAATTGCCTTGTAATGATGCAAGGAAAATGGAAATATTTTGAAATGCACTTTGAATTTTATTTGGCAGAAATAGATGTAGATGAAGGTAAGGGTATCACTCCCTGGTATGTGCTCTAGAAGAGAATTTACTGAATATTTATAGTCACCGTATGAAGACTGAAAAACAATGTCAAAAATGAATATAATGAACAATTCTGAAGAACATTGCCACTTGAGGAAATGTTACATGAAAGTTGCAGATTCTTCATGTAGAGGGAAAAAAAAAAAAACAAAACCAAAAACACAGAGAAACAGTTGATCAAGATGTGCTAAACAGAGAGGAAAAGAAAGTCCTGGGGCCTAAGGAATTTGTTGGATTTGCTGACATCAGGGAGGAGAATCTGCTAAATTCCAAAGGGCATGTTGAGTAAGAGACTGACCTCTCAATGAAGGCTGGTAATAGAGAAGAAAGGAGAACTGGGGCAGCAAAAGAAAAAAAGATACTGACCAAAGTATGTGGAATTGCACATGAAACTAAAACTGATCTCTTCATCTATGCAAAAGACAACTAATATTTTTAAAAAAGATCAGCGGACTATTAAAGACAGAGGCTATTTTGAATGTTGGGTTTTGCATTAATATTGGTGGGATTCAGGGAAATCAAGATAAGAAAGGTTTTAAGTGATGACTGAATAGTGTCATTGTTTGTCATATTCAATGACATTAGAATGGAAAATACAGTATTGTGACAGTTTCTGCATTGTTCCTTTTCATTTATCTTTCTCTTAGCTGTGCATTTCTCTTCTGTTCTATCTTCATTCATATATTTGCAAAGTGACTTCCATAGCATAACAAGTAAAGATAGTTGTTATTATTAGGTTTGGTGTTAACTCAATTAATGGAAGTCCAGAGAGAGGTGCATAATGCGTACCTGGATATTTTTAGTCTCAGTACATTTTTTTGCAGATCTAAATAAGACCAAATAAAGGCATTACTCTTTCTTTCTTTCTATCTTAGATATAGTACATGCAGAATGTAGTACAGCATTAATGCAGGAATGAGTTTCCTATTCTTAAAAAGAAATTATACAGCACTGAATCAGATTAATCCACACAGGTCTGATGTAATAATTAGATTAGGTGAATGTGCAGTAATGGTCTTCAAATGTTTACCATTTTTCAGGAATATTTGCAGAAGTGGAAGAAAAATTGTTTTCTATTCAAGAGTATTGTGGGTCAGGGATCAGTGAAGAGAAGTACACTTGCAAGGTAAAGAAAGTGAATTTGAAGAACTTGATAATAGTATAATACAAAATGCCTGACTGTGAATGAGGTATGTTGTCATTTAAACTTGATTTGTTAACTGTCCTTTCAGAGCAAGGTCTGACACTATAAAGAATACAAAGCTAGAGGCATCAAAGATGAAAGTAAGGGTGTACACAGGAACTCATATAACAGGGACAGGAAAACATGGTTCTAATTTAACCTCAAAGGCAATGTTGTTATTTGGTGTTAGAAAGAAGGTCATAGCTCTTGAATGTCCCCAAAGTGTAGAAAAGTAACAAGGAACTGAACTCAATGGTCTAAGCTCAGTGTCACTCATTACCGTACAGAAAGGAATGAACAAAACCAGAACTATGGCTCGTATTTGACTGCTTCAAACTTTTCTTTGCATGATATCAGGTTTCATTTTATTGGTATGTCTGCTTACTTGATGGCCAAAGAAGCAGAGTACTTCTGAACAGGAATAATATGGTGCAAATCTAAGGTGACTTATGCAAACATTTATCATTAGTTGCTTCTTTACTACTAGTGGAATTACACCCATATAAAATTAGTACTGGGAAAAGGCAGTCCAGGTAACTACTTGCTCTTTGGGACATATTAGAAGGTGTCTATTTCTTCCCATTATCCTGAGTATACATGAGCAGCTAAAAAGTACGTTTTTATTTACTGGGAGCCAAAAGAATGCTGAGCTGCAAGTACATTTATGCTCCAGAGACATTTAACAGGGCTATAAAAAGAGAACTTTTCAAACTTGCAATCAGAAAGATGCAATGGGCTCCTTGCAGTTAATAAGTTGTTTAAGAATTAGGTGCTTCCTCAGTGTTTTGGTAATTTAAACTGACAGAAACATAGTCTCCTGCTCAGTAATGGCAGGTGAAAACTAGGCCTTGTGGGAGTTGATCGGAATTCTGCCATCAGCATCAAGGGAGACAGGTTTTGCATATTCGTTTCTGGATGTGTGGATATTCATGAATAGCTAGAGTGAAACTCTCTGCATATATCCATAAATCTCCATTTCATATTTCTACATACAAAATAGATATAAAATTGCATATACTATACTCTGGGGCCTATAGTCTTGGATATGAAAAAAATGGGTCCTAAATATGCCTGCTGAGAAATATACAGATTCCCTCAGAAAAGCCTTAGATGGAGAAATTTACTGCTGGCTATATACAGTACGTATGCGTATCAGTTGCAATGACACAAAGAATGTTATAGATTTTCTGAAGAGTAGTGTGGTATCAAGTTTAAAAGGTGCTTGAGGAATATAAAATACCAATGAAAAATGTAGGGGAAAAGAAAAATAAACTGCCTATGCATTAGAAAAATGGAGTTAAGAGTATTAAACCTGATGGACAAAAAAACTAGCTACATTAATGTAAACATAATACATGTAAACGTAATACAGCTCCATTTTTAGGAACAATGAATAACTTGCTGAAAAAAAAATCCAAATTTTCTTGTAAGGACATGAATTCTGAGAGATCATGGATCATTGAAGTTTTTGGTAAGCAGCAGAGATGGATGACCTTTCACATTTCTAAATTACATCGTATTTTTCTGTGTTCCTTTTGTGTTCACTTTCCATGGACAATTGTGTGATTTAGTTTTATTGGCATGGCAGTTTGAAAAAAGTGAGTGTCAAAGTTATGTGTGTAAAGATGAAAGGACAATGGATTTTAAATTTGTGTGTGTAAATTAATCTCTCCAGCTGTGTTTGTGCATTCATCTACTCTAGGAAACAGGTTTAATGGTAACGTTTCTTTGTATATGCTCACAATGAATGACGTGCACAGTAACTTGTGAACTCTTTAAGATCGTCCAGAGAACTAAGGCATTGTTTCTGAGGGTTTTAACAGTTGTGTTTCTGTATTGAGTTTCTTTTTTTTTTCTCTGTAATGAGCAAGATTGCAAAGATCTTGACCTTCCTTATAAAATGATTAGAAGTTTTCAGTAAGCAGATGAGCTGTAGAACTTTTTGTTGCAGTGTTAAGGTGGGTATTATTTTCACTGACATTTAAAATACATTTATTATTATCTGTCACATTTTCTAAGCTGCCTTCTCCCAGCTCCCTACAACCCATCTCAGGCTCACTGGGTACTATTTAAAAGAATACATTTTCTGTCTAAAAGGGTAAAGAATGAAAACCACTTAAGGTTCTTCAGAATAGACGATCTTTTATACAAGTTAGTTTCAAAGAGTAAAATTGTGCTGCAGTTCTACAAAGCCATTGAGACCTGTGCATAGTGAAGCTGATTTACAGTATTCATATGCCTTCCATGTTAATCTGTTGAACGGAATTTAATTCAGGCATCTATTTGAATATCTTGATCTGATGGGGATGAGTTGTTTTATTGAGTCAAGACCAGACAGAGGGAAACTGTCCTTTTTGGGTAATCTTGTCTATTCCTTTCTGAACAGGAATTAATTTCCTCATATTCATGCTCTCTGGAGCTTTGTTCAGGCTGTTTTTAAAAAGCATTGAGTGATGGAGTTTCCAGTGCAAACCTACAAGAACTTTTACAAAAGGCCACTACTGCTACTGATGTATCAGGGAATGGAATGTGAATTAATGTACACCCTTAATCAGAAGTTTTAGGATACAGTCTAAGTTCTAATGGCTGGATCACTTTATTTCTCAGCAAAAGCCAGAACAATGCTTTGTTTACATACTGAGCTATTAAAGAATGGAAATTGGCTGAGCACAGAAGGTGTTTCTTCCATTAATCAAGTTACAGTTCCCTCTGTGCCACTGAAATCCAAAGTTAAACTTATAAGTAATCTGATTTAAACATTAAAATATGCTCTCTCTGACTTGCCAGATGGCAATCAGTAGCCTGCAGTAATCCAAGCTATATTTCTCATCTTTAATTGCCCCACATTTTTTTTTAAAAGGGCTTTTTTAGTTTTCTCTGATATTCAGTGAGAACCAGATAAAATACAGCAATTCCACTGGGTCAGTGTGCAGAGATTTCATTTTCAGTCTCTAATACTGCATTTATATTCTCTTTCTAGATTGCTCTATAACTTCTTTCTTTTTTATCTATGTAGAAATTAAATGCTGTGGCACAAATTCATGTTGCTGAGAAAAGTCTTTACAATTGAAGGCAGATTGCATCCTTTCTCTTTGCAAGAGGTTTCTTTTATTTCCCTAATGAAAAAGTTGTTGAGTTACAAAGCTAAACTACTAGAGTGCTTAATTTCAAACTTTGTCCATTGTAGCTTCTTTTACTCCAGTTTTTGCATTTTCACGTATGGAGTCATTATATTGTGCCTAGGCGAAGATACAGTCTTAGAGTCAAAATATTTTATGTGTCTTTGGCTTGCAGATTAGCTTTGCTTATGTGTTTTTTTTTTTTTTTTAATATTTTTAACTTTTTTTTTTTTCAATTTTATTTCAAGTCTCCTAATAGCATTTGACTATATTCAACCTGAACATTGCTGACAGCACAACTCTGCAGTGCCTATGTGAGCTTGGAAGGCAGTGGTTTACAGGAGAAAACCATTTGTCCTTTGACAGTGTGAGCCTGCTGATCAAAGACTTAAATGCACCTAAAGTGTGACTGAGCATTACATGTACTCTGGCAGAAAAGAGAGTATAAGAACTAGCTTTTGTTTTTGATTTCATGCTGCATTTTGTCTTCTGTTGATACAAGTATTTCTAAATTCATATTTCAAGCTGGTCATAGAAATGATAGAGGTGAAGAAAACAAACCTGTCAACTTGCCTGTTTCAACCTCAGATCACATCACTGGTCCAGCTCACAGAGTTAACTTCTCAAATGATTTTTTTGA
Organism: Aythya marila; assembly: GCF_965140915.1. Classification (NCBI taxonomy): domain Eukaryota; kingdom Metazoa; phylum Chordata; class Aves; order Anseriformes; family Anatidae; genus Aythya; species Aythya marila. The sequence goes on along the minus strand of NC_139045.1, from coordinate 29,404,815 downwards.
CGCATCTGATGGGGGGACTGGTCTGGGAATGTGAATGCTCACCTTGGAGGATAGGTTGTCTTAAACTTTCTTTGCTATTAAAGAAAACATAAATTTTGAATTACATCTTAGTTGCGTTGAAGAAATTTTCCCTTTTACAAGGAAAAAGCTTTAAGAAAGATGGGCTATTTCATTTTGCCTAATATTTAACGTTTATTTTCTGTGTAATAGAAAACAAATGGAATGAAATGGATATATTGTCATATGGTAGCTAGATAACATTCTGAATGTAGCTTACTTGATAAAACCTATTCTTAGGTGTCTTCAATTATTTTTATCATGTCGGGAATTTTAGTGTTGTAATAATTAACATAATTATGTTTGTTGAGATACAGAAACTATCCCCTGTTAAGTAGTGATTCTCTTTGTAAGTGAAAAGCAGAAACATTTTTACTGTTAGAATGCTTGGGTTGCTTATGAAAAATATTTTTGTTTATAGCAAAATGCAAAGGTAAGCTGTAAAAGTACACTAATATAAGTGTTTCACTTTGAAAACAAAATGAATAAGTAGTGTAGCCAAGATGAATCTAATCTGTTAATGTAGTTAAATAAGTCTGGAAAAAAAAGAAAAAAAAAGAAAAGCTTTGTAGATAGGGTATAAAAAACAGGCTTGTGATGTGGTTCTTAAAAATTTTTCTTCAGAACAATGTTTGGCACAACTTGTGATACAAATATAAAAACAGGCACCAGGCTGGAATTGGTCTTATAGTGTGCTGCACTGAGCTTGAGGTAGGGGTGGGTGATGCGTTATTTTGCCTAATAAGGAATGTTAATGTGGTATCTTGCTTGGATTTCTTGTGAAATTCGAGAGACCATTCAGTGGGATAAATCTAACAAACTCATAACTGTTTGTTTGGGCTCTTTGTTGTAGTCCTATGTGCCGTAGGTCTCATTGGAGGTACTAAGGTTCAGGAGGGGAAGTGAAATCTCAGACCTATTGCTGATAGGTCTAACCTAACCTGATATTTTGGTCAAACTGCTTGGAGTACCAACCCCCTCATCATCTCTGTCCCACCTCCTCTCAAGAACTGGAGTCTCAGACTGCCTCAGGAAATTTTCTCCTAATTAAAACAAACAAACAAAAAAACATATAGCTCTAATATTTAACCCAGTTTTTCATATATTAATAAAATCTTACATTGTAGGCAGAAAGATATACAGCAGGTATCTCCCAAGTTAAAGAGTCGGGAGAAACTATATGGCCTCTTACTTGGCCAAAAGCTTGCTAGATATGGTGACGTTCTTGCGTCACTTTCTAACTACAAGTTGTAAAATTGTGTTTTCTTAAACAATTATACTTTGTCCATATCTTCAGAAAGCCACAGCCCATTTGGTGATACATGTCCTCCAACTGATGGTGGAAGAGATAGAAGTTGGAGTGGCACAGGGATTTCATTTACATAGAATCTAAGTTCCTGCAAAATGGCTTGCAAGTTGCATGTAACATCAAAATTATACATTCAGGTCCATAGCCTGGGTTCTCATAACGGTTCTTGGGGATTGAGAAAAAAAATCTTCTTTATACGACAGGGTAGCAAAACATCAGTGTTAAGCTTTAAGTTTTTCCCTTTGGTCTGGTCAACAAAACTAATTTAACTTTAATAAACTCTGAGTGACATCACTATACACGTTACTGGCAGATGAAAAGTGTGTAAGCAAACTGCTGTCTATTTTTCCTTAAAGCAAAGCAAAATGCCTTTCTTTTTTTTTTTTTTCTTCCCTAAGTATATTTTTTTCTGTCCTTGTTTATACATTCCAGGTTACCATGAACTCCAATTTGCTCTTTAGCTGTTCTTTTAAAAAAAGTCAATTCATCAAACTACTTATATATGTGGGTTAAATTTCACTGTATTCTGTTGTAGTGGTATCAATATTTAGTAATGTTATTTACATAGGATTTTATTATTTACTGATCCTATGCAGATAGGATCAGGCTTAATGAATTCCAGAGGTGTCTTAAAACTAAGACGACTTCTTTATTACGAGACTTTCCAAGCATGTATTACCAGTCTCTAAATACTTAATATCGTTTTTTTTCCCAACATCCCCACCAAGCTTTTTTTTTTTTTTAATTCATCCTTTTAGTAAATATTTTTTCCTCTGAAAGTCGCTATTGTTTCAGAGAAAGTGATTAACTCAGGACAATGAAATTTTGTTCACTGAAATAAAAATATGAAATCAGATATTTGGGGCTTCATGTGTACCAGTGGATGAATTACCCTTTTGATTCTTTTCTTATTCTTTACTATCCTTGAAGACGAGTTATATTTATGATCCAAAAATATAGTTATCAGTGCTTTGCTGTGATTATCTAGGGTTTGAAGCATTATATTATAAACATTATCCTATCTAAGAGTAATAATTCTAATTTCAAAAGTATGTGATAGAACCCTTAATTTGCTGTGAAAGAATGAAGTTAATATTCAGTGACTGAATACAAGCAGTTTTCAAAATTTCTTTTCTTTGCACAGCCTTTTGTAATCTTATTTGCAAAAGCAAGGTAATAATATCTCATCTAGTGAAGCAAGGTCTTAAACATTAAACCACATAGATCACTTTTGTTAAGGCATGTAATTCTGTGCAGATGCAAGAAAATAAGTGGAAAAGAATAATGAATTATAAAACTTGGCTTCAGTTAAAACAAACCAAAAAAAGAAAAACAACAAAAAAAGGCTTTAAGTGTATATTCTAATTTGCTGGTTTCTACACTTGGAATCAGATTTTATTCATTAATCAGACTTTTTTTTTTTTTTTTTTTTTTTTTTGATTGGCTGATTCAGTCTTCCTTGTTAGACAAGAGGATGAACCTCTTTAAGCATTTCAGAGAAAACCTTTAATGCAAGGGCAAGGTGGCCACCCCCAGTGGTCTTCACAACCAGCAGCATACATTCCTTTCAAAATCAGGGAAGTTGAAATCAGCTAAGGTAAATTGCACTGTTTGCTTCAGGCTAAGAGAGGCCCAATATACTGCTGGGACCATACAAATGAAAGATTTTTTTTTTCCACATTTTAGTAAGTGTTTCCTAAATAGTAAGCTGATTCCAAACCGCCTCCTGTTTGCAGTAAGCCATGTGGTAAGAATTATGGATGTTTGCTTTCTTTTTATTGTTCAATAATTTTTTTTTTTTTTTTTTTTAAACCACAAAACTGCTTTTTTCCACAAAAAACTGGGGAAGGGTAGGCAAAGAATAGGATCTACTTTCTGTCTTCATGTCCTTAAGGAGGCTTATAATGGAGAGAGGCAGACTCTTCTTAGAGGTCAGTGGTGACAGGTTGAGAGCCAAAGAACTAAAGTTTCAGCATAGGAAGCTCTGATTAGATATAAAGAAAAGGAGGTATTAAAACGCTGAAACAGGTTGTCCAGAGTGATGGTGTCCTGTCCACCCTTGGAGATATTCAGCATTAACCAGGACAAGGTCCTGAGTGACCTTATCTGCCTTTGGAGTTAGCCCTTCTTTGAGTGTGTGTTTGTATATGTTGAATTACATGACCTCCAGAGGTCTCTTCCAGTTTAAATAGTTCCATTATTCTATGATAAAGCTGAAGTGGAAAATTTGTAGCAAAATGCCAGTGCCAGATAATTTTTAATTTAGATTGCAATGATGACTATCCATACAGAGCTACCTGAATGCCAAATGTCCTACAGGGTTCCAATGGGATAGTTTGCAAAGCAATGTTCATCATGTTTTGAGTAAGCATTGCAGAAAGAATGGGTATTTACTTTGGAATCTTTCCAGTGGGAGCAAAAAAAAAAAAAAAAAGTAAAATTTAATTCCAGAAATCTGGAGACTAGTATAAAGCTTCATTTCTATGTAACCATGTGCATGTAACCTAAGTGAATTTGGCCAAACAAAAATAGCTTTTTCAGACTGATACATATTTACAAGGTCTGCAAGTAAATACATTCCAAAATGATGTGAAGTCTGTCTGAGTGCTCTTCTGATAAGCAACCAATTTTGAAAACACCTGTTATCTCTTCCGTGGATGATCCATACAAGAAGAAAAATCTTGGATGCAAAAGTGCATCTGAAAGCTCCTTTTCTTGGAGCTTAAAGTGAGGATGCACCTCTGCTGGCTCAATGGGAAATGCAGAAGACTTAAAAAAAAAAAAATCTTTAAATGTTTTTAAGGTATATATTGCTAGACAAAACTGTAGTAATACCTTTTTCAGTCCACAACAGCTGTTCCCCTCATACAATTTTCTCCTTCAACTACAGAATGCTTCCTCTTCCTCACCCACCCAATCAGGCTCTTTCCAGTTAGCCAGATATGCTTTTTGGTTCTCATTGGCGACTTGAGGTCCCTTTTTTGTGTTGATAGCAACAGTTACTTTCACCAGAAATGGGCCATATTTGCCCCTTTTTCTGTACTATTTCATCTTACTCAGTGTTATTGCTCTTTGACAGAAGTTTATATAACCAAAACATTTTAGCAAGCTTTTGTTCAGATGTTCAGCATGTTTCCTTCAAAAATTTGCAAAAGTTACTAGTAGTTTCTATTCTGTATTAGTGTTTGAGAATTTTACTTTATTTTTCATTGGAGCAGCAAACGTCTATTAACATTTGAGGAAGTTAGTGTTTTCCTATATTAGCTTACCAAACATAACAACCCATTGCAAGTTTGGTTCTTAAACAAATCAAAAAGACAGAAAAATTTGTATGCATGCGTCTTGATCAGAGTAATGAAAACAGTGATGTTAAGCAAAAGACAGATCGTTTAGCTGATCGATGCTTATGTGCAGCCTGATGGTGAAAGCAGAAGGAATTACATGGGTTTTACAACAAGAATATTTTTAATGTTCAATTTAGCCAAAGAACAAGACAGCAACTGGATTAGTCCTCCAGACACCATAGCAGGGAACCTATAAAACAACCTAAATTTTCCAACAATCTTATGATAAATGAACAATGTGTGGGAATTGTTCTTAGCTGTAGCCTTAGTATATGGGGTACGGGTAAGAATTAAATCCTCCATCTCTCTCCTCCTCCTTTTCTTTTTCTTTCTTTCTTTCTTTCTTTCTTTCTTTCTTTCTTTCTTTCTTTCTTTCTTTCTTTCTTTCTTTCTTTCTTTCTTTCTTTCTTTCTTTCTTTCTTTCTTTCTTTCTTTCTTTCTTTCTTCAAAGATCAAAATAAATATTAATAGCAAAAATCCCATTGACTTCCGAAAGGCTGAGATTTTATATGCTTCTACAAAGACACCCTGGGAACAAATATGAATGAAAAAGTATTTTAAAAATTAAGCAAGACTGGTATTGATGTGAATGAACGTGCTATTAGAATGAGGTAATCTAGTAGAATATATATATATATATATATATATATATATAATAATTGTGTTCATTTGCTTGCTTACAACTTAAATACAAAATGCAGTCTAAGAAAAAATTGATATTTCATTTTTGCTTAATAAAACTGAATTGAAATAAGTGACTCTCAAGCTGAGTCCTGCATGGTACGTTGATTTTTTCCAATTGCAGAACAAATTAGTGATCCAAATTCGTTTTGGAAAAACCAACCAAACAAAACCTGTTGTCTAAACAATGAAGCTGTCTTAGTCTCTTGTTCAAGTCAACACTAAAATAGGAAGTAATTCTTTAAAATAGCTCATCGGAGAGCTGAACTGTAAATAACTATTTTTTTTCCAGTTTTCTGAAAGAAAACGCATCTAGTTTAGGCATTCATTCAGCCCTGAAAATTATTTGATTGCACTTATAAATAACGTTCTAACAAAAACAAAAAAGGGGGGGAGGGGGGAGAAAAAAAAGGAATGGAGCATCTGACTGCGACTTATCAGTGTCAGTATAATGAGAACTAAGTTAGAGGGTCAGAGGATTTGAACTATAGCCTGTCCTAAGGGAAATGAGGTTTTGACATGAAAAAGCTTTTGCTAATGTTAACATCATAAAGAACAGCCTACAAGAGCCACACATTGTGGAGAGAGGAGCATGTAAACAAATATGCAAGCATTGCCAAGCTACCCATGACAGAATCATAGAACTGTGCTGGTGCTATCATCTTCTGACTGCCTTAGCTGGGAAAGGAAAAGTAGTTTTATCAGCATTTTGGATTTTGCTTTCTTTTATAGGAAAGGATCTTGCCTGAAACTTTCAGTATTAAAAACATTTTTTTTTTTTTTTTTTTTTTTCTGGAAAAAACAGTGGACAAAGAATTGGTGACTTCTACTGAACCATCGCAGAACGGGCTGTGTTAGTGAAAGCCAGGAGAACTGATGGCACATAAATGTCTAAACCCTTTGATCAGTGCAGCTACACTTGGAAGCAGCAAATTCATTTATCTGAAACCACAGAAGCAGTAAACACTGCTCTGCGACACTTAACAGAGCTTTCTGAACAGTTGATCTCTGATAACCTGGTTATCAGAGGCTGGTGATCCTGTGTTAGGCTCTGGTTGTGGTTTCACATACAGGTGACACCACCACAGCTGCTGAAAAGAGCTGCCCTTGCTGCTCTGTGGTCCTGTCTCTGTGCAGACTCCCTGCTCAGCCAGCTAAAGCACTGCTCCTCACTCACACGATCCTAATACCTTTTTCTCTTCTTCTGTACAGAAAATGGTGAAGTGATGACTGGAGCCTCACGGTGCTTTTAGGAATTGATGTTTACCTCCCCTTTTGAAGCGAGTCATTGCTGATATATAGTTGTTGGTCTGAAGACCTTTCCTTTTGTTCTTCTGCTGAAATCTCAGGTCACTTTTTCAGGATCAGCAGACTTGCAAGGAACAGCTTTGTTTATCAGCTTTAACAGGTTTGTCTATCTCAGATCCATTTATTCTCCCTCCTCTTCTCCTTCCTCTCCTTCCATGTGTAAATAATCATTTTATGTATGGTTAGTACTTATCCATTTTATGTATGGATAGTACTTAAACACATTATTCAACTGATAATTTATTCAATAATATTTGTTTTGCATTTGCTTGATTTTCCAGCTGAAATAACACAGTGTGAATACAGTAAATAATAGCTTTGAATAGAGCTAGCTGCTGGAGGACTGGATTCTACCTCTCATTGAGCATTTATAGTCTCCCTCTCTGTAAATAGGCCCTCACAAAAGTGAAAGAATACTAATGGTGAATCAGGATGGCAGAATGCAGACTGAATAACTGCCTTCCATTCTCAGTGCTGTTCCAGAAGTGCTGAATTACTGACCTTGACATGTGACTGGTCAGAATGCAAGAAGTCATATTACTATGGAGGAAATAGATGGTCACTGCGTTTTTATTGGAAAGATGTGCATCTCTCTTTATCCACTCAGTTTTGTATTATGATCTACTGAAGGAGTTAATTTGTTTTCTGGGACAAATGAGGAAACATGTCAGCTGTGCTGGGAGAAGGAAATACTTTGCTGAACCTGCCTGTCTGTCAGAGATAATTCTGTCATGCTGGTTAAACAGCTAGCATGAGTACTTGCATACCGTTTCAACTAAAATTAGCCAGGTTTATGTACACTTTTTAAATAGTTGATCTTTGATAGCTTGGCTCAGGTTTTGACCATGGCCTTAGAGATATGACTGTTGTAGGGACAAATTTGCTACAAAATGCCAAGTGCTGTTAGTATCTAATTGCACATACACTAGAACTACAGCAGCAGGACAAACCTTTTAACTCTGGCAGCTAAGGCTGATGCAGAAAGGAGACCAGCACACAGTAAAAAAAAAAAAAAAAAAAAAAAAAAGCTGGAGAGAATGTGAAACTAAAATGACAGCCACCCTACTGTGAGGAAAAACCTACCCTCCATAAAACAATAGAAGAGAAGATTTGATACCCTGGGCAAGAGAGGCAGGCCGGATTGCCACTGCACAGCATTCTTTGCCTTTTTAATTCAAGAAATCTAAACATTGTGTGCTACTTGGTTATCAAATGTCATTCAACACAGCTCCCAAGAAAGATAAATCTCCTAGTTTCCTTTTGAGTTGGATGGAGGATGATTGTAGTGAAACAAGGTTGTTGAAGCTGGTGAGACAGATTTTGGCATAATGGAGTTCTGTGGCCTTACTTTGTATTCATAATATGCATTGTATCTAGAGCACATTACACTCTTACCCAATTTGTAGTTAAACTGTCAAAATCTCAAACCTGGGATCACGCTGGCTACATTTTGAACTTGCTGATCCTCCAGGGTCAAGAGCACACCAATATTAGAACCGAAGTATTTGCTGGTGTCTTTAAACATCAGCCTTTTAATGCTTCTTCCAGGTGTCAGGGTTCTTGGGTCACTTCTGGTTGTTTCGTTCTCAATTTTCTTTGCTTCACTACCACAGTGCTTTATTTTTGCACAGTGCCTATTTCTGAACCAGATCTATGCTATTTCACAATTTCTCACATGGCCAAACACTGACACTCAAATGTTAAAAATCCTAAATAATCCTTTTGCCTAATGACCATCTGCTTGAAAGCTTGTCCTTTTTTCTCTTAGACCTATCAGTATGCCTAGAAAAAAGGGAGTCAAAAGAAAACTTTATGATGGTTAACAAAAAAAGGCTAAAAACCTTGCTTCACTCAGTTTCTCACCTTAGTCACTACTGACTGCAACAGCATTGAGCTTTTGTAACCAGTCAGTAGTCCCCTAAAATGAGAGTTAGCAAAGAACCAAGGAAGAAGAGCTGGGAAACACCACATTTCTGCTTCAAATGTTACAAAAAATTTTGTAACAAGTTGTGAACTGTGTTTGTTGGCAATTTATAAATGGGTGGCAGTAACTACCATGGTTTTGCTGCAGTTTTAATTTGTCTGAAGGAAGATGATCCAAAATGCAAATGCAACTTGGAACACACCTATTTTACTTCCCTTTAACAAAGCTGCCTTCAGTGACCTGGTGCATACATTTGAACTAATCAGTGTACCTGTATACTCTGTGATTTTTAGCTCACCAATCTGATTAAGGGGTGATTTTTACTCTTTTTTTTTTTTTTTTTCCCAGAATTCCTGAGGAAAGTGTTCTCTTTGAGCAAAGCATTAGAATCTTTATATTAAGAAGGATGCACCTAAGTTATTTATGTTTTGTCACTCCTCTTCTTATTTTTTCAATGTAGATTATGTCAACCTAGTAAACTATAGTGAGTTTTTTGCTTCCTTGTTTTTTGGTCTGATCAATCTAAATTGTTGTGATGCTTATTTACACATGAGTTATAAAACATGATGTAACTAGTGGCCTTATACTAGTGAGATATAGATATTCCAAGGCCATAAAGCAGCTGATAGAACTTTGGTTTCAATCTGCTTATTTTGGATCTGACTGCTGTACTTCAGGTGTTTTAGAGGTTGAGTGTTGCTCAGTTTTTAAAAAGAAAAATGAGGTTCTCTGATCTTGTATGCTCTAACTAGTGCTATTAGTTTAATGAATTGTTACCCATGTTGTTACAATGAAGTATTTACAACAGTTGGAAAGCTTAGTTATGTTATAAGGTTTTTGCCAGATGGATTTTGTTAAAATATGAACCAAGGATGGGGACTATTCATCAGAACACTATTAGTGATATTCCAGAGATCAGCTGTAATTCAGGCAAGTGTACTGTCTGCTGTCCTGGGGATTTTTGTTCACTGGGTAGTAGAACAATCATTGGCAAATGTCTGGATTTCTCCCAAAAAAATAAAAGGCCTGCAGAACCAGAGTAAACAATAGCACAAAAGCCCAATGTGTTTCGTAGCTCCACAGAGATAAATGGAGAACTCACAATAATAAAAAGGTAGTCAGGCGTGATTTGGAATAGAACAATATCAATAGCTTGTAATGATGGCAAACTGTTCTTAAAGCATGCAGGCAGATCAGCAGGAGTAGAAAGCTTTCCATACAAGATTTCGGCATGTTGTTCTATCTCGTTCCTTTACCTGCCTTAAGTCACAGAGCTGTCTATTTTGTGAAAGATGTTTACCAGCTGTCAGATAATGATACTCCTAGTCAAGTGCAGGAGGGGAGAACAGTCAGAGAAGTTAAAGAAGCAGTTAATGAGGTATATCCTTAATACACTGTGAGCAGTTGATAGTGTTATTAGTCATTTTATTTTTGTTTTCATGACATATTGAGCTGAATCAGTCACATGGCAAATAAACACTTAAGATCTTGAGATTTTTCTTCCCCTCAGTCTATCTTTGTAGGCTCTATAACTTTATCATTAGAGTTGTTTTGGAAGCTTTATAAAGACAAGTCCTTCTCGTGACTTTGTAAAAGGACTTAAACAGACCACAGGTTAAAAAGAAGAGGACATAGGAAACATGCAAAAACTTTTGAAAATTTTTCGTATGTGTTTAACAAGACAAATGGTCATGGGCCTTAATAATTTAATTTAGTGAAGTGCTTCTTTTGTTCTAGTTTGGTTTCATTCATATTTGGATATAAGCAGAGACTGATTCTTTCATTTTAACTCTCTCACTCAAAAGGTAAAGAGGAGTAACTACAGTATGCACTCAGTTAAAATATGTTGATGTAAAACCTCTAAGAGAAGATTATCCTTGTAGTTGGGATGATCTCATACTGAGAAAATTAATGGTAAAATTTATTCCTCTATTTGCATGAGCAATGACATTCTAATGTATATAATGTTTTTATTATTATGAAAGTACTAGATAATAGAAAAATTGTACAGCAGATGAAAAACATTATTGTGTCACTTTCCTGATTGTGCTATCTATGACTATTACTTTGACCACACTGTCCAAACTTGATGAAGAGGACAGTGAATTAAGGACAATGAAAGAACAAAAGCAAACAGATGCTTCTGATTCTTTTATTGTTAGCTCTACGTCAGCTATAATAAAATATAGACTAGCAAAGCTACTAAGGTAGCTGCATTTGGCTAATGGAACAAAGAGCAGAGACCACTGAAAAGTGCTAGTGCCTTACTTTTTTCTGCTTTTACCTGGTAATGAAGTGTGTTAGCAGCATGAAAATTTGTATTATTTATTCAAAGCATTCAATATGTGCTTGCATATTGAATATGTGCCTCACTGTTCATTCCTGTTGAACAGTGGGTCAAGTCAAAATTCTAGAAAAAAATGATTCATACTTTAGATAGGAAAACAGATGAAAAAGACATGTGCAGAGATTTTGTACACTTTGACCTTTCAGCTGCCCAGTGGGCTCAAATGCCAGTTACCACAGGAAATACATCAGTTCTGGTTTTCTGTGTGCTTTCTACTAGTACAGATCTTAGAATCAAAAGGGTTTGTCTGTCCGAGCTATTCCTACAGAGTTTTATTTTTGACACCAGTATCACATATTTGAATTAAGTGGTGGCAGCATAAATTTTGTCATCAGCCGTCATTACTTCTGTCGTGGAGCACTTGAAAAACAGACTCCTTGGCATTTTTGCCTTTCAGTATATGAAATTCATTACACTGCCATTTAATCAGTTCAAGATTGCTATTCCAATTTTTCTAATGCTAGTAGGCAGACATCATATGTAGACTGACATCAGAGTAAGATACATTCCACAATTTGGCTTACAAATGAAGTACTAGAAAGTCTGATGAATCAGAGTCCTTAAGCACACAGTTAATTTGAGCTTATGTCCTATTGACTTCAGAAGGAGTACACCCTTTTCTTAAATGTTTGATCAGAGTGATAAAGAACATCAAATGCTGGCCTTTTATACATCTGTTTCTGGTTAGAGCTTAGGAAGACAGATGTGATTACCAAGTAACCTTCATGTATATGATCTCCACTACTCCCACTTGTGCTTAGAACTGGAAATCTTTCAAGATCACATAAGCTATTACAGACAGAATGTGAATATACTTTGGAAGAACCAAAGAGACAAAGCCAAGATCTGATCCACACAGGATATGGAAAAAGAATCTTTTGCTAATAGGGACCTTGGTAGGATGCTGAGGGAGAAAAATACCCCTTAATTTAGTTCTATGTAATCATTCTAATAATCTTTCTTTGCAGTTAGTACAATTAATGCTCATCATCATTGAAACTGTTTGACCAGAATGGTACACAATATTCCTAATTAGGCTTTTCAGTTCCTCTCACAAGAAATGTCTTTCCTGAAGTATTTGTGAATTTGTTAGCCCTTTTATAGCTTTAGCAATTTTAGACTGTTCAGAGTCATCTTCCAATAGACAAATATACCTACATTTTGTTGTTGCACTTTTTAACCTATGTGATCACCCATAATTAATGATCTAAGAGTTCATAACAGATGTCCCCAAGTGAAAGAATCTGTTCTTTCCACCCTTATATTATAATATCATATTTTTTCAGTCAATATGGTAACTCTGTCTACTAATTTCATTTGTATTGTTCATTAAGATCTTTAAGTAACTTACTAAACAGGACTCATGATAAAACAGCTAGTAACATCTTCTCATATCATAGCCACCTAGCTAGTATTAGCTGTTGATTCCTCTAGCCTTAGCTGCATTAGAAACCTTGTATCAACACCTGGCTTCCCCACATTTACCAAACCTTTTCTGTGGTGATACTGTATCAAATGCCTTATTTAAATATCTCTGATTAACAATGCTCTTCTGTCTAATAAATCAGATGCCTTATGAAAGGGGAGGTGAGATTGATATGAGATGATCTACTTTTGATAAAGCCACATTATAATTTATACTGCTTTCCACTTCTTCCTACCCTTAATTTGTTATTCAAAAGCTATTCTAGGTCTTTGTTTCAGATTAAATCAGTTAATAAGTCTAGTGGTTCCACAATTGTTATTTATTTCCTTTCTGTTGAATATAGTTTCTGCATTTACTGTTCTCCAGTCATAAGATACTACCTCCAAAAACTGTAGCAGTTAGACTTGTGATTTCATTTGCCAATTTCATATATCTATATTCTAACATGAAGATAATCTAGCCCCTCTTATTTTTGCTTTATGAGGTATTAAGAATATTAATATTTATTTCTCCCTCAGGTGTCATAATTCCTGATTCTCTGCCTTCATTTTTACTCCTTGCTCCACTAATGTCCCCATCATTAACTTTTTAGAAAATGGAGGCAAAATGCACATTTAATATGTGGATCAGAGAGATTAGTATTAATCTCTGTTCTATATTTGCAGCACTGCAACTTTTTTCTTCCCAATGCTTCTTTATTTTAAATGTTGTAAAAAGTTCTTACTGTTTGCTTTAATAGTAAAAGTAAGGTCTAGTTGAAGAGATCTCTCAGCTATTTTCCTGCTTTCTGCATCCTCCAACTTCTGAGGAATAGTGCTTTCTCTTTGTTCTTGGTAGAATTTGCATATGTACAAAAGGAGCTGAGTCACGGAAGGAAGTCCATAAGCTTTTACTATTAGCTTTCTTTCTTCCTTGCAATGCAGACTCTAAATAGTGTCTGCCCTTTGATTTAAAGTAATTCTTTACTTTCTGTGTCTTAAAAGCTTTTCGTTCCTGAATTCATGCTGTATGATTTCTTTAGCTCCTTTCTAAAAGTCCTGAGCATTAGTCATAGATAACCTGTTTTTTGTCTTGCGGTTTGATAAAGACTGATTCAACTCATGATCACTCAATCAAAGATTATTTTCTGTGAAAAGCTGTTCTGTAAGACTTTGCTTCTTGCTAAACCTGTGTCCAAAGCAGCATTAATTTTCATTGGTTCACTGAGCATTTATTAAAGAAATCTGTTTTACAGCAAGTTTGAGGCTATCTAATCCTTTGGCTCTTAGTGATGGCATTTGTATTCAATCCAAGTTTGGGAAGTTAGTCTCCCCCATTCACACAATTTCTGCTCTTTATTTATCATAATCTCAGAAATTTCTTTTTGTATTCTATCCCAAGCTTAGTGATTCTCTACTGCTACTCCAAAGCTATCTCTCATTGGGCTTTTTCAACATCTATTCTAAAGTGACTATGCTTTTTCTTTACAGAAATGAAACAGTTTTCAGCCTGTGGTCCACATGCCCAGAGAAGTCTAATGGATACTTCTTTAGGGTCAGTGGAATGTTAATTAAGAAAAGGAAGCTTGGTGTTAATAGGCCTAAATCTCTCTAAACAGCTTCGTGCTTCCCTATTAGATGCCATATACCATGTAAGCTGCTCAATCATCTTACATCTTATTTCCATTGTTCTCGAATAAGTAAGGTTCAGTTCTTTTAGTTAAATCACAAATAACTTTTCTGCAGATTCATGAAGATTCATTTTATGCCTTGATGTTAGCCTAGCTAGAACTAGTTGAACATGTTTTACTAAAAAAGTAATTCAGTGGAGAACGGATACTTTTTCTTTTTAAGATCAAAATAGGAAATACTTTTATTTTTATTTTTTTATTTTTTTTATTTTTAATGGAAGCTTTCAGTATTTTGTACAGTTCTCCAAAATACAGCTTGGAACCAAAATTTATAATACTAAAACTTGAATATTTTCTTATTTTTGTATCTTTCTCAGCAGCATAAAAGATGTATGTTTTTAAGAATAGAAGTGTTTTTATAAAACACTTTGTGTTGGACAAATTATTTCTGAAGTAGCTCCTGACCAAACTCTCCTTCAGCAGTTGTTCATTGCTTCATTATCTTAACACTAGCTAGTAAACTCACAGTAAATGCTTCTGACATTAATATGAGAAAGTCCTTTTTTGAGGAAAGGAAAATAAACAGAAATACAAAAGGCTGCAAAACATCAAAGTCTTCTCTGTGACAGCAGTGCTTTTAAAGTGTAGGGAACAATAGCAGAACTAGATAAGGGCAGAAAATTATGATAATTAACAATAAATAAATAAATAAGAGAGAAGCAACAATCCCTCAAGGAGCCAGAACTAATTAGTGAAGACATTTCAAAGTCCTGTTATTGAAGAGGCTGGATTTGGAATAAACATCACCTCCTTTCCCCACAAGAAAGAAAATTTCACCTGTCGTGCTTTATTAGGATTATCAGGAGTATATTGCTGCTGAGGCATCAGGCAGGTCTGCAATAACTCTCAGTACGCTGGTCAGCAATTACTGCCAGCATCCAAGTATGAAAAGCTGAGTAGAGAGAACTGCCTGTTTCACTGAAAATTTTCTCTCCATATAATTTGCTACCCTAGGTACTATAAAGCACCTTGTTCTCAGAATTTCCCGTGGTGTTCCAAAGGCATCTTGTGGCACTCCTCAAGGGCAAACAAATCATGTCACCCCCAAATAAGCCAATGAATGGAACAGACTGGAAAATACAGTTTTCTCCTGTGTAATGCAAACTATGTTAGATTTCTAGACAAAAAAAAAAAAAAAAAAAAAAAAAAATCAACAGGATTCTCAGAAAATTTTTGAAGATCATTGAAGATCAATTGTTTCACTTTATTTTTATTTATTTATTTTTTTTTTTACCATTACCCCTATTTAGCAAGTGACTTTACTACTGCTATTTTAAAGCTAACAATAAATATACTAGTATTTTAGATGGATCAACTACTTTTGATTGAGCACTTGCTTTCTGTTGTAGGATCAATTGTTTAATTTTCAGATCTTGACTGATGATAACTTTCTGTATCATTCTTTTTCTGTGTGGAACCATAATTGACTTGAGTGCATTTTGCGCAAAGAAATGAAAGATAATGGCCATGAGCCCAAGTGAGTTATTCCACATTTTCTTTGTTACAGGTTTTAATCCTGATGTAATGTATAGCTTCTACATTAGTGTTAGGTGCCTGATCAGCAGGAATACTAATGCATGACAGTAACACTTCGGCTTTATGAGCTTTTTCTATTCTAGAGAGCCAAAGCTTGAAAAAGATATTTGTATTTAGTCTTTTGTAAAACTGAAAATAGCATTCCTCATTTAAAGGTGGGAGAATAATGTGAAAAAAAAAATTACAAATTGCTGAGATTTATATTTTAATCTTACTTAAAAATAGAATGTTCTGGCCTGCATTTGTGAGCAAGAGATCGTCTTTCCTTTTCTGTCCTGACTAGCAATTTTGATGTTCCGTTTCTACAAAATCTTGTGTAAGTGTTGCAAATAATATGTTTTCACAAGGAATTCATAAATTGATATCAAAAATCTATGAAAACAGGACCATGTTTAAAAGCTTTCTTTAATAATAAAAGTGAGTATCTGCCTTCAAAGCAATAATTAGAACATTGGGGTGAAATTTTCAAAAGTGCTTTATAACTGTTCTCATTCAAAATAATTTTAGCTATTAGCTATTGTCTTAGTTTTAACTATTAACTATGTTCATCAATATGAGAGATTTATTCTGAAATTGCTTACATGTTTTAAAGAATCTCATCTATTGTGTTTTGTCAGTTGAATTCCTCTGCTACAAAAAGGATCCTATGAGTAAAAGCTGAGCTGATCCACAGTAGTCATTATTTATTAGAAAATACTTGTAGATTTTGAAAGTTTCGCACATTGACATTATGGTAGATGAAACAATTTAACATGGCTGGCTGGCTTGCAGAATACTGTTTTTTGGGTTCATTGATATTGGTTGGTTTAATCAAGAGTAGCAGGAGACCTAATGTTAATAAGTTCTCTGCTTGCTGTAGATACATTTTTATTGTTTGTACAGCTGAGGTTATGTGCTGATGTGCTCATGGCTTATAGCTGGAACAACTGTATGCAGGATGAGGAATACAGTCCAGTAACCTCTTTTCTAAAGAAACCATTTTTTAAGAACTGGCATTCAGAATAAAATTCAGCTCAGGTCTCAAAAGTGACCAAAAATAGATCCGTCATTCCAGATCCTAATAAGTACTTTACAGAGAGACAGGAAGGGTATTGCTTGTATAGAAGATTTTATAGGCCTTCTGAGATGGCCTCTTAAACAACACTGAAATATGTTAATGAAACAACTTGTATTTCACTTTAATTTATTTTAGAGGGGAGGAGGGAACAGTGCCTTTCCAGCATTTTTGTTTCTCTTTTAGTTTTCCTTTTAGCAACTGCTGTCTCTTCCTAGATATCCCATGATGATAGCTTTATGCCTGTGCATGTTGAAAGAGATTAGATATCCCCAGCGTGCTCATGTGCAAAATGTGTCCTTCGTAGTCAATTATAATTAGGGCTGGGGTAAATAGTGTTTTGAACTGTTAAATGATTTTTTATTTATTTATTTTTTTTTTCAGACAAGCTGCCTCCTTCTATTCACCTCTCCTTGCTCTCCAGAGAGTTTGACAATCCCAGATATTCACAGAATGCAAACTCCAAGGTTTCATGTGCTGTGGGAAAGAGCAGCAGTTTACTTTCAGTTACTCAAAGCTGTTTGATATGTTTGTAAGCTCATGCAGTCAGGAGAGCATGCAAACATCCTACAACATATCTGACCGGCTGCAAATGAACACAGCTTGGATTTTGACTGTTTCAGTTAAACAGCGAGATCAGTATTTTATTATTAATATGAACCAAATCTGAGTATTGAATTCACAGAAATAGTAGCCTTCTGGCAGTCTGTCTTGAGCACCCACTGTGTCAGTATGACTGAACAAATTGTTCTGTGAGAATTATTCAGTGAGCTCTCTTTGCAATGTACAGGAATGTTCAAAGTTTTCCTGCACTTGAGTGATTCAGGATAGCCTAACTTTCTGACTTCGTATGATGTTGCTCCACAGTTATTGTGATGCAGTTGATGGCAAATCTTAGACACAGATATCTCTGAAGTTATTGTAAGCCCGTATTGCATCACTTGTTTATTTCAGAGGCTTCAGACCAACTCCAGAGAAAGGATTTGTGAACCCTTTGAGGAAGTAATTTTTGTAATTCACTGCTGGATCCTACTGGAGTGTGTGACAGCCTTGAAATAACTTTTGCACGGCTGAGAACTGCTTGCTTTTTGGTTCAGCTGGAGCTTCTCCAGAATGTATACCACCTCTATGGCAACTGGGAACTACATTTGGAAAATATTCAGCAAACTGCAGATTGGTTTTGTTTTGTTTTGTTTTGTTTTCTGCCAAAAAAAGTCAAGATCAGTTGAAACCTTGACACCCGTACCTTGTCATGGAGAAAATCCTCTGAAGAAAAAACAATTGACCATTAATCTTGATAGCACATTACTGTCTAAGGACTAGTTACATTTTGTACATCAGTTTTTACCATCCAGATACTGCTGTAGTAGTTTCCCTGAGCAACCACTGGAAGGGAGTTAATTTCTCTTTGCAAATCAGTTGTGAAGCTTCATATCCTGTTTAGTTTTTGTTTGTTTTCATTTAGAAAAAAAAATCACAGTAGGATATTACAGGAATCCAAGGGAGATTTATCTGAATAACAGAAATATAGAGGATCATATTGAAAATAAGATTGGATCTGAAAAAAAACACACAGGAAAATGGCTGATAGCAATCGCCTGATTGACTATGATGAAAAGCACCTTGCAGTGAGTAGAAGTTGTATTTCAATGTCTCTGTTACTGTTCCTTGGGTGTCTGAGAGCAAAGTATTTGAATAATGTTTGGAGTTACCATTACAAAATATTGTCCATTTCTGTAAAAGCTTATTGGGATCTTTATCTTTGACGTGGTAACTTTCTTGCACGTGAGTTAGCTTGACTGATTTTTCTGCAGCTATACAAATTAGACCAATTTCATGATCCATATTGATGATAAATGTAATATATATTACATTCCTGCTTCTCTGAAGTGCTCTGAGTCATACAGAAAGTGTTACTCTGAAATACTTGCATGTCTGTGGAGTGAATGCCAGAAACAGGAGCAAAAAATTCCATGCCAAATAACTGTATCTGTTTGTCAGATGTGTAAGGATGAGGTAATGTGACACTATTGCAATTACTGCTGGATTGGGAAAAAGTGTTGCAGGAAATGGGTCATGTGGGCCCTATAGATTTAAGGTTTGGATCTAGCAAGGCTCTTAACCGTTGTCTTATTTGAAAGATAGTTTTTCCATTCTGCTTCACTCCTGCTTTCTTTTAACTTGGCTCTGCAGCTCCACCCTTCCTTTATGACATCTTTGATGCCTGCCAGACACTTCTGGGAGTCAGGTAAGCATGCAGAAAGCAAACCCCTTTTGTGGAGCTTTTTTTTTTTTTTTTTCTCTAGATTAATGCTTTGAAATCTTTTATGCAGAAATCTTTTATGGGGAAGGCCTAAGAAATGGCAGGACTGGTACAAAGCTGATGTACAAGTGCATAGTAGTGGTGCAGAGGGAGAAAGCAGGGAAATCAGTGCCTACTGCAGTATACCCAGGTGCTGCTGGATATTAGCACCACCCAGTCCCGTTGTTTCTTTGAGGAGCAAGAGAATGAGAAACAGCCTCCTTAAATGCTTCCAGGAGCCCAAGAACAGCTAACTATCTCTAGTGTCTGGCAACAGCTCAGTTCCTCCAAAGTCAGGGACAAAGTATAAGTGCTTTAAAACAGAAATTTTGGTTAGTTCTCACTCTTCAGCTCTAGAGGCACTGAACAGTTGCCAACTGAGGGTGCCAACAAAGCAAAAGAGCTAAAAGCACCTAACACTCAATGAATCTGAGAAACACTTTCGCAGAGTAACTTTGACAGTGACTGTCTGCTACATACCTATTCTGACACTGCAGATGAAGCAGTTTTAGTTGGGCTGAGTCTTTAAAATTGTGCGTAATATGGTGCTGTGCAATTAGGTCTGTTAACTTTGATGTAGATGGTAAACCACATGGGGAAAAGTCAATGATAATACCTAGTATTAAGATGTATTGGTAAACAGATAATCCTGCAATTGAAATTCCTCTTCATGATACCAGTACTGTCTGTGTGATAGAGTACAATAACCTCATGCTTTTGACCCAAACAGTCAATTTTAGGGAGGCTTATGAGTTCATCCCAAGAGGGGAATAAACTGATAATGGAATCATATTTCTTCCATCTAACAGTGATCATTTCAAAGAAAGAAGAAAAACTCTGTTTCCCTGAACAAAGTGTGAACCAAACAGTGAGAAGTAATGTCCCTTTTTGCAGTTTAGAGCATCTTTCTGGCTGGTAATTTATCCAAAACTTTTCCTAGATGCTTGGTATTTGAATGTCATGGCTTTCTTGTTGCTTTTTTCTTTGTAGCTATCTGGTTAATCATCTGCCTCTCATATCTTAAGAGGTCCCCAAGCAGTCCTTTGTTTCTAGACTGATCATCCAGAAAGTTATTGTCAGATGATTTGCTTTCTGCAGGCAGAAAGTGAAACTGGTAGGATATTTTCAGTTCAGTTACTAAAAACCTGCCAGGAGGTGCAGCTGGTGTCAGTTCCTCTCCATTCATATTTGGAGATGGTAAGGAGGTGAGCAAGGCCTTGGTCCCAGTTTTACCGGTGGCTTAGACACATATGAATAGTAGGTATCTGAGAAGGAAAGAAGAGGTGGAAAGTCCTCAGCAGCCTGCATGAAGACACTAAGCAAATCTGAATATTCTCCTGACAGCAGTGATGTGTCTGTCATTTCAAGTTCCCAATGGAAAAATGTCAATTTATCAGGTATTTTTAATGCTGTGAAAAACACAGATTTCATGAGGATATATATATATATATATTTTAATCAAAGTATCATGCAGATTGCATATTTCTAGCCAGTGATAAAGTTGGATAGTGTTCAAGAATTGCTGCAGTTCAGTCACAGCCATCATTCCTGCCTTGTGCTCAGCCTCCTTTTCATGGAGGCTCTTTTCCTCCATGTTCAATCTGTTTTGTATTTCTTGTCTTCTCTAGGACAGAATATGAGTTGGGCAGCATCCATGTCTTCAATTTTTTTCATGTGCACTAAAAAGGGGCGAACAGAGTGGCTAATTAATAAGCATAATGCCACGTGTAGAATGGATGCAGTTGCTGTGTTATAAGAACACTGAGCTCTCTTGTACTTGCCTCTCTATAACAACTGCATCCTGGAAAAAACAACTTGATGTCTGAAGATTGCTGTAATTTCTTGCCTATTCCCAACATCACATTGATAATGAAAATATTGAAGAGAACCTCTCTTGACTGTCTTGGGAGTTTTCAAGCAGGAAAAAGAGTTTGGGGATGAATGGAGAAGTTGAGATGCATCAGAATGTCCTTCCTAGCAATTCTGCTCTTGATCTGTTCGCAGTACCTTCTGAATAGCCTCTGTGACAGTTCTAGCATAAGTCCTGCGCAAATTGGTTGGAATATATCTAATGAGAATGATGCATTAATAAAGTTCTTTGTCTTTTTGGTTTGTAGGAGCCATGAGGATCACTCTCATTCAAGACAGATTCTTTAGAGAGCTCAGCTACTAAGATCTTTGAAAATCTCTGCAGGACACGTGTAAGTGATGAACCTGGCCAAATATGGATGACCCTTTCTTTCAAAAGATAGATGGTGACAAATGGTGGTTCTCTAGTAAATCTCAAGATCCCTAGCAAATATTAAGGGGTACTAGAATGTATTAATGCAGCAACCTAATTAATGCTTTTTTAGCTGTGCTCTCCCTGCCCCTCTCAATCTCTCTATAAAGTTTACAAAAGTTGTTTGTTTGATTGTATCTAAACAGGATTGCTGGATTTTAGCACTCCTACACACACACTCACATACACCCCTTAAATCCAGCAGTCTTTGCAGATATCCAGGGTGGAAACTTTCAGCCAAAATGATAATGCCAATGAAAGTTCTGAAAATAAATGAAGACAGGGAATTTTACCAACCAAATGTCTCCTGTGCCACCTGTAAAGAGCTTAATGTTGCAGAAGCCGATACAAATTGGAACAGAAGCCTACAGATGGTTGAAAGAACAGCTTTCAGTCAGGCCCCTTCTCCTGTCACAACTCTCAGCAAGCTCTGTTATCCTTATACTGCCAAATCATTTTGTTTTGATACACACAAAACAAAAAAACCCAGGAGCTAAAACCTAGATAATCTAGAGACTGAACATTGTTCTTTACAAATGCATGCAACTTTCAAATAGTTTCAAGAGTACAGCATTTATTATAGAGTCTTTTTATAACAGATGGCAGAGAACTGAGGGAAGATTTTAATCCAGATACTCCTTCCTGTTGAAATAACTCAGTTTCTCTCCCTTACCTTTGGTCATCATTGAATAAACTTGATAAGATCCAACTCTTTAATGCTGGAGATCCCAAGCTCTGTCTGTTTGCTCAAGCACGGCAAGTGGCAGCAAAAGCTGTGGGGATTTTGGCAGCGTTAGTAGCACTGTACCAGGCCAGGAGTAAGAGACTACCAGGATCCGCTCCCTTCTTCCCTCACTTAGGTCTAAAAGCAAGTTTCTAAACATTTCTTCCCCGTCATTGCCACACTGTTCTGAAACTGAAGCCTCAATTTTATGACCATAAATGTCCTTCATGCCAGAAATCCTGTCATCCTTACTCCCATTCCTTTTACCCTTCTGTCTATGCAGTTTAGCTTAACTGTGTGAGTAAGCCCTGCTCACAGGTGGTTCCTGATGTGCAAGAGGCATCACCCCCACAGCTAGGGTGACTCAACCCAGAGGGACACTAGGTACTGCTGCCATCAAACACTTGAATGTGCTCTGTATTGGTGGCATGCATAGGCATTTTGGGACTGTCTACTGCAAGTAACATTCTCAGCTGTGATTATTTTACATGGATATGTAAACTTAGCCTGTATGAAATTTCATAAGCATAGATGGGAAGTACTTATTACATGGAATCTGAATGGTAATGACAGCAATAAATACTAAATGTCTAGGGCTGTTTCGTAGCTCTGTGTGTTTAAATTGTTTTCTCATTGCAACATTTCAATCAGAAAATCAGCAATATTTTAAGTGGAGCAACAGTTGGTAAAAAATAAAAAAATCTGGAGACTTAGAAATATGATGAGGGCTTGAGAGTTGTATATATTCTGTTTTTTTCTACTGTCCGAAGTACATTGTAGATGTAGTTTAATTATAGTTCTGTTGTCAATTTTGTTTCATCAAGTTTTTCCTCCTAGATTAATCTACTGTTCATAATAACTAAGTAAACAAGACTATCTGCTTTTTAAGCCAGTGAATGAGGAAAAGTTTTATGAGGAAGGCTAAGAAAGGGACTATCTGAATTTCCTCTAGGTGGCAGTGAGTCATTATTTCTTGGCACCCACTAAACGCTGTTTCACTGTCCCTGCAAAGAGAGGCTTTCTCAGAGTCTGTTGTTCAGTTTTAAAGCCATTTTGGATACATCTAAAAGCACTGTATTGCAGTAGTATATATATGGTTGCAAATCAGTTAGTCCTGGAAATATGGACAATAAGCCATGCAGCATCTGTGCTGTGAATCAGCAGGTCTCTGGTGTGTGTTTTCAGGTGGCCAGAGGATGTGCAGCCAGCCCAGTTTTTTTCCTAGTGCCTGTTGCACAAACATACACACAGATGAAGGTGTGTGCAGCATACACATGGTAAGCTTAAGTGCTCTGGATATACAGCGTGGTGGACCACACATTGTGTGCTCCGCTTGGATAAAACTTGCTGGTAGACAATAAGAATGTACCCAGAAAAATGTGGAGCTGATGGGCTTGCTTTGGCCAGATCCCATTCTCCCCCCCATACCAGGAAGTGAAGTGGGGTAGTTGTTTCTTAGCTGTGATCACTGCTAATGCTGGTGGATCTGCATGGATCTTTCTTTCTCCAGAAAACAATGATTTTCAACTGTTTTCTTAACATTTTTACATATTTTGCATGTTGATGTGACTGCAAAGTAGAACAAATTGCTTACGGGGTGTTTGTACAGCTGTTTGGGCTTGGTGCAATGGTGGTATGTGTGATATTCTGATCACGGCAATAACCGGTTCTGTCACTTGAGTGTGAGCAATGGACTGCACTAAATGCTCCTAATAAAAGGATTACAGGCCCTCTGGTAGGTCCTTGCTGGTTGACAGTATTAATTGTAATGTTTAGAAGATGGATATTGGCTTTGTAATTGTAATTCAGGCTGTGATTTCACAGTGTGCTTAAATCCATTACTTTTATCATGTGGTTATGTTGACTGCATTTTAGCAAAGTACTCACTAACTTTCTTCCACCTCACCTGGAAAATGTCTTCACTTTCATGAGCATCTTTAATTCTAGCCCAGGCTTTTTATGCATAAATGAAGAAAAACGTGCTTAAATGCTTTACAAATTGCGGTATATGTCATCAGCTCTGATACTCTGGGTTAAGAGCAGGAAGAACAGTTTTATGAGTTGTGTGGGTTCCATGTTATTCACTAAATGCAAGTTTTTTTTTTAAAAAAAGGACTTGTCATGAGCAAAATGCGTGTCCTTCAGAATATCATCAGTTTCCTCCTCTAGGTAACAACATAAAGGACCTTTTCTTTAAAACATGCAGAACTTTTAAACTATATCATTCTTCATGGCTAGGATTAACAAATACCACTAATACCATTTCAGTAAAAGGATAGTATCAGAATCATGAAGGGTCTAAGTAGTCTTAGAATTGAATGTGGCAACAAAAATGCTTTGTGGATTGTGTCAAACAATGTCAAATGTGGAATAAGTAAACAATTTTAAACTGAGTGAGGAGTAAATGATTTATTTGGTAGAGGTTTTTCATAGAATATATTTTGGCATTAAAACTTAAAATGACTCTGAATACAACTCTTTTAGAAAACATTGTTGTGATGAAAGACTTAGCAGCTTGATGGATGTGAATGAATAAGTCTCATAAATTGCAATACCACAGCTGGGATTCTGCATTAATAGGAATGAGATTATCATAGTGTTAAATCATACAGCTATACATTTAAAAGCATGTACTGGGAATAAATGCATATTGTATAATATTTCTTTTGTCTTCTGCTCTCAGCCCAGCACTATCGCACTACATCATAAATATGAGCATCAGTAGATTCTCACAGTCTCACACAAGAAGCAGATTTCAGAAGCAAGCTTAATAAATGATTACATAGTTGCTATTACTTAATGAACTACCATGATTCATGCTCCTGATACTAATGGAAAAAACAGGAGCTGATGCAGAATTTTGTTAGCAAAGATGATGTAGGAAATAATATCAATGAAACATTTTTGATGAAGCTTCGGTAAAACAGTGACTTCTGCTATGAAAAAAGAATGTTTCCATCTTTAAGGTAATTGCCATTTTCAGGACATATTCCAATTTCATGTTCACACTCTGATTTCATAAGGTTGTCTCTGGCTAGACAGAATTTTCCTATGCCTGAGCAATCACTATTAAAGATGTATCCTAAATGCTGTCCTCTCTAAATGTAAAATTTGTAAACTAAGCTCTCTGAAACTACCAACAGAAACAGGTGTGACTATCTCCTTTACCCTTTTCAAACATACACATCTGTGTGAAAAATTAGAAAAGTAAGCAGATACTGATAGATCATCAATCTGATAGATGTACAAAGACAATAGTTTCAGAAAAGCTCAGGTCCAGGTTCTATTGTAAATTTACCATGGTTTTCAAATGTTCCATGTTTTGCTAAAAAGGGCATCATATTGAGCTAGATGTGATTCTATAATCAATGTTATAAATTCTTCAAGAAGTTTCAATAAAGCCTGCTTGTTTTATTTAGTATTAGATTATTTTGCAGCATTCTGAGTAGGTTACATTTCTGTCTCAAACTATGAGGTATAATTCTTGTTTGCTTTGTGGGAAATTTTCAGAGAAGGAATGAGAATGGCTTTGTGAACCTTCCAGGGGAGCTCTCATCATGCTTCTAGTTAATATTTCTGTGAGAAATAGTCACAATCGGCCTACATGGAGCTCAGTTACAGGCCAAAGCCATAGTTTCCTTATGGAAATGCAGTTTATGAGTCTAATGTCATCTAAAACTGTTCATTAGCTTATGTTCATGGGTGTTCTTTTAACTTCACTTTATTCTGGAGTTTGCTATGTCTCTTAAAACCTACTAAACCTGTTAAAAATGTTGTGTGCTCAAAAACTTGGACCTTCTTTATATTGTCCCTTAGTTAAATAAATGATAACATTTCTCTATGGTTAAGTATTAATGTATTATTATATGCTTCTTTAAGGATAAGTGAACTGATTTAAATTAAGGAAAAAATCACCTGTACATTTAGGCTGAGGCTTGTGAGAAGGATTTAAATAAGAACCCTGTCAGAAATCACTTTCCACTCAATGGGATTGTCAACCAAAGTTAACAAAATTCTTCTTCATGCTGTTTTAGTTTAAGTGTGTGCTAATCTCCTTAGTTATTTTGATCTGTACTCATATACATTCGTACCACCAACAGGTAGGTAGTATTGAAAAACTAAAATATTTTGCTTTTCAGTTACAAAAAATGTTTTCAGTTACGCTTATTGTCTTCAAAATATGTTGTTTCAAGGGTGTGGGTTAATCCTGATTACATTTGAGTATTTCTGAGATTTTGAGTTTCTTTTGCTACTTTTAACCAAACAAAAAGAAAGTGGTAGGGAGAGAAATACTAAATCAAAACAATCCCTAAATCTGAATTCTTCTATTTGGACTATAGAGCCCAGGACATATTGCAATACTATTTGAAAGTCTTCAATTTTAACCCAGTAAAGGACAAAAAAATATTTCAACCCTTAAGTTGACATGTACTTGAGTTATTTACTTAAAAAACTAGCTTTAGATATTTTACTTGAGTTTGAGTCTACATTTTGATATTATTCTCTTCCATGTCTGGCACTGTGTGCTTAATGCATGTGTCAAAAAGTAATTCTCTCTCTTTCTCTTTTTTTTTTTTTTCTTCCTTGAGTCCATTTAAACAGTTCTACTGGGACTCTATGTTCATGCTCCCTTATTCCTTCATTGTTTGTTGCTCCTTACTGGTTAGAAAAGCTTAGGTGCATGAGCAAAATCAATTGCTGCTTGTTAGTTTTCTTTTTGATTTGGTAATTCTCAGACTGTCAAATGTTAATTCAAAAACTAAATAAATAAACAGAAGATAATGAATTAGATAAATTAAAAAACCCTTTGGTTTCTGAGGATGAGTAATGCGGTACTCACATCCCATTTTTCCAGACAAAATACATTCTTCATATTTTTTTTCTGGCTATAAGGAGCCCACATTCAGCTTTTACTGAAGGAGTGTCCATTTTTCCAAATTAATCAAAATGGAGCAGATCTTACAAGACCATTTGAAGTCATAAAATTCTGATGTCCATTTCATCTAAATCAGGATATCGGGTCTTGCCTCAAGTCCTATGTAGTCTAAAACCGATGCTGTTGTAAGAGCAGTCCTTCCATTTTTTTTTTTTCTTTTTCTATTTATTATAAACTGAATACAGTAGTAGTGAAATAGCCTAATTATATTTGTAATTCTCCATTTTATCCTCTATCATGTTAATACGAGGAGACAAAAGATATTTCATTGTAAGTGATAAGCAAATGATAATATTCCCTAGTTCATTCAACTTTATTGTGTCTGTATTATTTGAGCTTGCTGGTGGCTAGACACTACAGCACACCCAGACAATTAACAGATTTGCATCTGGTTATTGCCTTGCTGTATGTATCCCACTTTGTTTTACAGCTGAGACACAAATGGGTCCCTTCTGGGTTTGTGAAAGAGAACAGCTTTACCACATAAACCAAACCTATCTTCCTATCTTCTTACTAACAGTTAACAAAGGAGGGGCTCTGGAAAGACTGTCTCAAGTGGATGTTATATTTTGATTTCACTGTTTGAATTTCTCAGTAATGTTCATTCAAAAGTGTCTGTACATGTTAACTTCCTAGCTACCACCCTGGGCATTCAGCTATGCTATAGCTTAGCTACAGGCAAAATGAAGCGTTAGTGCAAAATGAATGCATATCTTGAATGTGTCCTCCTGTTAGGATAAATAGTTTGGTTTGGCAATTATAATATCCAAAAACAGTGCAACTGAAAGCATCTGGTTATTTGTAAGGAAATTCTACAATGAATAAATTACCAGAAATAATATTATTATTGAAAGGAAAATACAACCCTCAAATTCTCCTTCAACATTTTATTCTGCTTAGAGTGTTGAAATTGCCATACTAAAATCAAGATGAGAGTATGGATAAGAGTCTGGGGTGACACACAAGTCAGCTTAATTAGCGATATTTTCCTTCTACAGTTACAAAGAATCCAACTGACCGTGTGGATAGGGAAAAGCACAGAAAAGAATCTGGAATCTGTCTGTTGTAAGTTGATATTAAAAAGATTAAATGTTTTATGCCAGTGATGATTTTTTTTGTGTATCTAGTTGATCTATGACAACTGGACATGTACAATTTTGGCTCATAACCTCATGGTGGTGTGGTTTAGAAGTCTGTCAAGCTTGATTTAAACCATGTCATATCTCATATTTAATTGAAATATATTTAAAGTTGTGTGTGTTCATGCCTTTCAGGTATGTCTACTATCATAGAGGCTGAGAAGCAGGGTAAATTAGTCCTTATTGAGTGCAGTGCTGACAAGCTAGACTGATCACTTAAAAATTAGTTCAGGCATTTCTATATTGCAGGGAAGATGCCAAAGCTTACTGTAAAGTAATTAAAGCTTGTCTTCCCCCCTTTCTCCTTCTCTTCTTCATCAGCAATGGCTGCTTCAGAAATTCTGACTCAGTCTTGTGACTGCACAGGCCCCCTTTTCCCTCCCCTCTGCCAACAGTGGACTTGGAGCATCTCCATCCTGGCTATTCCCTTGTTCTCACTTTGCACTGTTTATGGTTTTGTTCATTTTTTCATATCTTGCCTAGTGGGAGAGGTGAGTTCAGTATCAAGTTCTGTAAACATAGGGCTGATGTTTCTCATTGGTGCAGGGATTTCCAGAGCAGCCTGAAGTGGATGTGTTGCATGTCCAGCTTTCATTTTACCCATACTGCTTACTTTAAAAACTCCACCTTGAGTGGATTTGTGCGTTTGTCTAGAGTACTGTAGTCAACCAGTCCCCTGAGGACTGTTTCTCACTGCCCATATCAACCCATATTAGATGTCTCTGGTGGTGAACAATCACCTTCTTCGCTTCCTCAGTTCAAAGGTCACTTAACCTTGCTGCTGTGATTCTTTGTGGAGCTCCACATGCAACCTGATTTAAACAATAACAAGCCCCCAGTCTCATTAAGTTGTCTCATTGTGTAGCGGTGGGTGTGTGACTTGGACCTAGAGAGAGCAGTTGCTTTATTACAATTCCTTTGGTGTTGAAGAAATTACAATGTAGGACCATAACTTATGATGTTTCTGAGCATGAAAGGCTGCCTGTGATTGCTGTAGAGAAAAATATTAGGAATAAGTTAAATACTCTCTCTACCCACAATACAGAAATGTAATATTTTTTCAGGAGAAACGTTTGGGGCCTTTTAATTTGAATTATGCCAGAACACCCTGGCCTGATGGATGTTTTTTATTAATACATTTCTGCTTTTTTTCTGAAGTAAAATCAGATTACCTAAAGATTTTTCTGTTTGATAGATCTGGCTAGAATGATGATAGCACAAGTCTGTATGCAAGAAACATTGTGCTGATGACATAATATATGTCTGAAATGATCTAGTATTTTCACAAATCATAGAATGAAGGGATAGCTTATCTTCAGATTTTAGCACTTGCTACTGCAGTATGAATTATTCTGTATAATCTTTACTTCCATTTTGAAAATTGTCTGCAGTAGCATATATTCAATTTAGGGGAAAAGCACATAAAGTAAATTAGGTTAAAAGAGCTCCCAACTGTCTGCATTTTGTAATGCTGATTTAATAGAAAGCAGCCAAAAAAGAATACAGTAATGATAGGACATAAATATTAGCATTATGTATAAATAAATGTCAGGCATAAGTTTACTTCTAAATTTGCCTCAACAACTGCATTAGGATTGATGTCCCTAGGGACTATAAACACAGTATATCTGGCAAAGGCCTGCCAAACAAGAAGTTTATCAGTAAGCAGATGACAGAAAATCATGTAACATTTAACACACCTTTTTTGAATATTATTTTTTTTTCCTTCTGCTTGGTGCAGTTGAGATTGATTGCAACGATGAACACCTTAGGTTGGCCTGGAGACAGAGGGATGGAAGCTGGAGAAAAGCTACGTCTGTGGAGTTTCTGAAGAGCTTGGGGAAAGGTCAGGAAATAAACTCCAGGGAAAGGAAAGAGCAGATGGTGCATAAGGTGAGTCACAGGACCTGTGATTAACCTGACCAGCAGATTTAGAAATTGAAGATGTCTCTGTTCAAGCAAGGGATTCATTTTTTATCCTAATAAGATACATGAAGAAGTTAGAGGTTACAGTTACTTGATACAACCCAGAGAAACCTCTTACACATTAATTTTCAGTCTCTTTCCTTTATCATTGGAATTTCAGTGTGATAATGTTTTTGAGATGATTACGTGGTATAAAACCATGAAGAAGAATTCATTTAACAATTAAATAAGAGAGGCTGGTAGGCTGTGCTACACTATGGTTTTCTGATTGAATGATGGTAATGAAGCAGGGAGAGTTTTGACTGGTAAACAGTAGTATTTATTATATTATTGTTCACTGTCTCATGAGTTGAAGGTATTCATTAACTGTAGTTCACATTTTCTATTTAAATTAATGTTTGGGTAGACTTAACCAAATACATGTTCTGCTTAGAGTTATTGTATTAAGCAAAGAATAAATTTTGCTTTTAAATTGCAGTAAACTAAGATGAATAGAAAGATCAATAATTTAATTTTCAGGTGTCTTAAAGATGTCTGTGAAATATATGTTCTGGCATTTCCTGCATCCCGATTTGTATTTTTGGGCAGTTTTAGAGAAGAGAGGATTGCATAGTTGTACCAATTGCCCCATGGAGATCTGTTTTTGCAAATGATGGCTGCTTTTGTACTTGTAGAAACAAGTATCAGATCATTTTATCTATAGTGAATACATCGCTTTAGGTTTGCAGTCAAAGCTGCTAGCAAAAATTGTACTGGCTATTCTATTTAGTGATGTCTTCTGCTGCAGATTGCATCTTGAAAGCAGGAGGAGAGAGCTGTCCCTGCTCCCTTGGGGAGAGGAACCAGGGTGACGGTCAGCACCATGGGTGCAGCCAGCACTGTTGAAAGCACTGATTTTGGTATTTGGCCACCAGGACCCTGTTTGAAGGGTGGGTAGATGTGGAGCAGTAGACACAATGAGTGTTTGGTTGAAAGCTTGAGGAAAACCTGTTAAAATGTCTGCTCATGAGCGTTCACATCTGTGAAATGTTTGGAAAGTATTCCAGGTTAACTGAGTGTGAAATATGGTTCTAAACTCACCTGAATTTTGTGGACCACAATAAAAACGGTCAATGAGATGGTAATAGTAGTAAGAAAGTAAGTAACTAAATGGTTCTTAATAGCATAAGTCAACCCAAAAAGTAGTCCTTACAAAATGTAATTCTTATACAGAATTTTTGACCTTAATATTTCAGAATATTTTTAGTAAACTAAAATAAATTATTTAATTTTAACCTTGCATTCTTAAAAACCTATGGCTGTTATTAGACTAATGGAATAAAAATGGAGATTTTTGTTTGGAGGCGTTGTTCCATTTTCTCTACTGACCATTACTAAAAAGAATCAAACATTAATCAAATGGAGTTTTGATAGCCACCTGGACTTCAGGTACACATTGAACCAGGCATGTTAATATTCATATGGAAGACTTGGTACATTTGATATATATATTTTAATTTATAATTACTATGCTTTCTTGTACAGAATGAAGAAATAGCATGCCAAGTTTCTTCTTTCCATAATTTATAACAGCAGATCTTGTAGGGAATATTGATAACAAGAAATTTGTATAAAATACTACAGTTCCTGCTCATGTAGATTTGCCTAGTAGATTTAAAACATCCCTTACATATGAAACGCAATCACCTGAAATCTAAGAGTTCACCTGCCTTTAGCTCCCATGGGATATTTTTAAATTACATTGAGTTAGTATATTTTTCCTTTTCTCAGGCTAAAAATCTAGGAAGCTCTTTCTAAACCCTCCAACATTTGCTACACTGAATTATTTGAAGTTGTGAACAATATTTGATTAGCACACCCTATTAAAAAAAAAAATAATAATAATAATTGTACACTTTTGGAGCAAATTTGTTAGGTACATTCAGCAGGAGCAAAGGCACCTAAAGTTGTAATATTACTGATATTTTGGTTGTGTTTTAGATCTTGGCAAGCCAATGCCAGTGTCTGCCACTTGAGCCTACAGATCTGGTTGTTTAAAGAATAGTTACACATAAGAAAAAGTCACATTTATTTCTAAATATTCAGCTGTAATTGCTGCAAATATGAGTTTTTTTTATTACCAGTAACAAGTATTATATAAAAGGGCCTAATGTTTCCTAGTTCACCCTTTGCTAATGCAAACAGTTTTCCAATGGGTAGATCTTGCACACAGTGATAACCAAGTGAAAAATTCTCCTTGATTAGAAAATATGATTACAAAGTCAGAAAAAAATGGAAGGAGCAGTTGTAACACCTGAAAGTATTTTCTTTTAAACTGCTCTCAGAGTGGGGGACAAACACAACTTCAGATTCTTTATATTTCAAGTTGGCAGCATCCTGTTAAATTGCTTTGTGAGAGCCGAGTGTGCTGGCTGATGAATGCATACTCTGTGGTGTGTGATACCATGCATATAAAATGGTTTATTGAACAAAATAAACAATTCTTTGCCGTCTCTGACAGACAATTCTACATTTCTCTGCAGTCTCATAAATGACAGCTATGACCAGTCAAAGTAAAATCTACCTGTGCATTTGCAATGTCTTCTCTCTGTTTCATATAACTTAACCCTAAATACCTTTTCAGTAGTGCACACCTGTCACTTGTTTTGTCATATGGAATATCTTAAAATTCTTACTTTTAATAATGTGATATTTTTCATTTTCAAGATAATGATTTCTTTCCCACTGAGCTCATTATAATGCATAAAACTTATTTTATAATAATATATGTAACTTGAAAACTTAGGCTTTCATAGATGTGCAACTTATCTTTCTAATATCTCAAGTGAAGCTGTTGTTTCTTCCTAAACTGAATACATCTAATTTTCCCTTCCATTATTTTCAGCTAGCATACAGGAGGAAACAGGCAGTGTGTGCTATTTAGTTGTTGCTTTTCAAGAAACAAATTTTGTGCCATTATTTTGAGCATCCAGTTTTCTTATTTTCTACATGGAAAAGTGGCACATGGAGCAGCACAGAGACTCTTAACTTTTTTTTTTTTTTTTTAAGTTTTATTCTAATTTAAGAATATATTTAATATCTACTACAGTACATAGTTTTATTCTGTCCTTGCCACTGATTTTGTCTTTGATTTACCTGTGCCAAAAGGCATAGGAAGAAAGAGTAGAGATAGCATGGCCATTATAACTTCATCCAATATTTCAAACAGAGTTCTAAAATTTAAAATGGTCTTGTTTTTCTGATGCATAGTCCTTAGCATGATAAGAATTCTGATCTGTTAGAAACTCTCCCAGCATCCTTCGTTAGTACTAAGTATACTGAAAATAATATGAACAGAATCTGTACCTCACTGATAACTAAGCAGTTCTGTGCTCATTATTTTTGACATCTGAACACAGTCAATATTTAGCTAAAGAGAAGAAGTTGATAAAAACTAAGGAAGTCTTTTTAAAGTATCCAATATAAACAATATATGGTCTGTTGACAGTTGCTTGGGAATTTTGTGTTAATAAAGAAAATTCAGAAGTTAAAAAATAGGTGCACAAGGCTAAGCCTGTTCCAGCTGCTGCATTGTTCCTGTTGGGGCTGACCACCTTCGGCACTGCTGAAAGGAGAAAACTCTTCAGAAGGCTGATTTCATGACTGGTGGATTTAAAAACACTTTGCAAAAGGGAAAAGTGAGCATTTTCCCAATCTACAGCAAAATAGTTCATATTCAGGCAAGTTCCCTGCTTTGGAAATGACCTCTTTCTAGAAGCTCCTAGAAAAGATTTCTGAGTTAAAGAGAAACCCCAGTCTGTGCTGACAGAGGAGCCTTGTGCAGAAATGCAGCCAAGGCAATGTGTATTGCCCAGTCGTCTTTGAGATGGTTGTGTAATGATGTCCTGGGTTAGTGTCAACAGCAAAATACCAGCAGGAGACTGCTCTATTTTCTCTCTCTCTCTCTCTCTCTCTTTTTTTTTTTTTTTTTAATGGTGTTAAGAAGAATAGGCTTCATACTACAAATATTAAGTGAGAGACACATTATTTTATGTTATGCTTTCAATGCAGTGTTTTTCCACAAGTGAGACATTAAAGTTTTATCATTTATATTCAACAACCTCCTCAGCACCCTTGTGCTTTAAAATCCAAATCTAGTTCTGTAATAAAACTATTAATTTATGACCGGTGTGAACTTCTATAGCATGGATCAATATTGATTTTCTGAACCTGTTTCTCACAAACTTGTTAAAATAAACAATCTGATTTAAAAAAAATAATAAAAATCATTATATTTAAATTGAGAAAGAATGTGCTCAAGTCTTATTGCTGTATTTTGAGAGCTTGAAGACTCCTGTGAAGACTTAAACAGACTCGAGCTTGCCTAAGGCAACGCATAATAGTTTTTATGGTTTTCAGTCAAAGAATTCAACATGAGGAGTAAAACAGTTTAATTTATACCAGTCAACAGTAGAACAATTAACTGTTAGAGCAGTTAACAATTCTTGGCTCTCAAGGGCAGATTATTTAGACTCATTTGGGTCACCTCGGTGCATAAGCCACATATGTAGTATCAGGCTGTCTCATTATGGCACTGCAGAATTTGACATATGGTCAGCAATTCCTTGTGTCTAGGGGAGGTGTCTGGTGCTATCTGGGATGTCCCTAGGGTATCCAAGACATCTATGTGGAACTGGAAGATATGACACCAGATCAATGGGAGATCCATGCTCTCCAGTCATACTGACTGGAGGTCTAGCTAAAAGTCCTACCACCTCTGAAAGTGCACTAGGTTGAGTGCATCAACACCACCAGACAGAGCTGGACAATAAGCAGTGTTTGTATTGAATCCTTGAGTAGATAGGGTGATTTGAAACTTTTGATTTTACTCTTCCCACACATATCCCCTGCTAAATTTTTTAGTCATTATTGATCTGAATGCTTTCTGGTCTGGTATTTTGGCTTGGCAGAGGTAAAGGTACATATTTGGTTTGGTCTAAAACATATCTTTTCTTATCTTTTCATGTTTATAAAATTTCCCCAAATTCTGGAAGATAGGTTGGCTATTTATCTACTCATTAAACATGAGCCTTGTTCATGATCATAACTGGGGAGAACGTCTTGTGTTGTATGATTTGAGGACGGTAAGTTAGACAATCTGTGATGCAGCTGTTGGGTATAGAAATGATCAAATGGTTAGAAACACAAGATGGATTTATTGAGGGGGAGAGTCACTAAGGGAAATTTTGATAGTAGCTGGTACAGTGCAAGGTACCCTGCTTTATGATACAGTAACAGATAAGGCCAAATAGGTTCCCTGTCTTCCCTGGAATGCACAGAGGGAGGAAACCTAACTATTCAAGGAAGAGCTTGGATGACTGGATGACTGTCCCTAATCTAATGGTTATTTCTGATCATAACCTAGTTTTTAATAAATTTCCATAAGAAAACATACAGTTTAATCAGAAGCAAGTTGAGATGAAAATATTTGGAAAGGAAATACTTCTTTCTGTTTTGGAGAATTTCTTCTGACCATCATTAAAATAAATTTCCCAGTACTCATAACACAGAATTTGAGTTACATATCTGCAAGCAGAATTTAGAAACAGCTGGCTGGCCTGGGTAAGAACCTCACTTGAGAGTTCCACATGAGCTGCTGCTTATTAGAGATTTCCTGAATCTTGTGTAGCTTTATGGTGCCAACATACAGCTGGAGAAATGTTGATTAATGCAAACTTTGTGGCTTAATCCTTATGAGAACCAGTACCTCAGAGACTCAGAAACAGCACGCAAACTCTGCTGTTCCTATGCCCACAAATCACAGGTATCTAGACTGAAATTGTTGCGTGTTTGTTTCCTCTGAATCACTAAGTAGTAAGTGAGAGATTGTTGCAGAAATAAAAGTGGTTTATTTTTGGTGACAATGAAAGTGGGGAAGGAGGCCATAGGGACTGTTCTAATCACTCCACCATGGTTATAGTGAAGGTATCCTTTCTCTCTCACTGTCTCTCTTTTTGCACACCTGAAAAAAAAAAAAAAAAAGTTCTCTATCTTGTCCTGTAGTTTCCTGAATTAAGTACATCTCCTGTGGACCTCTTGCATACAGATTCGATTAGAAAAGATCCCCTAATGGGAATCACCTTGTTTTCACTTGATTTTGATTTTTTTTAAGTGAAGGATGTAGCACTAATCAATGCAAAATAAGGGAAAATGCTAACATGTGATATCTAATAATCTGCAGGTGGAGCAGATTTGTCTGAGATTTACTGTGTTGTGTGTTTTCTGCTGTTCAAGAGCTATATAAAACAAACATAATAACCCTGCAGTTAAGCTGTGTTTGCTTCTTTTTAACCTCATCAGGGAAACATGTGGATGCTGGAATGTATAAAGGGCTTCCCTTGGCTTCACTTTTTCTTGTATATATCCAATGTACCCCTGTAACCTGTTGCTTCCTACTGTCTCTGGAGACTAGGTCTGATAAAAAGAATAGCTTAAGCAAAGAAATATTTATGATTAATGATTCCTTTTGCTTCTGTTCTTCAAAACTGAAAGCTTTGGTCTCAGTCAGCAGAAAGAATACAATTATCTCCTTAGAAACTTGCAGAGTGTTGGCCATTTTTCAGCATGGATATCACTTCCTGTTTGTCTCAGTGGGAAGAAACAGTACAGAAGCAATCCTACTTCAAGGTAAAGAGGAATAGACAGAGACAGTGAACAGAATAGAATTATAGAACGGCTTGGGTTGGAAGGGACTTCCAAAGCACATCCAGTTCCAACCCCCTGCTATGGGCAGGGACACCTCTCACCAGACCAGGTTGCTCAAAGCCCCATCCCGCCTGGCCTTGAACACCTCAAGGGATGGGGTATCCACAGCTTCTCTGGGCAGCCTGTGCCAGTGCCTCATCACTTTCTGAGTAAAGAATTTTTTCTAATATCTTATCTAAACCTCTTTTAGTTTAAACCATTACCCCTTGTCCTATGGCAAAAAGTCCCTCTCTTGCTTTCCTGTAGGCCTGCCTTTACATATTAGAAGACCACTATAAGGTCTCTCTGGAGCCTTTTCTTCTCTAGGCTGAACAACCCTAACTCCCTCAACCAGTCTTCATAGGAGAGGTGCTCCAGCCCTTTGAACATCTTCATGGCTCTCCTCTGGACTTTTCTAATAATTCCTTGTACTTTTTGTGCTGGGGGCCCAGAGCTGAATGCAGTACTCGAGGTGGGGACTTACAAGAGCAGAGCAGGGTGGGGACAATCAGCTCCCTCACCCTGCTGGCTACACTACTTTTGATGCAGCCCAGGACACAGTTGGCTTTCTGGGCTGCAAGCACACATTGCCTGCTCATGTTGAGCTTCGCCACCAACGCGCCAGGTCCTTCTGCTCAGGGCTGTTCATAATTAGTTCTCTGCCCAGCCTGTATCTGTGCTTGGCATTGCCCCAGCCCAGGTGCAGGACCTTGCACTAGGACTTGTTGAACCTCATGAGCTCCATAAAACATTAGATCCTACTGTTAAACAAGAAGCACACTCTTGGTGTGGTGGAGGTGTGTTGTGTGGCCACTGTTGGTGCTGAGGTGTTGAGTGTCAGGAGCATGCAGAGCCACAGGTGAGCTCCAGGTCTCTTTGTATGGACATAGTACAGATGTCTAAGAAAAGGGACAGTTCCTGGATGCAGTTCAGGTGTGCTGAGTGTTGGATTTGTGTCACTGGGTACTAAAAATCTCTTAAGCTGTATGCTCATTTGGCTGTCTTATCTGATGCTGTGCAGAAGAGTCTTCAAGTGACTTGCTATCTGACTGACTGCCCCTTGAACATTGCTGAGGGCTAGATGCTATTTGGATCTTGGATCTTTGTTTTTGTGTCTTTAGACTCTCAAAATCTCTCCATTAAGAGAGTGCACACTGAGTATTACATACCATAATCTACTCAAAGTGTGGATTTAAACAGGACCATACATCTTTATCCTGTCCAGGGGAAATATTTTAGTATGATCATCATTCTTTTTATTTAAGGAAAAAAAAAAGACATCGTAAAAGTATCTTTGATGATGATGCTTAATGGCTATAAGAGAGATAATGAGGCCAGCTCAGGAACCACAGCCTTAGCAGCAGAACTACAGCTTTAGTAGAGTTTGCACTTTGTATTTGCGTGGTGCCTTTGGTGATAATATTTAAAAATTCATTTTCAGCTGTTTTTGTCAGATGTGTTTTGCTAGGGGCTGCAAACTAAGGGTTGGAATAATGACTTCTATCCTGTATGTATTCTCTGATCAGCCCTGTAAAGTAAGAGCTTTGTCATTCAGTTGTAAAAAAAAAATCATGGTGTTGGTACAGTTTTGATTACCATTACAGCACTTACATTTTTTTTTTTCTTGGTATAACTATTTTTTTTTAAAATTCACCTCAGATTTTATCTTAATAGAACTTAGTATAGCTTGCATGTGACATAAGCTTGCGTTGTTGAGACTTTTGACATGACTGAGATGAATTCCTGCTTGAATCAGTTAGTCGTTCAATTTGTCTGGGAATATAGTGCAGACAGAATATCAGATCTACCAGAATTTGAAACACTGGCCAGATTTTGAT
The DNA here is from genome assembly GCF_965140915.1 of Aythya marila. Taxonomy (NCBI): domain Eukaryota; kingdom Metazoa; phylum Chordata; class Aves; order Anseriformes; family Anatidae; genus Aythya; species Aythya marila. The sequence goes on along the minus strand of NC_139045.1, from coordinate 29,366,291 downwards.
CTCAATTAAAGATACATGTTTGAAACAGATGTCAGTGGAACTTAGGTCAGATTTATATCCATGTAATTGAGACCAGTATCTAAGCCTCCTTGGCTAGTCTGTTCCCTGAGATGTTTTCTTCCCCTGTGCATTACACAAATTGGTCCTGTTTTGTCTTTTATATAACTGGTTATATGTTTCCTTTTGATCACATTCTGTATGCCATTTTTGCATCAGTCTTAACTGGGTGTACCCAGTTCATTATTGCAATTTATCTTAAAACTTTTTGAATGACTGGCAATCATAGCAAGTAAGAGAAACATCAGGATATCTTTATCTAACTCATTCAGATATGAGCATCTATGTTCATCAAATGACATTATGGATGGGTTGAATATTTATTGTTGTTACCATGTTCAAAAATATGCTGAACAGAAGTCACAAGTCTGTACGAGCAGGGTGAAATGAGTTGCTTAATGATGAGTGCCCTGGATTAGCATTTGTTTGCTTCTGAGGAATTGGCAAACCGTGAAGGTAATGCTGCTTGGCAGACTAATCCTGACTGCAACTGTCTTTTCCTCTGCAAGCTTTACTCAATGATTCAGTCAAGCTGGGAGGGATTTTCAAAAAAGGTATAATTGACCAGCTCTGTTGACGTTTTTGTAAAGGTCATCTTTGGCCTGTTACAGGTCTTGAAAGATGCTGACCCCTCTTTTCCTTTTTTACCAAACATATTCTGTTGTACTGTGATCTTAAACACTTAACCTAAGTACCCAAGCTACCATGGGTTTCTGCTAAAATCACCAGAGGGTGATAGCACTTCTAGAATACAACTCAGTAGACTGAAGATGTCTGTCTTTTGGTCTTTTTTTTCTTAATTTGAACAGGCAGACAAGACTGACTTGGTTCCTGATTTGAAGTGGGTTGAATTCTTGATGTTGTGTCTCAGTGTTTTGCAGTAAAAACAGGCTAATCCCTTCCTTACACATAATGTGAAGGCAATACTTTAAAAGTTGTGGATTTCCGGAGGCATACGTATATCTAGGATTGATAGAGCTATTTTCTTCAATTTTAAATCAAGTGCTGGAAATATATGCTTTCTAACTGTAAAGGATTTTGTGAAGATTAATGCTTGCAGAATATTTGAAGACATAAAGCACTGAATAAATGATACTTTCCATTATGTTATTTTTTGTAACGTTTGTTTGATGGAAAAAGAGAATTTCCTATACTGTGGACCAAGTGAAATAAATACAATAGACTTCTCCAGTACAGTGATTGTGCTTTGTGATTAAGGAAGTGCCAAATGGTTCAGTGCTCCTAGGTGTACAGGAGTCACACTTCTGTTCATCTCATTTTGAAGTGAAATGCTCTGGAAATTGAATATATGAGCAATGTTAGATAGTCAGGAAGATACTGATAGAATAAAGTAAGTTGCTTGAAATTAATTATTTGGGAAGTGCTTTGCAAAGCAGAACTATAAAGAGGTAAAATTTTCAGCTGGCTCATTAAAATATGGGCACGTTATATTCATCAGTGAATTAGTGATTAATGTCCCATTTTATTTTCATGTAAAGTATAATATCTGAAACACTGATGTATGCTTATTTCCAAGATACATAGTTTCCAAGTGGTTCATTTGTGAAGGTGTAGTTTAATTAATCGTTTATTATAAATTTTGTCTGATTTTATACCTTGAACATTGATATTACTGTTTTGAGTTAGTTAAACTTAGCTAAACTTAGATCTGAATCCAACAAATTTGTCATCTGTATTTGATTCTTTTTCAGATGGATTTGAACAGAATAATTTTCATTTCTGAAATAATTTATGCCATTTTTCACTTTTCTGTATGTCTGAGTCCAAGGCTGAAAGTTTAATAAGTGCACAGGGAAAAGACCTCTAATAACATTAAGAACCTGTACTTTTAGATAGGTTCCTACTGTGTTGTTTTAGAGAGAACAGAGTCACCTGGCTCCCTTACTGATTTCAGGCACTGAATATCAAAACACAAAGCCAACCAACCAAAACCCTTATCTCCCTGTCCTTATTACATAGATTACATAGGCACCAAATCCTATTTTAAAAAGTGCTTTGGCCTTAAAGTCATGGGCATTTATTGTATTCCAAATGCCTATGTAACTTCTAAAGTTCAATGTGTATTAAATGTATGTATGTTATACATAGTACATGCATTTTTTTTGTGGAAGGTTTCCTCTGGAAGTAGACTCATATATGTTAGGATGGACCTGTGGTGTGTTCTCATAGGAATCTTACTAATGACATTAAAGAAAACTGCCTCATGGTGGTGTACTGAGGAGCATGTTTGTGCCGTATTATTCAAATTCAGTCATTGTGAGCTGGGCGATGAATGTGTTGGGCTCTGTCAAAAGCAGGGTGTTTCTAGATATTGAGCAAACCTCCAGTGGCAAGCAAGCAACCAAATGGGAATTCTCAGCATTGCGATTTTGAATTTGATCACTTGTATTTTACCTTTTGTACTGAAGAGCTGAAGAAATTACCCCCCCCCCCTTTTTTTTTGGGGGGGGTGGGGGGGGGGGCGAGCAGTGGGGATGGGGGGGCGAGGTAGGTACTGGAACAGGTTGAAAAGAGCAGTTCTGCAGTATTTGTGCTGGGAAGGGCATCACAAGTCAGGGGACCAAACAGTTTGAGGGTACAGGTAGTCAGCACTGCTTAATACATTATCCCATAAAATGCAGCAGCAGCAATGCCATACTGCGGGGGGTCATGCTGGTGTACCGTGCTTTGTTCAACTCTGTCTTCAGAACCCTACGGTCCATTTGCTATAAATAGTTCCCTTCATGGTACATTGTTCAGTGTGGAGCAGATATCTTCAGCAGAAATCATTCCACTCTGAGTCAAAGTCAAATTTCAATGTTAGTGACTACAGGGGAAACTGAGAGTTCAATCAATAATCTCCTTGTCCCCCTGTTTCCATGTAGACGTTGATTCATTGTGTACCCAGATACTCTCTGTTTCTTAATTAAGAAGCAATGAATTGATAAGTGGCATTGACTTTTCAGAATACTGCCAGGGCTAGATCCCCTTGGGTTTCTATCCCTCCTGCAACTGAACACTTCAGCCTTCAAAAAATTTGTTTTGGCTTCTGAAGTAGGGATGTCATATCATTTTACAGTAGTGAGTGTTTCTTCCCACTTGCAGCAATGTGGAAATCACCACAGGGACCAAGATTGTTCAAGTGTTCAGCAAGAAAAGCTATATCCCGTTCATAAATCTCTAAGTCAAGTCTGAAATAAAAGTCATGCAGCAAACCAGAAAATGAATTTTATTTTAAATCGAAACAGGGATCAGCAGATATACCTTGGGATTTGGAAATGATTAAGTGTAAGATTCAGTTAAGAAGTTTCACCTCTCAAGAAAATATAAAGCAAACATTCTTATACCCGACCTATAGATCTTTACTGTGTTCAGCATAATAAAATGACTGATCCAATCATGTATTGATGCAGAAGATCTTGGAGCATTTTTGCTGAGATGTGAGTCAATAATACATTTTGTGGTTTGGGCTTTTCTTTTCTGGTTAAATCGTGTTTTAGCTTCAGTTTTCCTCTCCCTCTGAATTGTAAGTCCTACTGGTAGCTGTCAAAATGTGCTAAAGGCTATGCTTCATCTAATCTTTGCTAATATTAATGGGAATCTCAGTGTAAATTGAGATTCCAATCCTAAAGACTCAAGCTTACTCACTCTGTTTATTGTCCTGTAGAGTCGTATCCAGCAGAGAAATTGAGAATCTGAAGGAAAAGTATTGGGTAAAGTATGTAAATCCAATGTCCTAAGTGGATAAAATTAGAAAACTAAATTAATGGTGTGTCTAATTGATTCAATGTGTGCTTGCAGTTTTCAGTGTTGAATCTTAGAATGATTTTCAAAGCCTGTTTAATTCCACCTTTAAGGGACTCCTCCCTGCACCAGTTCTTAAACAGACTTTGGCTTTGTTCTTCTTGACTGTCCATGTTGGTTTTTAGGGTTTGGATCATGCTTTCCTCTACTGTAACTAAGATGATGTCTTCCAGATCTTGCTTTTCCAAATGTAAAAGCCACACTGCTGGTAGTGTTGTTCTTGTCTTATGGTAAAGATAATTTTGTCACATTTGGCTCCTGTTTACTTAATTTGCCGGGCTAAGGAAAGGACTCATATCAAGAGTTAACATAGTTTGTGTGGTATGTGGAAAAGGTATTCAGTCTGTGCTGCTGATGCATCACCAAAAAAACCCAACCAACAGATAACCTCATGCTTCCTGTGCATAAATTATGTATCAGCATAAATTCCAGTAGACGATTTCACTGAATATGGAAAAATACATGATGGACAGTGGCTTTTGCCATTTCAAGAGGGGCTATGATCATACTTCTGTTGTGAAAACAGCCTCTGTGTCTTCCACACCATAGCAGAATCTGGTCTATCGGAGCACTCCTTAGTCTGTTACTAAATATAGGAAAGCACAAACCATTAGTCACAGGCTTGGGCCAGTATTGGGGCTGTTGTGGGCTATCCCCTTCTCAGAAACAGAATGATAAGTCTTTGAGTTTGGGTTTCTAGGCGCTCACGCACAGACCACATGTTTACAGTGCCTGGACTCTCATGGGGTAGCTTTCCCCATGGGGAGACTAGAGAGGGCAAACCCTGCCAGTTTTGTGAATGATATCAAGAACAAGCATTTTGACATTTGGGAATAGGAAATGAGTCCTTCCTGTGTTTAAGCTTCATATGCTTTTTTGAAATTTCTCCATGCTCTCTCCTGCCTTTGCCTTTCCTCTTATGATAAATTCCTGTGAGTGAAAAAATATATTTTATCAGTTTCTGAATCACTCTGTGCCCCACCAAAGTGGAGCAGAGTTTTTAGTTCCTATTTCACCTAGATTCTTGACAGACAAAATTCTTCTTGCTTTTAGCATATTCCTGTGAACAGGAGCAAGGGGTGCTATTTTGATTTGATATTATCTCCATTTAGCTTTGTCTGATTTGAGGCAGGACCACTGAGGCAGTGATCTCTGACTCTGAAGAAAGCTTGCTCAAGTCAGAGCTCTCATAGCAGATCTGTCAAAACTGACTTTAATCCATCACTGATCTTCCTAAAACTTATTTGTGTTATTTACCTTCCATTAGCCTATTAGCAGAAAACTGCTGCTAGAATCTGAGAGACTGAATGCTTTGCTTTTATGTGTTAAAATTCATTTGAAGTAAAATACTTTTGTAAATGGGATAAAAAAAAAAAAAAAAAAGAAAGAAAGAAAGAAAGAAACAGGTACTTTTTTAGCTTAAGCTCAAAAGTAATAATACTAAAATATGCTGCTGCATCAAATCTGTAGCTAAGAGAATTAAGTATCTGGAAATGGAGAGGTGCTAGTACTAAGCTTTTTTTTTAATAGAATTAGGATTCATAGAGCTGGGAAGACTGAAAAAATAGCTTGGCTTCAGGACGGATGAAGCATTTATTATTAATTAATGCTTGGGAAGATCATGTTATAATAATGGCCTGAAAAGATCAAAGGGTATAAATCTTCCAGGTTTCAATTCACAAAGTTTTTAGTCATGATGAAATTTATCTGAAGAAGTAGTGCCATGAAATTTGGTATTAAGGTTGGATGGGGAATTCTGAAAGTAATTCTGGGGATAATATTTAAGATCAGTTATTGTTTGGATTAAAATGAAATATAACTATTATGATAATCTTCGTTGCAATGTCCTTCATCAAATCATCTCATTATTACTTCTGCTGCAGGCTGTTTCTTCTTTCATCTATACCCAGACTTCTCAAGGAGAACTCTGCTGAAATCAGATTGAGCAACCTGATCTGAAATCAGTTTTGACTCTCTTCTGAGAGGCAGGTTGGATTAGAGGATCTCCTGAAGTCGTATCCAACCTGAATTATTCTATGCTCCTGTATTATGTTGATGAGAGACCAGACAAAGGCCCAAATAGCAGGGAATGTATTCGAAATTTCAGGTACACTGGGAAGGCAGAGAGCTGCCACAACACAGAAGTGTAATTGTAGCTTTTAGCATTAACTGACTGGAATGTAAAACTCTGCTTTGCTAAAATCAAAAGAGGAGAAACAAACTGGGGTGAGCAAGGAAGGGAAAAATATCTTGGTGAGATGCTTTAATCCACTTAATTTTGTGGTCCTGCTGCAACTGTAGCAATAAATGTTCAGGGATTTTATTTTAGGAGGGATCAGAGATTAGGTACAGGCATATGTTTTGTAAGGGGTACACTGGACGGGAGAAAAGCAGCAGGACAGTCAGCAGCGAGGGGCTTCTGTGTGCTGTGTCAATGATGCTGTATACTGTAGCATATGTCAAGGTGGGAGAAATGTGTTTTTATGCCTATGAATTAATCTGCTTTTGCTAAGAGGCAGGCAGGTACACTTCAGTTGTAGTTTCACTTCTAATACTTCTTTACTTTTTTTTTTTTTCTCCCCCTTTTATTCTTTCCTCTTAGCTCATATTAATGCCATTGCTTTTTAAAAAGTAATTCCAATATTTTCTTTGCTTACCCTGACTGACTCAATCCTCAGTTGGTAGTCATCAGCACCTGTGTTTTGTGCACTGAACTAAATGACCTTTTCTACCCACTCAGGACATTCTTTTTTTCCACCTCATCTGAGACTGATACTTTCCTCATCAACAGTGAACATGCCAATTTAAAGCTAAGTGGGAAAACTGAACTCTGGCATGCTAGTTCCAGCAGGCAGCCTTAATTTATATGCCAGTAAGTTGCATGGATTTACAACACTCCTTTTATTCAGAACAAAAATGAATAGTTGCCATGGTTACCGTGAAATCACAAGATACTATACAAAACTGGGAGATAAAAAGCATTATCATTAAAGCACACATTTGCCAATGAATAAGAACAGTCCTTTCCTTTCAATAATGTTTTTAACCAACAGAAGAGTGACATCATGCCAGTTGCTTTTATACGCAATGACAGAGTACTGAACCCTTCACAGAGTGACCATAAAGATAGTGCATTTCCAAATTTGTCTCAGATGTATCCCTGGAATGTTTCTAGAAACAGTCACATTGAAAGAAACTGGTGCCTTTACTCATTTCCATATAAGAACATATTTTCTTTGCATGTGGGAATATACCTGTTTTCCATTGCTTATATTTAAACCATGAAAAAGAAATGCTTTCATACTTGTGGTAGACAAATTCTGGCTTCTTAACCTCTCTTGGTACTCTACATAAGCGTATTAACTGTGGTGAGAGTTGCACTGCTGTTAATATCAGTGAGCCCTGAATATACCAAAACTTTGGCAATCTAGATAAAAGAGAAATGGGCATGCTTTTGCTGACTTGTGTGTCAGGAATCAGGTATTCATACATTTCCGGCCCTCTGTGCCAGTATAACCTCCTGCCACAGAGCCTAAATGACCTGTATTTAGTTGATTAAGACTCACTGGAGTGCTTTGCCACAGTATTTTCAGGACTGGGGAGAGCACTCAAAGAAAGTGAAGATGTTGACAAAGCTGCTGAGAGGATTAAGCACAGAGGAAATTTCATAGACTACAGAGGGAGGAAGTATGCAGCCCAAGTCTGTTGGACTAGCTAGCTTTGAGAAAGGTCAGACTAAATAAACACATTTTAATGTTGCTTAACTCTTTCCTTTCCTGGATCTTATTTTGTGCAGTGAGCTCTCTGTTATGAAATAGCAGGAAAAAATTCACCTTTATGTCCTTATTTATGGTAAACATGTAACTGGCTGGTGTTTTTTCCTGCTTTGAAATGTCTATCCTTTTTGAGAGCAGTCAGGCTCTTCTCTACTATTTATTCATATAGGTATCCTTGATAAGGTCAATGTATTTTTGAGTGACTTCATTACAAAATAAAGGTCATGATCCTGTGTTAGAACAAAAGTACTGGAGCGGGTTCGTATATCAAGAAAAAAGATAAGGTATAGAAATGTACCTTTTTAAGGCCAAAATTACATAGAATGGTGATTGGTTACCTTGAAAACTCTAATTAAATCTAATTAAAGAAAGTGGATATTTATTTTATCTGGAATCACTGAAGATAAAGTCCAACCATCAGTGAATAAGCTACATACTTAATATAGTTCTGTAAGATGGATGAAAACATGAATATGTTGCTTCCTTAAAAGTCTAGATGTCATTTTGATTTAATACTTATCACAAGTTCATATCAAATCTTGAACATATCATAAACCCTCTAACAGTAAACCAGCAGCAATTGTTTTTATTTCTTATAAAAACATTGAACCGGCTTCATATCTTAAAAAGGTGACCAGTCTATTTGTTATACATATTATACCATTAGGTATACTCGTAGTTGTAGTAGAGGAATATAAACTGAGCAAAAGCAGAGGAGTATTGTGAAAACTTAGGACTTTATATTCCATGTTTTTTTTTTTTTTTGTAGTGTAATTATTTATATTTATACTCCAAATTCTTTATTTCCTGTGACAATTACAGAGATAAGAATTTTCCTCATAGTGTTAAAAAACATGTGCACAAAAAAGCCTTGACTGTCCAAGCATGAATTGCATTTATACAATATTTGAAGCACTTTTTTTTGCATGCCAAGCGTGCACGAACTGCCAGTCATGAACAAATTTCCATCCTGACTATGTATCATAGCCTTATTTATAAATACCATATATAATCATGGAGCAAATGGAAGGAGCCAGGATGTACATGTTTATCTTATCACAAATGTGCCTGTGATGTTTGAACCTCTTTGGGCCAATCCAATGGAAAAGGATCCAATGGGAAGGGCTCAGCACAGGATATCTGAAAATAAACTGACTGGAGAAGAAACTGCAGTACAAGACAGAGGGAACCTCCAAAATGAAAAGGATGAAGTAGAATAATTATTGATGTTATTAGACATGCTTTGATACAGCCGTGGTATCCAGAGACAGGAGAATGGCAACTCTTAACATCTTAAAATAAATAAATACATAAAATGGTTGGGGTCAGTGTGGGGAAGTGCAGGCTGGCCAGTCTGACTCCTGTACCAGGCAGGTCAGCAGAAGCTCTGTTGACAGACAGTCTGCAGGATGGTGTTCAGCAGAGCTGCGGTGACAGAGGACTTGTCTTTGTAAGGCTTCTTGGAATCCTTTCAAGGTGCCAGCAAGCTTATCGATGGGTTGATCCCAATTTAGTGAAGTTTTCAAAAGGCAAAGCTTAAGAGTTTTTAATTCATCTGAAGGGATGAGAGGAAATATCTTGACATGAATTAATAGGTGGCTGAAAGGTACACAGGTGAATGTCTTGGTTAGAGACAAACACTTTTGAAGGTCATAAAGTTTACGGATGATAATGTAATTCAAGGTAGTAAGCATAGTCATTGTAGATTCATAGAAGGACTTTACAAGACCCAGGTAACAACTGAATGATAGGCAAAATGATAGATAAATGTGAAGTGATCCACCAGGGAAAATGGACTGGGCTTTACATATACAGTGGCAGGCTCTGAACAAGACATCTCCCAGTGTTTTCTGTGATGACTATCTCAGGTTGTGGCAGATTTTAGTGGGACCCATACAGGTTTGTAATGGATAATGCAAAGTAAATCACTCTGCATGCATTGCAGGAAGAAGAAATCTTTTTCTCAAAGTCAGTCCATGGTCATTTCTGAATGACAGAGGAAGGTCTTGAATCATGCTGTAGCCCATTCCATTAACTGAGTAGCATTGTAGTTTCCATTTTTAGATCACTTCACAGGGTGCAGCAAAGGAGCAATCTCATTGCCTTCCCAATACAATCTGGGCTTGACTGTGTATACGGGCTTTTGAATTACTCATGTCCAACCTCTTCTCCCCAGTATTTATTCAGGGAAATTTACTCAAGAAGATGCATTTTTGGGCACATATCCAACTTTTATGAGTAAAATAGCATTAGATGTGAGAGAAAGCAGAGCCATTTCAAATGATTATGTCAGTCAGGCAGGGAAAGAAAACAATGTGATGCGAAAAAATATACTATTGAATATTCATAAGAATCAAGCCTATTTAAACCAATGTTGTTCCAATCAGCCATTTATAAGTAATCCACAGGTTAAAATTTGTGTACGGTAGAGATTCCATAAACAACTGGAAACTGCAAACAATGAAGTCATTCAGTCAGTCAAACGGATAATCCAACAGTAGTGAAAAGAGTAACAATTAACTTTTTTTTTTTTCCCAGAAATGGTCTGTGCTGTTTTAATATATCATGCAGCTAGAACATGACCTGCAACAGAGCCCTATTTAGTGAATATGGGATCCAGTTCTGGAATCCAAATTTCTGATGTCTATGGGAGTTGATGCTGTTGGCAGGTAGCTGTATCTCTGATTTATTACAGCACAGAATAGTATGTCCTGGCAGTTGGGGCTCAGGACAGGTGTGACTCACTTACTCACTTGAAGTCACAGTCCAGCACAGTAAATGCTTCTGATGAATTCCTTGCTTGGCATTGCAGGTATATCTGAATGCATTTTTTTTTTTTTTTTGGTCTTATCTAGGAAATTATTAAGGAATGCTGACTGTTCCTTACAGCAAAAACCCATGATCTAGGGAGAAAAACAGTATGCATAGAAGCTGTGATTGTCCAAGCTCACCTAGCAAAACCAAGACTAGAACAGAAACTACTTGATTTAATTTGCAAAGTAGTCTTCTGTCTAGCTCTTAGCCCTTGTAAACTGCTCAGGGTCTTGCATTGTTCGTTATCATGCTTCACGTTTCCAGCTTGTTAACTAGAAGTTTCTTTTGAAATCTGTGTGGCTGTGACATCAATAGATTAAGATTTCTCTTCTCGCACTTCAACATTGTATGTAGACTTTTTTCATTGTTATAAAAGAACTGGGGAATAGAATGACTGGGAACTGTATCTGAAGTAACATGAGCTAATAAAGTCCTTTTGTTAATTTCGGATTTAAAGAAATGTTATTTTCCAAGAGTATATAGTCAGATGAGCTGGAATCATCTTTTTAAACCAGAAACAGTGAGTTTTATTCACTATTTCAGAGAACTTATCCAAGAAATAGGAGATCTGGTTTAGGGGGTATTTTCCAGGAGTATTACCTAGCTACTGGGGAATATACTACTCTCTTATATATTATAATATCATAATCATAATATAAAGTGGAAACAGCATTCATTTTGAAGATGAGAAAAAACAAACAAAAAAACCCACACAACATAAGGCCAGAAAGAACCCCAACAGAAGAGTGTTTAATAGCTAAGTACTCATAAGTGGGAGAAATAGGTTCTGTTTTATACTTACTGGAAGGTTTGTACATTTATTGTTAACTATTACTGTATTAAAAAACAATCTTGAAAAAATTCAGTCCTGGGACTGGAAGCAAGAGTCTCTGTTCTACTGGAACTGGTTTAAATGGCATCATTGATGTGGTCTCTGCTGTTTGTATGTGGATATACATGTATTTATACACATATGTATGCATGTGTAAGGCAACCTTTAAGCGTCCCTATGGATCAGTCCCTTCTAAGGGCTACAGGTGGACCTGAAGTGCTGCACACCTGACAGCTGGATTACAGCACTGTTTAGTCAGAACATATATGCCTAGCTGTTTTGCGTGAGGGATGAATTCCTGCAGAAAATAAACTGTATTAAAGGCTAAGGAAATTGAAGAGATTTTTTTTTTTTTTTTTCCTCCTCACAATGCTGCTGTCAGGTGAGTTCAGGTGTGAAATATGTTCAGTGGTGTCTACAACACTGTATTTCTGAATTCCTTAAATTCTGTTTTAGCCACATAAACTACCTTTAGACCATGCTGTTAGCCTTTCTGAGGCTTAGAGTATTATCTACAAAGTAGTGGCAAAACTATAATGGGGGTAATAATGGTAATATAAAACAAATGTGGCAATATAAAGAGGGATATAATGGCAGTAAATGCCAGGTACTTGCAGAAATTGGACATTCTTCTTGTTCTGAATTCTTTGACTGGAATCATAACTATGATTTCACATCAACTTAGGCTTTCTTGGAAGAGTTAAAATCTTTAACAGAGAGGAGTAAATAATATAGATGCACTAGTCAGATGTTGCTTTAAGCTGTCCTCCTTACAAATATAACAATATCTACTCAGTCAGGAAACAGAGACAATGCACCCTTAGCTACCCTTGTGTAGCTGAGTCTGAAGTGGAAGTCAAATGCTTAGAATGGTAAACTGCCTAAGCTAAAACCATACTGGAAAAAATGGTTGCTGAATTAAAAATACATGTGAATGTACTGGTTTATTTGGTACAATATTTTGAAAATGCAAGAGGGACACACTTGTCAGATTATGCATTATTAGAAAGTGTATTATATCCACCTCTTCCCCCACGTGTAATATTGTTGTAAAGTGACTAGCTAGCTAATAATTGTAATGCTATTATAACCTCCTAACAGTGAAGTTTCTTAGATAAAGGGCACTGTGCATCCAAAAGGTGCAAAAGTAATATTTTGTGTGTATTATTTTCAGTGAAAATAATATTTTCCAGATCTAATTACAAGATAAGAGTATCTTGGATCATGAGGACTAACTGTAGATGCCAAACTAATATATCAATAATAATTACAATCTTGCACCTTTTTCAGAGCTCAGAAGGAACAGATCCTAGCTATTTCCAGCACAGAGCATCTTGGAGTCAACAGCTGAAGAAATGAATTAGCATACCTCTTCCCTGTGCCTGAAATTCATTACTTTTCCTTAATAAGGTATTTCTTCTTATAACTATTTCCCTCTTTCAGAATATTAATGAATTTCCTAAAGTCAAAAAAAAAAAAATAAAAAAAATAATCTGTATTGCTGTGAAGAAACAGTACATTAAAGACCTTGTGACAGAGAGATACTATCTGTCTAAGGAATGGAAAGAACCTCAGGCTTATTGGATCTCAAGATTGCCTTAGGAAGAAGGAGCAAATGGACTTGGTGCAGATGTTTCAAAATAGAGATAAAAAGCTGGGTTTATATCAGAAGAAAGTTAAAAGCTATACTGAGGTTCCAGAGAATGCACTTGCTGTTGATGGTTATATGTTGGTATACTTAGGAAAATTGTAGAACACCAAAAGTGTTTAAAAAATGCATCTTATTACAAGTACAATGCATCTTATTTTACACTAAATTAAGATAACAAAAAATAAAATTAAATGAGAAGCATCTCACATATCATGGATTTTTTAGTGTCTTTTTTCATCGTCTATGTGAGTGAGCTGTCTAATTATTCTTTATCTAGCTTTAAAACCTAATAAAACCTTTTTATTTTCACCTGAATATTTTTATTTTTACTTTGTGTAACTCTAATTAAATTCCTTGATGGAAAAGAGAATACTGAGGAGAGACCCCGTTAATGTATACAAATATCTGAGGGAAGGGTGTTGAGAGGATGTAGCTGGTCTCTTTTCAGTTGTGCCTAGTGACAGGACGAGAGGCAGCAGGCACAAGCTGAAGCACAGGAAATTTTGGCTGAATATGAGGGGGGGCACTTGTTTACTGTGAGGGTGACAGAGCACTGGAACAGGTTGCCCAGAGGTTGTGGAGTCTCCTTCTCTAGAGATATTCAGAACCTGTCTGGATGCCATCCTGCGCAATGTACTCTAGGTGATCCTGCTAGGCAGGGGGGTTGGACTGGATGATCTTCAGAGGTCCCTGCCAACCTCATCCATTCTGTTGCTCTGTGATGAGGGGTGTACAGTATCTGATGATGTTTCTTGTGTTGTCAGCCTCTTCGTTGCTGACTGTTTTGTTTGTAGAGATGTTTTGCTTTTTAAGAGTCATCAGACGTTTCCTTTCTTTTGCACTGAGTAGAAACCTAAATTAGTGACATACGAATAACCTTTACTTTGGAAGTTAGTGTCCTTAGGAATAATCTGTACTAATATAAATCAATCAGTGTCATCAAACCTGTACCAGAAAACAACAAGCGCTAGTAATTCTTTTAAAAGTCTTTTTGAAAAAGACTTATAAAGTTAATATATCTTTTACCCCTAGGGTACTAAACAGCTTAAAACACAATAAGCTTAACTTAACAGTTAATTGCTCTTATGTTTTGGTGCACCAGCAAATCCATCAATATAAAGATAGTAGACTCTGCATTCTTCAAAGGTCTTCTCTTTTGTCTCAATTAAAATGCGATCAATATGGTCTCAATTTCGCCAGCTTGCATGCAAGTTACCAGACAATTGTGTGCATCCCTATTTGCCACTGTGCTCCACTGGAATAATTCAAGAATCCATCTTGTGACAACCTAGAGATGTTTTGTCACCTGTAGATTTTTATAAAATAGGAGAGGTTCTTCTTTGCCAGTAAGTACCAGGTGTCAAGAGCTCTTGGGATTAAGGGTTAGGTTGGATTACTTCCATTAATATGAAAGAAAAGGTGAACAAATGATTTTCACAGTGGTTAGAAAGGAAACATCAGCATTCTGAAAATCTAGGAACACTAAATTGCAATTAATAGAATCAATGACAGTGACAGTATCTACTATCTACATCTACATCTATTGACTCCCTTCTAGTCCAACTGAGGGCTGTCTTGCTGCTGCACAGGTTTCATTCCTTTGGAGAAAGATTTCATTATCCTTTCACTTGTTTTTATGTCACTCTGCTGCATGTCCCAACAAAAAAATATCCAGTGAGAAGAAGGATATGAGAATATGAGTCTTAGTAATATGCTTTGTACACAGCATAATTTTTAAAAGAATGATTTATAAAAAAATAAAGTTATTATTTTGTCTATGATTTTTGGGATATTTCCCAGCTGAAAAACACTGGAGAGACAGTTTTTTGAATACTGACAGTATTTTTGGCTACTATACAGTAAACATCCAGTGGTCTGTGATGTAATCTGTGGCATTTATTGGCAGCTTGCCAGAAGCTGCATTGCAATTTTCAAAATATCCTTTTTTTTTTTTTCTGTAAAATGGATTTCACAGGAATGCATTTACTATTTTAAACTACTTTTAATAGCAGATATAGCTAGTCAATTATAATAATAAAAGAAAAGGTAAGTATGTAGTTGTCTTTTATTCATTCATGGTAATACATTACAAGTTACAATATGTATTCTAGGTCTTTTGCAGGTATGTTTTCTGCTGACACCTTATTCCTTTAAATCATAATATTTTAAATAAGAAGAGTCAATTTCCAATTCATTGTATTTATCAAAGTATTTTTAATCTAGTCATGAACAATGTGCTGAACATATTTTGTAAATGTTTCATGAATTTCTTTTCTGTAATGGTTGTGAAGTACATAATTAGATGTAATGTATACCAACAGGCAAGCTGCAACTTCTGAATATTAAATAATTTCTCATTTTTTAGTTATACTTTTGACATTTAATTGACCTTTCCAAAAAGAAACAGTGCATACATAAATGTACTTATGTTTACTTGTTGAAGTTATAATTTTCTCAGCATTGATTGAAATGATATGTTAGAAATGCACAATTAACAGATTTTTATTTTTCCTTTTATGTTTGTGCTAATTAGTAATAGGATATTTTTTTAAAATACGACATTTAATCATTACTTAAAATGATGGGAGGAAAAAAACTTGTGAGAGAAGCCAGGTTCTGTCTTGCAAGTTTCTCTTGCAAGACTGCTGTGTCTTTCATGGAGATGTGGGCTGTGAGTTCACATATATTTCAGAGAAATCATGTCTTCCTAAAATCAGTCTCTTGTATACTTTTTCAACTCTCCCTCAAAGATATAATTATCTGAGGTTTGGGCAGAAGGCATACTGATGCAGTCAGATGAGCTGACTATGTACTGATTTTGCATGTCAGAACAACTGAGACTGCAGTGCCTCCTGGTTTGTAGGGGCACTCTATTGTCTAAGGCATTTTTGGAAGTTCTATTGTCCAGATTAATCATCTAAATCTTATATATCTGTCCTTGGATGTGTTACATGTTTATATTCTTATTGTCCTGCAAAGTTTTTACCTTTCTAGGGGCATGGAGCAATGAGTATCTGAGGATTGCTCCTACTTCTCACATGTTGCATGGGAATAATTCTTATCTATTTGGTGGATTTTACATTAGGTGTCACAATTACATAGGGAAATGTTTTCTAGATATGGAATTCAATATCTGATTCTCAGTCTAGTTTGTAGTCCCAAGCCTTGCCTTTTCTTAATTTCTTGCTTTCATCTATCTTCAGAATTATCATGCCAGAGAGCTATATAATTCTTTATAAATTTCACCTATAAAACTAGTTCAGACAGTTCTTTACTAGACAGTGATTTTTTTTTTTTATTCTCTCTGTTGCTCATTTTCATTGTCTACGCAGAACAAAAGCTTTATTTGAAATATAAACTACTGAAGCTGGAAAACAATCATGTGAGAGGTACTATATTTTATTGGTGCAAAATGAATAGAGAAACTGAAATCTTGAACTTTTCTGTTGAAGAAAAGAGAGCACAAGTAGATGTGAACAACCCCGTTGAACTGTTTTCAATATTAGTTCCATTATAGAAATTGCCAGATTATGCCCTGTTGACACTTTGTCTTCTTTCCAGATGTAACTGGGAAAATATTTCAGTAAAACATCTGTGGAACTCTTTGTGCCTAATACAAGCTTCTCTGTAGTGGATTTTAACTTTTCCGGTCATTCACATGTAGGCATTTAAAATAAAAATATGCATAATTTTGTTTTCTTGCATACATTTTGTTAATCTTACATTACCTAGAAATTCTTAAAAGTTCTTTCAGTGAAATAAAAGGTCTGTTGCATACTGTTGTAACTGTGAAACAAGCACACATTTTCATTTTAGCTAGACAGTTATATCCGGACTACAGATTTAAACTTGCCGTTAGTACATATTGGATGACTCATTCTACAAGCATCATCTCATTTATTTCCTTCAACATGTGTTTCATTTCTGCTCACAGGAAACTTATATTCCAGAGAAAATTGGCCACTGAACGCAGAAGACTGCCTAGAACCAAAGGCTATTCAGTCGGGGAAAGCTAATCATTCAAGGTACTCTCCATTTTATACCAGTTACAGAGAGGGCAACCTATGGCTGGGCTCTTAAGCAGCTCAAAACCTCTCTGTCTTGTGACTATGAGGGAGAGAGGAAGACTAGGTTCCGCAAGAATAAAAATACATATATATATATATATTTTTTTTTTTAAGTGAAGTTTAGGGGGGTTTTCCAAATGATTTAGTTTCAAATAAGTTGGGCTTGAAATACAACTGGCATTTTGTGTGAAGCTTAGTCGCATTTTTCACTCCTGTACATTACACTCAAAATGTATAGAGCACACTGGTTTGTGGGGAAACAAAAACAAAACAAAACCAAAAAAAATACAAACAACCCTTTTTCTGTGTGAGCATTAATGAAGATATTGTCTTCTTGTTACTGATGTATAATTAAAAATTATGTTAACTTGCTTAAAAAGATAAATTTACTTATTTGAGTGTAATTATTATTAATCTTTTTCTCTTTGGAGAGTGATGAAAGACCAAAAACATCAGTTTCACTATAATGTCATATGGCAAGGTACAGGGATGCTCCAGAATGTGAAGATCTGTTTTCTCAATAGATTCTTAGTATGAAGTTTTTTACCATAGGAAATTGAGAATCTGTAAGATGTTCTAGAAGTAATTGTATATTCTAAGTATTGTGAGTAAGACTGTGTGATCTTGAAAAGTATCAAAATAACAAGTCTTTGCTTTGTCTTACACATTATAAATATTTTAAAGCTTTCTTTCAGCAAATAACTGGGATTGTAATTCTAGCATGTATGCAAAGGAATAGTGAAGTATGATTTTCTCAACATTCTTATCAAATATTTGTTTAAAACATAGCTGTGCTTATAAAGCCATATTCACATTATATCACAGAAGATGTTGGGTCACTGTCTCTGGAGGTTTTCAAAAGACATGTAGGTGCGGTGCTTAAGAACGTGGTTTAGTGGTAGACTTGGCAGTGCTAGGTTAACAGTTGGATTTGGTGATCTTGGAGGTCTTTCCCAACCTAAATGATTCTGTGATTCTGGGAAGATGACCAGAATTATAGATGTATTCTTCTTGCCTGTCAAGTTTTCTTAAAAATTAAATCAAGATTAATCATTTTCAGTCCTTTCTAAAGATGATAAATAACATTTTAGGGCATGAAATTGTACACCTGGTTACTTATAGTTTTTATCTACACCTCAGATAATTAGAAAAGCATAATACTTCAAAAAATACAGCTTCTCTGAGCTGGAAAGTGAGACATGGAGAACAAACTATCCTGAGCAGTTTAGAGCAGATGATAACAGTGGGATGAACAGTGCTTATAAAAAAACAAACAACAAAAAAAAGCATACTGATATTATTATATATAGACTTTGTTGGTATATTTCCTGAACTCTTTTCCTTGCTATAATAATAATAATATTAATAATAATAATAAAGTCAAGCTCTTGAATATATGGATGCTTTGCAATTTAATTGCCTTTCACTTTCCCTGAAAAAGGGAGAGCTCCTCCCCAGTCCATTTGTAGGGCATTTGTAACAACTACCAAATATTTCTCCAATTTCCAATCAAGTGAACTTCCAGCGTGCAGGAAGGGAACAGTCTTCACTCCCTGACAGAAAAATTCTCTCCCTACCTTCTGATGTTCACTGTACTGAAGCTGTGCTTTCACGCTCTTGTGGGTTAGATTTAAAAAAAAATAAAATTTAAAGCCCCAAGTCCTATGTCTGTATTAGCCTTATCAGTGAACTATTTCAGGGACAATGTTCAGAGTACCTCCCTTAATCAAAAGCACAGGGAGAAACAGCTCACCTAAAAATCCACCTTTGGGCTCAATGCAGATAGCAAGGAGCAGTCAGTCAAAGCACAAGAAACCAAGCTTAGTCGTCGTTGCTCCGTCATTCAGTAGTTTCGCTGTGGTCTTTACCTACCATTACTGAACTTGGAGCTTCTAGCAATTACTGTGATTAACTCTTGGTTGTGTGGACCCTGGTTTAACCACCCCCTCACCCTTTGTCTTTCAGAGATTTCCAGCAAAAGCATGGCTGCCATGTCAGCCATGGCAATGGTAACGTGCATGTCCAGGGCTCCCAATGAATGCAGCAGCTCAGCTGGAGAGCTAGCAAGCTCCTATTTGGGTTACTGGGATCCAGTCCCGGTTTAAGATTGCCTTTTCAAAGCCAAGCACTCTAATTTACTGTATGACAACACCTCTCCACACACTAGCTGAAGTAAACTAACTTGTCAGGTGTAAGCTATAACAGCATAAAGCTTGACTGTTCTTTTATCTTAGTATGAAAATCAGATTGCCAGAGTCTTTCCCCTAAAGAAAGGGTAACAGACAGCTAGGCAGCCAGCCTGCAAATTTTCCCACAGCTTATACAACTTTACAAGTTTCCGTCATTTCTCTGAATGCCAGCTGTCCTGTTTGTTGAATTTAAAGCACAATAAGGACAAACAATTGCCAAGATATTTCTCCTTATATGGGTTGTTTTAGCTAAGCAATAGAAGGAAGATATGCAGGGGAATTGTGTAGGCAGTTCTGTGAAAAATGTATATGCTTAAAGTTTGTGTCATTTGCTATTTTTCCTAGATACACATCTATTTCACTGTGTGTGCCTGGGATTTCAGACATTTAATGAATTCATCAATTCTCTTAATTCATAGAAATATTCCTCAGAATGGCAATTAATTTATACAAGAGGGTAGGTTGATTAGGCACACACTTGCCAAATAACAAGGAAAATGTAGGTCCTTGGTTAAAAGCTACGCAGCAAAATGAAAGCATTCAGTTCTGCAACATAATTACTATCCTGAAATTTTAGAATAGTGCTCTGGTTATAGATTACTGCTGGTAATATCTTTTCTCCTTTCTAGGTCCAAGCCACTTCAATTTTGTCATGTGAATTGCTGTATCATATCTGTTTGAAGTCTGAATCTGCACGTTATAAAAATTTTGTGGCTTCTTTGTGACACATCCTTGGGTGAGTCTACTTCTTTATTTTTTTTGCTTGGGTTGTAATGTTTCTATATGAAAGAAGCTGTAATCTGACTCCTCAGCAAATTGTGCCCTTGCTTGTAAAGCAATCTGGTTCAAAATTAAGCTAAATTTTATTTTATTCACTAATTATATATAGCAGCCTGGTGGCTGGTTGGAATGAAATCAATTCCCTAGACAAAAATCCCATCAGTCTGAGTGATGGCAGTGTACTGTTGGTTGTCATTGTACATATCTCTTTACCCTTAATGAATGCTAGAAAGAACTTTAAAGTCATGTTCGAACCAAGTAGTAGCCACAACATAAGTGAGAGAAAACAACAAAAAAGGAGAAGAAAGGAGAAAAAAAATATGCTTTCATCAACACTATTCAAGAATGTCAAGGTGTTTCTCATTTGAAATGACAGGTTGGCATTCTGTAGTTCATTGCTGACAAGCTGAATTGCAAGTGTTTTAAAACTATGAGCAGGTTTTGAAATTGTTGATTCTATCTAAAACTCTGGTTTGTCTCTAGCACTGAATAAATTCATTATTTACTGTAAAAACCATGCTGACTGACAGTTATCCTTATCCAAGAAAACTACATCACAGGAAGTGAGTGTTACCCTTACCATCTGGCTTTTTAAATAATGACGAGAAAAGAAAGTTAGAGTTACAATAAATGCCCTGAAGGCAAAACCAGGAAGTTTTTTTTTAATGGTTTAGGGGATGGTAGGTGTAACCTGAACTGTAGTGTGTAGCAAGAGTGCAGAATTGAAGGCTGCAGGTTAGCAACAGTGTTTTGTGACAGCACCTGTCTGACAGATGCTTAGGGCAAGAGAAGAGGGTCATTGATCTAAAGGTCAGTCTAAATAAGAATGACAGTGTTTTTCTATCCCTTGCTTGTGTGAGATTTGGCATTTTAATTCTTCAGTAAATACTTTACTTCTAATCCAGCAGAAGTTTATACTTGAATATTTCCTGTTTTTCTACACATATTTAATAAATGTTTATAAATGTACCTTTGACAAAATATAGATTTAAGTGTAAAGGCAAATAATCATTAATTTAAATACAGCTTTATAGAGGACATGTCATAAAGATACGATTGATGTGCATGCATAGTATTTAGAGGGCAAGCAAATTCTTTCATTTGATTAAATTAGTTAGAAGGCAATGGAAATGGCCACAAAGGTTCCTCTGAAATAGCATATGCATTAATTTATTGTTGTTAAACTAATAGTTACATGATAACATTGGCTTTAATGTTCTTGGTACAATCATAGAATGGCTTGGGTTGGAAAAGAACTTAAAGATATCTAACTTCAACCCCTGTGCCATAGGCAGGGATGCCACCCACTAGATTGGGTTGGCCAAGGCTCCATCCAACCTGGCCTTGAACACCTCCAGGGATGGGGCATCCACACCTTCTCAGGGGTAATGGCACAAAGATTTTTCTCTCTACCTCCCACTGTGTTTTTAGATTAGAAGCAAGAGGAGAATGAAACATATGTAAATGGCAGCTGGTGGGACAGTTTCTCACTAAATTGACATGTTGCTATTTGTTAGTTCATAGAAGTGGGATGGATAAAATTTATGATCTTCAGGTTTGTAACCTCAAGGCTGATGAGAATGTAAAATTAAGGAAAAAAAGGAAAAGGATAAAATGTTTTAAACTTTCCTTTTGTATATTTAGAAATTTACCTCAAAATAAGTAGCACCAGATTTAAAACTTCTGAAAAAAATTGAAATGTAAGACTTAAACAAATTCTTTCTGGCTCAAAATTGATGTATTTCTTTTGTTTTGGTTATTTTTTTATGATCTTTTTTGGTTTGGCCAACAAATTTCACAGCAATAACTAGTGCATATTCAAGTTTTTCAGCCTGTGGTTAACTGGGAGCTTGCCACTCCATTCTTTCAGGTCTTCCATTTAGCAATCACCTTTTCTCTAGTTGCATCTTACTGAGGTAACTCTTGAATTATATGGAAGCTGGAAAACTTCTTCCTAAGCAGTGTGTATTTTGTCCCCTACCATCTCCCCACAACATTAGAAATGTTTTCTGGGATGAGCAAAGGCAAATGACTTGTTTCTGTCCTTATTTACATCTTTTTGTTTTAGGAATACAACTTCCTGGAAGGAAGGAATTTTCAAGGAGAAATTTTCTGCTCTGGAACTGAAAATTTCCTATTTTAAGCAAAGGACGTAGTTTTTCAGGGAATTTTTTTTTTTTTTTTTTTTTTTTTTTTTTTTTTGCTAGCTGTGGTTCAGAAAGTCTTTTAAGTGGACACAGCTTTACAGCTTGGCTCATTGTTTTAGGAAAGTAGACAACATATGATCCATTAGGAAGAATATTTAAAGCTTGTAGAATCATCCCCATTCTGTATTTACTCCATTGATTTTTATGGTCTTTTAAATTATTTCTACTCTAACTGTGTTTGGATATCATTCTTCCAGTTCAGAGTATGAATGTCAAAGTCACAGTCACATCACATTTTTATCTCCCTTTCTTTCATTCACATTCATCATTGGATGGCAATACCACACACTTAATTTTTTGAGCATACCTTCTACCTGAAACTTGATGGGAGAGGGAATTTGCTAGGTCATACGAGCTTCTCTTCATATGTACTACAGCTGAACTGATACAGTGTGTTTGTTCCTTCTACCTAGCAAATGCATGCTGTGAAGTTCCTGTGGCTCTGGAATGACTGAAGGTTATGTACATTAAAACCTAGTGCCATCCATATTTTTGCACTTAAGTGACTTTTGCACTTACATTGCACTTACATGCACTTACATACTTTTGCACTTGAGTTCACTTAAGTTAAATTCTTTTCCTAGTTCAATAGGTGGCTTATCTAGTTAAGTACTTTCAAGCTCTCCATATTACATTGCAATAAAAAATATTGCCTAATCAAAATGATATTTCTTGATCAGAACTTCTTACCTTAAATACTCAAAAAGTACTCTTATTTACACCCAAATCTGTAACTGGTAGCACACCTTGAGTAACAGTGAAAAGAAAGTAGATCATGCTGTAAACTTCTGTTGTTTCTCTAGTAAGAGTGTTCAGTGCCTCTTTAGCATGAGTGCTTGTTGTCTGATGCTATTTCTAATTGTGTGTAGTGACACAAAACTTCCTATCTCTGGGCTATAGAAGCAGTTAAAGCCTATTCTTGATGCTGAATCTGAGACCACACCCCTCCATCAGATTATTTTCAAATTGGCCAATAGGTTAAATCATTATTTTGAGAAGAGCTAAGAGCCAGACATACATGCAGAGGTAGAAGAGACAGACATGCCTGTGGAGAGTGTTGACTACGTAAGCCTTTCTACCCTAGGATATCAAGCTAAAACTGAATTCTATTCATAAATATATTATGAGTGACTATTGTTGAACTCTCAGCATACAGTACTGTTTTTATCCCATGAGCAACAGCAGCAAGCCAGGTTCTGAAGTGTTCAGAAAAATGCTCAACTGAAAGAATGGATTGAATTTCAGTGTTCAGCGGATCAGCAACCCCCCCCCCCCCCAAACAAACGAACAAACAAACAAAAAAACACAATGGAATAATCTTTTCAGGTGACTTGTTTCTTTCTGAGATGCATTTTTATAGGAAATCCTCTTCAGTCTTACTGTACTGGATAAAAAACTGTGAGATGTGCAGGTGATCCTGACTGCTGGGACAGGAATCTGTTAGCAGCCTCCTGTCATGTCTGAAGAAGCCTCTCTGTACCTTCTTGTCACCTAGCTGGGCAGCTGCTGTGCTGTGTGGTGGAGCATAGTTCCTGGAGCCCTACTGCAGAGGCTTCAATAGCAGACTAAGCTTAGCTTCCCTGAAGTGTTGGCTTTGCTGTTCATACTTACCTCTTTTCTTGGTTTGGCAAAGAAGTAGTCCAGTGTAGACATTCTACCAACATCATACCTAGGATGTGATTTTAAATTCAGGTCAATGAAGGGATTGGTGGAACTTTATTTCATTTTTTTTCATATAACTTGTTCTAATACTTTTATTAGGACAGAGAAAAATCCAGCGTCAATTCTGTTTTTTCTTTGGTAATATGACTGCAACACCTGTGGCTAGCTTTTATGATTGTTTAAGTATGGACAATAGCAGCAGTAAAGCTGTGGTTTGTCAGTGCTGACTTAATCAGCCATGTGAAGTGTATAACTTCCCTTAAATTTTCCTGTAGCTTCCCGCAAGAGCAATTGGTTGGGTAGAGAAATTGAGGTAGCATGACTGCTGTTTTCAGAACCTGGGTGATTCTGGATGCTATAGTGTTGTGCTGTCGCTGTTGCCCTGTCAATTAACCTATAAGCAGCTTCTGAGATCCAGACCCCACAACTAAAGCACTTTTAAAGAACCAGTGTAATCTAAGTTCTATATGCAGTTCAATGTAATCTAACCTCTATATAGCTCAATTGTTGCCTCAGAATATGTGATCAGCTCAGTTCTCAGTATGGTGTTTCCTATGTATATTGATGACAGCAATATTCTCTTTACCCTTATCTTCTATGTCCTTCAGTGATCTCAGTGATCTTGAGACATTTTCCAAATATTTGTCTCCTCTTCCATACTCTCCCAATGACTTCAGCAGACATCCAGGTCTGAGTGTTATGTTGAAGGTGTGTCTTTTATTGATTTTCTCTGCAGATATTTACAGCAAGGCTTGACCTCCAATAAGTCCTTTTTTGCAGATAATACAATGTAGCAGATTGAGACAAACAGATGATTATATGGAGTGATTTTTCTGAGGAGAGAGGGAATAAAACATTCTTCACTTAGCCTGGAAAAGGTTACCCTCTTCCCAGGAAGGTCAGACATTTTATTTTATTTTTTTCCTTAAGTAAACCAGAATTCTGAATTTTGCTGGAGAGACATGAATTGTGGAAGGTGGGGAGCTTAAATCAGGCTCTGAATCTTAGGAAAAAAATAATATGTTTTAAAAAAATTAAAAGATAGTGCCTTTCTGCTAGTGCCTTTCTAGTGCAGTTTGCTGTGTGGAGAAAAATAGCAGAGCTGTACCTCTAGAAAAGAAAGTAAAGCTTGCTATGTAAAGGTGGTTGATTACCTCTTGCACTTCTGCACCTTTTCAACCACCATAAGGCATTTCTGATGACTAAATGAAACCTTTTTTTCCTTCCCCCCCCATTCCCCGCCCTCCGCATATTGCTCTCAAACACAACACAAAGTAAAACTTTTCATTTACATTCCCTTTAAGGTGGAGCTAAAAAAAAAGAATTACTTAAGTAGATCTTGTCTTTATTAGCCTCATACATAGTATAAATCTATAATGAAATACCCATATTTTTGCTTGTGCAGTCATGAACAATTTTATCAAAGCCACTGAAGTGTAAGTCTTTATGTCACTGATGGGAAAACTTGTTCGGAGGAATCACTATTAATGATTTGTTTCACTTGTGAAGAAAAGGGCAATGGAAGTAAATAGGATTCAAAATAAAAAAGAGCTTTCTGGCATCATTTGAACATTATATTCACCACAAAGAAGAACCTGCTAAGGGGCTTATCTGAGAGGATGGCAATAAGTAATCTAGATTGTTGTTGCTATCTGTATTATTTTTATATTTTACTCAGTGAACCAGATGCTATAGAAAAGGTGAATAATGTCAACAAGTCATGGATCTCAGCCCAACCGTATAATTAAAAAATCTGGTGAATCAAAAAGAACCTATCTTGATTTGTTTCTTACTCCAATGTTAGAACAATGAGTGCCTCGCAGAAGGAACTACAGTGAAACTACAAGAGTATATTTCTTAGATTTGTGGAAGAATGATTTTTCCTTCAGCTATACAATACAGGAAAATTCAATATTATTCAAAAATGTTAGCCTACTGTGGAACTAGTACCATCAACACCAAATAATAAAAACAAAAAGGAAATCAAATGACCCCCTCCCTCAAAACTGAACAACTTCCACACAAATCTAAACCTCTCAGTTGTGACGCTGCAATAAATATTCAGAGCTTTAAGACAAATACATAGAAGCTTGCTTTTATTTCATAAATAGCATACTTTTTTAACTTTTTTTTCTTTTTCTTTCTATTTTCAAGATTTACCTCATATTAAAAAAAAAAAAAAAAAAAAAAAAGAAAGAAAGAAAAGGAAAAGAAGAAAGGTGAGTCTGGTATGATGATATGATTTCAGAAGCACAGGTTTTAAGAATTTGTGATGAGATAACAAAAAAGTATAGAGAAATACTGATGCAGCTTTACCAATAGACCGTAACTGTAATGCAGATTCTAAAATGACGATCAAAGAACAGCAACAGTAAAAAAGCAAAATTTTAGTGATAGTCTGAAAAGAATTAACAGCCCACCAATTAGTGGAATATTTGAGAACCTATTTTTAAGAGCATGTTGTGTTTGGTGGAGTAGTCTGGCTTTTTGCAAAAGATTCAATGAATAAGGAAATGTCTCGAGGTCTTGAAAGTACAAACAACAAAAGGTAACATTAAGATGTAAGAAAGTAAATGTGTTTTCAATTCAAGAATACAGGCCCCTTCCTAACAATAGATTTTGGACTTCGTTGTATGAAAGATGAATCCTGCTTTTGCATATTTGTTATTCTTTAAATCCAAGTTATGAAAATGGATGTGCAAGCACAGATAACTATCCTTCTGCAGAACCCTTTTGAAAGTCAAGTTACATTGAGATATCTGTTGTCATAGTGTACTGTTACAATGACAGAGCAGACGTGTTTCTTTTGAGACATTTGCAAATGTTAACATTTTTGTTACTTAAATTATCATATGAATAATTGTACATTAAATTTAGCTAGCTCTATAGAATGATCAAAACTTAATTGAATTTGGCTGATGGTTAAATTATGTCCTTATAGTATTTGCAAGGAATGCCTTCAGAATTAATTAGTGGAAAACAAAACAACAACAAAAGTCAAAGTCTGGTAATACTAATGGCACAGATAAGTGTTATGTACACTTGTAAAGCAGAACAGAAATCACACTTCAGCTTGCATGGAATCAAGCCAGGACATGGAATCCTGCAAATAACAGCATAAATATCACTTACTGCATTTCAGATATATCTCATTAAAGAGTGTACATGGCAGGATGTATACTACTTTTTTTGATGAAAAGATCTGTAGCTGTTTCTTCCTTGCCTTGCCTTGCCTTGCCTTGCCTTCCCTTCCCTTCGTATTACTTATGTATTTACAGGAGTGTTTAATAATATACTATTTTTATTTTGGTGTTACTGTAGCAACACCAGAAAGTGCACTGATTTCCCTCCCTCCCCCCCCCCCACTTTTTTTTTTTTTAAGACCGTAAACAAAGTAATTACACTGGTATTCCTTCTGCACTAATTTACCAACAATACAAGCCTGAAATTGTTCAAATAACTATCTTAGGTTCTCTTTTGTAAATATGGGAGCAGTGATGTTGCTGGCCATATTGGATATATTCATTCTACTTGGCAATACAGATTAATTATAGACTAATTTAAAGTTAGTAGATTGTACTAGATATTTATGCATCTTTCTATACTTTACAAGATCAGAAATATATCTTACCGTGCTATAAAATCATCTTTGTTTCCAATGCCTCCAGTAAATATTCCAGACATTTTATGTCATTTCTGCAGTTTCATCTGCATTTTTTATTGGATTGTTTATGTGACAGGACATTATTATTTAACATAAATATTTTTGTCACATAGCTTCACTAATTGCTTAGACAATATTATTCTTAGCATTAAACAGTGGCTGCTTGGAAACATTCTCAGTGGAGCTGCATACTTTTCTGACATATTTGTGTACGTATTTCTCTCAGATAAATTGCAGTAAGGATGCTTTGACTAAGAAAACTTATTCAAAGTAGGTTCTTGCTTTTCATACATCTGCAGATATTGAGAGTCCTATTTTAGGAAAGAAAAAATGATAGTGGTAACAAGAATCAATAGAGAAAAAAATGAAGCGTTTGTTAATAATTTGTACACTATTTTTTTCCGAGATTAACCTATGGTAGTAAATGAGACTGTTTTACCTTAAATAATAATTTTGAATTGGAGAGAATTCCAAATTTTGGAAGTATTTTTTAAACTAAATTGTCTTTAATATATCCTATTAAAGAAGCAGGATTCTTTCCATTGCCATATTGAACACAAGTTTGAGACAAAAATGTTTCTAGTGTACTTATAAGGGTTTTGTAGGCACTTAAGAAGTAAATGATTTCATTTTCAAAGAGAACACTGTAGATCACAGGAATAACTTTTTTTTTTTTTTTTTTTTTTTTTTTTAGATCGGGGGAACAGCTATTTTTAGTTTTATTAGTTTTATTAATATGTTCTGGAGTTGTGAAGAGCCTCTGTTACCATATTTAGGTTTATTCTCTCTTTCTCTCTCACTTTTTTTTTTTTAACAGTGATTTGGAAGGAAGTTCTGCATTAGGATGTCAGATATTCTCATAATTTACATGCATCACAGCTAAATGGAAATGATAGTTTTTCCTTTTAATTACTTGGGATTCTCAGTTGCACAGAGTCAATCTTTCTTTGATTAACTTTATAGGCAGAAAATTCTCCAACTCAGTCTCAAGAACTAATTCCTTCAAGCATAACAAACTTTAGACACAGAAAAAAATGCTGTACTGGTATCTCGGCAATTTTTCTTTTTCTGTATCATTGGTGGTCACACCACCTTTTGCTCCAAAAATAGTAGCATTCTATTTATCCCTGTGAGCCTAAAACTTTGGCAAAAATTAAGGAATGTCTATTCTAGCTCTCATTTATTATGACACACAGTAATGTGCTTTGCTTTGCCTCAATTAGATGCTGTTTTACAGCCTGAGACTCTATTCTGTGTAGAGCTTCCAACGTTTTCTATGAGTGTGGGACTGACCTTTAATACATTGTGCTTTAGGCATTGAACAAGCGTTGCAATATCAGAATATAAAATAGATCCTCTGATTCAGTTAGAAATGGCCATCTTTTGCACTGTTGCAGTTTGGAGACTTTCTGTTTTGTTTGTTTATGTGTGAAAGGATGGGAGATCAAAGAAGTTCTGGGACTGTTACCATTGAACAAACTTGCATGAGCAGCACAAGTCAGCAGACGCGGCAGTGGGGAGTTGGGTCTGTTTGGTGCAGGCTGTCACGTCTCTGCCTGTGCTCTGGTGACATGTGGGATATGTAAGTGTTGCACCTCCAATCACTTTTTTTTTTTTCTTTTTTTTTTTTTTTCTGTTTACTGCCACATTTCCACTACAAATGCCAAAGCAATGCTTAGCAGTCACTTTTTAATGTGATAAATCCCAGCTTTTGGAAATGGAAAGAAAATGCTTCACTCAGCTATTGACTGTGAATTTAGGTGCTTCCTGAAATAGTAGGGAAATACTGAAACCATAAGAAAAATAAAAGCTTGGTCATGGACTTGACCTGGATACACTATTTAATTCAAGTCATCTAGAGGAAGCCTAGAGAAAGTCTGCTGGAGTGATCAGAAAGGTAGGGAGCTCACTTTACCATAAAATGCTAAAAACACCCGTCTTTTTCTATCTAGCAAAACAAAGGCTGACTAGCCAAATCTAGCAAAACAAATTGCTGGCTAGAATTTATCAAAATAATAAATGCCACAGAGAAACAATGCTGGCCAAAGAGCAAATGCACATGAGACAAAGGGTCAAGGACAGTAAAAAAAAAATATGGCCAACATTAGAATAATAGACATATTATTATAATTATCTTGCATATTATTATAATTATATTAAAATAATAGAAGAATGAGTTTTTGATGTAGCCTTTCTTTAGATCTACTTTGATGAGAATATCTAAACTATTTGCTGAGGGAGCGTTTACCAAAGGAATGGGTCCATACAGTTTAGATTGCCCCAGGTAACAAGGGGTTAGATCTGATGACAATGGAAGCTGTTTCCAGTATAGTACTCCTAAAATAATGTCTTAAGGCACCTTGTACCAGGTCCGGGTGCTATTATTTACAGATGACTGCTCTGAATCTCTTTCAGCTCAGATGTACGGCATACCTTATATGCCATAAAATTCTAGACGTTGTCAGTGAGGTTGCATTACATTACTTCAGGGCTTATCTTGCTCCAATAACTTGTAATTCATTCAAGCTCATATGCTCAGAGTGGTTATTGGAGTTAGGTGTCTAAATCACACTGATGTTGCACATAAATAAACATCAATAGTTAGATATATCGTTTTGAAATCTGCATTCCTTAGCTGTGACTAATTTGTGATTTAATGGTGTAGTTTTGGCTTTTGAAAAATGGCTTTCCAGTCTTAATTCTATATTTCACTTATTTCAGTGCATTGATTAGCATAGTGTATTAAGTACCATAATTAATTAACTCACAATCCCACTGATCTTATTATTTTTCCTGTAAACTAAGTTCTTTTATGAACGTATTACATTTCAACAAGGGAGAACAAAATTTCCTCTGAATTTTCCTATTTCAGCTAATTAGCATGAAAGGGTCAGGATTCACAATGCTAGTTGTTTGTAATTTTCATTATCTTTCATGATGTTGTTTTTTCCATTTCCCGACCATAAAATTTTGTTCCATTTTAAAAAGATTTGAATTTTAGATGGTGCCTCTGTAAAGGATACGAAACTTAGATGTATGTATATACTAAAATTAGATTCTTCAGTTTTTCTCACTTATTAACAAAAATAGTCTATTTGACTTGAATGTGACTATTTGTTTGAACAACTGCAATTTAGCATCAGTAACATGGATCAATTTAATTTTCCAGGGAATTTTGATTAATCATGGAATGTTGCTATGGTCATATAAATAAATTATTTAGCAACTCGTTATAAAAACTTCTTTCATATTCACATAGAGAAATAACAGTTTAAAGGAAGGTCTGACAACTAGATTAAGAAAGAATGTTGGAATAACATATAAAATCCTTTTCAAGGATATCTCTTTTTAAGGTATCAATTAACTTTAATTTTACTATCAATTCATCTAAATGTTTTATTTTCTAATGTCAAAAGGGGTTAATGAAAAGTAATTTCACTGAAGTTAATCACTTTTCCATACAGTTTTTCAAATAATTTAACAGAAGAGGATTCAGGATGAGGCTATGCACTTTGTAGATAAAGGGGCAGAGATCCCAATTATCATAATTTTAAGTCTTGTAAGTTCATTTATGTTGAAGAGTTTCTGTTTGGGCAGTATTTAGGCTGAAGCCAATTATGAGAGCTACCTGTGTGGACAAGTAGCCTACTACTGAAAAACATTTTTAAAGTAAAAATGACTTTTTCCTCTCCTCTTCCAAAACAAAAGTACATGTTTAGGCATACGTTGTTCTGGGACTGTCTGTGCCATTCTTTGTGCTCACATACAAGATCAATTTCTGTAACAGTTTCTGTGGATAATGATATGCAGCTGGTTTGCTTGCTGTTGTGCCAATGTTCCTTGGATATTAGTACTACAAAACAATGAGTGAAGAATATTATATTATTTTAGAATTACTTTACTGTTTCTACTTATAGGTGGGACTGATCCCAATTTTGAGCTGAGATTCTTTTTCCTTGGCAAACAGCACTGATATTAAAGGATCTATAAAAAGTCATCTCCTTTCTGTTCTGTGTTAATAAAATGTAACTCCGTATAAACACTTTTTTTCTAAAGCATTGTGAATTGAAAGAATGTGACATAAGCCAAAGTCTAGTAACATCATTGCGATTGAGACAGTGGTAAAGAGATCTGAAATTGGCAAAAAATGCCAGTATGCAGCTCACCCAGCTGCATATGTGTTCTATTATTTTTTTTGGCAATGTCTGTGTATATTAGTACCTGTCTATGTGTGTCTGTTTATATAGATAATTTTATAGATCTTTCTGTGCATATCCTAGAATCCATAAACTTCATTCTTATTTTTTAAATTTTTTTCTTATCCAAGAAACTTTCAGATTGTTTTAACCTATTTTTATTTTTATTTTTATTTTTTATTTTTATTTTTATTTTTTTTAACTGAGTCACCTGCGTCCTCATCCCACAAATCTTTCAAAAGATCAATATCTTTCCCTTTAATTCTTATGAGTCCTTGAAGACCAAAACTTTGTCTAGAATGTCTAAGTATGTTGAAATAATTTAAAGGAAAAAAAAAAAAGAATTCAGAATAACTTTTCAATAGCATAACAGAAGTATCCAAATTGTTGTAAATGTATTTCTCAGATAGGGAATAATTATTTTATCATTAGCACTAGATGATCTATGTCTATAAGCTTGATCTAGATCAATTAAAACACATTCACATATTTATTAGTGTAGCCAGAAATCATGTGCCCTGCTTTCAACTTGGATAGAGTTAATTTTCTTCATAGTGGCTGGATTCAGGAGGAAAATAATGTTAATGCACTGTTGTTGTAGTTCTTGTTTAGCAGTGCTTACATTGAGTCAAGGACTTTTCTGCTTCTTGTACTGCCTGAAAGCAAGGGATGCACAAGAAAATGGGAGAGAATGCAGCCAAGAAAACGGACCCAAAGTGGCCAAAGAGATACCATATTGCCATATGGAATTATCATGGTAATAATCATAAATTATCAATTAATTATTAAATAAATTCAAGTCTAGGCAACACTAGTTTGCTTTGGTAATGCATGACTTTGCAATTAATGATCTAATGATCTTTGCAATTAATGATGACTTAAAGATTTTAAGTTAATGTCTTAATTAAAGTCTTTCTAGAAAGTACTTTATAACCTGATACAAAAAAAAAAAAGTTTACAAAAGCTATGTAATTTATTTTTGAACTGCATTTGTATTTAAAAGCTTTAAGAAACAAAATATATTACTAAATCTGTAAAATATTATTTTTCAG
The DNA here is from genome assembly GCF_965140915.1 of Aythya marila. Lineage (NCBI taxonomy): Eukaryota > Metazoa > Chordata > Aves > Anseriformes > Anatidae > Aythya > Aythya marila. The sequence continues at coordinate 29,333,540 of NC_139045.1, read as the reverse complement.
CTTTTGATTGTTCATGATGATTAATATATGATGATGATGGTATTTGTAAACCTAAAAAAAAATCTGATAGTGAAATTCTTTTCATATTAATAATTGCTTTGTCCAACTATATATACTATAGCAAAAAAAAAAAATCAAAAGAATATAAATCTATCATTTTAGATTGTGCATGTTGGACCAGAGTTTTCTAAGGCTACATTTTACCTCCTCCTCATCCAGAGGTTTGCTACAATCTACAAACAGAATTTATCATTTATCCATTATTTTTGACTGTGAAAACTCATAATGCTTATTTTCAAATCTCTGGAATGTGATGGATTAAAAAGCTTGATTTGTACAGAACTGAGATTTTTTTTTTTTTTTTTTTTCTTAAATGAGGTCATGAAATCAGAACTGGCAGATAAAAAGAAATTCTAACATTAAATACTTCATAGTGGATTTCAAAAAGTGGCTTAAGCTAATAAACTATACTTTAAAGATTATATCATTATGAAATAATACAGAGATGCACACCTCTAAAGTGGAATGAAAATGATTAGAAATATCAAAAGGTCCTTGTAAGAAGGTGGCTATGTGAGACCATTAAAAGGGCATAGGATGTCCCTGGTTTGTTAACAGTGAGTGCTACAGATAATATAAATTTGGCAAAATATTTAGTCAGTTGCATAGGAACAGCAGCAAATCATCTGTATCTCCAGAATGTTCTTTATTCTTTACAAATTATTAGAATATGAAATTAAGTGCAATATGGTATTAGTAAAACTATAATCTTATACATGTCTTTATGTGGTAAGGTTAAGCACAGCTATATGCATAGAATGGAAATATCTCCCAGAGATTCAATATGGTTAAGTCAAATATTTTCAAAGAAATATCCTCTGAATAAGTTATCATGATCTTATCCATTGTAATAATTCTTATATCTTCTTTTAATGCACTGAGTACTGCCCTGCTGGAGTCAAAACAGTGAGCTAGAAAGTCAGTGTGGCAAATCCTGCCTTAATGTGCTCATTATACAGCTATTTTCCACAAACATATTACCATTGTTATACAGCAGCTAGTCTTGACAATATTCTAGAAAATGGGTGGAAAAAAAACCAAAACAAAACAAAAAAAAAACAACAACAAGCAACCATCCCAAACCTTCTCTTTATGTGATTCTACAAACAGTGTATGACTATTGATTAGCTACACAAGTTGCTATTTCAAAGAGGAATGTAAAAGAAATTACTTCAGTATTTTTGGGTGATTTACTTATACTGATACTGGCAAGGTCTATTGGATACTAGAAGAAAATCAAGCTGATGCATTAGATTTAATTTCTGTAAATGTAATTAAATCCTGTCCTGGGTTTGTTCATGTATCAGTAAACTAATTGCATTTAGTCAAACATTTGCTTTGAGACTGGACAGAATTAAATTAATTTCCCTAGCTGTAAACTATAGGAAAGCAACATAGAGTAAGTTGCTGAAGCATCTGGACTATTGACTTAGAAGGCAAAGTTACAACAGTTGCAAATACCAAAGTGTTGATACATTCAGTAAAAAAAAAAAGCCATTAGAACAATTATATCTTACTTGAAGAACAATTAATTTGTGGTAATAGTATTATAAATAATGATTAAAATAGAAAAATAAAAGTATTAGTAGGGAAAGTTTATTTTCTTCTGCCTCTTGGAGATCAGTTTTAAGAACATGAAATTTCTCCTCAGATTCTGCAATATAGTTGACACAGGTGACACGAAGCTAAGTTGAACCAGAATTTGACTGAACAGCTCACAATGATGCCCCTGCTTAGAAAGAAAACAGGTGGAAAAAATTATGAAGGGGAGCTGAGAGGAGCAGGACAAGCACCATTCCCTGCATAGGAGAAAGGGTTCAAATAATTGTCACCTGCACGTGTATTGAACAGAACAAGATCTCAGCTCACAGCAGGGTTGTGCATGGTGAAAAATGAAAAGATTTGGAAAGAATATTATTAAGAGTATAGATAAAACCCCTGCACCTCTCTCCTTATCTCACTGATCCTGGAGATGCTTTAGGCATTAGGCACCACTCATTTAGACCTGAGGCTTCTCTAACAGCTTTTCATCTTACTTCTGTGTGTGCTCAAAGTTACAATTCACTGGGTCCCTGCCAGTAAGTGGAGTTTCTTGCCTTTACTCAGAGTGGAAATTTCAACAAATGTCTTGCACTTTCTATCTAATCCTTTGAGAAGGAGTCCAAGTACTTGAGAAGGAAATCTTTTTAATTACTGGGATAACGCCATACAAAGAGACTAACAACATCAGTTTCCTCTGTGTCCTATAATTAAGGAGGCTTGAACTCAGATACTTTCCCTCTGCATGAATATCTTGAGGACCCGGGACAACTGTTCTACTTCCAGCAACTTTGTGTTGTGAATCTTATCCCTCTTTTCCTTTGTTTACAGGTGAGTTAGAAACTAAGCAAAAATTTCACAGAAAGACTGAAAAAAACCTCCTGATTTGGTCTGAAGTTTTTTTTATTTTTTTTTTTTTAAACTGCTCCACCAAAAAAAAAAAAGAGGAAAAGAAAAGAAAGATTTTTTCATACAGCCATAGTTTAATTAAGTGCAAAGAATATCTGGCTAAGTTTCTGAACTAGAAGAATATTTATCTTCCCTGAGTCTCTGATATGAGTTCTTTCAAGTTATTTTCTATTATTTTGAATAAACGGAACAGAAGTATGAATGCTAGAGATGAACAGAGGATTTTGGAAATGTAAGTCCTACATTCTTACTCAGTTTATCTTTAAACTACTTCATTGACTGTATACTCTGTCTGGCTCTTTCACACATTCTCTTTTATGTATTGGAGTTTACTGGTTAGAGCATCTACTAGACTGAATGCAATCACTTGCTCAGTTCTGTGCACATTTAGTTGCACTGAATCATAGACAGACTAAAGTATAGAATGCCAATTCTGTAAGAAACTCTGTATGCATAATATTTAAAGGAAACAAAGTAAACAAAGGAAGTAAACCCACAGAACAATGTCTAGCCCTGAACATCATATAAATCAGCAAAAAGGCTTGTAAAGATCCGGGTGATATTCTGGAATCAGTCTCTGGCAGATTAAGCAGCACTGGAAAGAAAAAGGCATGTTTATCACAGCACTATATTTTGCTCTCTCCTGATTTGGAACATACTTAGCTCACAAATACTCTAAATCATTAATTGAAGTGGTAAAGCAAAGGCTGGAACAAATTTTAACTTACCAAATCTACTAGTATTGGTAGCTAACAGTTCTAACATATTACAAACTACAGTAAATCATACTTGTAGAATTTATATGATCTTTAGTCTGTTAGTTTGATTTTATTGTATCATATATTTCAGCAAGGTGTCAGTAATTTTCTTATATAATGAATAAAATAAGCAAGCCAATTTGCATCTGTTCCGGTGTACTCCTACTCATTTAAGCTTCATACTTCGTGATGCATAAAATAAATAATTGACTCATTCCTGCATGAAAAAAATAAAAGTAAAATGATCAGGAATGGTAAAATTATTTCATTTGCTTTTATGTGGTTCAATTTACATTGCTGAGTTTTATCTTCTACAGAAAATTTCACTGTTGTATACTACAATATCAATTCATAAGAATAAAAAACTTTCTGAACATCAGAACTAGACCATCCACTTCAGTCCGTAAGTAGATTTAATTTATTTTGACCACTCTGTCCTGTTTTTACTCCCTTCAGATCACAGATCTCTTGAAACTGAACTCTTGAGAAGCTGTGTTTCTTTGTATTTTTTGGTTTAATTATGTCACAGGCTTAAAACTGGTGGTTTGAATGCTAAAAGACTTTTTATCTATGTTAGCTAAAATTACTTTGTTATCAAAGGTATAGAGTTTGTCACAGTAAGAATAATGGTATGAGGAACAAAAAGCTCCTAGAAAGAAAACATGGCTCATCTAACAAATAATTTATATTTTATATTTATGTATATTTAATTAAGCAATTTTAGTGTACCAACTATTCTTGTTCAGAAAGAAGGAAAACCTGCGGTAAGACTTGAAAAGCCACAAGAAGGACAGAAACCAAACCAGAAAGTACAAGAGACTGTTAGACAAAACAAAGCAGAACTTAGAAGATGGAAAACAGAATGTGTGAATGAGGCTATAGGTGGGAGACATAGCTGAAGCTGTGAGTACTGCAAATAAGTTTGCTGTGGTTAACTTGCTCTGCAAACTCTATACAGCAAAACATAATGTGGGAAAAAGAAAAAACTAGCTGAGAAAAAGGTCATCTTAGAATCTGTTTAGTAAAATCTGGGACCCATTATCTCTAAGCGAAAGCAGTGTTAAAGTAATTCTGAAGAGAGAAATATAAGACATGCCATGCAAAAACAATCCAGCCCTCCATGTACTCTAGTATTCTGTTTTTAGCAGTGGCATAAAATGTTTCAAAGAAAACTGCAAGAAGACTGCAAGTTTTCAAAGAAAACTTGCAAGGTAAGCAATTATAAAATTTGCCTTGAGGAAAAAGTTTCTTCCTGCACCCCATCGGTTACAGGTTTGTTTATGCCCTTAGGCATGAGAATTAATATTCTCTCCAAATACTTTTGTTTTATAAAGCTTTATTTTTTTTTCTTAACAGTATTCATTTTCATTATCATTATTTCTAATCCCACTGACCCTCTGGAAGCCAGGGTGCTACAGTAAATTCCACCAAATAGTTAGTTACTTAAGTGTCAGAAATATACTTTTACATCTTTAAAGGGCAACTGAAATTGAAAGTGTTTGCTCTGTAAGATTTTCCGAGATCATCACTGACCAAAAGCAAAGATTAAGTGAATTTCATCAAGCTGTATGGTGAAGGAATGAGAGATGGAATTAAAGAGAGAACAGATAACAGGTTTCACCAGGCAGTTGCCATTTGTGTGGTCCTTGCAACTGACACATACAGACCATAAATGTGACAAATATTAAGTATAACCAGTTGTGCATAATAATCTGTTTAGATTGCATAAAACATTGTTGTCTAATTTTCATTTAAGGTGACTTCACTAAAAGCAGAACTCTGAACCCCACCCCAGCCCCAAGTTATCGTCAGAGTAGTTACAGAAATTATAGGAAAAGAGAAGACGCTTACAACTCCTATTTGGACAGACCAATTTCTTACATTCATTAGCTTAGTCAGTGTATATATTGTAAATAAACAAATTGAAAATATATTCTTGTTTTTAGGGATATATGTTCTCAAGATGCTGCCTTACAATAGAAGACTGGATACTGAAAACGTGGGCATGTGCGTAACTCAATAAATATAGTTCAGTAAGACAGCTTATGCACTTGCGTTTCTTTATATATTCAAAAGTTTGTAAACTGCAATGATACACAATGAAAATGCCCTCATAAAGAGCCACTTGTGAAGATTCTTTTCTTTACTTTTATCATCTTATGTCTTCAAAAGACAGTGCAAAACAGGGGCTGCAGAAGCTAAACTGGCTAAGCATTAGAAACTGAAAACCTCTCATTCTCAGTTTTTAAAGATTGTAGCATGCAAGTATTTTCCTTTCAATATCTGAAATCTTAAGAGTTACTTTTTATTATTGTTCCATTTCTGGTAGACAGGTATGAACAATATGATAAACATATTGTATAAAATTATATATGTAAAAATCTGGAAATTTATGGTAAATACCAAACCTCATAGGAATATTAAAAAAAAGTAATCCAAAGACCTAGTAATTCTATGGCAATCCATGCCTATCTAATGTATTCTGAAATGCATACTGGTTAGATGAATCTCTACCAGCCCAGATGTTTCACATCTATGAAAAGCAAACAGAGAAAGGACGGATCAGAAGTGGATGGATATTACAGAACGATAGGAAGAAATGGGAATGCAATGACAAATAAAGGGCTTATCTCTGGCATTTAACCACAGAGCTATAGTGGAGGTAATGAAAATCTCTTTTGCTTCTGGTGATGCTTAGGGAGCAATTAGAGAAAGATAACCTTCTTGAGTTCCTGATGCCAAAGAGCTCTGCTGCTGATGTCAGTCTTTTAAATGGCCTGTGTGGCCTCCAAGCTAGTGACCTACCCAAAAAACTGCTATTTTGCTTCCTGCCTGATTTCTGCAGCAATGCGTGTCCCATGGCTATACAAAGAGAAAATCCTTCCTTTATTCTCAGTACCATGTTCATGATATAAATAACTATTAGGCAAGATGCTCATAGGAAGAAAGGCTACTGATAACTTAGTATTTTAGGTAACTCCTCCCTCCCCAGCTCCCACCTCATGCTATATTTTAAAATAAGGAATATTTGCAATTTCTTTTGAAATTCTCTTTTTATTGCCACGCCTACGCCAAAATCAGGCCTTGAGATTCTGGCTGATATTTTAGTTTAGGTTGCTCTGAAGTCTTAGAGACTCATTTTGTTTGCAAACTGATCCTAATTCCATTTTTATTTATCTAACCTTGTAACAGGTAACACTGAAAGTTGTATAATGTGGATTCTTTTGTGCCTTTTATTTTTTTCCTTTGTTTCCTTTTCTTCCTTTTTTTTTTTTTTTTTTTTCTTTCTATTTTTCTATCTAATTACTTGTGCATTTTCATTCAGGCTAGAGGAAGTTGCCATTTTGTGTGTGTGTGTGTGTTAAAAATTTCAAAGAACTTTAATAAACAGGTAATTTTTTATTCCTTTAATCATAGTATTCATATAACTCTAATTATGTTAACAGATTCAGTTATAATTGAACTAAATAGTGTTATCTAAGCCTTGAGAACTGATAGATTTAATGTTTTATCTCAAATTTTAATACAGCATCAGGTTTTACCAGGTTCAGTGAAGCAGGTTTGTTAAAAAAGCTGTAACTTTATAAACATAGAAACTGAACAGGACTTTGATTTTTATCATAAGTCTGATTGATAAGTGCATAATGATGAGCTATTGCTTATTAACTACAGTGTGCATTTAGGTAAGTCTGTTCCTAATCAGGAGAGCCCTTTCGCACCTGTGTCTCTTCAATTATTCCTTTAAGACCCACTGGCTTAAATCTATCTACTGCTTTTGAGCAGGGTTATTTTCTCGATACACAGAGTTTGAATAAAAACTGTTTTTGTATTGAATGCTCATTTTTAGGCCTAATAAACAAAAGCCTCCTAGAACCCAATTATTTTAGAAATGGGTGTTGTTCATTGTCCTAATCCATGTTCATATTGTATGATTTATATTCTTGTTTACAAACTACACATTGTCATTTAGGTCAAAAATCCATAGTTAAAAACTACCAGAAAGCAGATTTACTGTACAGATAGAGTGTAGCAGCTAGGAAGGAGCTCAGTGAAGGATTAAAATCTATTGACAATTATCCGTATTTTGCAAGAATAACATTTATTTGAAATTCTCTAAAAGCACAAAAACGCACCTTTTCTGCTGTAACATAACTTCAACTGGCATTTGTTTAGAATTGTGTCTGTTGTGGGTAGGGTGGTATGAAAATATTGAATCTTCTCTTTTATTCCATCTGTTTCTTCATGAAATATCTGCAGTCTCGTCACAGATTAAGAATCTGATATGTGTTGTAGTTTTGCACATTTTGACGATCCACCAGATCGTCTACGTTTAAAGCAGGGAATTGCAATGAGAGAGGTGGTTGGATAGAATGAGAAGATACTGTTTAAGAGAGCAAGAGAAAAGTGACATGGACAACTATTGGCAACAACAGTTCAATCTCTGTAAGAAGACTTCAAGACTCATTCTAAAGAAATCTTAATTAAAGATGTAGAGTTGAATGGAAAATGGCATAAAGACAATATGGATTTAAAAAAAGGTAATGCATATCACAATGACATGGTGTCTTTCCTTGGTAAAAGAATTGATTTTATTGGCAAGAAAAATACAATACAGCTAATCTATCTCGAGTTCAGTGAAGCATTTGATTCAGTGTCTCAAGGACAATTATTACTTCAACTTGAGAGTTATAGCAACATAGTGGGATGGATAAAGGATTAGCTAAAAGGAAGGTGAAATAGGTAATGTTGAAGATGGAACAAACAGCTTGAAAGTTAGTTGCCAGTAGAAATTCTGGAGGCCTAATCTTGAGAGTAATTTTATCAAATGTTAATGCTAGTGGCCCTAGTATATTTGATTGGAGCATGTTGTTATTAAAACTGCTTCTATGCTAGCATAGATGCAGATTAAAATTTCCAGCAGGTTAAACACAGCAAGCTCGTAAAAAAAAAAAAATGCAGGATTTTATGAGGGTTCTGTGTAAATACAAGTGTGACAAGTGCAGTAATATTGGCTAATGAGGATTTACATTATTTCAGCTAAGAATTTTATTTTCTTGCTAGACTTCTTCACTAATACCATTATTTATAGGAAATATAGAAAGAAGTATAGAAGACTATATTTTAAGATTCAAAGTGCTTGAGCTATCAAAAAGGTGCAGTTATTACCATTTTGAATTGCACTAATGGGGTCTTAGTTTTTTTAGGAAAAAAAAACGGGGGGGGGGGGGAGAGGGGGCTAAAGCTCATACCATCTAGAAAAATCAAAAAATTGGAAAGATACAAGAAAAGTAGAATGGATTTCTCAATGCACCACAATACTTCCCCCCTTCCTCCCCCCACAGGTAGCTTTCCTTCATTTTGAAAACATGCACTTGCATTCTGAATACAAGTGAGTAAAATTTCACGTTTTCTCTTAAATGTCAGAGAAAGTTAAGTAAATTGGGGGTGTTTAAACCACACTTAAGCTTTCCATGTACTGCAACTTTAGAGCCGAGGCTTGGAAACTGATTTCTTGCTCACTCAGTCATGCAATGTAATAATGCAGTATCTTTCTGACTTAAATTTAATTTCAGATATGCAGGCTGGTTCTGTGTTTTTGGTAAACTTAGAATTTGTTAAAGGTGTTTATTTAATATATTTCCAATCAGGAATCCTCCTAGTAAGTGACCAAGGAGTTTTCATGTATCAATGGCACATAAGAATAGTCTGATCTAAAGCAAGAACGTAGAGAAAAAAGACTTCTTGGATATGAATGTAATTAAGCTGCATATTGAACTGAGACATAGGAAGGTTCCGAAAGTGCTCAAAATTTACCCAAACTATTTTCCAAAACAAGCATTGTGTATACCAGGCTTCCCCTCTTTTGTCTTTGGACAGTGCACTGAGGTGGTGAGGCTATGTAACTTCTGTTTTGCAAAATCTACCAGGGCATTTTGGTATCTCATGGACTTTCATATGTCAGAGCACTTTCTAGTCCTTGCTTCTCTAGTCTCTTTGGGCTCCATCCAGCCATCATTGCCTCTGTTGTGGACATGCAGTTCTTCCCCTTAGTCAGTAGCAGTGATGAAGTAGCAGCAATTGCAGTGGTTGTAGCAGTCCTGAAAGAAAAAGCTATTACTCTCACTCCATCCGTGCTAAGCATTTGACTATTTATGCAAGCTATTAACAAGCTTTTTCCTGTATGTTCCTGCATAGTTTTGTTGCTGCTCCCATTCCCAACCTATACATCAGCCATTACTTTAGGTGATTAAAGAAATCTAGCTGTATCACAACAGTCAGTGTTTTTGTGGCAGCCTGTTACACTTGTAAATTGTCAATTATCTTAGAAATTAATTTACTTACAAGCTCATTAAGAAGGGCTTTTTAGAGGCTTCCTCAGTTTCCAGATATTTTTCAACAAATCTAAGGCTGTGAAATGCCAGAGAGTTTTAAATAGTGGTAAGTACTGTACATTCTGGCAATAAACTGTACAGGTTTGACTTGGCAGTGCTATAGGTTCACGGTTCACCTTGATCTTGGAAGTCTTTTCCAACCTAAGTGATTCTATGATACTAAGAGCATACATCTTCCTAGCAGCAGAAATCAGCCCTCCTTGAAATACTGTTTTGGAGAATATGTGTGAGAGACATTGCACTTGCAGGAAAAACAGAATTCTCCTGCTTGGTTTTAAGGCCATATCAATAGTAATGTAATCCACAATATTTGTAAAGTGCTGTTTAAGCTGCCACTTTGCAGAATACCATTAGACAGTGATATTTACTACAAAACATGTTCTTAAAAAGCAAAGTCAGCTACAAAACAAAATCAATTATAGGGTTTTATTTAAATGAATTCAGTTTGAGATGCAATTGTATCTGTTTTCACTAGAATTAGTTGTGGATGGGGAGCATTCCCCATATATGACTCTGGTTTAGGATATTGTATAACAAAATATAGTGGACCTGGAACTAATACTAACTTGAGAATACTGGTCCAAATCTTAAAACAGCATTTACAGATCTGTTGCTTAGGTGCTGTTTCATTCTAAGCAGCGAAGTCATTTTTGGCCACTAGATGGGACTATACAGCTTCACGCAATAGTATTAACAGCAAATTTTGAGAGTTTCTTTTACATGCAATTAATATATATATATATTTTATAATTTTAATATATATATATATATATATATATTTTGCTGAGACTTTACTGAGAGTTGTGTACCTCTCCTTTGCAAAGTGTGAAAAGAGAAAACAGTAGAACCTCTTACAATCTCTCTAATGCTAGTGAAAATGTGAAAAAAAAAATAATAACAAACATTACAGTCTAACCCCAATAAAAGAACCTGAAAGCATATAAACCAGTTTTAGAGTTGTAACAAATGAGATTATCTTCTGTGAAGACTAACATTGCAGTCATGCTGCTTTACAATACCCTACTTCTACATTTTTCATCTTCATCACCTTTTTCCTTGGAGTGCAATTATCTTAGTTGTTAACAGCTGAGTCTGACTTTCTAAACTATACATTGTACACATCTCTTTCTAATCTTAGTCTCAGTCAGGGTTCTGTGATATTTTATGCATATTAAGATGCTATAAGAAATAAAAGAAATGAAAACCAGTTATCCCTTTTCCAGCTAATTCATTGCATTCTTCTTTAGTTTTCCTGTGATTAGATTCAGAGTTATGTGGAGCTACTGATGTAGCAGTAAAGCATTTTCCACTTTGATGAACTCAGCAGGTTTTATTTCATTGTGAGACAATGTTTTGTAGATGGAAAACTGATCTTGGTTGGTTAATGTGATTCTAATGCTTTTTTATTATTATTATTTTTCTTGTTCTTGGTCTTAGTGTAATAATTGCACTATGGTTCTTTTTGTCTGAAGTCTAAGGATATTAAATTTAATCAGCATAGGAGAACACATTTAAATCCCAAGGCTATTTTAATCTGATATATGCAGGAAAGGTTTTGACCCTGTGATACGGTTGTTGCTGAATTTATTTTTGTTTCTTGGTGGAAATGTGAATTTCAAGCTCTTTGACCATCTGTTTAAAAACTAAATAAAAGGAAACAAAGCAGAACTTGATTTTATTTATTTATTTTTGCACTATTTGATAAGAATATGTGGAGCATACTTACAGTGTCAGGGCCAACTCTAATGAGATAGTGATTTTACTTACCCTTTTTATGGAAGACACTACATAATTTGCTGGGATATCTACACAAACCTGGGTTTTACTATCAAAGCTGAGGCACTGAAAGGCATCTAGGTTTTGGTTTATTGTACTCCACTGAGAATCTTGTATTCTAAAACAGGAAGCCAGGGGATTAATAGATTATTATTCCACTTTAGCCAGGCAGCACAGAATAGAGACAATACCGTTAACACATTGAAATACCACAGGTCTTCCAGCTGCATATACATTGAAGTTGGATGATAAACTTAATTCCAGTGGTGCCTCACAGGAATGAGATTTTGGTTGATGAGTGCTAGTCCATTATGGTCATTCAAATACTCTTAGCAAGACAGAGGTGGATTCCCGGATACCAGTAAATGCCCCCACTGTATAGCCTCCAGAGTTGTCTGAGAAATGCCTTACAATTATTAACACAGACAGCCAGGACAGAGAGCAGAATAATCAGTTTCTCTCTTACCATTTCCAGAAAGATGTTACCAACCAACACAATCAACCTAGATTCTAGTTCTTATTGCTGGTCTATATGTACATGCCTGTATTCAACAGGTATCTAGATAGATACATATAAAAACATTTTGTTTATATAATGACAAATTAAGAGTGGTTAGGATATATTCATATGAATTTAAAGCTAATAGTTTTAACGTTGACTGTGAATGAAACTCAAGTTTCATTGTGGCTGAGGAAATCTTATTGATATGGTTCTTTTTCACTGATCTACAAATACTTCTGGACCAGCGTTATATAAAACTCATAGTCTGTGTGAGTAAAGAAAAAGATGGTCTGTATTGTATATATTATAGAAAGAGAGAACAGCTAAGTACATTTTTATGCATAAATACATTTACATGTGTGTGTATGCTTCTGCGAGTTGTGTTAAAGGCTGTATCTCCAGACACTGTCCTGGATGCTTAAAAAAGTTCTTAGTGTCAAAGATAGTTTGAAAAACTGACCGAACTGTTCCAGCAGTGGCACACATTATTGGTCGGCTTGCTTTGAAAATTAAAATTAGATTCCATTCTGCATGTCCCACTTCACAATCAGCTTCAAGTGCTTGTTTTTAGCTATATTCTACAAATTTAAATGCACCATAGAAGTGAAAGTGTATACAGCAGCTGCAATCTCCCAGTAGGTATTTTCCCAAGCAGAGATTCCTGGCATTGCAATGCAGGCTTATCTATTTCTCATTTTCTTGTCACTAACTAACAGGGGGTGGAAGAAGGTCGTACATGTATGTACAAAGAGAAGAGCACAGGGCACAGTTTCAATATTCTTCACTCCTTTCGTGAGCTTCACTAAGCAGGTATGTGAAAAAAAAAAAATCAAACTTTTTACTTTTTTTTTTCCTCCTAAGACACTTATCCTTTTTACAGAAATTTTTCTATTTTCTTCCAGAAATAACTTAGACTTTTACAATTCCCTCCACTGAGGGAGATTATTACTGCTGCTTCTGTTGTTCAGATAGAGTAGAAGCCAAATGCTGCTGCTGATCTGAAGTGAGAGAGACCCTTTTCCTTTCTTATTCCTGATGCTCACAAGTGCCTAGTCATTTTAATTAGCCTGGATACTAGGGAGAAAATTTAATCTTGGGTCAGACATGCTTTTGCATTAGAATTCCCGATTTTCAGAAAATACACAATTACTGTTACTTTTAGAAATCACACACATTTGTGGGTAAAATTAAAGCATTACTGGTTTGCATACAAGCTTGAGGTTTCACAAAATTTTGTGCTGAAAAAAAAATTTTTTTTTGTTGTTGACTTTTGTGGAGATCTGTTTTGGGTAAGACAAAAGCTGTGTTTTGGAAAAAAAACAGAGGGTAATGTGGAAGCAACTTTCACAGTTGCTTTTGGCTGTTCCTGCTATTCAAGAGGTTTATGTAGTGTCAAGAGGTTTAGCAAGGAAATTTGGGTAGCAGGACCTGAGATGCACTGATGACATCCAGACTTGTCTCCACTGAGGTGACTCAACAGGTTACTTAGCCCATCAGTGACATGGGGTATGAATAAGTGCTGCTTTCAAACACCATTACTGAAGTCTGAAGGTGTCAACAGCTCCCCCGAGGGAGGACAGTCTCTTGTTCATCATATCTTAGCCAGAACAAGCTGATGAACAGAAGTGTTTAATATGTTAATAATTGAGATGACATTAACTGGTTTAATGAGGTTGGCTCTCATTTGTGTTTTATACTTTCAAGCTTGCTCTGACTCTACGGGTTAAATAAGTGTCTAGAGATGTTGATGCTGGACTTGGAAAAAGGAAGGAAGAAATTCAAGATTTGCTTGTATTGTAAGTGGATTAACTGTGGCTTCCCTTCATTTTTATCACATCAGAACCTATAATCCTATAAACCCTATCTAATGGTATGGATTTTGCAGAGAAATACTTACCTGGCTTGAGTTACAGGCTGAGTGAATCAATGTGCCCCGTTCCCTGGGGTGTGGTAATCATAAATTTGGTACTAGTCTACTCATACAGAGCCCAAAGCACTAACATGTTTCCTCAGAGGGTAAAAGGATTCATCTTCCCATTAGCTTATGTGAAAGTTTGCAGTAAAAGGTTAAAAAAAAAAAAAAAAAAAAAGTTTCTGATGACCCACATCAGCCAGGAAGTCCAGAGTTCTGTAGGGTTTTGTAACATGATCATTTTGTAATAGTATCAGTGCTAAAAATATAAGACAGTGCTAAAAATATAAAAATATAAGTGTCATGGCAGAGAATAAGAAAACCAAACTTGTTGAGGACATCTCCTAGTAGACAAGGAAGCTCTAAATTATGTGTAGCAAATGTTGGAAAAAGTTAAGTTGGGCTATGATTCATGTCCCTAAGAAAGATGTTTTTTTCGGGGGCGGGGGGTTGTTGTTTTTGTTTTTGATCTTTATGCAGAGATTAAAGCAACATCAACAAAAACAAAACAAAAAATAAACCATTAATAGCTCTGGGAATAATGCATACAATTTACAGAAAGGTGCCCTTTGTGCCTCTAGGCACTAGAAAATGCAATATTTTCCTATTGAATATATACTTATATATATATACACTATATATATATATAGTATACTATGCATATAGTATACTATATAATATATAGTATGGCTTCTGGAGTAATACGAGCATAGAGCACTTTAAAAAAAACATCAAAAAACCCTCTCCACCTTACATTCATTGTGAGCTGCTGCTTTCTCTTCCATTATTAGAACTATTTATTTACAGATAAGTATATTCTGTGCACATCAAATGCATCTTCATCAGACATCAAATATTATCTAATAGTTCACAATGAAATTCAGTTTTAGGGGATATTAGGTGAACCACTTTGTACGTAGCCTATTGTAAGCTGTTCATACCTTGTCCTTTAATCTTTTCCTTGGCACTTGCAAACACTAGAACAGCAGAGATGGAGTGTGTATTGTTACCTGCTGCCAATTTTATCAAATCTACAAAGTAGTAGTGATCCCAAACATGAATACAGGGTGGATGATAAGCGAATAGAGAGCAGCCCTGTAGAAAAGGACTTGGGAGTAGTGGTGGATGAAAACACTGACATAGGCTGGCAACGTGTGCTTGCAGCTCAGAAAGCCAGCTGTACCCTGGGCTGCATCAAAACTGTGCGTCTGGCAGGTTGAGGGAGGTGACTCTCCCCCTTTACTCTGCTCTCATGATACCCCCCCTGGAGTACTGCTTTCAACTCTAGAGCTCTCAGCACAAGAAAGACAGGCCATTTAGAGTGGGTCCAGAGGAGGACCATTAAGATGACTAGGGGCCTGGAGCACCTCTCCTTTGAAGACAGGCTGAGAAAGTTGGTTTTTTTTTAGCCTTGAGAAGAGAAGGCTCCAGGGAGACCTTATAGTGGACTGCCCTTAAAGGGGGCCTACAGAAAAGCTGGAGAGAGACTTTTTTTTCAGGGAGAGTAGTGATAGGACAAGGGGTAATTGTTTTGCACTGGCACAGGTTTCCCAGAGAAGCTGTGGATGTCCCATCCCTTGAAGTGCTCAAGGCCAGGGTGGATGGGGCTTTGGGCAACCTCGTCTGGTGGCAGGTGTCCCTGCCCATAGCAGGAGTTTGGAACAAGGTGATCTTTAAGGTCCCTTCCAACCCAAACCATGCTATAATTCTAAGTAGAACACCTTCCCTGTTGAAAACCGGTATCAGTGCAGATAAAGCAGATATAACTATGTATAATCTGCTGTCTGTAATAACATTTATATGGAGATATAAAAGCTGCTACTAAGTCATGAAAATGCTGACGAACCAATCTCTCATGGTGAGGCTTATTAATCTAGAAATATATGTGCTATTAAATACTTTGTTTCCTAACAAAGTGTTCTTCCTGTCTTTGGAAGAACCAGGCCAACCAGGCACGGACAAAAAGGTTTTTTTCTAAGTTAAATAGGGGGTCTGAGTGTTGCTGTTCCATAAGCCTTTTGGGATGGCCTGCATGGTCACTAATTCTGAAAGATGGGCTAGCAGTCTTTTGGAAGAGTAGGAAGGTGGGGAGAGTTGACCATGTTTGGGAAAAAGCTAGGCTTGGGGCAAGCCAAATGCTTAAAACATAACAGTCCCTTATGGAGACTTGTCTTCATTTTTTTTCACTCCCCCATAACCATAAGAATCATATTTTATCTCCTTGGGTCCTAAGAAAAAACATAATGGGGCTCACTAGAGAAGAAGGAAGTTTTCCAGCAGGTCCTCAGCAAACTTCTGTAAAGGTTGTTTTGTCATAACCCCTCTTCAAATAGTTGATTTTACCTGTGGCAATGTTAATTTTCCGCTCCTTCTGAAATGTCAGGCTCAGGCTGGTAAACTGTTGATGAGCTAGCTCTTGCAAATGTCTCTACAGAGGAACAGGGAAACATCTGCCAGGCAATGGATACTCTATTTTAGGATTGCCAGGCTGCAGGGAGTGTCTCCAAGGAAGCCTTGCAAAACGCTGTACTGCCAGGCAGTGTGAGTCTGCCTATGACTGTCACTCCCTGGTGACAGTAGATAGCTGGACCAACCTTCCCAGGGGAAGCCAATTCTCTCCTCTGGTGAGAACATGCACCTGCAAATCAAACACCTTTCTCTAAGGAATCCCTCACAGCAAGACAATTTTGCACTGCATACCAAAACCTTCCTGAAAAATGGATTTTGCAGAAGTTGATTGACGTGTATAAATCAAGCTGGGAGGTGGGACAGTGAAAACAAAGGGATGTAATGAGGGCAGACTGCAGGCTCCTGCATTATATATCCCGGAGCTAAAGAAGTCCTGGGACAATCCAAATCACCTTGCTATGTATTTTCCTGTTCTCAGGGCCTGTGTCACACAGCCCTAACCTGCCGGAGCATTAGGCAGGGGGATAAACTAGGCCAAACTCTTCTTGCTGATTTCTCAAATACACAGGCTAAGGAGAGCAGTAGCCACAGCTACATGGCTGCAGAAGGAAATCACACATATGCATGGGAGTGGCTAGAAACATTGACTGGGTATTGTCATCTCAAATTCTGACCGAATTGCAGGTTTTCAGCTGGACTTCAGTAACAAGAGTCTCAGTTTGTGTCTGAGCGTTCAGTTTGAGACCTAAACGGAGAGGAATCACAGAATCACAGAACTGTAGGGGTTGGAAGGGACCTCGAAAGATCATCGGGTCCAACCCCCCTGCCAAAGCATGTTCCTCAGAGCAGGCTGCCCAGGTAGGCATCCAGACAGGCCTTAAATATCTCCAGAGAAGGAGACTCCACAACCTCCCTAGGCAGCCTGTTCCAATGCTCCGTCACCCTCACTGTGAAGAAGTTCTTTTGCATGTCAGTGCGGAACTTCCTGTGCTCTAACTTGCAGCCATTGCCCCTTGTCCTATCCCCACAAACCACTGAGAAGAGGTTGGCTACATCCTTCTGTCCCTCACCCCTCAGATATTTATATACACTGAGGAGATCCCCTCTCAGTCTTCTCTTCTCCAGGCTGAACAGACCCAGGTCTCTCAAGCTTTCTTCATGGGGAAGATGCACCAGGCCCCATATCATCTTTGTGGCCCTCCGCTGGACTCTTTCCAGGAGATCCCTGTCTTTCTTGTACCGGGGAGCCCAGAACTGGACACAATATTCCAGGCGAGGCCTGACCAGGGCAGAGTAGAGGGGGAGGATCAGCTCCCTTGACCTGCTGGCCACGCTCCTTTTAATGCACGCCAGGATCCCATTAGCCCTCTTGGCCACAAGGGCACAGTGCTGGCTCATGGTCAACCTGTCGTCCACCAGGACCCCCAGGTCCTTCTCCTCAGAGCTCCTCTCCAGCAGGTCGTCCCCCAGCCTGTACTGATACTTTGGGTTGTTCCTTCCCAGGTGCAGGACTCTACACTTGCTCTTATTAAATCTCATTTGGTTTCTAAATGTCATCTGCAGGTTTCAAAGAGCACAAACGTGTGGCTCCATCCCCCAGACAGCTTTTGGTTTTGGGTGAGAAGCAGGATCTTGCTGCAATCATTTCCTCAAAAAATGAGGAAAAAGTGAGCAAAAATTACTGTCTAAAATTGCTGGAAAATATTTTATTTTATTTTATTTTATTTTATTTTATTTTATTTTATTTTATTTTATTTTTATTTTTATTTTTATTTTTTATTTTTTTCCCAAGAAGACAGCTGAAGTTTGTGTTGACTTGATTTATGCTAAGTGCAGATCATAACATACTATCTCACTTCAGCAGGTGACTGATCTATTTTAAAATAGATCAAAAAAAAATAAAATTGAAAATCAGTTACAAAAATAAAAATCTATTCCAATTTGAAAAGATTCATTTGGAAATGCTAGCACAAACATTTCTGAGCTCTTAAATGTTTTTATTTCAATTTTTGTGGGGGAGGGCTTTGAAAATTTGTTCAATTGGGCAACAATTTGAGAATTATTTCCATTCTTTCAAATCTGCATGTTTTAATGAAAGTAAGAAACCAAATATTGACACCTAGCTGTACATCTGATCCTAAGAGATATGTTTTTTGAAAATGCTTAATATCTTGTCTCAAATGTGAAAAATTTGTTAGAACTCCTGTGCAGTTAAGAACTAACAGGAGAGCCAGACAGACTCATATCATGGACTGTGCATTTCAAGAATATATCTGACAGAGAAATAATGATTATATTGGAAAGAAAAAAGGATTATTTATTTGTTATACTTTTGGTCATCTTGCTTGCTGAAGACAAGTTATACTTATTCTGTTCTGACCTAAAGCAATTTCTTTGGTAATCAACACTGAAGAAAGACCATATTGCAACCATAAGCCAGGCTTCATGTGGTAGCACAGATGCCATTCCCAGCAGGCTTTCACTGAGTGAGAATTGTGTTCATCTTTTATATTCAAGAGCAATCTTCTATAGCATTGTTATTCACATATTTGCTCTTCTAATGTCTTCTTTAGCAAAATGGTGACTATGACGCTTAAGAAATGTAATCACAAATTCTCTGCATTGGCAAAGTTACTTTTTGCAGGAGCTTATACATTTTCTATTCAATAATGGAACTGTAGTAACTATTTTTTAAATAAGCCAATTCCCACTAAGAAAAAAAAAATACAATCTTCTTTACAGTGTTTTATGTGTTCTTAATCAAAGTTCAGATCTTAGATTTGATTAAAAAAATACAGAAACTTGTGTTCAGTAATGAAGGTAAATGGCACATAAAAAGTGTATTTTTGAGTTCGCACAGTTCATTTCTGAAGTCAAGATTTTTCTTTTTATGGCTTGATTATAACCTACAAAGACTCCTGGGATAGAATTCTAACATAAGTAGGTTTGTCCTTAATATATTCAAACCTCATCAATTTTGCTTAAATGATATTCAAGCATGAATGTTAACTGCTAGAAGTATAGGCTTTGGATTTTTGTAATCACAGTGGAATCACTGTGGAATAAGGAAGATGAGATTCTTTTATGGTTCTTACTTCACTGTTCAACAGGGACATTGTGCAAATCACTTGATTTAATACAGACCAATTCTAAGATAAGTAAAAACAGGAGAAAAAGTCTCCCAAAGAGCCCTTTCAGCATATAGTTTAGGGGAAGGTAGTTTACTTGCTATGATACTGTTCTAACTCTTCAGAATTTTCATTAGAATTATTGTCTCCTCCCTGCCTCTTGCTGCAACATTACCCAGCATTTGAGGAAAGGTATATGTTCATAGCAAGTAGTATAGCTTTATACCATCAAACAAGGAATAATATCAGGATCAACCTAGAGAAGTGGGCCACCCAGAACTTGGTGGGCTGATTTACAGATGGGAAAACTATCTTCTGTTCTGATGAATACTTTTATAATCACATTGCAAATATATTCACATACTTTTATTCACATTGGGAGAAATTTACAACATGCAACTAACTATGCTTTGTGCTATGTACTGTTGTGTGATTTATGTAAGGAGGTGCCCTCTCTAAAATACGCATAGGAAGAGCTCAGTGGTGTAAGGTGGGAATGTCATGATCTCTGATGCATCCTCTGTTTTGACATGATTTTGCTCTTTTGCTCTTTTCGTTCAGTGATCCTTTCCCTTCTCCCCTCCACTGCTGATAAGTTGTTCATGTTGCAGTCGGTATTTTTATCAGACTCTTCCTTGACTTTTTCAACAGCTTGACCTTGTTGTTTAGATTTTAGTTCTAGACAGTTTTACAACAGCTGAGTTCAGAGTGTTCATCTGCATTCCTGCAGCTCTCCAGAGACGTGGTCTTGTGCATGAGTCAGGCTACAGCTTCACTTCTCTTCTTTGTATGTTATGTAGGGTGCTACATCTGAGGGGTTTTCTAGCTCAGAGACTTGCCTGTTATAAGGAAAATAAGTATATTTTATCAAACAGGACAATTTATGAGCTATTTATTGTTGAAATTATATGATACATGGATAGTTTAAAAATACAGAACACTTGCTTTCCCTGCAGCATTTTAACACCTCAGTTGAAATATTTGGCCACAATTAATTAATGACTAGAAGACAACATTGATTGTGTTGATACTGTGGTATGAAGACTTCCCCTTTTTCATTGTACTCCAGCCTAAATAGCCTTTATCATTTGCTAAAAGATAGAAGCAGGCAGGGCAGTTGGATCTGGGATTTCTGACTAGGAGATAAATAATGATAAAATAAAATTCTACAGAGCACAACACGATATAATAATTTACTTTGTCATATTGATGACATAGTGAATATGCAATGGAGGATAATATAACAGTAAAAGTTGAGAATACAAAGAGACTATATAGAAAGAAGAATTCTGTGAGAAAGGGAGGCAAATTTGAAGAGAGAATGAAGGAGAGGCTATGTCTCACAGGACCAAATGGAGAAGCTTATGTGAAAAAGGCAGAAGGAAGCTCCAGGAAGTAGGGAGAAGATTGTCATATAGAAATAGTTGGTGAAGAGTTTTAAATTTGGAATAACTAGAAAATAGTGAAACAATGACTTGCACATAGGCATATGTGAAAAGCCACTCTACCACTGTGTCACTCTGTATTTGGGTATATCTTCAAACTTTATAATCTTAAAATGCCATTGGCTAAGCTGTGCTCTACTGCAACTGTGCACCTCCAGCAAAAGCACTTGAAGTTGATGAAATTACACCAGCTACTAATCTGAGCAAAAGCCTTCTGGCTTAAGATCAACATGATAAAAGAAGCTGAAATAAGATAACTGGCAGTTTAGAATACAGGAAGGCACTGAAAGTGAAATCCTAGCTGCCAGTTTGAAATTACTGAAAAGGACTTATGAAACCTCTTCTCATGGTCATTAAATGAGAAAGAAGTACTTATAAGAGAATATCACTCTATTTTGGGTATACAAAAATCTTTGACCTTGCTGCATTATTCACTCTTTGAAATTGAGTAACTCAAAAGTGTTACATTATATATAGGCCATTCTTTAAATTTTTTATCAGTACTTTTCTCCCAATGTTATTTTAAAGTCAAAACAGCTAACAAAGCCATTTATTACTAATGATCGGGATCATTTATATTGAGTATTTGTACTCTAACTGAATGCTGTTAGAGATGTCAGTTGAATGGCTGTTTTTATTGTGCTTTTTTTAGATTTGCTATTAGTCCTTTTCCGTAAGGGAAAAATAGTTAGTAAAAGTTAAGTTTTAGCTATGCACAGAGAGAGAATAAAATAGAATGTGTAGTGTGAAAGCAGAGTGCCTGATAAACA
The DNA here is from genome assembly GCF_965140915.1 of Aythya marila. Classification (NCBI taxonomy): domain Eukaryota; kingdom Metazoa; phylum Chordata; class Aves; order Anseriformes; family Anatidae; genus Aythya; species Aythya marila. The sequence continues at coordinate 29,311,940 of NC_139045.1, read as the reverse complement.
CATTGGTAGTGCTGTCAGAATTAGTTGTTATGAGTGAGTAGTTGCGACGTCACAACGTGGTCAGCAGCAGTGTTTTTAAGGAACACTGGACACAGGTCATTTCTTGGAGCAATGTAAACCAGAATTACATTTTAGATGCATGCACAGCTAAGATTCAAAATTAAGGACAATATTCCTTTAATTCTTACATCTAGTGTTAGAAAAAGAATGAATGTCACGATTGAAAATACTTATGTTCAGGACTCGAAAAAGAAGTGTGTATTTTTGTAAATTCGTTAAAAAAAAAAAAAAAGAAAAAAAAAAGTATTGTGTCACTGCCTGCAATTTTATTGTTACCTGAATATTATTGAAAGCAAAACAAAACAAAAATTGCATATTGTATTTTCATTGTTTTACTCTGAGAAATGAGTTCAGAAATGGGATCAGCTTTCATATACATAATAAAGTAACTGTCACAGAGTTTGAAAATAACAATATTTGGTATTTCATCCTTTATTTGAGAAAAGGCTGATATTAGCTTTGGATTGCTAACTTTTCCACATAAACCAAAGCTGTTCTTTTGAGGTATACATTTCTTTGCAGCCTTACATTGCTGTGAAATCTCCTTGACAATCTCAAATCCTCTCCTGTCTTTCAGAGTAGTTACATGAAAGTGAATAGAAACTGTGACTAGTGGAAGAAAGTAGCTAGGGACAGGGAAATAGACAGCAAGACTTATGTTAGAGTCCAAAAAAATCATGTTTTTAACATTGTCTACTGCCAGTAAGTTCATTTTTTATGAGTTTTATGAGCAATTCTTCAAATTTGGACTGTAAGCAGCCTTCCTCCCCCCTCAGAAATAGCAAATTTAAACCTCAATTGTCTAATTCAAAGGATACAATATTTCTTCAAGTTCTTAACACCTTCATTATATAGGACTTCTCTTACACATCATGTCAAATGGAATATTAATTGCATACTTCAAAAAGTAAACTAATGAGGACTAAATATGCAATCTGTCTTATAATATAGTAAGTGGCAAATTTGACTTATTTTTCTTCCTTATGTGTTTAAGAAAGTCAAGTAATTGGGTAATTTCTTAAGGGGTTTAATCACAAAAGTATTAACTACAATGCAGATATTTCCAAAGATTGCATGATAAGCTGCAATAATTGTTCAAACTAGTAAATTTTACAGAAGGCTCTGTGAACATTATTTCAAAATTTCCAAAGTGGAATTCTGGTCTGGATAAATCTGAAAAAGTGTCATAGATTCACTTAATATTCACTAATTTTATGGGGTCTAATACATGGAGAATCTGGCCTTTAATGGAGACTCTATGTCTGTGCAAAACAGCAACTACTAATGGCCCACCAAAATTGCTTTAGATATTTTTACAGTGATTAAAAACAGGTGGTCAGTAACATTTTCCACAGTGTAACAAATTTAGCATATACTTCATATGTAATCAAATGCTGATTCATTTAGTTATGATTTTGAGATTGAATAAGGATGACAGAAATAAAATGGTGAAGGAGATTTCTGATCTCAGTGCTGCTCAGTTGAAGCCAATAGCTAGTCTGGATTAACAACAGGATGGAATACAACATTTAGGCCATGATTCCTAGCTCTGGTTTCTAAAAATTTATGAAGATAATTAATGTCTTAGTCCTGAAGCTTGAAAAGCTGTTATAAATATTTTCCAGCATTATTTACATTCCTAATCAGCTTCTTTTGCATACATTTCTCTCCCTTCCCCTCCCCTCCCCCCCTTTACTAATAGTCAAGATTAAGATACTTTTAGACTTCAGTAGCTATAGCTGTGCTCCTCACAGTCAATACACCTCCTTGGTGTGTGTCAGCCCTGACTGAACAATTTTAGAGCTTTTGACATCTTTGGTAGTCTCATGTACTAAAATATGACAGGTTGTATGTGCTCCAAATTCATGAAGCCATGAGGAATTAAAGGTTATGTCTGCGATGTGACTTCAGTGCAGCAATGCTCAGTTTTGAGGATCTTAATCTTTAGTATTTTGCCTGTGAGAGAATCTACATTCTCAGTTTGGTGTAAAACTGTTCAATGAAACAATATAGGTGCCTATATAAATAAGGAGTTCAAATGCTCAGACTATCCCTAAAAATGCCTGGATAGTATAATGTACAGAATAAGTTGTTGTTGTTGTTATTATTTATTTATTTATTTATTTATACGCCTGCTTTTACACACAGATAGAGACTGATTTTTTTTTCTTCTAGAAAGACAGTACACACAAGAGGGGACATAAATGTCCAAATACTAAACAGGCACATGGATATGAGGAGAGAACTCAGTTCCATGTGATTTGGGATGATTACTGGAGGAGAGGTTGAAAAGCCCTGCAAGCAAGATACACAGCAGAATTCCTCATTTCTTTATCCTGGCAGAACTTGGTGAAAATTTACAGTCAGATTTTCATTAGATATTTAGCTCTCTGTTCCTGACACACAGACCTGAAGCACATCATTAAGGAATTTTGAATTAGAAGGTAATGTTTTTTTGTTTGTTTGTTTGTTTGTTTTTACAGATTTCTTAAGGAGAACTTTGTGTCTGTTTTTCCATAGTCCTACTCCTGAATCTTTGCTTTCTAGGACATAGCCTTTCAGAGTCCATCCAAGAAGCCAGTTTCTGGAGATGAATTAGTAGCTGTAGCTTGTTTAGTAGTTTGTAAGCAAAGCTGAAAACTACACTTTCAAAGTAGGCAGTATATATGGAAGGAAACAAAGGATTACCATGGTCCTGTAACACAGGAGAATTGTGATTTTCTTTTTCTTCCTCTAAGGAGATTTTGGACAAAGGGTAAGGAGAACTGAAATACTTTTGTTTCCATTTTGAGTTCATATCAGCATCTTCAAGTAAAAATGAGTCAAAATAGTATTATAAGGAAATATCATTTTATTTTATTTATTTTATTTTATTTTATTTTATTTTATTTTATTTTATTTTATTTTATTTTATTTTATTTTATTTTATTTTATTTTTAATTTGTGTGTGTGTGCGTGTGTCCTCATCCTCTTGCTACTTTTAATATTTAGAACAGTTCTTGGCTGAATGTGGTGTCTCAGGTAAATACAACACAAAATGTCTACCATGAAATGCTCTGGATAACTTTACAGTCTTACTAAAACTTTAGTACCTAATGGCCTTCAATCCATCAGAAGTCTGGAATGGTGCTAATGGCAACCTCAGCGAGTAATTATATCTAAGGGGTTAAAATCTATTTCAGTGATGCCTTCTGGTTAATGGAATTGATCTTGACCATTCTCTTGCAGATAACCCTGCATAGAATTGTGTATAAGGTCAATGCAGTTCTTCTTGGTGCATGCTTTTCTTAATTCTCCAACAGAATGTACACCTTAGATGATATACTTGATGCAGTACAGTACATGTAAAGATAAGCAGTTCTAATACAATAAGATGCAGAAAGACAAACATAAATTACTTTCCTGTGTGTGTGCATAAACATCTGCCTTCTTTTCTCCCAGTAAAATCTTTGGATCAAAACCTGAGCACACATAAATCTGTCCACCTTCATGAAAGACATGTCTGATTTACAGCTTGTCCTTATTGGATAACTCCTCATTTTGCCTGTCATTTGGCTGATTTGTGTGTGGAGGACCTAAGGCATGTAAATACCACAGGCAAATGTAACTCCCAAGTTGTACTTAACAGCTGTGCTATGTGCTGTGTGCTGAATGCAAGTTCTTACTGAATATTCCATTAATTTCCTTGGGTATGTAATAAACGTATACAAAGAAATGGTGATTTTCTCTTGGATCTGTTTATTGACAAAAGATACTGTTTTGTTAATGAAAACTCTGAGACATCTCATAGGCTTTATCTTCTTCTATACTGACTTGTTTTTTGCTTTCAAGCTGCATCTCTCTGATTCAAGTCACTTTTAATTGAGTACAGCTAAGCAACTATTGCTGCACATGTCACACTTCAGAGGAAAAGATAATTCAGTGAAGTGGTGTCTTATGAAACTAGCAGAGCAGGGTAAGTTAAATGTTTTTACATTGTACACTAATAGAGCTAAATACAAAGGAAAATACACACACTCATATTTTTTTTCCCGTAATGGTACATTATACTATCTTTCATTTTCTTTTAAACTACTTGAGATAATCTGAAAGAAATTTTGTTTCAATTATGCTAGGCCTAGATTCATTTTGATGCCCAATCACATTCCTAAACAAGTCTCCTAGTTAAAAAAAAAAAAAAAAAAAGCTTTCTGTGACATACATGTATATGTCAGGTTTTAAGGTACCATTTGCAGAAAATGAATTCTTATGTCAATTATTTTTTTTTCTCTGAATATAATTGGAAAAAAATAACAAGTGGCAGAAATTATGAATTATCTTATGATTCCAGTAAAAAATATTTCCCTAAATTTCTCAGGACAGTTTAACTTTGAAGCCTGGGGAGGTCATCCTGCAGCCTTTCTCTAAAGAAGGGTCTTCTCCTCTACCTGGCTGATTATTTTCATGAAACTTGTAGAAAAACAATTATTTTTTTTTAAGACTGTCACCTCGGTCAAATTTTCCTGAAATTATTTCGTACATAGAGAAGTGATTGAAGACATATTCAGACATAGACTGTGGCACAAAGAAAGTTACTGAATCAGTTTTGTTTCCATGACAATTCATGATAAACGATCAGCATTGGAGCTCAGAGGTGAGGTAGCCTCCCCAGACCTGCAAGATGAATTTAGTGCATCAGATACTCTTATTTATATTAGTCACATTAGTTTATATTTTAAATGCACTATGTAGCTTATCAGTTGGCTTCAGTGATGACATTTTGTTTCCTTCCTTGAGACCTGTTACCATTCTTGTTAATGCTCTTGCTTTTCTAAGAATAAGAATTGATGTTACTATCATTACATTGAATCTAGAGGTCATTCTCTTCAGACAGGGAGTTGTTGAAATCAATTTCTAGTTTTTGCTTGATAACAGAAGCAAGAATATCAGGAGACAGAAACAAACATAATCTGACCTGCATCATGTTAGAGTTCTCTGAGGTATCTCAGACATTATTCTGCAATCACTTTTAAAAGAGCTTGCAAACGGTGTGAGAATTGCAACAGAGTCTTATCTCCAAAAACTCAGCCAACAGGCCACCCTCAATTTAGAAAATATTTTTATTTTTGATTTTATTGTTGCTGTGTAAAATAGTAACTTTTCAGTAACACTATTTGATTACTTTTTTGTAGCCTATTAAAAACATCCTTAAAAATAAATATGCTAATGTACTACTGTTATGATAAGAAGAGGAAAGGTTCTGTATCACTGTGAGCTTTCATTTAACAAATCTATGCGTTGTTAGATGCTTTAATATCACTAAGACATAAACAGTTTTAGAGCCACAGAGAGTTCAAGTGAAAGAATGGTAAAGCAATTCATGCAGTTCTGCATGGGAGCTTCTAGCTAGTGAGATGGAAAAAATAATTACAAATGATTAAATAAATAATGAGCCTGAAAGCTGTTCATCCATTGCTATACATGTATTTTGCAATTAAAGTTTTCTAATAAGTAGGAATATGTATTGCCTCAGAACTCTTCCCAAAATTCCTTCAGATATCCAATTATTCAGTATAGTGTTTATTTAGACAGAACGAAATTCAGATATGAAAGTTTGTTTTGGATCGGTAGAATACAGTAATTTTCTTGCCCCTTTTATGTTTTTTACTTCATTTATTTAGCAGCTTCTACAGTCAAGCTAAAAAAGAGCAACAAAGTGTATCTAAAGGCATTGTGATTACAGATAATTCAAATGTCACAATCAGAGAAACAGTTCTTAGTAGCCAATAGTATTGAAGTACTAAACTAAAACTGAGCCTTTTCATGATTCAGTTCCAACAGAAAGGAAAAAAAAATATCATATTGTTTGAAACACTCTGAGAAAAAGAAAATGAAAGAGGGATTTTTTTTTTTCTTTCAGAAATCCCTGTGTAGTTCCATTAAAAAAGAATTGTGATAGTAATTTACACCTTCTATATTAGAGATGCATCAAAGCAGGGGTTTCTGCTCAGTGCTTTCTCTATACCTTTTCTCTTGTCTTCTGGCCAGTGGAACATGTGAGGGGAGGGTAGAAACTTGAAGTCAGACTTCAAGCTGTATTCTTTACAGCACAGTCAATAGAATTTTTACCATAATTAGTTGATAATCTTTGCATTGATCTGACAGGACTTGGGCTTGAGCTGATTCAAGCTTCTTTTATAAATTTTCTAGTGGTTGACTCTTGCTTATCTGTTTAAATTCAAGCTCTGTGTATAGCATATATTACAAAAGTCTGACATATCTGTGGAGTAGATCGTTAGGTCTAGCACACCAGGTAAAATGGCAGTCTAGCAAGCAACAGCTCTTTGTGAGTTGTGGTGTTAGACTCTCGTATAGTTTTCAAACTTCATCTGAAAACCAATGAAAAGGAAGCATACTATGATGAGAAAACATTTTAAAATCCAGTCTCAGATCCAAGTGGATCTGAGAGTGAGGACAGAGATCAAGCATTGTGCTGCCTATGGTGAATAACTGAGGATAACCCAAAGTGACCTTCTGCCTGGTAAAAAGGGGAGTCACTGACCTTTGGACTTAGGAGGACATTGAAAGGATGAGAGTGAAAGAAAAGGAGTAAACATGAATAAGTTTTCTTTCATGACAGTTCTAGGGACTTTTGTTTAATTAAAGGACTATCAATATTACTGTAGTTGAACTAAAGATAACTGTTGTACTTTGATTGGATTTTTGGGATGGTAACTAAGCTAATACTAAATTTTTGGTTTCACTTACAAAGTGTTACACTTTTGGCATGAAGGCGTAAACCAGAGCACTTTTTGTAAAGTCTTTGTGGAGACAGTACTGTGCACAGTCAGGCAGAAAAGTTTCCCTCACTCTTCTGTTTTTTCCCCTCCCAAGATTTTGACCACCAGAAATGGCAGTGGGTGGACTGGATCAAGCAGCAGCATGTAGCATAAGAAATTGCCACTTGCCGAAGCAATTGGCTCTGGGGCAGACGCGTTCTGCAGCGGAGCGGGGAATCGGACAGGCAGGGCTAACTTTTCCGGCACCGAAACCACTCGAGGGAGCCACCAGGAACCGGCAGCCCTCTCGAGAGAGGTGAACGAGGCGAGAACGAGGCATAGGCAGAGCCAGCAGCGCCCCCTCCCCGGCCGTTCATAAGCTGCCCCTAGGGAGCACAAGCGACCAGGAGCACAGCGAACAGGATGGGCAAACAGGGCGTGGCGCGGCAGTTAGGGTGTGGCACGTCAGAAGGGCGTGGCGTGGCAGTTAGCACGGCAGTTCGCGCAGGCAGGGTGAGCAGGAAGGGCAGAGTGCTTCACCTCCTTAATGGCGGTCTACCGCTAGCTCAGCTGCAATGGTGTACACCAGGCACAGTGTGCTCTCCAGGAAGTCTGTACACACCCAGACCAACTGCCTGCTCAAAACTGTGGCAGTTCAGGTCTCTGGGTGCAGGGAGTGCCTTGAGCCTGTTGCTACCACCTGCGGGGGACAAAGAGACTGTGTGCATGAGGTGCGAGCAGGTGGACAACCTGGTCCAACTCATGGCAGAACTCAAGGAGGAGATCGAGAGATTGAGGGATATCAGAGAGTGTGAGCACGAGATAGACTTGTGGAGCAACTCCCTGCGCGGCCTGAAGGACAGGTACCAGGGTGAGACACCCCAAATGGCGGTGGACCCCCTGTCCTGTTGCTGTCGGGCAGAGGCAGGGGACCTAGGAGTTGAGGAGGAATGGAGACAGGTCCCTGCTCGACATCACAGGCGATGCCCTCCCCCACCAGCTCCACCTTCCCAGGTGCCCTTATGCAACAGGTTTGAGGCCCTGGAGCTTGAGGGACCGGTAGCTGAGGAAGAGGTAGTAAGTCTACCCAGGAGGATGCCTAGGGCAAGAAAGTCAACTCCACGCCTCAGGACTGCCTCCACCAGGACAGAAAGAAGGGTGATTGTTGTGGGCGACTCCCTTCTCAGGGGAACAGAGGGCCCTATTTGTTGGCCTGACCCTACCCGTAGGGAAGTCTGCTGCCTCCCTGGGGCCAGGGTCAGGGACATTGCCAGAAAGCTTCCCAATGTGGTTTGCCCCTCTGACTATTATCCTCTTTTAATAGTCCAGGCTGGCAGTGATGACATTGAAGAGAGAAGCCTGAAGACCATCAAACGGGACTTCAGGGGACTGGGATGGTTAATGGATGGAGCGGGAGTACAGGTGGTGTTTTTGTCCATCCCTACGGTGGCAGGGAGGGGTACAGAGAGGACACAGAAAGCCCACCTGATAAACACATGGCTCAGAGGCTGGTGCCAACACAGAAATTTTGGTATTTTTTGACAATGGGGTGCTTTACTCGGCACCCAGCCTGATGGCCGCAGACGGGTCCCTATCTCTAAGGAGAAAACGGATCCCAGGCCAGGAGCTGGCGGGGCTCATTGAGAGGGCTTTAAACTAGGTGAGAAGGGGGACACAAGCCTTGTTAGAGCTGTGCCAGGGGTGGCAATGGCCCAACTGAAGTGCATCTACACTAATGCACGCAGCATGGGTAACAAACAGGAGGAGCTGGAAGCCATCGTGCGGCAGGCAGGCTACAACTTGGTTGCCATCATGGACACATGGTGGGGCCATTCTCATGACTGGAGTGCTGCAATGTCTGGCTATAGGCTCTTCAGAAGGGACAGGCAGCATGGAAGGGGTGGTGGTGTGGCTCTCTGTATCAGAGAGTGTTTTGATGTCGTGGAACTTGAGGCTGGGAATGATAAGGTTGAGTCCCAACGGGTTAGGATCAGCGAGAAGACCAACAAGGCAAGCATCCTGGTGGGGGTCTGTTATAGACCGCCGAACCAGGATGAAGAGACTGATGAGGAGTTCTACAGGCAGCTGACAAAAGTTGTGAAATCGTCAGCACTTGTTCTCGTGGGGGACTTCAACTTCCCAGATATATCCTGGAAGCACAACACAGCCCAGAGAAAGCAGTCTAGGAGGTTTCTGGAGAGCGTGGAAGATAGCTTCCTGACGCAGCTGGTTAGTGAGCCTACCAGGGGAGATGCCCCGCTAGACCTTCTCTTCACAAACGGAGAAGGACTGGTGGGAGATGCGGTGGTTGGAAACTGTCTTGGGCAGAGTGACGATGAAATGGTAGAGTTCTCCATTCTCGGAGGAGCCAGGAAGGGGACCAGTAAAACCAATGTATTGGACTTCCAGAGGGCCGACTTTGAACTGGTCAGAACACTGGTTGGTAGAGTCTCTTGGGAGGTGGTTCTGAAGGGCAGAGGAGTCCAGGAAGGCTGGGTGCTCTTCAAGAAGGAAATCTTAATGGTGCAGGAGTGGTCTGTCCCCACGTGCCCAAAGACAAGCCAGCGGGGAAGAAGACCAGCCTGGCTGAACAGAGAATTGTGGCTTGAGTTTAGCAGAAAAAGGAGGGTTTACAATCTTTGGAAAAGAGGGCAGGCCACTAGGGAGGACTATAAGGATGTTGCGAGGCAGTGCAGGGACAAAACTGGAAAGGCCAAAGCTCATCTGGAGCTCAATCTGGCTACTACTGTCAAAGACAACAAAAAATGTTTTTACAAATACCTTAATGCAAAACAGAGGACTAAGGAGAATCTCCAGCATTTACTGGATGTGGGGGGAAAACTAGTTGCAAAAGATGAGGAGAAGGCGGAGGTTCTTAATGCCTTCTTTGCCTCAGTCTTTAGTGGCAAAACCAGTTGCTCTCTGGATACCCAGTACCGTGAACTGGTGGAAGAGGATGGGGAGCAGAATGTGGCCCTCACTATCCATGAGGAAATGGTTGGTGACCCGCTACGGCACTTGGATGTACGCAAGTCGATGGGGCCAGATGGGATCCACCCAAGGATACTGAGAGAACTGGTGGAGGAGCTGGCCAAGCCTCTTACCATCATTTATCAGCAGTCCTGGCTATCAGGGGAGGTTCCAGTTGACTGGTGGCTAGCAAACGTAACGCCCATCTACAAGAAGGGCCGGAGGGCAGACCCAGGAAACTATAGGCCTGTCAGTTTGACCTCAGTGCCAGGGAAACTCATGGAGCAGATTATCTTGAGTGTCATCATGTGGCACTTACAGGGCAACCAGGTGATCAGGCCCAGTCAGCATGGGTTTATGAAAGGCAGGTCCTGCTTGATGAACCTGATCTCCTATGACAAAGTGACGCACTTGGTGGATGAGGGAAAGGCTGTGGATGTGGTCTACCTTGACTTCAGCAAGGCTTTTGACACCGTTTCCCACAGCATTCTCCTCAAGAAACTGGCTGCTTGTGGCTTGGACTGGCATACACTTCGTTGGGTTAAAAACTGGCTGGATAGCCGGGCCCAAAGAGCCGTGGTGAATGGAGTCAAATCCAGCTGGAGGCTGGTCACTAGTGGCATTCCCCAGGACTCAGCACTGGGGCCAGTCCTCTTTAATATCTTTATCGATGATCTGGATGAGGGGATCGAGTGCACCCTCAGTAAATTTGCAGATGACACCAAGTTAGGTGGTTGTGTCCATCTGCTCAAGTGTAAGAAGGCTCTGCAGGAGGATCTGGATAGGCTGCACCGATGGGCTGAGGTCAACTGTATGAAGTTCAACAAGGCCAAATGCCGGGTCCTGTGCCTGGGGCGCAATAACCCCAAGCAGAGCTACAGGTTGGGAGATGAGTGGTTGGAGAGCTGCCTGGCAGAGAAAGACCTGGGAGTATTGGTGGATAGTCGGCTGAATATGAGCCAGCAGTGTGCTCAGGTGGCCAAGAAGGCTAACGGCATCCTGGCTTGTATCAGGAACAGTGTGACCAGCAGGGCTAGGGAGGTGATTGTCCCCCTGGACTCGGCTCTGGTGAGGCCGCACCTCGAGTACTGTGTTCAGTTCTGGGCCCCTTGCTACGAGGACATTGAGGTGCTTGAGCAAGTCCAGAGAAGGGCGACGAAGCTGGTGAGGGGTCTGGAGAACAAGTCCTACGAGGAGCGGCTGAGGGAGCTGGGTTTGTTCAGCCTGGAGAAAAGGAGGCTCAGGGGCAACCTTATCGCTCTTTATAAGTATGTTAAAGGAGGCTGTAGAGAGGTGGGGGTTTGTCTATTCTCCCACGTGCCTGGTGACAGGACGAGGGGGAATGGGCTTAAGTTGTGCCAGGGGTGTTATATGTTGGATATTAGGAAGAACTTCTTTACTGAGAGGGTTGTGAGGCATGGAATGGGCTGCCCAGGGAAGTGGTGGAGTCACCATCCCTGGAGGTCTTTAAAAGACGTTTAGATGTAGAGCTTAGCGATATGGTTTAGTGGAGGACTTGTTAGTGTTAGGTCAGAGGTTGGACTCGATGATCTTGAGGTCTCTTCCAACCTAGACAATTCTGTGATTCTGTGAAATCCCAAAGCAAGAGAGAGACTTCAGTGTGGCAGCAGTGTGAGGTACAATTCTTGCTGTCAGAGAGGCCTCCTGGTATGGACTGCAGAAGCTGTGGCTTAGAATATATATAAGATGCTTGTGAAAACGTAGTTTTGGAGAGGTTTGTACTTTGTGTCCAGAAATTGGAGAGGCTTTTGGGCTGGAGAATGAAAGGGTGATGATGAGCGATGTGTAAGCTTTCGATCTTGGTTTGGGAACACACAGAAGGAGAGGGCAGGACAACATAATTTATATCAAAAATTGGTTTTGGACTGTAGTTACTACAGCCTCGAAATTTGTCTATTCAAATGGTATGTTTTTTTTTTTTTTTCCCTTTTTAATTTATTTATTTTTTGTAAGGCAAACCATCAAGACTAATATCGCATCATGTATATTGAGCTTCTTGACTTCAGAAGGGCTTCAGTGTGGTAGATCATAATCATAGCTAAAGATCAGTCAAAAATTGACTTTACTTCGTCCATTTAGCTGCTCCTCCTCCTCCTCCTCCTCCTCCTCCTCCTCCTCCTCCTCCTCCTCCAAAGGCTTTCTCCAAAGTGGTCAGCAAAAGATGCATAAGTAAAATTATAATATAGTAAACCTCTGATAGATTCACAATATACATGTGTTCTCCCAGTGTCATGTAATTTGACTTATTGGTCTTCCTGAGCCTGAAGAGACATACAACATTTATGGCTCTCAGCTGGCATTTTACTTTTTTCCCAACCTATACAAACTTGTAACATTGTTGAACAAGAAATTCTTCAGCATAACTATGTGTTGTGTAAAAAAAAAAATAATAAAAAAAATCTGTTGCTGAAATACACTTGGGTTTTATTGTTATATTCACCATTATCATTCCTCAATTATCCTCAATTATTTCTTGATTATGCTCAAGATACCTATTCCAAGAGTAATTTCTAGTATTCTAGTTGCTCTTAGATCATTATTGCAGTTCTTGTATTTTTTCCTAAAACTCTTCTATCTTTTTTGGAATCAGTTCTCTCTTTCTCATCTCAAAATTTAAAATGTATGTAGAGAATGGTTTACATAGTTACATATTAGTATTCTTTGTTTTATTCAGTGTTTTCTTCCTTATGACTCCTAGCATTTGATTTGATTTTTTTTTTTTTTGACAGTAACATGTTGAGATGACATTTTCATATAATTATGTATTTTAATTCAAGATCTTGTTCCTTAGTAGTAATTACTCCAAGCCCACCATTTTATAGACAAAGATTCCACAACCTCCCTCCCCCCAAATATATAATATGTTCATCATTTATTTTGAAATTGCTCTGTTATTTTATTATTGAGTCATTCAGAATTACAAAGTGTTTCTTCAGTTTTTCACAGGTATTCTTACCTTGTGTATTCTCAGAATCGCAGTATCTTCTGTTTCCATGTGCAGTTTTTTTTTGTTTGTTTTTTTTTTTCCCTCCCCCAAATGATACAGGAAAATGTTGAACAGCCTGCATCCCAACACAGCACAGGTTCCTGTGATTTTCCTTTGTGACTATACTGCAAAGAAAAAAATGTTTTGCATTTCTTTTTGTTATGAATAGAGCCAAGTCTTCCCTCTTTTTTCACAGGTGCATAGCTTCCTAGTTCTGAAAGCCTTTTAGAAATACATGTAAACAGTGAAGTAGGATTACATTTATTCTTACAGTTTTTAGTGTCTTTAAGACAATTGCGGTGATTTTTTTTGTGGCATAACTACTCTCTGCAAAAGGCAGACTGACTTATATCCATTAGATCGCATTTTCCTGTAAGCCTTTATGAAACCTTTATTAAACTTTCTACTATCTCATCCAGCACAGCCATCCAGTTTACTGTTTTGTAGTTTTCCATAACAAAAAGAAAATATTAATCACATGTACTGCTTTGCAATCTTTTGAGAACAGTTTTTTAAATGCTTGTACTTCACTTATTTTATCTTTAAATTTATGTAGGACTCTTGATTTTTTTCTTTCTCCTTTTACATGTGTCACAATCTCTTGCCTTTGAATTTTCCATATCTCTCAAAAAAGAATTGTACATGTACAGGGTTTTGTTTTAGGAACCCATGATCCTTCAAACATGCCCAGCTCCATTTGTCAACCCTTCTCACACCACCACCTTTTCTCTTGACTGTCTTTCATTTTGTGTGATCAATCCTAACTAGTTAATCAGTACTCTCCAATTGGAAGAGTAACAACATGTCCAACAGCCAGAATCACTCACCTTTTAAAAGCACATATAGTTCAATTACTTTCTGTAAAATGCTTGTTCAAAGTTGCAACATTTCTCAGAAGTGTGCACCTGTGTCTGAAAGTCCAGTCACCACAAAATCTGAAGGCAGACAGGTATGAGCTGCAGATTGTATTCAGTTTTCTGCCAAGAATGAAGTTCAAAATTAGATTCTGTAGATGTACCTAAGATGAAGTAGTCACAATATAACCCCTTAAACTGCATTACTGTGAGCTGCTAGAAACCCATCTGTCTAGCTTGGCTATTTGCATGAATCTTTCAAGCTAGGGAGAAAGATTTTTACTTAGGCTGTTCTAGAGAGCTGCTCTCCCTAGAAACATTTTCAGACCTCCTCCGTAAGGGAGCAGACACGCACTAACATATGTAACTGTCACACAATTGATCTTCTGGATTAGTGGGGAAGGAGTCTTTCATGGTATGATCTTTATACTAAGTTTTCACTTGAAGCCTCCTTTTGAAAAATACTTGGATTGAGTCACTATCATTATTCATCATCTTGAGATGTGGCATAGTTTGACACAGAAAGAACAGGTATATGAAAATTTTCAAAGGGTTTGGAAAAATTACTCCCTCTCAGCTGCATGCTCAGTTTAACCATAGGTATAGTGCGGCTAGATTCCTTTGTTTTGTTGAAATTCATATTCAGTAATGTTACACTTTGCATGGTTGAGCTAAACTACAAAAATAGTTCATTTTTTTAAGGATTCTTTTAATGGAGTCAAACTACAAAAGGCATTAAGATCATGATTGCATCTCTTGATACACTTCCCAGGCATGTAAGAAAAGTACAGGATTTGTTTTTTGCTCTGCATTTTGAAACAATGAACAGTAACATAAGAAACTAAATGGCAACACAGCTTTGGAGGACACAGTGCAATATACTTTCCTGAGTTCCTCCTGTATCCTTTTATATGAAGTAGTTGAAATTCCCTAAACTTATAAGGTTCATTTGAAAACTGAAGATGTTTTGTTCTGAATATGATAAAGTAAAAAAGCATGCACCTAGTATTCCAATTGAAATGAGATAAGACAACTATTTTAAATCATGTCAGTATTATACATAAGTAGTTACAATAATGTACCTACACTGAGAGACATCATATATGAAATGGGACTAAGATCCTGTAAATCTTCTGGACTAGCAAAAATAAAATCTGGTTTTCTCATTGTATTCATTGGATCTTAGATACTACGTTAAGTATTAGAATTTTGCAAGAAACAATATATTCCTGGCAACTAACTTGGTTTAGAGAAAAAAGGGGGGAGTTCTCATTCATCTCATGTTTTCAATGTTTGTCTTGAAAAATTTTTGGCTAGGCTTTTCCTGTCAGTCTTGAGCTGAGTTGGTTAGGTACTTGTATGTCTACAATTGCAGAGGAATATTTGAACCTGAAGTCATTATGTCAAAAAATGACTATTATTTTTTCACTTCTAAAAGTGTTTTTTTTTTTTTTTTTTAAGACTATGCTGAAACTATAAAAGTGTCTTCCAGAATGAAAGCTCTAAAGGATAATTTCAGCAATGTGATTGAAACTTAAGCCCCTGAAAAGAAGTGTTTGTAATGGAAATGCTGACACAACATTAACCATAAAAGCATGTGTAGTCATAATGAAGAGTTTGATAATAGGTCTGATAATGAGTTACTAACTTTTTTGTTCAGAAGTGATGACATGACTAATTTATTTAATTTGTGTAACTGTAGATTAGCATGTACATTTATTCAGTTCTTAAAATTCACTTATAATTATTTTAGCTTTCTAAAATAAGGCATGTTTCTATTCCAAGGTTATAATGAACTTGCTAATGGGGTATTGACTACTGTTTCTTATCATCCATCTTCTGGTGGAAAGGTGTTTGCTACTTTTCACTTAATTCCCAGTTTTATCCACGTTCACATAAAATTACTTTTATTAGAAATTCATTTGATTTGCGGTTGAAAACAGCCCCAGCAACAGCTAGTGTTTAATGAAGTTATTTTCTGTATAGTATAAAGTAGAAATTTCAAGGATACCTCAGAATTAAGAACTGTTTCCTCAGCTTGAAATTTAGCAATCATATACATGTCTTCAGACTTGAAATTTGGGTGCTGTCATCTCAACTGACAAATCAATTCTCTATTAGACTTTCTTTAACACAGGTTTGCTGTGTCAACATCTCTAATCGAAATGAACTGTTTTTCTGAGAATCTCTTGAGCAGAAATAGTGATTTTGATCATATAATTTTGCATTTGGATTAATTTGCTTTTAAAATAAAAACTATGGACAATGTAATGGCTTCAAAGAGAGGAAGTTTCTGAGCTTTTCCGTGAGTTATGGGTCCCTTCCAACTTGGGATATTCTATGATTCTATGATTCTTTTGGTTCTATCAGGCTCAGCACAAGAAGCAGAAACTGCAAGAAATATCCATGTCCCCACCTTTTCAGTAGGTCGTTGGTTTAGCATCAGCTTTAATTAAATCTCTTACCTCATTCTGTTTCCAAACAATCCCAATGAGTTTGAGAAACTACCCACCTTACAGGTTATATCACCAATAGCTAAAGTTGGGCAGCAACTTAGGGAGTGATACTTGGAAATGAACTGCAGTTCTCTCTTAGGCCAAAACCTCAATTCCTTAGGACTTCACTGTTTTCCTGAATTCAGGTGCCCGAAATTTCTCACTTGAAGTATCAATGAGTAGCTGATCAAAGAGACTTAATACCTTTATTATAGTAATTTAATCCTTATAAACATGTTGATTTATGCTGGCAGAAAATTGTTCAAAACCTTTAATATCCCAGTTTGTATTCTGCTTAAATTATGCTTTAGCGTTCTGCTAAGCAACTTTCAATAGTAGTCCATGTGAAAGGATGAGAGTAAAAATAAAGGATTGAATACAGAAGGTTTGCTTCATTTGTACAGAAGACCCTTACAGTGTGAAGAACTCTTTCAGATTTCTAGATAGAGTGTAGAACCAGTAACCAAACTGAAAGAAACTCTGTTATGCAATTTAAAGTTAGCTTTATCCATGATCTTTCACTAAAAAAAAAAGTTCCCAGTTCCTGACACCTCAGTTCCCATGGTAATCTGGCAACTCAAAGTTAAGAGCAAAAAGCTTTATGAACACAATTTAAGCACAAGCATTCAACTATAAGATATTCTTTGTTGTAACTGAATTTTCTTTTTTTACATCTTATAAGTTCCTACTGAGTTTTCTATTGTTACAGGTATGAGAACTTGACATATTGCATAAAAAGTGAACTTACTAATTGGAGGGTTTTAAAAATTTTTCTATGTAAATATCTTATGCGACTGCTATGGTCTTCCAACCTGCATGATCTCTGGTAAGTTTTTAGAGCAGTTTTTCTCTGCTTAAAGAAATTATTTCTAGTTGGACCATAGTAGAAGCAGTCATTATCTGTCAAATAAAATCCCTAAAGTTCAGTCAGTTGTAATCAAGTAATTTCAGCCAATATTGAGAAGCAGACTGAAAGGTAGCTACATGGCATATGCTGATTGCTGGAGAAAAGTTGAAATGATATTAAGATCCATTTTCCTTCCACTGCCACTTCCTGATTGCATGTTGTTATGAGCTCACATCAGAAACTTATGTGTAACACATAAATATCTGTGCCTACAAATTTTATAATTATGAATAGCAAGACCAAAAAAAAATTAGGTATGTAGTGAATAGTTTTTCAAAGATATTAATTTTGATTTGAATTGTGATTACTTTTAACAATCCATTGTGTCCACAAGTTTATGCTAACTGGAAAGACAAAATATGAAGTACTAAATGAACAAAAAATGAACATTTATACAAACTTTATTTTTATTTTTATTTTTATTTTTATTTTTATTTTTATTTTTATTTTTATTTTTATTTTTATTTTTATTTTTATTTTTATTTTTATTTTTATTTTTATTTTTTATTTTTATTTTTTTTTATTTTTATTTATTTTTAAGAAGTATAGTAGTGCTAAAATGTCATTTCACCTGTACTGCATAGATCAAAACTATTGATATGTGTTTGATCATTTATTCCCCAGTGAGGACAAGTCATCAGGATACCACTTTGAAATGCATAGCTTGCTGCTCTGTACAGGGATCTTATTTCAGAACTTGAATGTGCCTCCTCCGTATGATTTTCACACCTGATTACAACAATGTCATTTGATGTTCTTAAGGTCACTCAACTGGCAGAGTCATGTATTATTGACTCCAGAGCTTGTCCTACACCCACGTACTTCTTGATTTTTTCAGATTCTTGGGACTCCTTCAATATGCTATTTTTTTCTAAAGAGAAATGCTTAGAACAATGATAAACTGTCCATTACAATGTACAGTGATACAGTGTATTATAAGGTGCTGTAAACTTATTAGTCAGTTTCAACAAGAAACTGACAAGACTCAACAGTCACAAGTTCAGGAGAAGGTGCTGAAGCAGCCTATGGGAAAATTGGAACAGGTGCAGAATTCTGATGTAATAAAAAAATAAATATCTTTATGTCTGAGTAAACTATGAACTGTATTATATTATAGGCCTATACTATACAATAGCAACACATATGTAAATCTCAGTTTTTAAATTGATTTTCTGGAATTTTGAATCTGGATTCAATATTTGCGTGCACACTCATCCAGTCTTTGTTTCTCTCTCTCTCTCTCTCTCTCTATATATATATATATATGTATATATATATATATATATTTTATTTTTGCTAGATATATATATATATATCTAGCAAAAAGCATGAGTTTTCACATAAGGATGTCAAAAATTGTATTCTTAACTTAATTTCAGTCATTTGAAAACAAATCTTAATATTTGATGTTAAGTGCTTGTTTGCCTACCTACAGTTTCAATTTTTGCCATACTTAGACACATGAAATACTTTGTTTTGAAATTCCAGATACCTTGGTCCACATTGATTTGTCCTGTGTAGATGGAGTGTGAAGAACTTGAAAAGTTCCATGTGAGGAGTCCTCAGGTGTTAATTGTAAGCTGTGTGGTACTCATACCAGGGTAAAGGGGAACTGAAAATAGCACATTTTGGAAAGAAACACAAGGAGAAAGTTGCTTAGAGGAGAGGCAGTCCCTCCTCATCTCCCTCTCTCCCTCCCGACCCCCCCCCCCCCCTTTTTTTTTTTTTGTCTTGTTGAACTGTATGGGGGTGTCTGGTTCCTCTGTGCATGAATCCCCAGGAATCACAATGCTTATGGCAGTAAAATTTACTGTTGTTCTAACTAACAAGTTACTGCATATCCCTTGCTTTGCTGTATTTGTCACTTATGTCCAGTCACTACTCGCTATGCAGATTTGTCTTAGCACGAATGAGATCTAAAGAAACAAGGAAATAATTCAAGAATCTCCTTGTCCGCATTTGGTATTTAGAAATTTTTTATACAGTGCCTCCAAAGTTCACTTTTGCTTGATTGACTTCTAAGACCAGATGGTGCAATAGAGCAGCAATAGCACCACAAAATTTATTAAACAAAACAAAACAAATTTAAAAAAAAAAAAAAGATATTTAAGGGCTGAATGTAGAGCCTTGATTTTATCGAATTACTGAAAGTGCTCTTCAAATGTTGCATGGGCTACATTGCATTGCTTTATTACTTCAGTGCTTATACAGTATGTAGATTTTACAGATTACAAATTTTAAAATTTGTCTTGTTTTCTGATAGAGGAAAAAAAGTCATCGTCTGATCTACCTTCTAGCAAAGAAAAAAATGCAAGGAATGGTCAAGTACGGTATGTATTTGCTTCTAACAAAATATATAGTTAGCTCATCAGAATGTTAAAAAATATATATATTATGGCTGTCAGATTTCATAGAAACATCCACACCTCTGATTTGTGCTATGGCATAGAAAATTGTTTTGAATTATTCTGCTGGAAAAATTAATAACGTATGTCATGACACAGCATGTTATACTGCATAGAGAAATGATTTAAAGAACCATTCTGACGCTCTGCTTAAATAGTTATGCTTCATAATGATCCACTTTTGCCATAGTTTTCTCCTGTGTATTGTTACCTGGAAGAGTTAAATCTTGTTTGCAGTGTTGCTTGTGTTTGTCTCTGTCTCTGCTAACCTGGTTTTCACAAGCTCTGGAAATTGATGCTGTCTCTGGATGATGCACTCCTTTCTATGTGTCTGCTAACTTGTATCTGCATCCACAGTGATACATGAAAACAGCAGCCCTGTTCTGCAGTGCAGAGAGCAGGACTCTATGGTATACTTGAGGGAAACTCTTTACCTTACATCATGTAAGGTTCAGACAAATCTGCTTTTTAAAAACATAGTTCACGTTCCCTCTGGGACTGTGGAGCAAACAGGAATTGGAGTGTTTTATTTGCACAAAGCATCCTGAGTACCTATAGAGGATGAGACAGGAATTTCTTCTGAGTTATTTTGATTTTTATTTTTTTATCTCTGTATACACCTTTTCTCATAAACTTTGTTATCTCCTGTGTAGCAGAACATTTTCTCATCACAGTATATTATTCTCGAGACATTGGGGGAAAAATTGTATGTTTTCAAGGGAGATATAATTTCTTTAAGGATGGGCATATCTTTTAGTTTCCATTCTTGGCAAAAAAGCAAGAAAACAAACAAGCAACCAAAAAACAAAACCAACCAACCAACCAAAACCAAACAAACAAACAAACAAACCAAACCAAACCAAAAAAGAACAACCAGCCAACCAACCAAAACCAAACAAAAACCACAGTAACGAAACTAGTACTGTGCATAAAATTACTTGCATGTCCAGGTAGGAATATTGAACCGAAGGTTTCTCTACTTCAGAGGAGAATGTCTAGACCAGTTCCTAGCTCCTCCAATTTTTTAGACTCTTAGTCCTTCTGGGACTTTACACAGCATTGTCTCAATGAGCCATAGGAATGTTTGGTTTCCAGATAAAAATATGTCAGAAATTAGGGAAAGTGCACCATCTGAGAATGTTGCATGTTTCACTTTTAGATAGAACCTTCTACCTAGGTTCCTAAGCAACGTTGCCTGTTCAGACACTTGTGTTCTATGTATCAGAGCTTTAAAGAATATGACTTGTATCAAAATCCATGAAGTTGATCTTGGGAGATTTCAGCCTGTTCCCATAGGCCTGACTGTCAAATGAAGGCTTCCTAAAGCCACTGTTTTAGAAATATATTTTATTATCATTGTTCTTTTAAACTGATAGTGCTTAGAAAGATTAAAAGATATGGAGGATTTTTAAAAAGTAATGATGCATGTGCTGTCAGTTCTGTGAAGAAAGGTTGTAAATGCTGAAGATCAAGTTGTACTGGAATCAAGATCTTGCACTAATTTCAAAGCAACAAGCAAACTGTCCAAGATGTCTGGGTGTACATAGCCAAAGCACTTGTGTGACAGCGTGATATCATAAAGTCCTTGTGGAAAGTTTGCAAAATATTTTCAGTTATTTTCCATGAAACCAAACTTCTGCTTCAAATCTCTGAAGACCAAAATTTTTATAACACTTGTGGTGTCATTGCTCCTCCATTGCCCTCAGAATCTGTATGGTGCTCAGCTTCATGACTGGCAAGTGCAAAAGAAAGATGCCAAAGGCATTCTTGCTGCTGAAAGAAGAAATTTGTGCTTCCATATTTGAACTGTCAGCTGTGAGCTGCTAGCACGTTATGAAAGAACCATGCATAAGGCTATTGCACATACCCCCTTCAGCTACACTACCTGAACAGATAATGCAAGCATTTAACTGCTCACACAGTCTTCAGGCTACCAAGAAAAGCAACTGTAAGTCCTGCTAGACCAATAACTATATTCATTATAAATCACCATATATAGTGTTAATTTTCAAAAATATCTAAGCCACTAAAAATCAGAATATAACAATAGTGAACAAGTAGCAGTGAGCTGTCACCCATGAGTTAAAAACAATGAAAGGGTGGATTAAAGAGGACGTTAAGAAATAGAGAAAGCAGAAGCACATGTTATTAGAAACCACAAGCTGAAAAAAAAAATCCACAAGAGCAGCTATATCCAACATACAGTTACCCCTATTTTAGCTTCCAAGCTGATTACTGCAATGTTTCCTCCCATGGTCAACAAGAATATATACCAATTTTACACACTATATATGATTCAGCAGCTCTGTTGTTGTGCTTCTTACCCTAAGTTTGTTGTTTGTTTGTTCTTGTATTCCTAGGCAAGTTCTAATAGATCACAGTGATGCTAATCTGAAAGTACTGACTAGGTCCTTACTACAGCTGTTTCTGTGCAGTCACTGACTCAGTCAAAGAGTTCATCCCTGTGATTGCTTTGGTAAAAAATACATTTATTTTCTGTGCACATAGGAAACCCTAATGCTTAGGTTCCTGGGGTCGTTCAGACTGAGTTCCACCAACTCATCATGGAAGGTTAGCTTTGTGCATGAAAGAGTGAATAATAAGCAATGTTTTGGTGATAATTTTGTGGTCCCTGTATTCACAATTTATGTACTTTTTTTTTCTTCAGGTTTGGGCTTTAGTGATCAACAATTCAAATTGAATGAGACTTTGAAGGACTGGATGAGCCTTTAAGAGCTAATCATTGAAATTAAATAAGTATGAGGAGCCTTTAAATCGGCCACATTAGAAGCTTATTTAGACCAACAATGCATACAAACACTTAGAGAAGAACCAAAATGAGTGTCCTTGTATTTCTCCAGTTTGTTTTGTAAACATTCAATTAAGTAGAACACTGTGAACAGGTACAACTTCTACCTTCTTATTTTAATGTAAGGATCACTGAAGATTTGAGCTCTAAGCCAGTATAATCATGTTACCGAAATAACTGAAGCTCCTGGCAAAACTTGAAGGATCAGACTTGTAACCTGGAACTGCAGTAGCTGCACTGTGGATTTCCTAATTCCAGTAAAGAGGTGGAAGCCAGTGCTCAGGGAACATGTCAGAGCGTTAAAACAAACAAACAAAAATCATCACCAAACAATGTTCCAATACTGCAAGATAAAATGATGCTTAGAATATACGCATCCAATGTACTGGGACCCAACAAAACAGGTGGGCAAAATAACCCTATTCAGAATTTTCCAGGCATTTAATCTATGACATTGGTTTTGATGCAATTATACTGGTTTTGTTGTTGTTGTTGTTGTTGTTGTTTTTTTTCCCCCCAGATTTTAATGCTAGATTCTGTATCCAATGTTAGCCCTGCAGCAGAGACAGTGTGGCCCCATAATCTGTCTGTGTCCAGATACGTGTAAATGTTCTTTATACCACTGATTTTTTTGCTGCCAGTACAGATGAGATTTGAGAATTTCGAATTTTTGAGATATTGCTTACATGCTACAGAAATCTGTCGGCTTAGACAGCAATGTGTCATGTCTACTCTTTATTATTCTTAGTAAAAGTCACATAAAGAAAACACAAACTGCCATAGGAAAAAGTTAAACTAACAGACAACCTAAAGTAGCTACAATAATAGAGACAGAGACCTGCCTTTGAGACAAGATGCTCTTCAGTTAAGCATAATGACAAATAACTTCAGGCAAATACATAATAGGAAAGTTAATAGCATCTTGCATTTGAAAGCCTGACTGTGTCTCTTACTAGTAATTTTTTTTCTTGAGCAGCACAGGATAACTGGAGAATAAGCTAATGGAGAAAGAGAACAGTTGCCACAACAGTTTCCAGGCTTCTCCCTCAGGAAATAAGTCCTGGGAGATGCTTCTCCTATGAACCTCTTCTGGTGGCTTGGTGCTGTCCATGAAGGTTAAATTCTGGAGGCTTTGCTTCTGCCAGCTCTAATGAACAGATTCTGTTGCCTGTCTCCCAGCTAGGGGGTGCCTCCTCCTTTGATTTCCAAATGGGTAGGGATCAGGATTACCAAACACCTA
Source organism: Aythya marila (assembly GCF_965140915.1). NCBI lineage: Eukaryota > Metazoa > Chordata > Aves > Anseriformes > Anatidae > Aythya > Aythya marila. The sequence continues at coordinate 29,288,435 of NC_139045.1, read as the reverse complement.
TTGAAGAGGTGCTTGAGGAACAGTGATATATCCTGTAAGTGTCAGTGCAGCTTTCAGAACACAAGAGACAGTGATGCACTGGTTGTTTACAACAGTTAACTCAGCAGAGGCATCACAGGACAGTAAACTCCTGAAGATGGTTTGAGCCTGCTTGAAACCATATGCTAACAGTATCAATGCAACACAGGACACTTTCTAGCACTGTTCTTGGTTTCTCAAAAGCTTCAAACCAGAAAGAGGGAACAGGATAAGGAATTAACAAGACTATAAGAGTACATATCAGAGATAGAAGCAAGTGTTTGTACCAAGGGAAAAGATGAGTGATAATTTTTAAAAATTCTCCTGATGGGGTACAGATGCACCCCTTTTCCAACATCACTGAATGCCTTGAGAGGTTTGTTGCCTGTTGGAGGCTTAAATATGGGATGCTGTGGAGACTGCTGAGGTGTGTTGAGGCCTCATGTTACATATTACCCCTTGTTGCTCATGCAAGTGGGCATCAGTGATAATGCTAGGGGTACCCTTGAATGTATCAGGAATGACTAAGAGACATGATGACTAAGGTGCAACTAAGGATGATGGGGGAAGGCTACCATAATCTGAAGCAAAGTGAAACAACAAAATGTCTGGAGGCAGTATGATGGGGCAGTTTCTCACACTCCCCACCTCCCAGTGCACACAGCATGGGTAACAGGAGGAATCAGAATTCATTGTACTGTAGCAGAGCTCTTATTGAGTGGGAATACAGAAATGTGATGGGAAATGCATGTCTGGAACGGTCCATTACATTGATACAACCTCTCTGTGAAAGAGGTTGGGAAGGCTAGGAGGAGGGGTTGCACACTCTGCAAAGAGTGCATTTGCCTTGAAAAGGTTTACAAGCCAGCTGTAAACCTTAGCTTAAGACTAAGGATGAGAACACTGGAAAATATTGGTAACGTGGTAGGTGTCTGCTATCAACCATTTGGTCAGGAAAAGGCAATAGTTGAAGTGCTCTGTAGACAGCCGGAAGAAGCTTCATGATTGCAGGCCTTGGTATGCATGGGGGACTTTAAACAACCTGGTATCTGCTGGTAAGGCAGTATTTCTAGGATCAGGCAACCTGGATTGTTTTTTGGACATTTCTGGATTGTTTTGATGACAGTTTCTCGTTAGAGCTGATCAACAAGCTTGCTAGAGGAAATTTGCTTTGCTGGACCTGAAACCCGCAAAGAACGAACTACTCAGGGATGTGAAGGTCAAAGATAGCCTTGGCTATAGTGATGATATGCTGTTCCAGTCATGGAGTTTGAACTTGTGACAGTCCAAACAAGACAAGCAGTAGGATTCCAGCCCTGCTCTTCAGGAAAGCCAATTATGGGTAGTTCAGCATTCTGCTTGGCAGATGCTATGGGGGAGAGTCCTGGAGAACAAAGGGATCTAGGATACCTGGCTGATCTTCAGGGACTGCCTCTTTTAGAGAGAAGAGCATTTCTACCTGTGGGAAGCCAAACAAGTGTTCATCCATGCAGGCCTTCTGCTTGGCTCAGGCACAAAAGGGAAATACACAGGAAGTGGAAACAGGAATGAGCTACCATCCTAGGACACCGAAACAGTCAGGAAGCTGGAGACCTCATGTATGGCATCTGAGGAGGAGTTTGTTTCTGGACTTGTTCAGCTTAGAGAAGAGAAGGTTTAAGTGAGCTCTTATTGCTTTTTTAACCATGTAAGGGAATGTTACAAAGAAAATGCAGCCAAACTCTTTGAGGAGCAGAGTGATAGGATGAGAGGTGATGTACACAAGTTAGATTACAGGAAATTCCTATTAGGATATAAAGAAAAGGATTTTCACCATTAAGGTCAGTGATTTCTAGCACAAAAGGCTTAGGCAGGTTCTAGGAACTCCATCCTTGAAATATCTAAAACATGACTGGACATGGCCATGCGTGGTCTGATCCAATTGATTCTGCTTTGAGTGAGGAGTTGATTACCTGATCTCCAAATCTAAACCTAAACTATTCTAAAATGGTAAGATGTTCCAAACTGATTATTGCTAACCTAATGCTTTACATATGTTGAATAACCGTTATTGTTTTGTCTGGCAACAGAATTATTTCTTAGGCCTTAAAACAAATAAAGACAAAATCTTGCCTTACTGTCCTTTTTTGCCACGTCTAACCTGAGAGTCAAAGCTACTTTGGTTTTCACTGTGGTGGCATTAGGATTTTTTTTTTGCAGTGGCTAGGAGAGCATTAGTTGGGCTAGAATTTCTCAGTTGCTACTGAGTATTAGCATTGTCTTTATTTGAAAAGAGATGTCCCCCTTTGAGTTTTACAACACCTGAAGTAGTTGTGCATCTGATATTAATTAACTTGTCAAATACACAAAATTTATACTGCCAGGTGTTATAAAAGTTAGGATGAGTGAACTTAGTTGCTCATTTTATTTCCACTGTTAGGTGGAGAAGTATTAAATAATACATGTATAGAGATGTGTGTTTGTAATTTTTTGGGGTTTGTAATTTTATTGATGGTTCATACAGTAAAGAAAAGTCTCATATACAAAAGACAAAGCATGTTTATAGAAATAGAAAGGTAGTAAGCAATCCTTTCTCATTCCCACTTTTCTGTCCTGTACATGTGGAAGTGAGAGATTGCCAGCATAATGTATTACTCACTGAAAAATCTTTCTAACAAATGCATTTAATAATGAAGTAGTGGGAAGCCCTCTATATTCACATTCATAAATGGGGAGTGTATCAGCAAAGGCATGTTGTTATTAATTTTAGAATAATCTGTACTTATTAGTAAACTAATAGGCCAACTAGAAATTGAAAGGGATTTTTTTTGCACACATATGTTCAGAAAAGCAACATCACCTGTGGAACTATTGGAAGTTTCTTTCATTTCAAAGGCTTATGCTGGGAAAATAAACCAGTCCCAAATAACTGTGTAGTATGGTTTTCCATGAAGGCAATAAATAAACTGAACTTCTACAAAGAATCTTTTCTTGGCAGAACAGTACGTGTTTCTACCTGACTTGTTTATATTAATTTTCTTTACTGGGAATGCCATCCATTATTTTGACATGTTTTATGGGTGAGTAAAAATCCTTGATTGCTACTGCATACCCAAAGAAGGGGTTTTGCCACTTTTCACAAAAAAACTCTATCCTCAAAAATGTCAGGGGCCGTTTAAATGTCATTGCTTGAAAAAGTACTTTGAGAATGCTCCAAAATGAGCTGTTTTGGAGGTGTCAACTCTTCAAAAACTAATAATAATAATAAAAATGTATCTGTCTAGTCACATTGGAATCACTTTCATACAGGTTTTCATGTATGCATATAAGAAATATATTAGATAAATGCTCAAAGCCATACTGCCCTCACAAGGAAATAGATCTGAACATTTCTCACAGAGCAGAATTCACAGGCTACTTCATAAGTAAGATTAATTGTATTTATTTCAGCTTGGCAGCTTTCTCATGCATAGAAACAGAGGATACAAAAATTGCTGATGATTTTGCTGGTTTTCTTTGCTGAAATTTCTAACATGCTGGAGAAAATTATGAAATCCAAGTTGTTTTACAGTTTTGTTATCTCTGTTTTACACTCATCTCTAGTACTCTGAAGTACTAGATAATGATCCTCTAGCACCTTGTGTGTGTGTGTATATGACATTTTGGAAAATTAACAGGAAAAAAAATGAATTCTTTTTGTATTGTGGCATATATTTATCTCTAATTGGAAGATCCACAGTGATGGGTAGCTGCTGCTTCTAGAAGAATACCCTTAAGTCTTGAGTCTCTTATTTTTATTAATGAGTAATGTTTAGTAAGCTAATTTGATGGCTAATTGCACCCTCTGTTTAAAAATAATAATTATATATATATATATATGCACTGAATTCTAAGCCATTATATACATGTATACAGAGCCAGTTACTGGAACTGTTATACCTTATTGAGAGATTTAAGAATTCATTTTCTTTGTCTTTAATATCATGGTTTTATGCTTGCCTTTAATAATCTAAATAGAATGAACTTGACTTCTCTGTAACTCAAATTTTATAATTCTTCAATTTTTCTGGGGGTTTTCTCTGATTTTTCTCCAATTTATTGATGATCTTCCTGAAATGTGAATGTCAGATCTGTATGTAGTACTCCAACAGTGATAACATCAATAGCATATGCAGAGGTAATGAATGCGACCTTTCCTCTAGTACCAGGGCCTACCTGAGAAGAGAGGGAATAAATAATTCCACAACATAGGCTGTCCGTGACACAACCCTGCAATCTCGCTGTATGGTGTGATGTTTTCATGCAGGATGGACAGTTTTGAAGTGGAGAGTACTGCCTAATAAACTAACATCTGAATTTTCAGAAAATCCTCTTCTATGCAGAAACTAGCTTTAATGGACATGGAGAAATGTCCTGCCTACACAAAACTGCACTGAAACTTTCAAGATATCTTGAGCTTTCCCGAAGTTCTCAGGAAACAGTCATTTATCATTGGCAAACTGCAGATCCTAAGAAAACCATGGGCATCCTAGTAGCACAGTGCAGAGATCGTCCAAGCTAGCTAGGGGTAAGTGTTTCAAGATCCCTGCTCTACAGGGATCTTTTGGAATTACATAAAGAGCACTTCCCACGTGTTATAGCACAAGAAAGCTAAGAAAGGTTTTTTTTGTTTGTTTCCTCTCCTCTCCTCTCCTCTCCTCTCCTCTCCTCTCCTCTCCTCTCCTCTCCTCTCCTCTCCTCTCCTCTCCTCTCCTCTCCTCTCCTCTCCTCTCCTCTCCTCTCCTCTCCTCTCCTCTCCTCTCCTCTCCTCTCCTCTCCTCTCCTCTCCTCTCCTCTCCTCTCCTCTCCTCTCCTCTCCTCTCCTCTCCTCTCCTCTCCTCTCCTCTCCTCTCCTCATTATTCTTACCTGCATGTAATCAGATGTAATCAAGTATGTTTATTTCTTGATATCTAACCTGAAAATGAGAGAAAAAGAATGTAGCACAAGGTGTTCTTTTTAAAACAAACAAACAAACTAAACCTATTCACTAAGAAAAATCTTGCATGTCTGATTTTTTTTCTGTATTTTACTTGTAAGAAAGATAGCATATCTGTATCAACAGGATTAGAGACAGGATGGCTCCCTAGCTGTAAATTAGTCAATATGTTTTGGCTAGATTCTCAGCTGGTAACAAACTGGAACACATTCATTTTACATCAGGAACAAAGACAGTGTCAATGTGTGATGTATTAATATTCTGTGCAGTTTCTAGCATACTTCTTATCTTGAAGACATTTGGATTTGAACCAAAACTCCTGTATATGCCAGTAAAAGATTTCTTTTAAAAGTAAATGATATGGATCAAACTTTTTGTCAGAGATCACTTAGATTTCTGATTAAAGACCAGCCAGATCCATATCATTTTGTCTCAAGTATTTGTAATAATCCAGATTTATGTTTAGATAGAAAAGATGGTGGTGTTTTACATTATATACTGTTTTCAAGTGTATGAGAATAAATTTAGTTTATAGTTGACGTGGTACATTGCAGTTTTGTGTTTGTGTATGTGAAGCTTCCCCATGACTAAAATATTCTGGTGTGGCAATTTTATGCTTGCAGAAAATAACTCTGAAACATTCCTCTGAAGTAGAAAACATCTTATATTATTAGTTCATACATATATAGTTTTCAATTTTCTAGGCAGGATAAATGAGACTGTTAGTAATTTGAATTGTTCTGTTACAGACAATTTAACATTTTTAGCATTCAGTTCATATTCAGAGTTACTGTAAGCCTGGTCCAATAAACAGTACAGATTGCTTCTTTATGGCTTGTTTGTTGCAGGTTTTATTGATCCTTATACTTGACCTCTAAGCATAACCAGGAACTATATTAAGAAGAAAATTAAGGAGGAGAAATGAAAAATTTTAAAATTGAACAAACATCAAATCTCTTAATCCATAAGGCTTGAGTGTACACAGATAAATTTGTATGATGGTAAGACTTTGTCTGGATGCAAAATTCGTAAGAGTAGAATGGGGAGAAAGAATTTGGAATCCTTGAAGATAAGAAGGGAATGCTAACTTCTGTCTGCTTCAACAGATGCACTGAATAAAATAATTATTAATATCTTAAATGCATCAGCTGCAATCTATGTATAAAAGCTGTTGCAACAGAAGGCATGAGCATGATTACATGCTGGCTTTCCCCTCTACTTCCCCCCTGCCCTGTCCCCACTGTGTTCAGTGGACAAGTTAAACATTAATCTTCAATATTTTATTTTTGTTTTTCGATATGCAAACCTTATCTAAAGTACTGAATAATAGTTAAACCATGTTCTGAAGACACAATTTATTACTGATTTATATGATTTTATATGAGGTAAATGTATGATGCTGGCCCCATTTTATCATTGTTATTTGAAGTATGTGTAGCATTAGTTATTTTGTCTGCTAATTCAGGGCACATGATGCGATGTTTGCAGTTCAGAAAATTTTAGAAGCTTGCATGGTACTTAGTTGGACAGAACATTTTGTAAATGCAAATCCTACTGACAGTTTTCACAAGTGAGTACTCAGTGGTTTTGAAATTTATATCTTCAGGTCTTATATGATGCCGCCCAGAAAATGAAGACTTATTAACTGTGATTTCTAAGAGATTCACTTGAAGTATTTTGTCCAGATTCCTCTAGGAAATTAGTGTCAGAGGGGGATAAAATTTAATACTCCAGGAGAGTGTCAAAATTCTTAAGCCATATGATTGTTCTTTTTTTCCCTGCAGTATCTCATTTGATTTGTCATAATCCTTCTAGCTTCTGAAGGAAATTAAACCAGGATCATTTTCTTCAAAGCAACAATTTGCTATTTGTTGAATAAGTTAACTAAAATATGTGTAATTATGTAATTAACTCTAACAATACTAAAATAAAGAGGAGAGATGAATTAATTTCAATGTACAACCCTAGTTTCAGACATAAGTTTTCTCTGATATTTGCTTTCCATCTATTTTTATCCAATCACCTGGAAAATTTCTGGAGCTGCAGCTGGACTCTATGTTAACACTGCTCACGCCATCTTGTACTTAGAGGCTACTATTTTGACAGAAATTTACAGTTCCCCTTCATAAGGCCAGTACTGTCTGCATGTGTAACAGGTATTGTACCAGTAGGCTGTAACGCTGGCCTTTATCATGGTTCAGAAGAGATTTTCATTTTACATGTTTGCAAAGGCCTGTCTTCTCTGCCTACCCTGCAAGAGTGCAGAGTATTGACATGCATCTCTTTGTCTTTCATGTTTCTTGACTGCAGATTGCTTCTTTGTGGACTTATTATTGGACCCATACTGTTTTCTTTCCATGGACAAACTTTAATGATTGCAGTGGAGTTTTAAATGGTTGGTTTTATGATTATTTTATTTTATTTTATTAAAATAAAATATTTTATTTTAGATTGGAGTTATCTCCATGTCTTCTCTATGTGTATAAGCTCAAAAACCCCAGCAGTGCCTTTGAATAATTATAACATACCTAAGGGGAAATGTAAATCTATATATTTCTACCTAAGAAAAGAGATTATTGTGAATTTGCAGTCATTAGAAAAATAAATCTGGTTGTGATTCTACTAGCTGTATTGTATTAAAATAGCATTTGATATCAATTTTCTCCCTGTTTACTTTAGACACTTTTACTTCAATTTCTACCTTTCCTGGTAACAAGGATATTAAGGATGGAAAGACATGATGAACTACAGGAACTACAGACCTGTTTACATTATGTCCACTACTCACAGCATCTGAGTACTTTTCACCCACAACTTTAGCAACATTATTACCACATATAGTAATGATAATGACGTGTGTGTGTGTACATATATATATATATAAACAGAAGGGTGAAATGAAGCACTGACCTTGCCTCTAGTTGGTTAAAATCCAGGGATTTTGCAATTCAGCATTACCTACTTTGTTTCCCATGCAAAGTTTATGCTTGTTCCCATTCAATAATAGATAATACCTGTAACAAGTAAAAGTTGTGGATGTGTGAATGTCTAGACATTATTGCTTCAGTGTGTCAAATAAAGATTCTCAGACACTGATGAGTTTATGATAGAATAACAAATAGGTCATTAATTCTCTTAATAAATTACAGTCTGTCATATTTGTTTCTAAAAGTTAAGCTAGTTTTGGTCTGTCTTTCTGCCTTCTTGACACCATCAATTCTTATGTTGTTGAGCATTTATATGTCACTTTTCATTTTGTTATTCATCTTTGACTTAATATATAATTAAAAAAAAATCATTGATTCATTTATTGATTTGTTCACCGATTAGTTCAAATGCAGTCATTATCCTATCAATCTATTTGCATTTTATATTTCCTTTGTTTCCATTTTATCAGTCTGGATGCTACAGTGTTTTGCTTTCAAAAGCTGTGAAAAGATTAGGAATTGCGAAGTATAAGCATGTTGTGATTTTTAATGAGTTTTTATGAGTTCTCATTTAAACATTTAAGATTTTCTCTGTGATAGCTGTATTTGAAGAGATGGCTAATTTTGTATAACTGATTTAGTTAGACAAAACTGACTTTTTTCTTTGTTGTTGTTGTTGTTTTTGTTGTTGTTGTTGTTTTGAAAGTTATCACATCTTTAGATGCCTGAGCACCATCTATGTGAGAAAAAATGCAAATAGGAAAGTACAATAAATGTCTCTGCATAAGTGACAGATACTTTCTGAGCTTGCAGTACTTGTGTTTCATTTCAGATAAAAAAGGCATTTGAGAAAATCCTCCATCAGACTTGTGCCAGTGAGTGGAAACAGACATGTGCTATTATTGCGTATCTAAAAATTCTAGCAGCACAGAATTCTAGCTGTTCTGAATCCTATTTTGCCTGTCCTGTTGTTCCAGCAATATTTTTAAAATCAGGAAATTCTTAGGGAGCTGATATGTTGTTCTTACCCCAATATCAATGAATGTTTATAGCATAATATCTTACGTGAAAGAGATAATAATTTTAATATTTTATTTTTCCTTGTTGTAGTAAAGCCATAAACAACCAATAATTATGTGTGCTGGGCTAAACATATCAGCAGTACTTTGATCACACTTTTTTGTCATTTGTCTTCCATCTTCAAATCTATGGTAAAGGATGACATTTTCAGGTGGTTTATTGTGCACATGCAAGTGGGAGAGAATATGTGTTTTTGGCTTTCTGTTCTCTTGTATATATCAATGACTAAAATAGAGTTATTTTTTATTTATAGTGCTTTAAGTAAAAGGACAAACAGTGATGCTGTAATTTATTTAAAAACAATGCATTGTGTCAATGGGTAAATTTCTCTTAATCCAAAGATATGTTTTGCTTTCCATGCCTGGAAAGTTGAAAGCTTTGAAAGGGAAACCAAAATGTTGCTCAAGTGTGGAAGGCAAGGATTTAGATTAAGAAATTTTTGTCCTTGTTAGATGATTTTGGTGCTTTTCAAGGTGTTCCTTGTTCTTTGGTGAGACAGAAATTTAAGAGTTTTATTTGTTTGTCTGTTTTCTTCTTTGTTTTATGTCATTCACCTTGAGCAACTACTTATATAATTAAACAGAACATATCTACTGAAGTCCTCTGGTTGATTACATTTTAGCAACCTCTTTAAGCATGAAAAATAATATTCCATTCTCTTGTTCTGAAATATAGTAAATTATAGATGAATCGGTAAGATAAAATCCCAACAGCTGTCTCTAAAGGGGGAAGGTTTGCAGACCTATGGAATCATCAGGTTATCACTTTGTGTTTCTTCCCCCCCCCCCCCCCCATTTTTTTTTTTTTGACAGCATGTAGTATACTAAATAGAAACAAGTTCATGTTAAAGAGGTTTGTTAAAGAGTAGTTCAGTTGGAAGGGATTCACATAGATCACTAAGTCCAATAGACTGCTTCAGGGCTAACCAAAAGTTAAAGCCTATTTTATATATATATATATATATATATATATATATATATATATATATATATATATATATATATATATATATATATATAAATATAAATAAATAAATAAATATATATATATAAATATATATATATATATATATGGTCCCATTCACTTTTGAACTCTCAGGGCTGTCCTGGGATTTTAATTGTTGATTGGTGATAGTTGCTATCACCTAGTTGCTTTTTTTTTTTTTTCTTTTTTTCTTTTTTTTTTCTCCTTTTGACTGTGGTTGGTTCAGGCATAAATGTAGCGTTTTCTATTGAATTTTTTTTTTTCTGGTTATTTAGAAATGTTTATTTTATTATCATTCATCTATGAACAATATGTGCAGACTTGGCCAAAATATTGGCAGCAAATTGATTAAAATATTGAAAATAAATTACTTTGTGGAAATTAGATGATACTTAACGTCAGAGGATTTCTTATTACATTTTTGAATTAAATAGTATTCTAGTTAGAGAGCGGTAGAAGGTTTTCACTGAAATACAATAGCAGAGTCACAAACACTCAAGAACTCTTATTTTTGTAATTACTTGTATATATTTTTAAAATTTATTTTATTTTGTGCATTTATCCATAATTTATCCCTGTGAGACTTCCTAGGAAAGTGTTTCCAAGCAGAAGAGTTTTATGTGTGTTTATGTGTGTGTATTGGCATGACTGAGGAGGAAAGGATAGAGGAAAAGAGACAAAAGTGAGAATAGATGAGAGTATCAGTATGTCTAGGGAATGCTAAAGGATCACATATCCATTTTTACACTGTAAATACCATACTAGACATGGTAAATAGATGCTCTATCTGTAAGTTTCAAGGATGGCTCCTTGAAATCCACCATCCTCTGCAACTCTGCCTTGTTTGTAAGCTCCTATCATTTGTTATGGGAGCATAACAAATGACAGTACCATAGGCTGAGAAAATCTGTGAAGCAAACGCTGCTATTATGTGCTCCTGTGAAATTCAGCTTAGTTTGCTCTTACCTGATCAACCGAGAATCCTTTGAAGAAGGAGAAAAGGAAGAATTTGCAGGAAAATAGCAAAATAAATTAGAAAAAAAAAAAAAAGAAAAAGAAAAAAAAAAGAATCACTAAAAATGAGGAGGAAATCAAGACTGTATAGAAATTTTCTAAAGACAATACATTCTGAGAAGAAAGGGACTTACGGAAGAAACTAAAGTGCCTAGATAGTAGTGGAAAATTCATCTTGCTGATGTTCTGAAGGGGGTAAAGGTTGCTAAAAACAAACAAACAAACAAACAAACAAACACAAAACCAAACAAAAACTCACCCAACTTGATAAAGTATTAACAAAACATACTTGTGTTAAAAGACACTTGTTAAGATTTCTTCTTAATTGCTTTCCAGAATTTTGCATGTCTAAAGAATCATCTTAAAAAACTGTACTTATGAGTTTATATATAAAAATATATTTCTGTTGCTGCTTATTTGGATTAGAAGAGTCTAGACTTTTTAGAATGTCTCAGAATCACGCCATACTTGAAAATACTTTTTGCCAGACCAAAATTTGATAATTTTGGTTATCAAATTTTCCTTAGTCCGTTCAGGAGACTATTCCTCTAGATTAAAGTTCTTTCATTAGTGTATTAATTCAATTTTTTTCCTGCACCAAGGTTAGTATTTATATCTTTCTTGTTTCATACTGGCTATGTATCTTCCTCTCCATAAATTATTTGAGCCAACACTATACAATGGACAGTGGAAGAAGGTCTTCACAAAATAAAAGAAAATGAAATGTGTGTTATGCAGATGTGTGTTGTAAATTCACCATTTTTTTTTTTTTTGAGGATAATGTCAAATTTTAGGTGACTGTTATGAAGTAGATATCATAGAAGATGCACAATGAGAATAGCTAGGGTTCTTTCATAATTTATTTCAGAGGCCTTGGGGTGAAGCCTACAATGGTACAATCACAAGCAGTATTTTGACTGATATCCTGTTTTCATACAAACTCTTTAAAGTCACATGATGTATCATATAAATTGGAGTTGGCAACTAAGTCTGCCACTTCGATTAAATAGTCAAAATGTCATTATCTAAAAGTTTCATTTCGTGGAAAAAGCCGAATATAGGAAAAAAGAATGGAAGAGATAAATCAAGTCTATATATATATATTTTTTTTTCATTTAATGGCTAGAACTAGTGTCCAACAACTGGCAGTCACTACTGGAGAAAGGAAGTAAATCAAGGAAGATGGTAGAAGCAACTACATTTGCAGTTATTTATAACCTAAGAAAATGGAAAACCCAAGAACTTGGCCAGAAGCTTTGATGTATAAGGTAAGTTTTTAGTGTGATATATCTGAAATAAATGTTTAGCAGCTGAGATCCTAGAATAGAATAGTAGTGGGGAAAAAATATTTACAACTTTTCTGTACCTTTGCTCTTAGTAAACTCTTGTAATATCAAAAATTTTTGTTGCTTATGTTCATAGATTCATAAGTCATTGCTATATCACTGCATGTTCGTATTTTCTATAATAAAACTGGGTAATAAACAAAAAATTTTGATGCCTGCTCTACTAGCTATCAAATATTTCACTTAACTAGAATTTGACAGTTATATGTTTTCTAGTGTTTATTAAGTATCAAACATATCCTTACAAACACTTCCATTATTTTTGCTTTTAAAAATAATTTCAGGAGCATTTTTGTATGTGCATGAGACTGTTAATTTTAGAGCACAGTTGTTTAATATTATTAAGTTTCTTAAAAGAATCTTTTGTGCTTCTATGTCACCTAGAGCTTGATAGTCATCTGCTGTGAATTGCCCAGTGGAAAAGGAAGTTTTGTCTACAAAATTGTCTTGCAAAGCCCCTCAGTTTTCTGATTGTACTGTCTATCTACAGGTGAGAATTCTTATTTATATCCATCATAAAATAGAAAAAATATGATTTTGTAAATTCTGAAAGGTTTATAAGCTGAATGTCTGACTCCACTCATTCACTATGAATTCTGAGTGATTCAAAAGGCAGGTAATCTTTCTGTACCGCTTTTCAGTTTTCAGTGTGGTGTTAACTGATATGTAGTACTGCCCATCTAGTATGCACCAGATGCACATTTAAATTTTTTTTTGTATGTTTGCAAGGAAGAAAATACTCATTCTGACTGCCATCCTCCTTGACCAGTTGAGTGCTGTAGAGAGAATTTGAGAACATAATTTACATAAGCAGAATTTTCTAATTGACTTTTACAGCTCTATGTGGCAAGGATAACAGTATGAGACTATTATATAATCATTAATAGTAATATCCTTCAGAAAGGATGGCTATGATATAAGCTGTCTGTGACTTCTCACACTGCCTAAGAGAAGCAAAAAATAATACGTTAAACAGAGTACATCATGTTTCTGTATCCTCAGCAGGCTAGGTAATCTGACAGGGAGGAAATAATCTGCCATTAAACTGAAGGTGCAACAGAGAAATCTTCGAAACCTTTGTAAATACTGTTGACTACCTACACTTAATAATCTTAATGAGCTGTTGAGGTAGGGAGAGATCAACATGTTAGAAAAGTTTAATTAGGAAATAACGCCTTTGATTGTTCTGTTTCATCCTTCAAAATAAAACTGTGAAGAAAGGCATAAAGAGTTTTTGATAGTAAATTTTAATTGGGTATCATAACACGAGAGCAATGACTAGTTTAGACTTGCTAACTTCAATGGAAGATATATTTTGATGTGTTTAGGGCTGTTAGAGCAGAGCATCGTGTTCTACAGACATTCTGTTGGTGTGAGGTACAGCTGAAGAGGAAGAAATGTATGACATCTCAGACGCAGTGCCTCACCACTAGCACTGGAGGTGCCTCTTTTACAGATAGTACCGATGAAGAAAATTGCTTATACTTTCCAGATATGTGGAAAAAGCCTTTATTGCACTGTACGTAGCAAGCATACCTCTGGTAATTTAGTTTAAAATATTACATTTGTGATGATGTTCTGTCCTAGCTAATTTTCCTTGCTAAGAAGCAGGTATTCTGAACTCAGTACTGTGCTATGGCTGGTGCATGCTGCTGAGTAAGATCCATGAAATCTCCACAGGACACTGCAGAGTGCTGTAATCATTATTCCTGGCCTGAGCATCTTGCAGTGTACAGACTGCTTGACCCAGGGAAAGCATACCATTATTGCCATGAGGATACAAAATAACTCTAGTAAAATGCAGCAAGCAAGGTTCAAGGTGGAAGGGCAAAGATCAAGATATATGTACCTCTTATAGGTGTATTTTAAAAATATTACTGAAGGATGCCAGTCTCACTTATCATTTGTGTTTCAAGCAAATGCCTACTCTCTTCCTGATCCACCCAGGACTGCTCAGATGATGGATCATGAATGCTAACAATGCATTGGCAGAAATGTGTGCACAGATGTATACAGTAAAAGCTAAACAATAATTTGCCTCACTACTTGCATCTGTAGAGAAGCTACCAGTTCACTTTCTGAAAAATCATACCTCTGTTCATAACAATAAGGGAAAAAAAGCGGTTTGGTTAAAAAATTATCATAAGAATTTTGAAATATTTATTTTATTTTTGTTCCTTTTTGAGATTTTTTTTTTCTTTTTCTTCTATTGAATCTACTCAAATCTGCTCTTCCTATGGCCTGGAGGGGTTAATTAGGAAAAAGGAAATATCTAAAGTATATTTTGAAGTTATTCAGATTCCTTATTTTTTTTTTTTTCCCTGAGAATTAACTAAGGAAGTTGCTTGCACAGCTTTGGATGCTATGTTAAGGTTCAGTGTTTCAGCACCAATCCAGTTCTAATCACTTGGGCACAGTGTATATATAGGTTAGGGTACTCTGTGTATAGATAGATTACAAACTATGTTTTAATTCAGTTAGGATATGCTGTTTCTCTAGTGAAGATTTTCTTTGTCCAAGGCAGCTGAAAAAAAGCAATGTCTCAGTAAGCCTGAACTTTACTCCTTTGCCTTTTAGTCCTGCTGCAGATATTGTGATATGTGTGCACATATGTGTATACAGGTGTAAAAATAGCACTGAAGCACCCCAATGGAAAAAAACTTAATTGAATTCAAATGTCTCATTGGAAGTAGGAGCAACAAAGAATTTTTACATAAGTTAGAACTTGGTGGAATACGCATGGTATTCCTAAATAAGATTTCTAGTATACTATATTTTTTTTCTTGTGACCTGACTTTTAAAATTGCATTTTCAAACGTCACTGCAGTGCGTGTCTTTCTCTTATGTGATAAGATGCACATTGTGTAAAGTTTGCACTTGGGGTCAGGCACAGATGTTCCTTTAAAAATTTCTTTATCTTGTGAACTGAAATTAATGCTAATGAGCTCTTACTGTGTGTGAACCCTTTTATCATTTCTCTGATCCGTTGTTTGTAAATGTAAGATTAAACATAATTTCTGCCTTGAATCACTTGAAACATGCAATTTAAGGGTTGTGTCTCTTTCTTTCATTTTAGGATAACATTTAATATTACCTGAAGTAAATATGGAAATGCTTCTGTAAGGATAATTATTCACTAAAATAAAACTTTTTTTTTTTTTTTTAATTAAAACAAAAAAAAAGTTGGTGTGGTCTTCTAGGGAAAAAAAAATCTGAGCATGGCAGTCATAGAATATTTTCTACTAGTCTGCCAAATTCTAGGTTACTGTAAGAGAAGTTTTATAGATTAACTGGAGATAGAAGGAAATGAAGATACAGTAGTAGGACAGAAAATATCTCTAAATACATTTTTTTATAGGCAACCACTTGAGTTTGGAGAAAGAACTACCTAATCAATTATTTACATATACATTTGCATTTTTGTTTCATTAGAAATGTAACTGCACAACATTGACATAATTACTTAACAGGAAGGCTAAACTGTACCCTTAAAAAATAACTCACTTTAAAAAAAGTAGCCCAAGTCAGATTGCAGTGTTTTATTATTATTTTTTAAAATTTCAAATGTCACAATTCTTGAATTTATCTCAGCTCTGGAGAAAATCACCACAGAACATATCTTTTAAAGTGATTTTTTTGTACTGCCTTAGTTTACAGGTTTATGATATTTCTGTTTTTACACATTACTTTCTATGTTAGATGCAAATTAACTATTGTGCATAACCTGTATCTGATTGAAGTGAGATGCATTAATCCAGTGCCATCGATGCTCAGGGCAAGAAGAACACACTTCATAGTGCTTTAAAAGCTCTTGAATGCAGTAGGGCTTTTTCTAGAGCAACAGAAGGCTCAGAAGGTGAAAAGAAAGAACATGTAAGGAAAAGCTTAGGAGTTTATCTACTCTGAAAACTTTCGTGTAATCAGTGATTCTATTTATGACTCAGCTTTGCTTGTTATAACTAGAAATGGAGGTTCTCAAAACAATTGGATCAGCTAAAGCAAATTTTAGTTCACAAGACTACAGGATGGATGGTCTTGAATGATCTTATGTTTTGGTCATTGATCTTAGCATTACCTAGGTGTGTGCAGGCTTTGTTGTCATATTTATCACATAACTCTGGCATACATTCTTATTTTTCCACTAATGTTGCCTTGCAAATTTGTTACTGTCTTGGTTTAACCCGGCCGGCAGCTAAAAACCACGCAGCCGTTCGCTCACCTCCCCCCCTCCCTCTCTGGGACGGGGGAGAGAAATGGAAAGTGAAGCCCATGAGTTGAGATAAAGACAGTTTAATAAGACAGGAAAATAATAATAACAATAATAATGATAATAATGATAAAATGATGATGATAATAATAATAATAATAATAATACAATGATGATAATAGTACTACTAATAATAATGTGTACAAACAAGTGATGCACAATGCAATTGCTCACCACCCACTGACCGATGCCCAGCCTAACCCCGAGCAGTCCAGCCCCCTCCCCCGGCTAGCCACCCCTATATATTGTTTAGCATGATGTCAGATGGTATGGAATACTCCTTTGGCTAGTTTGGGTCACCTGTCCTGGGTCTGTCCCCTCCCAGATCTTACTGCACTTCCAGCCTGCCCGTTGGCATGACAGAGCAAGAAGCTGAGATGTCCTTGGCTTGGTATAAGCACTGCTCTGCAACAATTAAAACATCGGGGTGTTATCAGCACTCTTCTCATCCTAAGCCAAAACATAGCATTCTACCAGCTACTAGGAAGAAAATTAACTCTGTTCTAACTGAAACCAGGACAGTTACCCAGGATAACAGACTGAGAATGTCCTTTTTGTCCCTATTTTTAGTTCTGTTTGTGAGAGCTGTTGCAGTCATTTTGCAAAATTGGGAATAACAGCATTATGGGAGTGTTGGCCAAAGCTCCAAATTCATTAAAATATGTTGTGGTGTTTTCCAGCGCATAAATGTTAACTACTGGATCAGGGAAAACATATATGTGAAAAAATAGTTTGTTGGCTCTGTTCCTTGAACCCTGTTTCTGTTTTCTGCTCTTCATGGTGTTTTGGATCTACATTATGCCCAGCTGAGACTATTAAGGTGAGTAAAATGACTTCTATATCTCAGTATGTAAGACCTAATATTGGAGAAATTTAAAGCCTTGCATATAAATCTGCACAAAAAAAGAAAGAAAAAAAAAAAGAAAAAAAAAAGTAAACACAAGTAAATAAAATATCATTATGAATTCCAAAAGCAGGAGAGACCAGCAGTTTTGTCTATATTTAGGTACAAATAGTACCTATTACTCTTTAGTAGAACATTGAGTAAGCTGCAAGAAACCACTTCTTTATTTGGATTATTATATGTAATCTCTCTCCTCTGAAAATGCATTCCTCTTTTCATGATATTCTCTGTTAAGAATGAAAGTAATGAAGGAAGGGTTTCATTAATATTTTATTTATTTATACTTTATATATGTATTTATATATATAAATATTTTACATATTTTATATATACAGTTTCTCAGCTGGGGTTGCATAAGAAAAACAAACAAACAACAAACAAACTGAAAATGTCATTGAAGATTGCCTCTAAATTATAGTATAAAGAGAATTTTGATTCTAATCTCTGATTAATGGAAATTAAATCAGGATATCTGCAATAATGGTGAAAAATATGTATATATATATATGTGTATATATATATATATATATATAAATGCAGCAAAGCCAATTCCGTGTTTCTTAAGATAAAAGTTAAAATTACACCATATTTTAAATAAACACACGAAATTGCAAAAGATAGCAGCCAACCTCAGTTAGAAATTCTAGCTAGAGGTTATTGAATGTTCACATAGCTCTAAGTACACTACAGATGTGCTCTGCCAAACCATTAAATGTCACATGCTAGATGAAGGGAAAGCAGCTATGCAAAGTGGGCAAATGTGAACAGTGTATTAAACACTTTTTCTGAACACACAAAAAAAAATCTAGATTTTTAGTGAATGTGTATAATGCAGAGTGTTCTATTTCATTATTTTTCATCATACCAAAATAAATACATAAAATCATAATATGTGATTAAGAGCATAATGTGTAAAAGCATATATAATATGTGATTAAAAGTGTAATATGTGTAATATGTGATGAGGATATTTTCTAGATTTTTTTTTTTTGATTATAGGAAAAAACTTAAATCAGTAATCTAACCTTGTAATTAATTAGTAATCTAACTTTGACCTTTCCACTCTACCTGCTACAGGTATATGAGAGATCTTTTGCAAGGATTTTAGAAACTTCATTGACGTCAAGAATATAGAGGTAGCCAGAAGCTACTCTTGTAGTTGGCTGCCATCTATCCATCTTTGCTATTATATATCCAGTATTCCTAGCCTCACAGTATACTATCTGATGGTTTTCAAATCTTTTTTCTTTTTTTTTTTTTTTTTAATAGTTATGCCCAGCGATTGAAAGACTTTTATAACAAATAAATAAATAAATGAGACTTATTTGATATATGAGCATGCACCCTCATGAAATGGAACCCCATACTCTAGTGGTATGAATCTAATGCAGTTTCCAAAAAAATATTTCTAATTTTGTCTCTAATACTCTAATACTCTCATTGTGGGATGATAAGTAGGAAAAGACTGAGTGATTCTAGATTTTTTTTTTTTTAATAAAATTATTTTTAATGTGTTAATTAAGCAAATATATTTTGCATCCACTTCAGACTAAGATGGAGGCCACCTCATAGATCAAGGTTGTAGCAAGAAAAATGTCACCCCATAAAACCTTAAGAACCTTCCAGAAAGTGGAACCCTTAAACTGATGTAAAAAACCTGCAGAGTTATAAAAGTAAAGCTCATAAGGCACAGTAAATTATTCTTAACAGTGGCAAGACACAAACAGAACAGTCAAAGCAATTATGATACAAAAAAATATGGTACAAATTCTTCTAAAAGAACAAGCAAAGACAAACAAAAAAATTTGAAATCAGAAATTTGGATCTGCTCTAATCAAAACATTAAACAATGACCTCCTCCACTGAGAAACCACATGAACTTTAGGAAAAAGACTAGATTTTAAAATATCAGATTCCAAATACCTATTATTTTATTCCTTAATAGTGTTGTAAGTCAGGCATGAAACAGAACAAATTACAGGAAAACACAACAGACTATTAAAAGGACAGTAACTCCACCTTGTAAAGGACATTTCAGCAGTTGCTGGTTCTGCTTGAACTCCAGCTGACTTTGCTGGAGGAGCAAAGCTTTTATGCTTAGTTCTGATTCTGTTACTAGAAGGAGATGGTAGTTGAAGCAATCCCAGTGCTTAGCCAGCCAGAAGAACATTTTCTATTCCCTCAAGCCCTATATTTTATGTATGATCCGATGAAGACTTTTTTGACTTGTTTGTGTCTTCCACCTTTAGCTTTATATGTGCATTTATGAATTACAGTTTCTGAAAGGATAGAATCATACTGCCATGCTATTGCCTTAACCCAGTTATTTTTGTTGATCATACTAATCTTTTCCTGTCTGGTTCTATCTATATTTTTTTCTTGGCAGATTTAACTTGTTTGAAAACTTGTTAAAATATATCCTAGAAACTAAGTGGTCCTCCTTTTACTATCTTATTAGAAAACAACTGGACTAATTATAGCTTGCATTGAAATGATCAAATTATAGGTGAAATATCCCATAAATGGTGTTAGGGAGTATGTAAATGAAGAAACATATGTAGACAAGAAGATATCCAGAGTGTGGATATCATCATTTAAATTTTTTGTAACTGTTTGAATATTGTTTATTCTAACTGCTGATAGTGTACACTTTCATTGTATACTAGAGAATGAGATTTTGTTTTTGACAAATGGTTGTTGAATTTGTTGTTGAATGTTTGTAGGAATATCTGCATATATGCAGAAAAAAAGTGCACACACTATTGCACACATTACAATTCTTATAGTTCCCATTAGAATATTTGTTAGGTGAACAGGAAGCAGGCATAGGCTATGATCTAGATGTAGAGATGATACTGCAAATAATGTGCAGACAAAGCAAACAGTTTTGTTAACTTCTACTAACACTACTAATAACTCAATGGATTTGTATAGATAAATGTTTCACAGATGTTGGAGTGGGGATTTCACATTTATGAGAAAAAATGAAATCCTGAATTCTGTAACTAATCATTTGCAGTGTGTGTTTTAGACCAACTTTACTATGGGAGTTGATGGAAACATTGGTCTTAAGAAACACATTCTGGTGAAATCATGATTCAGTTCAAGATTCAGAAAAATGTCATTAAATTCAGTGATGACAAATTTTATTTCAGATTTTTGGAGCAAATGATTAAAGCTCTAAGTTCCCCAGCTGATCAAGTTCCTTGTGAGAACTGGATCCTTTACCCAGTTGTTTTTATTGTTAATACTGATCTTTTCCCAAGACTAATTTTTTTTTCGAGAGAGTAAGGAACAGATCAAGTTCTGTGTGAGAGAGGAAAGAAGACAAAGAACCTTTTACTTAATTCTTATATTTAGTTAAATATAAATATGCTAAATACTATAAAACTGTACTTCAGTATGGAGCAAAAGTTTTGATCAAATGATCATAGGAGAAAAATGTGCAATATATATATATTTTGTCTTCAGTATATCAGCTGAGACACCAGAAATCAGCATCCACTGTAATGTTGACTTCTGCATTGTTCAAAGTCTTGCATGAAATTATTGATATCTTTGTGAAGATGGCCCTGTGCTTATAATAATGAGAGAATCTTTTAAAAATAAAATTTAAAATTACTATTACTAAATAGTAATAATTACTAAATATATCAGTGAGCCAGAAAAGAAAAAGGAACAGGAAAGGAAATGGACGAGACAACCAATTTCATGGAGATATGCTGCCCCCTCCTTCCCGACTCCCCCCCTCTTCCCCCATGGAGCTTGTTAGCAAAGGTATCTTGTCTTTTGTTACAACTTGTTTTAGTTCAATGAAAAGTAAAGCAATGACATCATATCTTCTTACATAAACTAGCAAGAATTTCTCAAGAGATAGCCATGGCTATCACACTGTAGATCTGATCTCAGCTAGAAAAATGGTCTAGAAATCAGACCCTTACTCCCATAACTCTCTCCCCTGATCCAGTGTTTCTGGAATTAAATTTATAGACAAATTACAAAAAAATTAAATCAGAGCTGATTACTTAATGGTATAATTGCCGTAATATAAAGGAGAGTATGTCAGCTCTTTTATTTCCCTTAATGACTCACTGAAACACAATTTTAATGGCAAATATGCCAGAAGCAATCTGTCCTTTTTGTAAAACTGGAATCGTGTCCTCCTAATGCAGAGTTTCAGTCCATTTGAAGCAACTCTCAGACCTTTTCTGAAAGGATTCCCTCTCTGAATTTACAATCTTTTTTAGAGATGGACTGGTTGTTATACAGCTGGCACCTTTATTGCACAGTCCCATTTTAGTAATCTATAATAGCCATCTGTGCACTCAAAATTCTACCAGAAAAAAAAAAAAAAAAAAAAAAACAACCACAAACAACAACAAAAAAGCATTTCTACAGACCACAGGTGTATACTTCTGTTTTGAGGTGGGCCAGGTATGAGGATTTAATGGGAACATAAAATTACACTATTAGGAGAGTACTGGCTTTAGAGATGCTGCTTCCATGTACTAAAAGAAAGATGAAGATGTACACGATAACCATATAAAATATTTTTCAACTGATCTAATTTTATTATGAATATGTTGGCAACCACTATTGCAAATTATTGCCTTACAATTTCTAGGCATCTCTTAAAAAAATATATATATATATTTAAATTTCATGTACACTAAAACTGACTTCAATAGGGTGGTTAATTGTGCCTTCAAATAAATGTTGTTTTTAGAAGAAAAAGGAAAGTTTAATTCTCTGTATCTTTTATAAAGCTATTTCTAAATAGGCAGCATGACATATAATTGATAAGTATTTGCCCCAGTTTAGTTTCCTTTCATTTAGGTGTAAAGGATCAGAAAACAATTGAACTAGACAGCACTTATTATGTTGGACTTCATTTTTTTTTCTTTTAAGCATCACTCAATACAATTAATCTCACTTCTTTTTTTTTTTTTCTTTTTTTTTTTCCCATTTTTTGTTTTCCTCTTTAATCATGTTTTCACCATCCTGTCAAACTTTGTATATTTTGCGCATAGATGAATTTGCAGCTGTATGCACATCAAATTCTGTATTTAGTTTGCTGAGACATGCTGTTAAAATGGTATAAAACATAGAAATGCTGTCTGCCTGCCATGAACTAAAGATTTAGGATAAAGGATTGTGATGCATTATTGGTAGTGATTTTCTTTCAGATACTGAAAGACAGTGGGATTTCCAATGCAATAACTTATGTAATTACTGAACCCCAGTTTTACCTAAATTGTGAGTTTATCTCGAGATCGAAATGGGTTTTGTTGCTCAGATAATGGGTATACCTAAACATACATTCTCACTGAAAGTAGGCAAAGCCATTAAAATGGCTTTTAAAATATTTTTCTGATTGGAACATTGTCACTGGTTGATGATAACAAGCTTTGTGCCACCAGCTTCCCTCAGGGCAAGACAATGAAAGAAAGGGTGAATTATCCTTGCCCCTTTCCTGTGTTTTCTACTTCTTACAGCACAGGGTCTCACATCACAATAGCGATTTCTGCAGGGTGAGAACAGGATAATGGGAAATATGAGGTGTCTGATTTTTTTCTACTATAATTCATAATGGAAGATTTTTTTTTCCCCCTCCTGATATAACAGATGTGCTAGTTATCTACTGGTTCTTCTGGTTTGCACTGGCTCTTCCTGTCTGCATCTTAAGTACACCAGACCTTGAAAAGCCCTCTGTAAATTTGAGGCAAAATCAATAAATCAGTTTAATTATGTCTGGGTGGTGGCTTACTTTTAAGTATGGGTGGAATTCCAGAAATATAGTAGTTTGGAAAGTAACAGATGATGGCTATATCTGGATGAAGTTTGGTGAATACTGTTTGCTAAACTTGACATAGTATTTTTTTCTCTTCACTTTTTAAGTACCTAAAATTTTGTTTTCACATAAAGGTGACCTCATTTTTGTTGATGTTGCTTGTTGTACATCATATTGTACAGGTAGTTGACATTGGTCAGTCTTCCCTTGTTGACTGATGCAGTTACTCCAGCACTGAAGGCCACCAGATGGGTCACACACAGCTTAATATACATCTCTCCTACTGTTTTGAGAAGTGAAAAAAAAAAAAAGATCAACTTTTAAAATTCTCTTATTTTGTATCTTAACCATAAAAACAAAGAAAATATTAGCAGCTAAAGATATTATCACAAGCAGAAACTACTGAGTCTGCTAGCTGAGTGTAAGGGATATAATTTTTAGGAGACTGTTTAAGATTACCTTTTCATTTAGCTAGCAAATGTATGAGCATGTACAAGAGGGACATAGAACTACTGGAGCGAGTTCAGAGGAGGGTTACTAAAATGATTAGAGGACCGGAATACCTGCCATTTGAGGATAGGCTGAAAAAACTGGGCCTGTTTAGCCTGGAAAAGAGAAGACTGAGGGGATACCTCATTAATGTATACAAATACCTGAGGGGAGGGTGTTGAGAAGATGGAGCCAGTCTCTTTTCAGTTGTGCCCAGTGACAGGATGAGAGGCAACGGGCACAAATTGAAGCACAGGATGTTCTGCATGAATATGAGAGAGCACTTCTTTACTGTGAGAGTGACAGAGCACTGGGACATGTTGTCCAGAGAAGTTGTGGAGTCTCCAGAGATATTCAAAACCCACCTGGATTCTATCCCACGCAACATGCTCAGGAGGGGGGTTGGACTAGATGATGTTCAGAGGTCCCTTCCTACCTTGGCCATTCTGTAAGAATGAGCCATGGATTAGTGCTCACAGAGATGTGGTTGTATACACTATGCTACAGTAGAAGGATAAAGGTTGTTTTCTCTCATCAATACTTAACTTCATGTAACTTGCCAATTTACATTAGAAAAAAAAGTTACTTTCATAACAGAGTAAAAATCCCATAGAGCCATAAGCTGCATTGGAGGGTCAGATTAGGGCAATCTTCAAAGGTATTTGACAAGTCTGATTGCTTATTGAAACTCAACCTCTAGAGATATGCCATTAATCCTGTCATGATCTCAAATACTGTGCAGTTGTAAAAGCTTTTTTTTTTTTTTTTTTTTCCCAATCATAGTGCCTCTGCTAGAGAGATATTAACTTTCTGTGCAATTATACAAAGTATTATGTTGTTTAATCATTATGAAATGTCATTTATTTTTAATTCCTATAAAATTTCATCAAGTTTGAGAATTACAACAGGGTCTGAATAATATTTAGAGACAAAATTGAATTCTCTATTTCACCCTATAATATTTGTTGTAACTGTTATTACACTATCTCAGTATCAAAGATGAAAAACTACCTTGTCTTTATTGCTATGCTTGATTACAAACCTGTATGAATTTGCAAAGTTTGTTGCTAGTGGTCAGTTGTCAGCAGAAGAATATAAAACAGAATTATAGTATACAAGAAACTTTTCATATAATTCTGTTTAAATGGTCTACTGTTAAAAAGTGAAATCTAACTAGATGAAAATTCATTGACCACTTATTAGAGATACATATCTTCATTTAGATTTCTGTGTTGGAATATTTGTCTTCCTTACCTTCACTAGGAAGATAGAAAAACATTTTTGTTTTATTGGTCTGAGATTTATCAGCATTATTTATAGGATATATTTTCTTTGACTTATTAAGTTATTCTACAAATAATGTTTTACAGAGCAATAAAATCATACAATTTAGCAATAAGGTGACCTTCATCTGAAATGTGTGTATGAAAAAGTGCGTCATAACCATTGTTGTTTAGCTGCATGAAATAATCATTTCAATTTATCCAACAAATATTTCTGGTCTGCTCAAGTAATTTGCTCAATAATGGTTCATCCAGCTTTAATTGTTAGCAAAAACAAAAATCTAAACCATTCAAACATAGTCTTATATGATTTGACGATAAAATATTGAAACAGCTGAAAGAAAATTTATTCTAACTGACATTATATTCTGAAGCTTCCTTCTAATAGAGTTCCTTCTACTTTTTTTTTTTTTTTTTTTTTTTTTCTGGCCATTTTCTGACTTGATGACATTTATGTGAATTTTTACATCACTGCAGAACAACAAAATTTATGATCATCATTAGCATTGTGAATTCCACTGTAATCCAGTCCTCTTTCCATAATTCACTGCTTAGATTACTATTTTGTGAGGGAGAATAAAATACTAAGTTATAAAAAAAGAATTATGTTGTGGGTCTAGAAAATGTAAATCATTAAGCCTGGTGTTGTAGAGATTAGAAATGGAGATGTGATTAGAGTTTGAATGTTGTTATGCAAAAAAAAAAAAAAAAAGAGCAAAGTAAAAAAAAAAAAAAAAAAAAAAAAGTGAGAAAAGCATGAAACGTGTAGAGTAAGATACATCCTCAAGTGATTCTTCTTGAACAGTACTGCTCTAAGTGTCCCATATCAAAAAGCACTGCAACTTTACCTTTCCTGAGGTGAATTACATAGGTTGGTAAAGTTGTATGTTGTATGTTTTATGTTTTATTATTTGGAAATGCAAAGATCAGAGTTGCTACTATCAGTTACCTGGGCATTAAGTACAAATTACTTCATTGGCTTTGTAGAAATTCTAATAGGGATTACTATGAAGCCTTTGTTTTCACCCTTTAGAAAATGCTGATTGAGGCTACATGCGGTAACCAGTAATTTATTTTTTACAGTGCTTGTTATTTCAAAGATCTTTACAAACAAGCATTGCAGTGCAGGGAAATTCTAACCACTTTTTGAAGAGCATTTCTTTCTTTCTTTTTTTTTTTTTTTTTCCTGCTTCATGGAGGCAGTGAAGACTCTGAATTTGTTTACAGGCTTGCTATTTATCAGGACTAAAATCTGAAATAATGATATGTTGTACAGAATGAAAGTTCCTCAAATTTCAGAAAGGAGATTGTTAGAAATATCAAATACTAGAAAAAGAATTTTTAGAGTTTAGAAAAAGAATTCATTTTTTCAATGTTATTGAATGAATGAAAACAGTTTGTCTTGAATTAAGTTTAATTTTAAAATCTTTATGATTTTAATACTGAATTTTCTCTTGGGAGTGGGTATCAATATTCATGTACCTCTGACCCTCATATTTTTCAGATTGCATACAATTTTGGTGTTTGGGCTTGTTTTCTAACAATGTGGTAGAAGTTTTCTAGCTATTCTAGGTTGCTTAAGAGAAGATGTATTCATTTCTTACAAAAAACTTCTATGATTTATGCAGTATGAAGATGCAATTAAATATTGGATTAACTTGAATTTCCAATGCAAAGAATCTTAGGATTTAAGGTGAAGATGTTAGCAACATTGGCAAAAAAAAATACAAGAAATAATAACAAATGCCCCAAAACAATGGGAAAGTTAAATTCTGAAGAAACTGAAATCTCTTTCCATTCATTCTGAGAGCAAATTGTCAAGGAGCTTCTAGCCAGAATGTGGAATAACTTCAGTTAAGATCATACAGAAACTCGCAAACTAATTGTACTGTAAACATCTTCAGTCATTCTTCAGCAGAAGTGAAACTCAAGTCCTGATGTTTATCTGGGGAAGAGTCTGATTCTGCAATGACTGAAAAACAGTGCTGCAGAAGCAGACATTTAGCCTTGCTCCCATTTTTCAGTTTTCCTCTGTACTCATTTATCTTTCTCCCTCTGAAAGTAGAGATGAATTTGGAATACAGTCCACAAATGGCTTTCTAGCAAAACCCACCTTTTGAATAAGACAAAAAAGAGCTGGCTTGTGCAGGCTACAAGGTATGACAGTGAGAAGCTGTTTGAGCAGTGTAGGCTAGCGATCTTTATCAAATTTAATAGGAATATAGATCTATTTACAAATGCAGTAAGAACCTGCCAGTACTTGTAATTAAACTGAATATGCAAATGATATCACTACTATTCATTTTATACTGAAATGAGATATATTTAATAGTGCATTGAAGTGCAGTGAGATTTAGTAGAAAATAAAGAATCATATTGCATTCAATACAGTACATATGTCAGTGGCCCTGCCAATGGGACACAGGAAAAAGTTGAGCACCAACTAACAAAAATAGTCAATAAACTATAAAATGGAAAAAGAAGGAAAAAAAATGACAAAATACTTGTGTACCAGCATTATTTTCTCTGTGGACCCAGACACTGAAGTAATTACAGAGAGAGAAAATTCTATTAAGCAAAGAATTGTCTTGTGCACTCTGATATTGCAGAAACCTGCATATTTTACAGTTTTGGCATGCCCATAATTTAAGCCCCTCATTCTCTTTTTGTAATCTTGTTAAGCCGTATGTGCTCATCTTCCACTTTTAATTCATTTAATTTGGGTTATTGCATAATGGCAACAAATAAATAACAAATAACGTGGAATTGTGCCCATTATGTTTTGTTCCCATTTTACATATTTAGGGCCTTCTAGTGTCTGACTCTTTGCCAGGAGTAAATTCAATGCTCTTGTTTTAATTAATTATTTTTTTTCCTGCTTTTTTTTGAAAGTAATTAAACAAGAATTATGCACATTCACTATAGGATTCACTCTACCTTTCAGAACTTCTGTTTTTATTTAGAGCTGACACATCTCACCACTTATAAGTAATCATGATCTGTAGTGTGTTGTTTAGGCTTTGATTCAACATGCTTCATCTTAGTTTTCTTGCTGTTCTGAAATAAATTTGAGGATGAAGTACTATTAATAACTACTTTTCTGGTTGTCCATTCTACTTGTAGGTGACCTTCAGTAACTCAAATGTAAGTCTACCTATAACAAAAAAGATTTTAAAATTAGTATGAGTAAGGATAGCTGACTGCAGCACGTATGTTAGTATATCCTATTTACACTTCTTCACAGACAGCCTGGATGTTTCATAACTGATCTGTCAACAGTGCTGACATAAACTTAGCTGTCCCAGAAGTAAACTATATTCTCACAGTTGATGGATAGTGTTGTATGAAGTGGTATGTCTTAAGTCCAACTCTTTTTTTGGAGATTTGGCAGCTACCAAAAGGCCGTAGAAAGCAGTGACTCATATCTATATTTTGTTTCATGAACCCCTTTAAAATGTAGATGACTATCTACTTTCCTTCAGAAACTGGGAGTGAAGCAGGGGTAGATGGCAGGAAGAAGCTGAAGGGGGTGATCATAGCTTTCTTCTAAAAATGACGGGTTATTAGCTAAATTTTCTTTTATTTTGAATTTAGAATGCAAATTGAAATAGTGAGAGACAGTAGATGAGTTCTATATCTTGTGTGAAGCAATTCAAACTCAGGTTTCTAAGACCTGAGCAGTAAGTTCATTGGGGCTGAAAGAGAAAGAGCACAATTGTAAACATTGCCAATGATACTGGTAGTTAGACAGAGGGAGATCAGATAAATGCACATGCAGCTGCATTAATTTAAATGAATGAGAAATATGGGGAATATGAACTTGGAAAACTGTGCACTTATAAATTGATTGGAAGAAGGCTGTGAAGGTTAATGGATTAGTGGAGTTAGCTTAAAACAAAAAGAGTTGACAGATACATTGTAGTTTAAGAGAACTAATAATATATTATTTTCATAATATTTTGGCCCATGAAATCTAAGAACCACAGGAAAGTTGTCAAAGTTGTAATTATAATTCCTATGTAGCTGTAAAGAAGTTAAAAATTAGAATTTGGCCAATGCAGCTCAGGTACAGTGCCCAAGTCTTTTGAGAACTTACATGCCTTGGTCAAGATTAAGAAAAGGTGGTAACTTGGGAAATGATCAGAAATTTAAATATTTATAATCTCAGATACATGTAGACCAAATCTAGTTTAGTCAGTGTATGATTCTGATACATCTTGTCCTGCTCTTTCTCTGTCAGCTATATTGTAAGCTTGAACAGAAGATTCCATAACTGTTTTAAAGGCCAAGCACAGATTTTCTTCCTTTGGAAACCAAGATGAAAAGGACACATTCAGTTTTGATGTGTATTGGGTCTCTCATCCAACCTTGCTGGGCTGTGTTTCTAAATATTTTAGTTTAGAAAATACAAAGTGATCTAGCGGGAAGTCAATACTTTCCTGAGACTTTGGCAGATAACCATTATTTAGCTTTAAGGATGGCCTGAATTTAATTTCTGTAAAGTTGTTAACAAACACAGGAATCATTTACTCTAAAATTCAAATCCGTGAAAATAGACGTGTTTACATTATAGCACACATTTAAGAACTTGAGGGAAACAGCCCCTAAATTTCGGAAGGCTATCACGTATCTTCAATTTGACATTAAAATACATATTTAAAAATGCAAGGAGTCCAGCAGGCTGCATCAGATTAAAAAAGCACTATTTTCAGAGAAAGTATTTTGACAATGTTGGGATTTCAGTGTGTTATATTTTTGCAAAGTTTCAGAACTCTATGAAAAAAATCTGGTAGAATATTAGGAATATGAAGCAGCCAAGCTTGAGATTTTGAACTGACATCAAAAGAGTTTGGAACAAAAGCGCACTGTTCTCAAGAGCAATGGCACTTAATAGAGAACCTGTATCTGCTGTCAGCATTACACGAAAATACTTCCAAGGTGATTGTGATCCATGGAGGCAATGAATGAGCTTTAGGTTTTTGTAGTTAATCCTCCTGATATCTTGATAACTTGATATCCTGCAAATCAGTGGAGATTTGCATAGATTCACAGACTTATAAGTACCCTAGTCTTTCAAAATAAAATACATTAAAAAATAGAACTCATAGAGATCCTTATTCCTCTTAATATATGCTTATATTTCTAATATTATTTTACTTCTTTCAGAAGTATCAGTTTAGTGATCTTTTTTTTTTCTAAATCAAAAAACTTCTTTCAGAGAAATCAACTTTGACATGATATATATGCATAAGATATCTTGAAACATCCATCTTTTAAGGACGTATTTTGGTAAAATGTTAGGAAACTTTTGTAATTCGGCTAGCAGAAGTCATAAAGGGCGAACAAACGAGATGCAATATTTTTCGTCTTGATTCTGATGCAATGTTATTTTCATAGTGATCTAGTCATGTTTCTACCATGGTTTTATTTGACGGGCGATTTCTGGATTTATTAATTTTCAGATTCTAGTTCTGCTTTGTTGTTACATTATTGTAAAGTACCTGCAAAGACTTGCAGTTATGAAACAGTATTTACTGGGGCAAATGGGGAACAAGGAGGACCAGAGGTCACCATAATTATTTCAGGTCAAGTGTTCAGCTTTTACAGTCCTTCAGCAGCTATCATCCCTTCTGCATTCTCTACAACTAACAACATCTCATAAAATGCCAGTGTTTGTGGTGTCAAGAAATGAGTAGAAACAAATCCAGAAGATAAAATTCTGTCCTGTTTAACCTGAACAAATGTTTTAAATATTGTTCAATTTATGCAGGAGTTACATTAATTTATTTTCCAGTTGACCTTAACAACAGTCCCTTAGGATGTGTGGGCAGATCCTTGCTGACTAGAATCTAATGCCATCAGTGTTCAACAAAAACCTGATGGACAGAAGCTGTATTTTGACATTCCTTTTTATTACAAGTCTGTTCGTGAGTGGCAGCATCCTGTTCTACATATGGTGACTGTTCTTAAACCTCACAATTGCCTAAAAAGCAACAAGAAAAAAGCCAGCTACAATAATTCTTGAAAGATCAAACAGAAATTTCAGGGAGGAATAAATGGTATAGACAATTGCCTTCCTGAACCTGTTCACCATTTTTTTCTTACTGGTGTATTTATTATTATTATCATTATTAAAGACAGAGAAATTCAACATAGATGTACTGGGTCTGGCTGGAATGTTAACTTTCCCGGCAGCAGCCCATACAGTGCCGTACTCTGTACTTGTAGCTGGAACAGCAGTGTTATCACACCAGTGTTGTGTCTACTGCTGAGCAGCAGTGGCACAGCATTGGGCCTTTCTCTAACCCTCCTAGGGGGTGGGCAAAAAGTGAGAAGAGAAACATCACCAGGGCAGCTGACCTAAACCAATCAAAGGGATATTCCATACCATGTGGTGTCACACTCAGCAATAAAAGGTGGAAACAGGAAGAACAGAGGAGGGGTGGGCTCTCGTTGGGAAAACGTCGGTCCTCCTCTCGAACACCGGCTGCGTGCGTTGAGGCCTTGCTTCAAGGACGTGGTCAATCATCGCTCATTTGCGGGAAGTAGAGAGTAATTTCTTTCCTCTGCACTTCCATATAGCCTTCATTTATTTTTTTTGTTTGTTTTCCTCCCTTCTTTTTATTTTCCCTTTTCCCCTCCCTTTTCCCCTTTCCCTTTTTATTTCCCCTTAGTTAAATTGTTTAGTTCATGGTAGTCTTTATTTAATTATTATAATTATTTCCCTTTAATTAAATTATCCTTATCTCAACCCGTGAGTTGTTCTTTGCTTTACTTCTCCCCCTCCTCATCTAAAGGAGGGGGAGTGAGAGAGCGGTTGTGGGGTTTAGCTGCCCAGCATGGTAAAACCACCACAATAGAAAACAGAATTTCATTGTGGGACTCTAAAAGTGTTAAGATGTGAGAGGTTTGCAAGTATATCAGTCTTCAGCAATGTGCATTTTTTCTGTATGCCTATCTTAGGCCTACGCTAACTGTGTTAACCACGTTAAAACAGAAATGTATTGTGTCTAAAACACCAGCTGTTGATATTTGGTTGCCGCATGGGGAAATTTGAATGATTTGTAAAATCTCTCTAGTAAGATAAAGCAGCAGTTAAGAAAGCAAGGGCAATTCTGAACAAAAATGCAAATGTCTTATTTTTAATGGCAACTAACAGAGCTCTAGTTTCTCTTACCTCCATTGGTAAATGCAACTTTAATTAAACAATGCATACATTAGCTTCTGGCATTTTGAATCCTAGACAGTTGTAATGCTCAGAGCCACAGCAATGAGAGTTGAGTTGAAGAAGAAAATATTCAAGTAATGTGGTAAACTGAAAGGTGCAGTTCTCTTTGTCTAAACAATTTATGGAAAACAAAAAATCACCAAGCTAATGTCAAACAAAGTTCAGAGGAAATGTATTTTCTTCTTCCCTGAAAAAAAAACAACCACGTTGTCTGGATTTTTTTTTCAGTTTCTAGTCAGTGTTTGCTGTATTTGCTACATACTCCATCATATCCAATGTATGTTTATTTTCTCCATTTATAGGAGAAACCACTTTTCTTATTTATTCTATAATAAAGACCATAAAATATTGTACATTCTTGAAGAGAATTAATTAAAAATAGCTAAAACATACATTTTATTAAATTATTTTAAAATACCTTTACAGAAACAAACAAACACACACACACACAAAACAAACAAACAAACACAAAAACAAACAACCAAACCAAACCAAAACAAACAAACAAAAAAAACCACCAAACTAACCATGAACCACTAAATAAGGCAAGTTTGTTCATACTCTTTTAGAGAGAAAATTTTGCTTGGAATTGATAGGAGTATATTACATATAGTGGTTTTGCAATACCGTTTTTTTTCCCCAAGTTCTTCAAATGTTAGTCAGTAATATTACTAGTAAAACAGTGCAATGATTTCAAAACTGTGACTTTAGTTTCTGATTGGTAGTGAATATGACAAAAAGTGGTATGATTGCATGGATACTTTTTAAAAATGCCACATAGAAGAAGGCATTTGTTGATCCAGATTAATAAGAGAAGAAACAGGAAAAGGAAAAGAAAAAGAAAAAAGGAAAAAAAACAAAACAAAACAAAACAAAAAAAAACAGTGTTCTGGTTCAGAGAAATTGTGCACTGTGGCTTGTCTGTGGTTTATGCCTCTCTGTTTTCATAAATTAATTTGTGCAATCAGTCCCTCTGACCTCAGGAACAATTCTCCTGTTTTTGTGAGGCATCTGAGCACTGATGCTGGGACTGAAAAACTTACTACAACTGGTAATTGATAAATTGCCCTCTAAGTAAACATAAACTGTGGATAACATTGAGTTATCTAGTTGAATGGCTAATTTATTTTGTAGCAGAGCCACATACACACCACTACACAGTAGAAGGAGAGGGAAACTTTTATGTTGCCTTTTTTTTTTTTTTTTTTTTAAAGTATTTTCTGCTCGTAAGGCTGGCAAATTGTTAAGGATTTCTGGATTTCTAACACCAAGTGTGAGAAGGAGACTGTGATGTTAGTTCCTCCTGTAATTCTGATCAGTTAACATCAAAACAAATTTAGAACACTTATGTATAGGTGGAAGGAAGGGATGACATATTAAGATTATAAATTGTTTTTGTAGATATAGAAAAGGAGAAGAAAAGATTTAAAAGACAAAGATAGAAAGGACCACCTGAAAAACTTAGCTCTGTCCTCTTGCCCATCCTTAGGTTAACCAAAAATACATTTATGTTCCTAAACATTTACTTCCTCCACGTTGCATATGCTTTTCAAATGCACTATGACAAACGTGACTGTAATTTTGGCACCAATACTGAAGCAGGACAGATCCCACATTCAAACAGCTGTTGATACAATTCAGTGCCCTGCAAGCATTACCTTTGAGATAAAAGAGGTAAGAGGTAATGGGGTGATGGGTAAGAGGTAATGGGTAAGGTTTTTAAGCTAAAACCCTCCTTCCAGGATCACTTATATTCTGCTGTTTTCTCTTAATTGTAAAAAGTGGAAGTGCTTTCAACCCATTTTAAATTGCATTTTGAAAATTTTCTCTGTGGAGGCCTGAAGAGCATCTTTGGTTTCTACTTTGTTATTGCAAGAAACATTTATACTAGCACAACTATAGACCGCTGCTTGTCGTAAGAGAAATAATTCTACTCTCATCTTAATATTTACTACTTACAGTCCTTTGCAGACTTCTTCAGTTCCCCTTTCAAGTTACATTTCTGTAGACTAAAAAATTCAAGTTCTTTTAATGTATTTTTCAATAAAAGAATAAGTTCCTCAGGCATCTACTCATTGCATTTGTCCCATTCCAAGTTAAATTCACATTCCTTAAATAAAAGGGGACCAGAAATATATGTGATATTTTGAGTATTTTTACAATATTTTTACAATTTGGAAACTGATTCTGAGCTGATCAGCTTTAGTTCAATCATGTCTTTGTCCTTGTATTTGTTAAATAAAATTATTACCTCTAATTCTTTTCCTGTCATTTCATGTCATAAAAAAGGAATCACAAAAACATTTGTTTCACTATCACCCTCTAGAGTTTTTGTTTGTTTGTTTGTTTATTATTACTATTATTTTTTCTTCCCATAATTATAATAATTCCAAAAAAAAAAAAAGTCAAAAAACAAAAAACATAATTTGTTCTTGACTTTGGTAAAGATATCATACTGATGCCACTGATGCTAGTGTATTACAGAGATAAAGATAAATGTACTAAGAGCTCAAATGTGTTATTTATCTTGCCTACTGTTATATATTACAAGTAACTTCGGAGATAAAATCAAGAATTCATGTAACTATAAAATGTCATAAATATTACATATAAACATAACTGAGAATAATGTAATAAATTATATTCAATTGTTTTCTAGTGATCTGTTCCTTGTGGATTTAAGTATGTTGCCTGTGGCCATCCTGCATCATTAGAGGAATATACCCAGGGATTACGAGAATGACTGTACAATGTGCCTTGATTGAGCAAGACTGAACAATCAAGAATGGAACAGGAAAAGGCAGGAATTTGATGACAGTAAGTTGAGTTTCTGTTATACTTATCATTTGTCTTGCCAATTTAACAGAAAATGGAAAAAGAGAAGACAGTCCTCAAGGCAATATAATGGAAGCATAAGGCAGCCATCTATTCATACTCATTTCTGAAAGGACAAGCCAAACAAAACACAATGCAGTTACAGCAACTGTTAGAGTAAATGACATGGTATACATGGAAAATAAGATGTCAGTTTCTGGCTTAGGCTTTGACCATGTTTCCTTTGGGATCAACAGTTTGTTTGATGATACAGATAAAGTGGAAATGGGAGGGAGATCTAAAATATGTTCAGCTATGAAGTATTTGCTAGTCATGACTGCAGATTTCTTATTGCTACTGACAGAAATGCTATTAAATATATTGGTAACACTTTCCCTTTATTCCCTTGTCAAATACTGAACTTGGCTGTTTGAGCATTTCGTTTGATCATGGTTGTTTGATTCCCTTGGCCTGGAGATTATCCCGCTATAGAAACTAATACGAAAAAATCCAATCTTTATTTTTCAGAAAAGTACACCTCTGAATAGGCAAAGAGAGAGAAATTTTCTGTAAAGGGAGACTAGAAGACTGTTTAGGTCATGGTTCTATTTTGAGTAACAGATAAGTAGGATTCAACCAATTCACAGGCTTTGTGCTGACCTTCTGTGCTGAGCTGAATTTTACCCAGGCAGTGGATTTCTTCAGTAGAAAGAATCAAGAGCAACAGTATAGTTTAATATTAAAAAACAAATTCAGATGCAATACAAGCAGTGGAACTTCCCCACTAAAATTCCAGTAGCTGAAATATCAGGTTTGAATTTAGCCTAAAGCACTGCAGTCTTTCTAGTGTCGCATGCTTCATGAATTTTTCTGGTGGTGGTGTGTTTCATACTCAGTCAGTTGTATAAAAAAATCCAGGAGTGCTAATTAGCTGAAGGTAATGGCAACAGAAAGTGTCACTAACAGTTAAAATATAGTCTGAAAATTTCAAAAAAATATTGAGTAAATCACCATACATAGTAAAATCAAGTCAGTCACTATAATAAACCAATGACAGGGCAGTGCACTGATGTATAGAAAATACCAAGCACAAAATATCACCAGTGATTAACTACCTATCATTGTACTACAGACCATAATTCACCTTCCTGAGAAAGCAGTTATGATAGGACATAATATAATAAAGTCATTCATCAGGTACCATTATAATGAGGAAAACTGACTCAAGTCTATGCAGCCAGTGCATCTTCTATCCCTTTTTTAGAAACAACTGTTTTTTATTCTGACTGCAGCCCTTTAAATGAAGTTTCCCTTCATTTTTGGAGACTATGCCTGTTGAAACCCAAATTATGCACAAAGCTTGTAACAGCAGTAGAATTTGTTCCATGCTTCTCTTGCAAATTTCAAGATAGTTTTGCTTCTAACATTGTACTTTTTTCTAGTTTAATACATAACTCATCTTCAGCATTAATTATCAGAATCAAATGCTAACCACACTCCATTCACCAATTGTTTAACCTATTTGTTATGTTATTATTTGCTTTTTTTTTGTGTGTGTACATCATAAAGAAGTAATTTTGGGAAATGGATTCAGTAATATTTGTAATCATAATGCTGTAACTTTAATTTCTTCAAAAGGGAATGAATAACTGCTATATTATTTTTTAATTTACAAGCTGAAAATCTAGGGAGCACAATGAAGTAAAATGTTTTTTATCATTCAAAAATGAATGTATATAGATAGAATAGTAATGGTAAGGAAAAGATTAATCAATCAGGTGACACATAATAAAATTAACTTTAAATTTAATCTGAGGATAGTAAAGTCTATGTGATGTCTAAAGATGCAGTTTTGCAAGCTGTTACTACTGGGGCTGCATCAATTGTGTCAATAGCACAGCAAAACCAGGTGTCTTACACCTTCATTAATAGGAAGACAGAACATAAGTGACTAACATGCAGTGAATTTTATTTTATTTTATTTATTTATTTATTTGTGTGTGTGTGTATGCTGTCTGCAACACCTAGCACTTCCACTCATATACAACAGGGAGGTACACAGCAGATCACATTTTCAGTAAGAGACCAAAAGGAGCACATGAGATTCACCTTTCTGGTGCAGGAAGCTTCAGACCAACAAGGTAAGTGTGTGGCTTGGTTGGCCCTTTTCATGTTACCCTTACTTCATGTCTGGAGATTTACTATTTAAAAAATAATAACACAAAAACCTGTCACTACTAAAGTTTGGAGCATTTGTATCAGCTCTGAACAACTCAAGTTGGCTGAACTCAGTGCACTGACTCATTTAAAAACTAAATGCAGATCAGACAGCACTCTGTGGCACTCCAGCTGTCTGTGGAAATATTTTCACATGGTCTAAATAAGATTTGTAGCATTTTTGAATCTCATACAGAGACAGCCAGTGGCATAGCTGTGAAGGGCAAATTCCAGCTGTGATGTTCCTTCTCACTGATCTGCTCAGCAGTTCCTGGAGGAATGAGGTGTAAACTAACAGTGCTGTCACACTGCTGGGCATCACCAGACACGATGGGCAGTGCTCGCTTTTTATGTGACTTCCAGACACTGTCACAGCTTGGGGGCACCCAGTATTCACTGTTTCACAAGCTAGCACTGAAAATGTTGGGATGTAATTAAATCAAATGGCTGGTTCATGAGAGTAGTGGAAGAGGCTGCTGAACATTGACCAATTGGCTAAGAGAATAGTTGAGGTGGGGAGGATTAGTGTGGTGTGTCTTGAGTTATGTTAATGCATAAAGAATTCTTCTTCATTCTTCACTATGTGCTAGGATTTGCTGAAATTCAAAGCACCTGACTTCTCACTGGATTTGTACTGTTTTATTTTGTTTTGTTTAGGATGTAATAATTATCTTAAATAATGATTATTTTGGCAACATTGATTATGTGCCAGCTACTACAAAATTTCTGTATAGTTTTGTGTTTTGGTGTAGTGAGTGTTCCTACAGCCAATAATGACTTCAGCACTTAAATTAATTTATTTTACTTTTTCAGGAATTATATTTCTTTAATTATTCCTGGAAATCTCCCTGTGGTGGAATTTCTCTACCTAAGAGTAATGTTTTTATTACTCTTCTCACTTTAGTACACTCTTCCTGTATTTTTCTCCCATTCAGACTTGTAAAATCATATGCTTTTGGTCCTGAAGTTCAATAGAAGAGAAGGCATGGCTAGTGGGGGCTATTTTGCTCCCCTCAACAACTTAAAAATTGTCACTCTTCCATCTGGACAGCACTGATTTACTGATCAGTGCTATCTGATCAGGCCATCATCTTGCCTTTCTATAAAAAGCAATTGCTCTTGGCTCCTGCTGAATTACCAAAGGAGCTATATCAAATACTGTTGCACAGAGTACAAGTATCTATCACTAAAAACTCTGTGAGAGTTACTGAATTGTATTATGGTAGCAGTTCTCAGCTCCTGATGTGTTCCTGGGGCATGTGACCTATTGCTCCAAACAAGGACAATTTGCTAGCTTGGGACTGTACAAATCAGAAGCCTCCACTGAACTGAACTGTGCTCCTCTAAAACAGTGTGTTCCCACTTCTTTCAGTTTTTATTTCTGTTATGGGACCACTAAGGTTAAAAGGATTCACACAAATCTTATGGCCTGTTTAGATTTCCACTGAAACTCAAAGTGGATCTTTAGTGCATGGTTAATCAATTGATTTAAATCAACTCTCTGTATGTCTGGTGTTTGGGATGGAGCTATTGCAAGCATTCTGGAAACAGCAACAGAGAAATCCTATTCTAGTTGCTGCTGAATGACTCCTTACAGCAGTGTGGAAACATGGTATTCTGGAGGTTTCATACCATTTCCCAACCTTTCAATTAGACCAGTACTGTTCACATCACTTTGGCTCTTGAGTAGGTATTTATTCTATGTGCAAGTTATTCATTCATTGTCTAAGTGTCCACAAAGTGCAGTTGTTCTATTTACTAAAACCAAGAAATATTTGCAGGTATTTGAAAACATGATATTTATAATACAGTGAGAAACAATTCAAGGACAAAATTCAGCAGAATAATTTGCTCTTCTCTCCTTACACTTTGTTATGCAGGCAGCTTCCAATTGTGCTCATGCACCCTGCTAGGCTATTCAAGTGCAAGCTGCCCTGGGTGTATATTGCATTCCTAAATTCTAGCAAGTGTGGAGAATATAAAGTGTTGCCTTCTACTTCTTTTGCAGCACTGATTGCACCCAGTCCACCATTTTAATATATATATGTATTTGTCTACCAAGGGTAATAGTATTCTGTTTTATTATTCATCTTGACAAAGCAATGTAGTGCTCTTGGAATATACCTGAATCCATCTTTTTCTCAAGGTTTAAGTTAAAAATAATCACGTCTTGCTACCTCCCCACCCCTAAATTTTGTATTTCACTCTTGGAAACTGCATTTCCTTACATGTGCTCATCTTACAATTTGACATATAGCCTGTAAGGTCTTCAAGATATTATATGTTGACAAATGAATTGAAGAGAAATTTCATTAAATGAATAAGAACAGTGGTGTGCATAGGGTAAGTTATTCCTCATTATGGAAGGAAATGTTTGATCTTTACAACAGATAAGCTTCATACAGCAGATAGGTAGATGGTGTGGAAGGTTATATTTCTGTGAAGCTCATTTGAGCTGTTTGGAGTTAAGTTGTCATGCAAAGCTTTATGTTAAGTATATCAATAAGCTAAAGCTCAGATCTTTGTTATACAAAACCATAAGTGATAAATTCTAACAACCTGGTTTAAATAATAGATTTGTTTTAAGGTATTCCATATTTAGCTTTTGAAATTGTTTTATATGGCTGAGTTGTGAAGATTTGTAGAACTCCACTGCTAGAACCTATGCCTCAAATAACCTTATTCTCATGATATTAAATAGATACTCAGTTAAACATAGGTTATCAGCAAGGCTGTTTTTCCTGAACCAGTCGTTGGTGGCTATTTGAATTATGATTATTGACCTATAGTGAATCAAATATCTACAAATGACTCAGACACTCAGTAAAACTGTGGGAGAACAGTCTCATTCTCTGAGGGCATTTTTTCAATGCGTATATGTATTTAACATATCTGCCAGTATCATGTTTTGCATTAGCAATAACAAAAGGCACTCACACTGGGCACTGGTACTTTAAAAGATCTGCCCTTCTCAACAGCTCTACTCTTCTATTTTCCTATGTTTTCTTTTCCAATAGTCAGTATAAGCCCTGAAGACTCCCTACAAATATAATAAATGTGGACTATTTACATAGGAATTGGGCTGTTTAATTTTTCCTTTCTCCATTTGTACCTTTTGGAGAAAACCAAGGAAAAATGTGCACCACTTATATACACTTATTTAGAAGACTTTGAAAGCAGGTAGCCTTTCTTCTCTGTGGTATTCTTTTTTTCTGCCTTAAACGTTCTTCTTTGAGCTCACTTACCAAAGGGTCCATCAGCTTCAGTTGTCTTGGCTTCTTTCTTGCCCCGCATTAGCCTTCTGTCCAATAATTAGGCCTTTCAAGCTTCATCCAGATTTGAAAGAGAACAATTTTAAAAGGAAAAAATCAAAAGGGAAACACTCAAACTGTCAGAGGATTTAATGCAATTCTCGAAAGCTTCATACTTTTAAAAACCTCTCTAGCATTCTTTTTTTTTTATTTTTTTTTCCCCTCCAGAATGTTAATAAGGACAGCAGAACTGACAATAATTAAAAAAAAAAAAACAAACTCACCTACTACATTTCTGTAGAATTACTTTAATAGTTACAGAAACATTTTTTTTTCCTTTGGAATTTGAGAACTTCTGGGAAGCAACCTCTCGTTAATTTGAAACTTTGGCTACAAATCCATCTTAAAACCTTTGATGCAGAGCTATCATAGTCTTTACCTTTCACTGTCTGAAATTCACCTTGAAAGCTAGTGCATCACACAACTCTGGCCTCAACTGTAATAAAGAATGTTAAGAAAAATCTGTAATGTGAATCCAGTCTAAGCTTGACTTTGAACAATCATCTCCATTTTCACTCTGTACCTATAGATTTCACTTTAACATATCTTAAAATGTTAAGTATACTCAAGTATACCTCAGGGAATCTTTTTTCTTATATCTTCCCAAATCATATACTAATTCTAGAAATTACTTGTCTATTGAAGACTGTTTTTTCCTCCAGTAGAGTCACAGAAATTTGCTAGAGTTTGGTCTGACAAGGACCAGCCCTTATCCTGTCAGCTACAGAACTCTGTTTATTTGCTGGGTCTGAAAGAATGCTGGTCCATTTCACTCTGTACCTTGCCTGTATTTACTGCAAACAGGAATTGACAATATATAGCAAGCTTTCTAAATAAAACTTCAGTTGCAATATGTTATATACATATATATATATATAAGAAAGGGATTTGTAGCTGCAGATTTTTGGTCACCATATAATATTTAAACAGCAGCCCCTCTAGTTGTAGCTCCAAAATTAAGCCCATTTAGAGTACATTTATTCTAAATAGAAAATGTCTTGTAGATGCAATTGTTCTGTTGCATAAAATCACATCCAAATTATTGTTATTCTGGGTGTAAAGTACTTTATAGAACTGCAGTTGTGTAATGAAGTGAAGATTAGTATACTGCACATGTGAGGCTTGTACTATAGTTGTAAAGAAAAATGACTTTCCTTGCATTCAGCCTAACATTTTGTAACAGAGTCATTTGCATTTATGTAGTCAGACCTAAACTGTGAAGGTTTTAGCATTTTGGAAAACGTGAACCCACAATTAAAACAGTGAAATTGATTGAGGTGTGCTGTATTGAGATTTATATCTGGGCAGTCCAAAATCCAGAGTTCCAGAAGAATGAAGTTTTTTTGTTTGTTTGTTTGTTTGTTTTTTAAGCGAAAGTACCACAATACTAAGTGGAAAAGACAGAAGTTGAAGAAAGACTTCAGTAGTCACATTTTCTCAGTAAAATGTATAGTTTGGGATTACATACTGGGGAAATAATCTTCTGAGTGTTAGATTACTAAGAATTATTTAGCCTGTTCTATGTAGCAGAAAAATCTTTTAAACTAGGATTGAGATGCTTCTCTTATACTGTATTGCATTCACTGATGTATTCACTAAATGTGAATAAATCAGATGATGTGAATACATCATCTGATGAGCTAATCCTAGGGAACAGAACTGGTGGAATCTATTTTATATCAGTTCTCCCATCATTAAGTTGCACAATTCACATGTAAATCACAAGAAAATTCCATATAGGTGTTGCTTATTAATTACTCTATTTTGCTTTTTAAATAAAGATACGGGAGAACAGGCAAGGCACAGAAGATAAGTTCAAAATAAACCACTCATCATGCACAGTGACGTATTGTTTAACATCTGAATATCAACTTAAACATGGACAGATATTGAGGTTATATTAGGAATAGTTCAACTGAAATAATACTAATCTCCTTTAGGTTGAAGAACACAAATCAACCTAAGAAAAAGAAAGAGCTGGATAGCAGCTGGAATAGAAAAATGTAGAATACAGGAGGAAAGGTACAGTTATAGTTAACCTGTGAAAACTGCTTAACATTGGACTAATTCTACTCCCAAAGAAGTTAGTGGGAATTTCACATCTGATTTTAGGAGGAACAATGAGGTGAAGTGGGTTAAAAGATCTGCAGAGATAGTCCTATACATCTTAAAATAATTTGAACTCTCAGTGATAGGCTGATTAGATTTTACACAGAGTTCTATATTAAAATTTTATTTAGATGTAAGAAAAATGACTTATTCTTTTAGAAGAATGAGTCTACAGTGGGTAGAAACCTTATAACAGCCCTAAAAGACAGTACAGACATATAAGTCATGCCTTTGCTCCTGCATTGTACATACAGAGCATGTTTGCTCCTGGGATTGATCTGAAGACAAAGAAAAGAATGCTAGTGTCACTACAGAGAACTGGGCTCAACCACTAAAATGCATCTCAAATAGCTTATCCACTGGCAATATCCATTTTGGGATGTACTTTTTCAGTCATGTAATCAAACAAGCTGGTTTCTGAACAAATAAATGTGATCAAAAAGACTTGTTTCCTTCTGGTAAAACCAGAAAGAAAATCAAGTGGTAGTTTTTTTGTTTGTTTGTTTGTTTGTTTATTTTTTAGAACAGAACAATATATTACTTATTAGGACTTCTGTTCCCTTCTTTCACAGCTCTATCAGTTGATCAGCACCTTTTGTGTAGATGGAGCGAGTAGACGGAAAGTAGAGAAAAAGCTTGGCTAAAGACAGTTCTGTTGTAGCTTAATCCTTAGATGAATGAGATGCATCATTGATGATGTCAAAGGGGCACATGGGCCCCTTCCATAAGCAGACACATCCCTCTTTGGTATCCTTTGCCTCTCATGGCAGTAATACTACTATTACTGCTATATTTTTCTCCTGATACTATTCTGGATGCTAATACAATAAAAAG
Source organism: Aythya marila (assembly GCF_965140915.1). Lineage (NCBI taxonomy): Eukaryota > Metazoa > Chordata > Aves > Anseriformes > Anatidae > Aythya > Aythya marila. The sequence goes on along the minus strand of NC_139045.1, from coordinate 29,244,864 downwards.
AGATTCCAGAAGCAAAAGCTGGAGTGTTTGTTCCATTAGCTTTAAATAGGGAAAGAAGGGTGAAAAAAATCAGACGTATTCTGGGCTGCTGATGGAAAGTATTGCTTTGACTTTGTTAATTACACCAGTGGTTCTAAAAGATCTTTTCATTCCAAAATATCTCTGTAGACTAATTAGGAAACAGGATTCTTAGGCAATGCAAAATTACTTTCATTTTGTTTCTGTCCTAGTTATCAGCTATCTTCTGTGACTTATTTTTCAGTCTTGAAGAAAGTTATTTTTCACTGGCTCTCAATTTTCCCCACAAATAAAAGTTATTGGCAAGAGAAATACACAGACTTGTCTGCAGAAATGAATTTTTGCTATATTATTCCCTGATGTTTTTGCAATCCTCTTTTTCTCTGGCTTCTATGATTTGACTATATTCTTGATATAACTGCATACTTTATTTTGACTTTCTGTAATTCTTACTGTTCTTGCCACCCCCACCCCACCCCTTCTTTTTTTGAGTGCCTTCTCTCCAGAAGTTTTCATCTAGGATAGTATATCTGACTCTTTCAGATGATTTGATACAGTTATCAACATGCCATTGAACACTGAAATTTGTTTTGTAACTACTGATGGTAAGTACTAATGATACTTAGCTTGGTCAGTAGGAAAACCTGTATCACTAGGGCATGGTACTGATTTCAGACGTTTATTGTTTTGAAATTTTAATGCCAATGATCCAATAAACGATACTGAGAACTAGTTCTGTTATCCACTGCATAAAGATAGGCTGGAGATATTAATTACTGGAAATTTGATCCTGTTGAAATGCTGCAGCTTGTTTGTTTTATCTTTGTGTGTGAAGCAAACATTCCTTCATCAGTATAGAATTTGTCAATATTTTATGGATTTTTTGTATTTTTTTCCTCTTTCTTAAAAGAGTGTTGTCAATGTTGCCTTTCTCTGGTCCCCACAGAAACCAATGGCGATATTGCCACTGGCTCAAAAATCAAAATCTCCCTTTCTATGTACCTTAAAGAAAAAATAATTCCTCTGATGACAAGCATCTTAAACCAGACATATTAATTTCAACTCATAGTTTCCCCCAAACAAAGCAAAACAAAATAAAATTTTGTAGTAAAAGACATCTTTAATGCAAAATCAAAAATCAGAAATTCTTATGAATGAATGGATTCAAACGGCACATTTGATGTTCTACAAAATGTATGTCACCTTACAAATATGCATTAAAGAGGTGTTGTGATGTATTTCAATCTTTCTGGAAAAGCAGTTTTTCTTTTTACCTCATATTACCTAGAAAATTTAAAAAAAAACACATAAATAATAATAAAAAAATAACACCTAGTGGTTTTAGTACTTCAGTTTGTTAGCAAAGATGTCTCACTGCCAATGAATGCTAGTTTCAAAGCTAGATTATGAATTTGCATAAACATTAAGCAAATTGTGTAACAATTATAAAAAGACTCACTTTTAAAGAGCTCTTAATATATGATAAACAAATTCTCTCTAGATTTGGTCCACAAATTTGGATTTTTTTCATATTTTTTCCTATATAGTTAGAAAAAAAATAGAAATCTCTGCTACTATACGCTAATCCTGTGTAGTGGGTTTACGTGGCAAGGTTTTGGTAGCAGGGAGCCATAGGGGTGGTTTCTGTGAGAAAGATCTAGAAGCTGCCCCATGTTTGGGAAGGGCCCCATTGTTTTCCAGATCCGAGCCAATAAGCGATGTTGTTTTGTGCCTCTGTGAGAGCATATTTAAGACCGGGAAAAAAACGCTGCGCCAGACAGCAGCCGGGAGTGAGAGAACAGCCTTGCAGGTGTCAAGGTCAGTGTAGAGGGAGGGGGAGAGGTGCTCCAGGCACCGGAGCAGAAGTCCCCTGCGGCCTGTGGTGAGGACCATGGTGAAGCAGGATGTCCCCCTGCAGCCCATGGAGTACCACGGTGGAGCAGGGTTCCATGCTGCAGCCCGTGGAGGAGACCACGGTGGAGCAGGTGGCCCTGCACCGACGGAGGCTGCCGCCTGTGGAAGACCCCTGCTGGAGCAGATTCCGGGCCGGACCTGTAGCCCGTGGAGAGGAGGAGCCCACGCAGGAGCAGGTGACCTGGCAGGAGCTGCTGCCCGTAGGGGAGCCAGGTTGGAGCAGTTTTCTCCTGAGGGATGGACCCCGTGGTACGGACCCATATCTGGAGCAGTTCTGGAAGAGCTGCTGCCTGTGGGAAGCCCACGCCGGATCAGTTCATCAAGGACTGCATCCCGTGGGTGGGACCCCACAGCACAGGGGACGAGAGTGACCGAGAAGGAGCGGCAGAGAAGAAGTGCTGTAGACTGACCATAACCCCCATTCCCCCGTTCCCCTGCGCAGCTCTGGGGGGGGGAGGAGGTGGAAGAGGGTGGATGGGGGGAGAAGGTGCTTTTGGTTTCTTTCCTTTGTTTCTCACTTCTCTAGCTTATTAGTAATGAGCAATAAATCTTACTATCTTCTTCTGCTGAGTCTGTTTTGCCCGTTACAATAATTATTGCGTGATTTTCTCGTCCTTATCTCAACCCTTGAGCCCCTTTTCACATATTTTCTCCCCATTCCTCTTTGAGGAGGGGGAGTGAGAGAGCGGCTGTGGTGGAGCTCGGCTGCCCACTCGAGCAGAACCACGACATCCTGCTATCTTTAAGTTCACATAATTTATACCACTGGCATTACTCCTTTGGATCAGAGCATCTGTAAAGGCATCAGCTATTGAACAAAGCTGTTTCCATTACTTTCCCTGTGGAAGAAATTATTTTCTCTATTTACTCATACATTTGTTTGTTTCCATCTCTTCGGATCAGTGTGAGTGTATACTGTGATTTCTAAACTGGTGATTTCAAAACCAAGGGTGGTCTCATGCCTAAAGACCAATAAGATAGTACTGAGACATTAAGAATAGTGTAACATTCTCTGTTCAGTATAGTTTAATTACCTACTTAGGTAATTTTCCTTTGGGTGCGATTAGCAGTCAATAAACTGATTAACAATTCCAGATATATGTCTGTCCTTTATTTCATAGCCAACTTCAAACATATTTCCCTCCTGAAGTAAATTTTATGTTACTGACTTTTTTTTTTTTTCCATTTAACTGGTTTTCTTTGCCTATTGATCCCTAAACAATCTATCTCTAACTTTTTTTTTATGATATATTCAGCTGAACAAGATGGAGAATGATTGACCCTCAAATCTGTGTAGTCATTTAAATATTGATAATACACCATGATCAAAAATATATTGTGTCTGAAAAGTTGAATAAACTCAGTGTTAGAAAGAAGCGAATGTTTATAATAAAGTGCAATCAAATTGTCATGGGACCAAATAGTAATAATTGAATGATAATTATTTTAATATGCTGCTTTGTAGTGACACCTGTGGTGTATAAATGTCCTACAGAAATTGTGTAAAATGCACATTTCACAGAGTATTGTTTCAACTATTGTTTTTAATTTCACAGCTAATTGTACACATTCTACAGCATACAGGATGGAAAAAAAAAAGAAAAAGAAAAAAACAATTCTCTAGAAAATTCATTTTTAGAATACCATCTGTAGGACTTCTGTTTTACTGCAATATTTGTTGACTTCCTAATGAATTCAAGTGGTTTTTGTAAAGATACTGAACTTTTATATAGAAGATACAGACTCAATAATAATGTGTATAACTTCCACTACTAATGTATATTAAGCATATAAAAATAAGACAAGTTGTAATTACTTCATTCTCTGTTGAAGTAGTGATTATTCAGGCAAAAAATACTTTCAGTAGTTGAGAAAAAGGTGATTCACAGATCACATTAGGAGACAGGACTTGGAGTGATACATTTATAAAATCCTTTCTATAACAATCTCTTGCTGTTTTAAATCTAATTCCTCAAGACACCAAATCTATACTGCATTTCAGTCAAAGATGGTGAGATCAAACATTTTCTTCTCACAAGAACACAAAGTGGGGAAAATATCCACTTACATGTAGAAAATGAGTGATCTGGGGCTTTTTTTTTTAAAAAAAAAAACAAAAAAACTTTCCCAAGCTTTTATAATCATAGAATAATGTATGGGTGGTTTCTTTTATTACTTGACAGTTATTGATAGCAGACTTGTAATGTGAACCCCTCTTGTGCTGCTTGATAAGGTGGAGATGCTGCACATGAGAACAGGAACACTGACAAAAGAATTGCAGCATCTGTGTGACCACTGGCCAATCAACTTAGCTTTAAAGGTTCCTGAATTGGTTTGTGGGGCAAACAATGAAATATCAGACCTTTCTATTTATATCCTTGTTAGCTATGCACAGCTTCATCATCATCATTATTATTATTATTAGAAATTGCATCATGCAATGCCTTTTAGTTCTACCTATACTAATTTAGCTCTACCTCTATCAATAGCTCTACCTTAAAAGCAGTTTGACATTTGGGTTTCCCACTATTTCAGAGTGGTGACCTTATGTGGTGGCAGAAATGCTCCTTTCTCTCTGCAGATGGTGAGAAACCCTTGACCAGATTCCTCAGAGGGAACTTGTTCTCTCTGAATGTGTTGTCGATTCTCCAGTGCTGGGCAATGCTCGTACATCAGCATAGTCCAATAGCAAAGAAAACATTGTTATCTCTTATGTTACCTGTAATGTAATACAACTTTGTGTACTCTTAAGCTGGTTCAAGTGCATAGTAAAAGAGTTTAGCTTAACAGAAACAAACAAAAAAGCAAAACAACAACAAAAAGCACATAGCCACAACAGAAAAGAACAAATACAAAAAAAGAACCAAGCACATATTGAGCATTCTGACTTAAAATCCTGCCAATATGGGAGCATCCTGAGCCCTATCAATTCCTGTGTATCTGAATTGCTGAGTTATAATCTGCAAGGAAATGGATGTGGCTTTAGAATGGCAGAAGCTAATAAATGTAATTAATTCCTAAGTTATTTATTCTTGTGGTGGACATACTTCCTTCACAGTTTCAGCAAAGTGTCAGCTGGTCAGTTTCAGGTTACACTTTGGTGCATTTGGCATATTCATGTCAGTGAAAAGTAAGCCTCAGGAAAGTCTGCCAATGGAGAATGCAATTTAGTGACAGAAATACTATTTAATAAAGCAGAAGACATGGAAAGGAAGGTTCAAGAAAAGGTAATGATCTTTAGAAAGAGATCTCTAAAGTGATTTTCAACATAATTTGAAGAAAAGGTTGAGTAGTCTGAATTTATATAAACTGCATATTATTCCACTCTGTGTAGCGTGTATGTTACAAAAACTCTCTGGTCTCATCACTGTAAGTGAAAATTTTGTCACTGATTAGAGTGAGCTCAAGAGTCCAACATGGACTCATTTACAGCTACAGTGAGACAGCAGATGCTCTCGTCCTTTCACCACCGTACAACTCTCATCTGTCTGTGTGACCAAATTAATTCTGAAGAGTGCTTTGAAGCTCACATGCTTATCCAGAGATTATGCATGGCGGTGTTCTGGACAAATTCAATGAATATAATGCAGAACTCTTACCGCATATGTAGAAAAACACTTAAAAATATTAGTAATGAAACATAGTTGAATATGATTTTCCAGATTTAATTTTCTAAAGACTAGTACAGATTATGTATAAAATTTTAAAAATTAAACATTTTAAATTATTTTTTATAAAAGTAAATATATAATTAATGCATTAACAATAACATTTAAATATTAGGTTTTTTTTTTTTTTTTTTTTTTTTTAATTTGTAAATCATCAGGGAAAAAGTGAGAAAACACCTCTTTCAAATCCCTATCATGTCTGTGAGATTGTTTTGCTTCTATTAATACAAAAAACACAAAAAAATGAAAAGAGGCCATGAGATGTTATGTATCTGTTTTATAAAATCAAAGCTTTATAATATTCTATTAAGAAAAATAAGGTCTCAGGCCACTTTACCAAACAGTCAGAAATGCGTATAAAGTCAAAGCTGTATGTTTTTGATGTAATGTAAGAAAGACTCTGATTGTATGCCAGCAGGGTTACAGAGGGAGAACGTTTCTCCCTAGTTTCAAATAGAATCTATAAAGAAAAATGCTTTATGATAATGTCCTCTCAGACACCTCAACATCTCCTGGTACTTCCTCCTGTTATTTAAAAATAAACTGTAGGTGGGGAAGAATAAGCTTTAACTGGGGTATGTGGTGACAATGTTACTGTACATAGTACCTGATATGTTTTTGTGTGCCCAAATCCACTTGATTGTGCAATTCTTTGCAGACAGACAAATAACATTTTCTTAAAATTTTAGTCACCCAAAGGAAGTGATGCTAGTATATGTTTTGAAGTGAGTGAAGAAAAAATAACAGTAGTTTTGTAAAATGCTAGGAAATTTGGTGTATTTGGGCTTATTTTATATTGTGTTTTTGATGACAAAACCAATTTTGAAGTACATAAGCAAATACATGGATCCAAACAAACTTGTTGAGGAAAAAAGGTGAAGAACGAATGTTTTAATGATAAAGGAAATACAGGGTTATAATGGACATATGAGAAATGCTCAAGCAATGTTCCAGCACATGGAAAAATAGGACTTAAAATTTACATTCAGTTTAATAAAACTGAATCAGTATATAAAAACATGTAATTGTGAAGTGTACAAAAATACTGTTTTCAGCAACATGGTTAGCCTTGTTTATCACAGACATACTGTAATATCAACAAATGACTGTGGAATTCGTAACACTTTATTCTTCTATTCTTCATATTTATTGGGATATAACTTTTGGAAGTGAGGCCATAAACGTTTTGTTTCCCTTTTCAAAGACATATCTTTGTATTTTATTCAATAGCTACACTGCCATTAAAACAGTGAAACATCCAATATCTGCAATGTATAGATGAGTATGTGCAATACGGTATGCAGCATGAATTATAATTTACCTAATCATGCAGCAAGCTGATTTTTATATCAAAGTAGAGGTAAGGTAAAGATTGAGCATATGCTAAACTCAAATTCAAGAAAAAATACATAACTGAAAGGGCAAGAAGAAAATCAGAGAAAAAGCATTACTTTAATAAAAACTGTCACATTGTAGTGGGTTTACGTGGCAAGGTTTTGGTAGCAGGTAGCCATAGGGGTGGTTTCTGTGAGAAAGATCTAGAAGCTGCCCCATGTTTGGGAAGGGCCCCATTGTTTTCCAGATCCGAGCCAATAAGCGATGTTGTTTTGCGCCTCTGTGAGAGCATATTTAAGACAGGGAAAAAACGCTGCGCCACACAGCAGCCGGGAGAGTGAAGGGAGTGAGAAAACAGCCTTGCAGGTGTCAAGGTCAGTGTAGAGGGAGGGGGAGAGGTGCTCCAGGCGCCGGAGCAGAAGTCCCCTGCGGCCTGTGGTGAGGACCATGGTGAAGCAGGATGTCCCCCTGCAGCCCATGGAGTACCACGGTGGAGCAGAGTTCCATGCTGCAGCCTGTGGAGGAGACCACGGTGGAGCAGGTGGCCCTGCACCGATGGAGGCTGCCACCTGTGGAAGACCCCTGCCGGAGCAGATTCCGGGCCGGACCTGTAGCCCGTGGAGAGGAGCCCACGCAGCAGCAAGTGACCTGGCAGGAGCTGCTGCCCGTCGGGGAGCCAGGTTGGAGCAGTTTTCTCCTGAGGGATGGACCCCGTGGTACGGACCCATATCTGGAGCAGTTCTGGAAGAGCTGCTGCCTGTGGGAAGCCCACGCCGGATCAGTTCATCAAGGACTGCATCCCGTGGGTGGGACCCCACAGCACAGGGGACGAGAGTGACCGAGAAGGAGCGGCAGAGAAGAAGTGCTGTAGACTGACCATAACCCCCATTCCCCCGTTCCCCTGCGCAGCTCTGGGGGGGGGAGGAGGTGGAAGAGGGTGGATGGGGGTGAAGGTGCTTTTGGTTTCTTTCCTTTGTTTCTCACTTCTCTAGCTTATTAGTAATGAGCAATAAATCTTACTATCTTCTTATGCTGAGTCTGTTTTGCCCGTTACAATAATTATTGCGTGATTTTCTCATCCTTATCTCAACCCTTGAGCCCCTTTTCACATATTTTCTCCCCATTCCTCTTTGAGGAGGGGGAGTGAGAGAGCGGCTGTGGTGGAGCTCGGCTGCCCACTCGAGCGGAACCATGACACACATAAAGAACAGCATTCACTTCACCTAGATCTTTAAGCAGCAGGTTACTTGGAAGATAGCATTGTTGCTATTGAAATATTTCTAACCAAAAATGTTGTGTAATGTTGTGTTGGGTCTGTCTGGGCTGGAGTCACCTTTCCCTGCAGCAGCCCACACAGTGCTGTGCTCTGCACTTGTAGCTGGAACAGCACTCCAGTGTTGTGTCTATTGCTGCATAGCACTAGCTATGGACTCATCCATCAGGACTCCTTCCAAGCCCCTAGAGCCAGCAGGCTGGGGGTGGGCAAGTGATGGGGAGGGGACATCACCAGGGCAGCTGACCAACCAACCATTCCATAACACCTGATGTCACACTCAGCAATAAAAAGGGGGGCTCTCGTGGGGGAGGGGGCTGTTCCTCCTGATCAACCACTACACATTTTGAGGCCCTGCTTCCCAGGACATGGCTGAACATCGCTCATTGATAGGAAGTAGAGATTATTTTTTTTCCCTTCTCTTTGTGCTTCTGTGTGGACTTATTGTTTCTTTTGTTTCTTTTTCTCCTCGTTCCCTTTCCCCTTAATTAAACCTTTCTCATCTCAAACCTCAAGTTCTCTGTGTTGTATTTTCTTCCCCTTCCTCTTTGAGGATAGGGGGAGTGAGAGAGCAGTTGTGGTGGAGCTCGGCTGCCCACCTGAGTAAAACCACCACAAACGTCACTCTAATTTTCTGGATAATTCTTATCTTCTTTCTGTCTTAGGAAAAGTCAAATTGGATTAGACCAGTGGTCTATCTAGTCCAGTAATTTCTTTCTGACATTAAAAAATGCTTACTGTATCCATAGCTACAGGAAAAGAAAAAAAAAAAAAAAAAAAAAAAAACAACAAAAAGCAATAATTTCTGGCTTGGTTAATCTAGAATAATTTACAATTGTTTTTTCCTTTTTGTGCCTCTAGGTCTTAAATGACTTCTGATGTATGCAAAGCCTTTGCTCTTAGACATGAAATTTTATACATACATATTCCAAAATAAAGGTTTTGTTACTTATAAAAATTTAGGATATTCATCAGATATGTATTCTCTTTCTGGGTGTTGAGTTTTTGGCCTCAGCAGCTTCTGGAAACAGTGACTTCTGTTCTCTGGAAGAAAAAGTGTTTATGATTAATTTATCACCCTTTAATTATTTTACCCCTCCCCACTTATTACAAGAAATGAAGATCAGAAGTTTCCAAGCACTTCCAGGCTATTGGTGCATACAATTTTATTGTGATTGGTATAAAAAAAAGCAATCTTTTTCCATCATCTCTGTAAGTAAAACAATTCTAACATTGGTGTGCATTTTTCCATCCCTTTGGTAATGTCTTTGAATCTTCCTCTGAGACTTAAACTCCTTTTTATGAACCTCTGCCAGTTTTTCCAGTGATGACTGCTGAACATATTATTTTGGAGGAGTTGGCATTTCTTTACTGCAATGCCACATTGAGCAATTAATGTTTTTTCATTCCCTCTCTTTCTCTTTCTTCATTGTCAGTTAATTTGGAAGGTACAGAGTAACTTGCTCTAGACCCTTTATATTAGTACCAACTAGTAATTGAAATGAGATATGATCATTCTTTTTGATTTTCTTGCTCCACATATGTGTTGCATTCAATTACTGCTGTCTTTAAATGTTTCAGACCTAGCTAGAAAGGATATCCTCTCCTATGATATGTGATTTGGTTTCAGAGAAGTGCTTGGGTGGATGCAGGGGTAAAGTCTTGTCTTGCTTTCCTCTGAAAGAGTGAAGTTACACTAACGATAGGCAAGGACAGATACCAGGGGTGGACTGTCATCTCTATTGTGTTGAGAAAACCTTTAGTTTAGCCTGTAGGTTGTTTGCATGGCCATTCTTTTGCCCTGGATTAAATTTGTGGCCAGATTTAGGGAAAGGAAGGATTTTTTCCCTTATTCTGGATTGTTTTACTAACACAGGTAATATCCTTAATCACTGCAGGCTTCTTCCTCTGGTATGTTTTCCTTTTAGAGGCTTTTGGTCTTTTATAGTAAAAGTCCTATTCAGCAATCAGATGCAGAGGCATGTTTTGTACAGTGAGGGGTATTTTACAGCTTGTGGATGGGACACCGAAGAATTCTGCATTAATGACTGTATGTCAGCCATGTATTTGGCTGTACACCAGATCTGCATCTCATTAATTTAGTGGAAGTGGCCTTAAATAACTAGTGCTTTGTAGCCTAAGTTAGTTCCCAAGTATGTGTGTGGAAGGGGAAGAGGGAAAAATAGAAGAGACAGAAAGATGATATAGGGAAAAGGAAGAGTGGAAGGGAATCTAAGCATAACTCTGTATCGTTACGTTTGGATGTTTGCCATATTGCAGGATATATCATTAGACAACAAGGTTTACTTCCAAATTTATGCATGGGTTTTACTTCAAGTAGTCAGAACATGGCCTGAATTTTATCCTTCTCTGTAGCCCATGCTCTAGGCTGCAGAATATCTTTTACACTGTCTTGTCCACTGACTTCAGGAACATTATATGGGGTTGACTTCCAACTGTACTCCTTGATTTTTGTGTTTTTGATATCCTATTTTTTCCTTGTACTACTTATATTGAATTTGGCAGGCGAAGTCAGAAAAATAGATTTTGTTAAGGGGAGCAAGAAAGTAAAATTATATGTTTCAGTGCTGTTCTATTTAAATCCCTTTTAGATACAGATCTAAGATATATCTCAAATATAAAGAGTTTCCATAATAATGAATTATTTAGGAATAGTCAGAACTAGAAAGAAAGAGAGAGAGAGAGAGAGAGAGGAAGCAAGGAAGAAAGAAAGAAAGAAGGAAAGAAAGAAATAGCCCAGACTTCTCTATCTAATTAAACAACAGAAATCAGAGAAAACAATTACAAATTAAGAGTAAAATTTGAGCTGCTGTAATTTGAAAGCTTAGTTACAGGTTCTTTCAAGTTACTCCTTCACTCCCCTTTAATGTTTTATGATGAAGGTGACCTTGGGAAATTCATCTGTTTTGGATGTAGCAATAGTATTTCAAAGATGCTTTAAGAATTTTATTTGCCATCTGTTTATTTCTATACTTTTGGACTGAGAAGCCAAGATGCTGAACATGATGTACAATCACACAAGCCAGGTAATAAAACAGCTTTATTTTTTTACATTTCTGTTTTAGCTTTGTTTCTGTCTGAGGTACTAGCAGGTCATGAATTCTAAAATCTAATCTTCTGTAAGTGTTGGTAATGAGACAGTGCAGCAGAGAGGCATGGCCTCTTCCCATGAGGTTTTACTTTGTTTATGAATTAAGTCATATGAAGTGTGGAATCTGAGATAAGGCGTGAAATTTTTAGGTGATGCCAGCTGGCATAGCTCCATTAAAATCAATGGAAAGATACATGTTTTCACTACCAGCTTCAGATTCACTCCCAATGGAAATAAAATAGTTAATAGAAATGTTTCAGTCATGAGCCTTTTAGATCAAAATATTGACATGGCAAGGACAGATGCTGGTTTTCAAAATCTGAGGCGATTTGAGATATTATATCTTGGATTTGAGGCAATCTGTAGGTTTGCTCTCTATCATCCACTATTGCTTTGACCCTGATTTATATTTTAGTTTAGCAGAGAGTAGGTGAATGATGTGAAGTTCCTTGTGACTGTAGTAAATTGTGGGCTGCTGCATAGTATTAGGATGAAACCTGGCTTCTCTTAAAGACTCAGGCAGAGAAGGGTAAAATCAAATCTTTTCCCCTCTATTCCTCATGAGATACAAATTGAATTGCACTACCAAGTCCTTGTCAGCAATATGACTGTTGACTGATGCTCTAACCACTAAGTTTAGCAAAACCATTTAAGATGATAATATGCATGTCACTTTGTCATTTTATTTTAAGGTAAGTGTGGGATTCCATTTTCCAAACTGAATGTGGCAGCAGCAAGTCAAATTCATGCATGAGGATGCATGAATGGGCATGGAAAGAAGGGGGTGCAGCTTTGGAGCATTTTATAACATTTTGAAATTTTCCAAATTCCTACTATGAGGTCACAAAATGCCCCTGCCAAAACAAATTGGCTACAAAGAGACTACAAAGCAGAAAAATAGTTGGTCTATCTGAATAAAAGAGAATCAGAAAGGTCAGTTTTTTGGCTTTCATTGCAAGTACACGTGCTTTTCCCTGAACCTGTCTGGTAGCACTGTCATGCTTACATCAGTGTGTACATCAGTCTAGATCAATAGTACATCACTGTATGTATTAGATAAAAACATGTATTGCTTCTCTACTATATCTTCATTTATTTCAGCTGTGATTTGGAGTATCACCTTTCCTTTTAAAATACTGGTATGTGGTGTTCTCTGGAACACTAGTTACATTTGCTGAGAGGATAAGATGCTAATAATGATGAATATGCATCTGCAAGTCTTCCATAGGCTTCTGCTTCCTCAGGGAGCTGTAAACAGAAATGCCTAGAAATGCTTACTTCTAGCTCTCAATGCTTATTTTTGAAACTTTTAAAAAGGCTGCTGTTGCATGGAGTAAAGAACTTCATGTCTATGTCATTATAGCCATTATTAGTGTGCATTACAACATGAGGAAGTGAAGCAGTATGATTTATTCAATTTCACTTTGTATTTCTTCAATTGTAAATTATCAGAATAGCATAAAATGTCAGAACAGGGAACGAAAGCACAGTCTTGTTCATTTAAAGCAATATTTAGGCAACTATGTTTTTCTTTTCATGACTACTTATGTGAATGCAGTTCCATATATCTGAGAATAAATTATCTAATATCTTTTAAAATATATAATTAATATACCTTTAGTAGCCTACTTAAGATACATTTATTTATTTATTTATTTATTTTTCTGAGAGTTATGTCTTGGCTAGAGTTCAGTTCTCTCTACTGATTTTTCACAAAAACTTGTAATTGAATTGTCATGATTTTATTATAATGGCCATTGCAGTGCTGTTTACAGCTGTACTGCAATGAAGTTTTAACTTAACACTGATTGGCAAAAAATGAAATAACGTATATGGATTTTATCTTTTAATTGGAAATATTAATAAAAACAGCAACAACAACAACAATATGCTGCTTTATCTTTCCCCTTCAATATCAGAATAAATATTAGGTAAAGTACAATTATCTTACTATTTGCTGGAAAAGAAGAGTGGTAACCTAGCCCTTTGTGAATCCTGCTTAAACAATATGCAAATGAGAGTTTTATTTCATGGACAGCTTTGTTTCTTCATTTAAATTCCCCTTGGATCAGTACAGAAGCAAATTTCTCACTTTGGAGCATTATTGATAAAGGTATCGTTAAGCAAGTAATCTCAACTGTTTTCCTTCCAAATGAAAAAGGAAACATTTCTGTGAACTAAGATTTGCCTTCTGGGTAGGCACTTGAAATTCTCCTGGGACCAAGTTACAAATGATCCTCCACCTCTATGCAGTGAAAGTGCATGGAGTTTAAGCTGGTTCAAAATATGCTCCATTAACTTTACTATGTTTTAAACATAATTACAGAATTTTCATTTTCCACCTTTCTGTGTAGCTATACTTTTCTCCTATGGCGAGGCCTTTCTGTTGAAGAAATTACTGTCACTAGAAGGCTATCAGTATTATTTTTCCTTATTTCTTAAACATATTGCAATCATAAGTTCATAAAGTATTTCATGCTGGAAATATACCTCATTAACCCTCAAGTCCAACCTCCTACTCAGAAATCTCAGCTATGAAGTCAGACCAAGCTACTCAGGACTTTGTCCAGTTTTGAAACCTTGTAAAAATGTACAAGAACAGAATAAGAATGATAAGACAAATAATATATAAAACAAATGATAATACAAACTTATAAGTTCTTGATATTAAAGAAATTATAAATCTACAGTTATTGTATTAAGGATATGTCCTGGTTTCAGTTAGGACAGAGTTAATTTTCCTACTAGTAACTGGTAGGGTGCTATGTTTTGGATTAGGATGAGAAAAGTGCTGATAACATGCTGATGTTTTAATTGCTGCAGAGCAGTGCTTACACCAAGTCAAGGATGTTTCAGCTTCTCTCTCTGTCCTGCCAGTGGGCAGGCTGTGGGTGCAGGAAGAGCTGGGAGGGGGCAGACCCAGAACAGCTGACCCAAACTAGCCAAAGAGGTATTTCATACCATCTGATGTCATGCTAAACAATATATAGGGGTGGCTAGCCGGGGGGAGGGGGGGGGGCAGACTGCTTGGGGTTAGGCTGGGCATCGGTCAGTGGGTGGTGAGCATTATGCATCACCTGTCTCGTACACATTAGTATTACTATTCATATGTATTAGTAGTAGTACTATTAGCATCATTTTTGTTGTTGTTATTATTATTATTGTTATTATTATTATTATTTTCCTGTCTTAATAAACTGTCTTTATCTCAACTCACAGGCTTCACTTTAATGTTTCTCTCCCCCATCCCAGAGAGTGAGGGGGGAGGGTCAGCAAACAGCTGTGTGCTGTTTAGCTGCTGGCCAGGCTAAACCACAACAGGATATTAGAGGGTACGTTTTTTCATATTTTCTTTAGTACTTGTTTATGGACCTGTTGTCTTTACATTTGTCTATTTCTTTTTTGAATTTGCTGCCTTCTGAGGCAACAGATTTCAGAAGTCCATTTCTTACTATCTAATAGATTCACTGAGTGCTGGTTGTTTCTGGTTTTGATTTGTTGAATAAGTTTTTCCCCATTCATTCACCTTTGTGATTTTGCAGAACTTCAAACATACCTCATCATCCTTCTTTTCAGGTGGAACAATTCTAGCCTTCTTCATTTCTTCCTGTAAGGCATTTACTCCTTCTCTGTTCCATTCTAACTCTGTGGTGTTTTGCTGGAGGTGCAGGGGCCAGGACTGTCCACAGTACTCAACATAGCATGGAAGAGCCTGCTTAGCTCCCTTGATGCCTAAATCCTGTCAGAGATACATGTGTAAAATATAGCTTTAAAATGATGGTACTGGAACTGAAAGGAGCTGTAAGGTTTTGGTATAATGAAAAACAAAACAAAACAAAACAAACAAAACAAACAAACAAAAAACAACACACAACCAACCAACCAAACAAAAAATAATAAACAACCTGCTGGTGGTTGTTGAAACTAACAGCAGGCATGGTTTGTTGGACACTTATGATGGCTGTATAAAATCACAGTGAGGTGAACAAGGAATTACCTTACCAAGCAACTCATGAGATGCCTAGACTGGATGTAATTATGATAAGCACAGTCCATAGCAAATGCTTGGCTGAAGATCTTTTTAAGATCCTGGAGGATACCTGATGACAGACCTGACTGCTGATGGGAGGAAAGAGAAGAGCCAGCTCAGAGCACTGAGCCTGAGGCAGAGCTGTGTGCATGGAGCCTGGTCTGCATGGATAAGAGTGTTCCACAGGCTGCAAAGACAGTTCTCCAGCATCATGAGCATGTGGACCCTCTCTCAGACACTCATACGGCAGTACGTGGAGCATGACTTCTCTGCATGGTGTGACTGCTGGCCAGGAAAGTGGCTGTTTGCTGTAGGAATGGGCTAGCCAGTGTGTGTGTAGTGAAGGAGCCATTGTGCCTTGTGCACTGCTTTTGTGTAATGGAAGCATTAGAAGTAAGAGTACCAATGCCAACTCCAGGATATTGTTTTATATTATCAGGGTAGCATAGTTCTTTTTGTTGGTTGTCACCCCATTCAATTGCCAGTCTCAGTGTAAACTTATTTATTGGTTCCTAAGCTCTTGCTGCCCTGCTCTAATGTGCAGAAATTCACCAAGCTTCTCTGCCATGGCCTTATGAACTCATTTACACTTGTTTCATCACATGTTACTTCATTCACTAGCTATTTCTGTATATTTTTACATTTTATTTCTGTATATTTTTACAAAAATTTTTATTAGCTTGTGCGTACTTTGTAAGGAGTTTTTCAAGTTCTTATTTTCATCCTCTTAATATCTCTCTTATGCCTGGTTTATGAAGTTTTGTGGCCTTTCCTGATTTCTGTATTTGTATAAGCTTTACATTCTTTTCTACTACTAGGCTTTATTTTAGGGATATTTATTTTAGAAATACCACATGCTGAACAGTAAAACTGGGGGAGACAGCTGGGAGAACTGCCATTGCTGGGAGATGGCTACTCATTGGTCAGTAGCAAGCAATTGGGTTTTGCAGCACTTTTTTATTATTATTGTTGTTTTTTTTGTTTGTTTTTCTAATTTTCTTCATTTTCTTATTAAACTGTCATATTAAATTTGATATCTGAGAAACATTATTTTTTTTTAAAGAAATATGTTAGTAACCATAAAAGAAATATGAAGAGGACTTCTGGTGTCAACAAGTCTGAAGTCTGCATCTGTCCTGAGCAAGCTTACCATTACACTTATGTCTTCCAGTCAGATGTTGGCAATTAAAGAGCAGAGTCCTTTCTTTCAAATTCTGCTAAGATTTTCTTCAAATTAGGTAAGACATGATTCAGTGTACATTAGTACCAATTTACCAAATGTTTAGTTAAGCTATTTACTTATAAATGTTCCTTCTAGGTAAACCTTTAGAGATTCAGTATCTCATTTTCTTTTCAGTCCTGGCAGACAGGAATCTACTCATGCATAATAACTATCAGTTTCATAAAGCTAATGAATTCACACTGCTTGTAAATAACAATTGTGTATCAAATTTGAAAATATGCAGTAGAAGATTAATAACTTGTAAAAGCACTGACGATCTTTGAAAGAGAAAAATAATTCAGTTTTATCAGCAAAACTTTCAAGTGATTGTTCTATTCTACTCCTTTCTGATGAGAAAGGAAATAGTAAACTCCCTGCCTGAGACAGGTAGGTGTTATGATAAATTCATAGATTACAATAACAAAGTGAGGAAACAGTCCATTCCTCTAGATTAATCTCTGTTGGTTAGCTTCCTCTCTGTTCCTGCATTTACATAATGTGTTTATCACTATCCTAGTTATTTGTTCTGTGTGCTGGATACTTTTAATGCAAAGTTTGAGGCAATAAATGTAAGCAATGCCATTTTCGTAAAAATTCTGAGAAGTGTGTCAAGTGCATAGAATTTTAACTGAAATTCGCAATGTCTGTATTAGATCTTAAAATTAATTCAGAAGCAGTTTCAACACATTTTGGCATTATTGAATTGGGCGCAAAGGTAACCTTCATGCCAACCTTCTGTTAGCTTGCTTTTGGCACCATCTCAATAAACTATGCTAGTCTTTAAGTATATCCAAACTGCTGTTACACCAGATAGAAGTTAGTAAGAATGAAGTAGTGCTCTGGAATGCCTCTGCCACCAATTCTTTACTTCCATTTGCACAAAAGAGAATGTTTTAGTGACATCTGTGTCATCAATATATCATTAAGGGATCCCCTGCTAATCCAGAAAAGGTTTATAACACCTTTACACATTATTACAGTGCAGGATATCAGGGTAAAGATCATCATGTTTTTGAAAACAGTGATTAGGCACTTTAAAATTGTCAATGGATATATTTTTTAGCCATTTTCTTATTTTCTGTCAAATAATAAAATAATTCAATTACTGTATCATAATATTTTGTAATAAATATATCTACTACTTTCTACCAATAAGTATTTTATGAGGAAAACTTATATACTTAGCTCTATTGCCACATGGTTAGAAGCAGGGAAAAATTCTAGTTCGGAATGTTTAATTTGACTCCTAATCAATACATAAACTACTTTGTGCCCCACAACTCCAGCAAAAGTAACTGTACTCAGTAAGCTTCCTGCAGCAGGAAAAAAATCCTCATTTGGAAATACACTCTAATCATATAAAAACATGGATACCTTTAAACAAAAAAACAAATGTAATAGAATAATGTAATATATATGTATATGGTAATGATTGATCACATATATGCACAGTAGAAATTTCTCTTTATCCAAAAAGCTGTCAGTATTTCATGGAACACACCTGCCCTAAACTGATGATAGGATTTGATGGCCATCAGTCCCCTGATTGACCAAACTTTCCTCACAGTCTCAGCAAATGACTATGCAGAGTATATGGATCTTCTTAACAAGATTTTGTTAGTGCCCAGAGTGCCTTCTGCTTTCTTTGGGCTTGCTAGCATAATTCCTTAAATTGGTAGTTAATAAAGTACTGATTAGAAAGACAACCATACAGTGAACCCAATTGTGCTGTGTATTCAATATTCAATTGTGCTTTATTCATGATAAATTTATTAATCTGCACCTCACCGAACTCATGATCGAATTCAAAGTAGTAATACCTTTACTCAGATCCAAAGGAATATTAGAACACGAAACCAATCATTGATTGAACTATATTAGTCAAAGTTAAAAACAAAGTTGTTCACAGAGACTTTTCAATTAAAATAAACAAAACCTTTTTTTTCTTTTTGTTTGAACTTCTGGGATTATTGGAAAAAAAATTGCTGGGATTGCTTTAAAAAAGAAAAAAAAAAAGAGAGAATAACATGTCTAGTAATTATTATCACTTATATTTTTGCTGCCAATGTGCTTGAATAGATTTCTTTTGAAAGCATCCTTCATTCAGTTACTTTAGTTTGTTGCTTTTGATGATATTTAGAGTGAAGAGGATGAGAAAGAAACAAAAACTGAAATCAAGAAAATGAGTATCATGCCTGATACTGTTTAGAGACATAGCTTTGGGCTTGGCTAGATTTCAGCAATGATTTTGCTATAGAAATAAGTATTTGAAAATCATATGCTTGCATACACAAAGTCCCTAACGATGATTATCATAAATGTAGTTTACATACTGGTGCTGAGTCAGTTCCTTGGAAAAAGAGACAGAATTGTCTCATTTTTGGCTACTTGTATGTTCATGTGGTGCTAGTGGCAATTCTGTGTGGGTTGGAACAATCCTGAATCTCTTGTATGTAATTCTCCAGACTCTTGACTAACTTTATGATCTGAGTAAGGGCAACAGGTCTCTCTCTTTTGAGCATATGAGCCAAAATATAAATGAAAAGTTGGTCTGTGAAATTACATTCTTCTCTCTCAGTAGCCAGAAATGTGAAATATTCAAATTCATATAATCATTATGTGTAATTTTAAATACAATAAAGCAGATGGTTCAGAACAAAAGCTTCTTTTGTTTGCTGTTGTCTTGCTGAAAGAAGAATGGCTACTAATATTACTGGAGGAAATTTTTAGCTGTGAAACTTGATTCCTTTATTTCTTTACTTCTCTCTGAAATTTGAAAAATATTTTAAAAGTTAAACAGTTATTTTTTATGTTTTCTTATATCCCAGCCAGTGGATGTGTACTTAGAGTCTATTGCTATCAAGTTTTTACTTTTCCAGGGTTGAGATAAGATTATTTTTAGAAAAGTGGCTGCCATTAATAAATGATTCAAAAATAATAATATAATTTTAAAATTTCTGAAGAGTGGGTGTACTCTGTTGATAGGTGAAACTACCTGTAATCTTTAAATTAAGAGAAAAATAAGAGAAAACTATTTCACTTGCATTTCATGTTGAAGTCTGACGTTCAGCATAAGTGTTAATATGAAAATTTAACACGTTGAGACATCTATTTATAGAAAGGCCCAGGTTCAGGTAACTTTTGTTCTAAGAAAGAACGTAACCTTGCAGCCATAGCTGAACAGCTACCCATTGAAGCAAGAAATTGAAGCATTCTTGCAGAATGAGAGATACAGTTGAAGACCATATAATCCTATAATCTAGTAGAAACTCTCTCTTGTGTACTGTTAGGTATTTAAATAAAAATACATAGTCTCATCTAAGGACTTCTGAAATTTTACTTTCATCAGATTCCTCCCCTGACATCTGATGATGACTGGTAAATGTAGAGTCCTTTTTCCACATAATAAAGAACAGTGGATTGGTGTCCTTTACATGCTGGGAAAAGGCCTTGTAGAAGGTAAGTAGTATGGCAATTTTTTTTTAATATATATATTTTTCTGTGAAGGAAATGGAAAAGAATTAAGCTAATTAGACAGTAATGATCACACTTAGGACTTAGAGTGCTTTGTGCTTTACAGAATATTACTATCACCATTTCATAATTAGGGAAAAGAGTGGAGTGATTTACTGGAGGTTATTCTGAAAGTTAGTGATACTCTCACAAAGAGAATCCAAGCTGTGCAGTCTCTGTAGATCACACTAAGTGAGTGAAAAGCAATGTGAGTCTAGAATGTCTCATTATTTCTGTTTTTCATTGGGCCATATGTGTGCTATTAGAAATACTATATACAAATCTGATGCACTTCCCAGTGGAGTTTAAAATCTTAAATGGGCAACATGAAGAGAAGAGGGTAAAGCAACAGAAAGCAATCAGTCTATTAGATTTTTTGTCAGTTCCCCAGACAGTTACTTAGAAAGATTAGGACATATATAGACATATGAATCTCCCTTTCCTAAGAGGGCTTCAAGTAGGAGAGTGCTAATATAAACAACAAGTAGATAGTCTAATTTTACTTGCTTTCTGCTATCACTTTCTTGAGAAAAGAACTAGGTTTAACAGATCAGTTGAAAGCATCATCTCTCAGGGGAGAGAGAAGTTGAGTCAACGTGAAGGAAGCAGTGAAAAAAAATAAAACGGATGAAAGCAAGTAAATAGATATATTTATAAATCTTATATAAATAAGAAAGTGAAAACAGGAAGTTTCACTGGGAGGCAGTGTGATATGTTTTTTCCTTCTCTTTAGATAGAAAAGGACAAGAGAATGATACCATATTTCTGGAAATGTCTGTGAGTTTATCTTTTTGTTTGACAGCCAAATCAATACAATCTTTTTTATTACAGTAAATTAACATACTCATTGAGAAACACAGACCATTGCTGTGTGAGATAAGTCCTCAGGAGTGCAGCAAAGACTGTGAATGTGTAGTAATGTTTGACCATGTTAGACAGCTTGCACAAAACAGGAAACTCACCTACTCTGGAAACCAGTGCTGAGTACAGTGAACAGGTAGTTTAGTAATTCCATACGGTTTTTGAACAAACTAACACCAGGAGGAAGAATCCCATGGATTCTCATGGGGGTCAAGACCTGTTCTTAAAAGTTTGTCTCCTTCATTCCTGAAGATGGCCATCTAGACTGTCTAAGCAAGACAGGAGAGAACTTTTGTCTTTCCAGCAGGATGAGATGATGAGACTAAGAAAACCTTGGACAATGCCTTGATTAAATTTGGGAGAATCATAGATTGGTTTGGATTGGAAGGGACTTTAAAGGTCATATTATTCCAACCCCCCTGCCATGGGCACGAACACCTTCCAGTAGAGAAACATCTGGTATGAGAAAAAAAAAGGGGCATAAAACAGATTGTAAAGCAGAGGTTGGGTCACTTGCTCTCATACCTGATATGTTTATCCTCTAGATCTAATTGCAATTCCTGAAATCACTGAACATCTACATGGATGTGCTAATCCTGAGAATACCTAAAAGAGTATTGACAAGGCTTACCACATGAGCAGCTGTCTTTGATGAGACCTATTTTTATAAGAACTCTAGAACCTACCCCCACCCCCCATCCCCAGCTCAAACAGCTTTGTATGTAGTTCAGGGCTGCTTACTTTGTTTTCCTGCTTCAGAAGGTCTGATGTACAGGGCTACACAGAGGGTTTGGATGTAGCGGGTCCATGAATATCAGTAGGATAGTTCTATTCAAAACTCATGGGGGTTCAGCACTATTAATACTATGATGTATTAATACAGGAGCTCTACTGTAGGAGAACAGTGGTGCTTCAGAGAGATGCATTAAGGCAGCAGGGAGCATTGTAAGGGAGGTTATTTAGTATGTGGTATTCTGATCCAAAATTAAGGTTTCTTGTCTAGCTGCAGATTGCTACACAACAAGCTGTGAACACTGGTGTCTGCTCACATTTGACTGCTTGTGCTGGTCTGTACTCGTTGGCTGTAAAGCTGGTATAAAGAGCGGATAGGCCAAACAGATCCAAGGCAAAGAATAGCTGTTAAGGTACAAGATGTTGCCATAGATATATCAGTGTCTGGGTGAGGATGCTAGATGTGCGTGTGTAGGCATATGTCATTTGGGGCTCTTCTACATATGGTTTCTGGAAGCTCTGGAGTTCTGGATAATGTGAATCTGAGGGCTTGGCAATGGTGTTGGATAAGGATCCGATGTGTGCAGGAACATATGTGTGGGACAGTTTTGTAGCTGTGTCTGCTAGCCATTCTGATGGCTTGCAGCTAAGAATTTATGTGACCATATGAAATCTAACAGAATACCTTCATGATAGAGAGGGGATTGTTCTTACCAGACGTGGGTGATGAAACACCAAAGTCTGCTTAAAACATATAAGGCTAGTGTTATGGCCCATGGCTGTGTCACAGAGAGACAACACGTGCACCAGGATGTGGGATTTCTGGAAATATTTCCAAAAAAGTGAGTCTCTTTCATAGCTTTTTACATATATTGGCAGACTAATATGGAATCAGGTGGTGATGCTACTGGGGCTGTGGCAACAGCAAAGAGAAACATCTATGGAACTTCTCAGTAATGACTGAAATGATGAAATAAAGTAGAAGTTCAGTCTTTTGGGATTAAATGTATTAGAGTTATTGAGTTATTACTAATCTGTCTTTGGAAGTTGAGAGATCACCTTTCATTTATGTTAAAAGGTTCATTATATATTGTACACCAAAAAATGATGGTATGGACTTGTAAAGTGTAAGGGTTTGAAAGAAAATAACACATAAAAGAGTCATTCTAAAATATATATTTCTGTAATTTATTTAAAGAAAAACTATTCTGGATAGAGGAGTGGTGGGAAAAATGAGTACTAAAATGAGAGTTAACTGAAGTTATACAACGGACTGATTTTTATGGCTTAGTAATAAACCTTTTAAAGTTTCTAGTGCAAGTGCTGACACTATCTTAAACACCGTAAAAAATCCTGTACTGGTACCAGATTTCTGGGATTTCTTTATGTATTTTTTAAATACTTAAGCCTTTGGAAAATAAATAGTATAGATTATATTAAGTTCTACAGTTGAAGAATGGTAGTTTTTTCTTGTAGTATAATGTGTCAACACTAAAAATTATTAACTTACTAGCAACATATTGTAAATAACCATAATAAAAAACTTGACCTTCTGTAGTTCAGCTAAAATCTTCAATGTGAATTATGCTTATTTAAAGATTTTCTAAAGTAGCTTTACTTATGCAGTTACTTGAAATAATTCTGCTATAGATTTTTTCTCCTCTTTATGTTAACAGTCTTCAATCACAAGAAATGATGTCTTGTTCAGAAATGAAATATCTGCAAATGCCACTTTTGTTACAGAGATGAGAGCTTTTTCTTACACAGATGTGTGCTTTTGTTTAACCATAATCATCATATTCATGCACCTAACTTGTAATTTACTTACATTTGTAAATTCAAAAAATTGATTTTGATCTTACATACACAGAAACACAAATTAATTGCCATGAAACTGATCCGATCTTTTCCAATTTTTAAAAAAAATCCTTAGTAAGTAAGGATTTTTTGCTTTTCACTGTTCACCAAAAAAAAATAATAATAAAATAAAATAAAAAAAATCATCCACTGCCATTTATTTATTTGTTAAATTATTACTCTAATAAACAGTCTATTATGGACAAGAAAATATTTGTTAAGTTTAATCTTGTACTCTTGCAAAGAATTAAGCCTGAGAACTGCAGCAGGAGCTCCAATCAGATGATTCACCACAGCCTTAAGCCTTTCTAAAGGTAATGTGGGAATATGTGTAGAATCAAAGAACTACTATCATCAGCCTTTCCATTCCTTCCATGGTAACAATAGATTATACCCAGACAGGGATAAGCATATAACAATTTTTGAAAAGCAAGGTATCTCCTTTTAGAGAAAGAACTAGAACCCAGTATCCAATGCAGTAAGTATATACTGAAAAAGCTGAAGGTAAGAGCACTGTTATTCCTCAAAATTCACTATTTGTATTCTTCTCCAAACCCTGACATCATAAAATGGGATAGAAAAGCTTATTTTAAGCTACTTTCTTGTGGCCACTTAAGTGTGCAGACTACCTGATTTTCAGGGGATTAGAACTCCTGCTACAAATATTGGAGGCTGTGCAATTTCAAATTTGGCAGTATCAATTCCAGACTCTAAGTACTGTCAGCCTTCACAAGCAAGGCTGTTAAAAGTCAGATATTGTATGACATCACAGCCATGTTTGTGCTAGACTGAACATAAGCAATAATTTAAGAAACATATCCTTTTTATGCTGGATATAAGGGATGAAAATTCTTTGAGCCAAATGTTCATGTGACACAGTATCTAAAAGATGGAAAAAGAATGTTTGATAAAAACTAAGACACACCTTTTACTGCTAATAAGCTTTGCTTTATTAAGCAATAGGCTAAAACAACGAGAAACAGTTTTAAAGTAGTGGAAAAAATAAGATTTGTCATGAGAATTCTTTGCTGTTGCTGTTACATTTGAACTAGTGACCTGTTTGTAAATGGCTTTCC
Organism: Aythya marila; assembly: GCF_965140915.1. Taxonomy (NCBI): domain Eukaryota; kingdom Metazoa; phylum Chordata; class Aves; order Anseriformes; family Anatidae; genus Aythya; species Aythya marila. The sequence continues at coordinate 29,220,253 of NC_139045.1, read as the reverse complement.
TGGAACTACAGGAGGAAAAAACAGGGTGAACAAGGGAATTCTTGAATACAGTGTACAAGTTTGAAGAATATATTTTATGGTCTTTGATTATCTCTAACTGCCTGCTAACATTAGAAGAGATGTTTGTAAACATTTGTTTTCCCACAATTCACTTGTGAAACAAATGTTTATTCCTTCCGAGAATTTCCACATACATGAAAAATTGTACTTCATTTTAATTTCTTGATTTTTTTTCCCAACAGCTGATCCCACAAATCACATGAAAAGACATCTAACATGGTTGCAAAGACCTCCATGATGCTTTTTTTTTATTTTTCTGATTTTGTTTAGATAAAATTGAATGCAAAAAAAAAAAAGAAAAAAAAAAAGTCTTTATCCAGCTCTAAAGATAAAATGTTTAGTCTTGGTGTTAAATATCTAATCTAGATTCATGTTTTTATTTCCAATCAGGTATATGAACATGAATTTCAAATTGAAGTATCAGTGAAAATTCCGTTTTTTAAGGTACATTATATTTTGGACTTATGTGGTTACCTCAGAGAACAAAGAGATTTGGTGGGTAATTAAGTGAAGGACAGACACAAATAATTTTGATTTTAGCTCCTGGAACGTTACCTTATTTTGCAGGATATATTGAAAGTTTCTGGAGATACAGCTATGAAGAGAATCAAGCAACCCCCAAATCTACCACTGCATCTAAGGACTGAACTAAGATTAGTAGCACTCCCAAAAAACAGTAGCCATAAATTGAAGAACACACATCCAACTAGCTTGTAACAAAAAACAATGCAGTAAGGATTCACTCTGCTGTTCAAAATAGATTGTTATGTATCAGTCAACCCATATTTGGTCCCTGTTATCTTAATATCCTTTTTAAAAGAGGACTGGTGCAATGTTTCATAGCATTGTGTAGAGAAGATTGATGTATGGTTATAAAGTTGACTGAGGAAATGACATCTCTTGAATTTATTCGATTAATTAATTAATTCATTTTTTCCAGAGGAAAGTCACATCAGGTTGGCCAATCTGTCTACATGCAGTCTCAGCTTGGTTAAGAAGTAAACTAGGTTATAAGAAAATTCTGTGTGATTCTGTGATAATGAGAAACAGGCCACACTTTGTGTTATAGTTTTAATAAATACAAAATATAATTCACCATTTAGAACAGTTCATTATCATATGTGACGTCCTTTTTGAAGTATCCAGGTGATAAAGGATGAGGACTTTATTTTTTATATTTTCTGTAAAACTGCAATGTATTTTATTCTTGCAGCTCAGATGATAATTCTGGGTCACCACTGAACTCTTCCTTCAGGCAGAACTCCCATGAGTACTTTATTTCTTGTAGTATTAAGCAAGCAGGAGACAAGTGAATCTTAAATCTGTAGGATGTCAAAATGGGAAACTAGATTAACTTTCAAATGCAGATGTAAGAGAGAATAGAGTCACATATTTTAAAAATTCAAGAGTATCACATTCGTTATGCAAAGATATACATATGATTTATCTTAGAACAGTAGCTAGCCATATCAAAGGATCTTTTCAAGTTAGACTCTTGCAAGGTGTTAAAAAGTACCTGGTATCACTGAAGTCTGGTTTAGGATTTTGAATGCTGATAGTACAGGAGTTGAGGACTAGTTTTCTTTGAGATTTTTACAAGGATAAGACCCATATCTTCTGAGGAATAGCTTTTCTTGTCAGTATTCATTCTCTATTTATTCTATTGTACAAATGTTTTCTCTCTTCATGGAAGCTTTAATTTGATCACTTTAGTGTTCTACTGTTCTCTCACAATAAATGGAGTTAGTTAGTGGCTGTTTTACAGTTTGGTGTAATTCAGACAATTATATTCTATGCATTGTGGGTATTAGTAGAAAGCCGAGAGCAACATGGCTCAGGGCAATGGAAAGCATAACACACTGGGGAATTTATACCACTTCTAGCTAGCAAAGAAAGATTTGCTCTCAGGTTTGTTTCATAGGAAAATGAGTAAAAGAGCACATTTAGCTTATGGTTAAATGGTTTCAGCAAGTTTAGAAAAATGAAGACACTTCATTTACCTTGTCACTGAAAACTGGAAAATCAACTGAAGGCTAATTTCATTCTGAAACACATATTTTGGATCATAGTGAAACCATGCTGCTAATATTAGCCAAGCTGGCAAATTAACAGAAACTCCTTGTTTCATTATTGTTTCTTCTTTTGTATTCTATTGATAGAATTTAAAGTGTTGGAAATGAGCCAGTGTTAAGGTCTAATTTAGTGGTATAATGAAGTAATAAACACAATTTGTTTCAGATTAAAAGTTTTTCCCCTCCTAACTAAAAGCATTTTAATACCTTTTTGTAGCTTCAATGTTTATACAAAATAGCTGATAGCTGCACAAAAAGACAAATCTAGCACTTGCTACTTCTAGAAGCAGCTAATCTTCAGTGCTCAGAGTTTCTATAGTATGTAGCTAGGCAAAGCAAAATGCTATGTTAAGCTCAGTTATGAATGTTAGACTGGATTTGTCTTGTGATCAAAATTTAAACCAATATAATGAGGGCATTTCCCACAATCCCAGCACTCAGCTCTGTTGTTTCCCTTACTAATCCCACAGTAGCACTTGCAGGGTTTGCTGCACAGTAATGCTTAACACCAGGTATTACATAATACCCATCCAATAGTAGGAAAAAATCTATGTTTAATGAAGAAAGTGCAGAACAAATAGGAGGAGGCTTTTCTGCTTATTTCTTAAAAGTACTGGGCCCAAATCCTCCACCCAGTGATCTTGTGTGAGCAGTATTCATATGACGGAGTAAACATTTGTGTATGATAACTTGGTAGTGTCTTTGAACGATACCTCACGGAAAAGAAAGAAATAAGTCTTGATAGGGTTTGAAGATCAATTAATAATTCTTTACATAATACTTCTTTTGAGGTTATTTTAGATTCAAGATCTTTAATTCTAAATTTCAAACTTTTAAGCAAGGAAACCTTGAAAATGTTTTAAATCTTTGCAAATTTAAAGTGTATAAACCTGGATCTTTTCAGTTGGTAAATTGTTTTATCTAAACATTTTCAACAGCAAATTCTAAAGCAGTAAGTAAATCTGTAGGCCAAATTCAGCCCTTAGCTGGATGCAGGAACCACTTAAAATTTTAGGGCTAGTGCAACAAGGTTCATATCTATTCTTTAAAGTGTTATGGTGTATTACAACAATATTCTGATGACTGGTTTTTTTGTTTGTTTGTTTGTTTGGTGGTGTTTTTTAATTTTTTTTAATATTCTATGTATTTAATATTTATGTGTATATCACCACACCATTTCACTGAGCTCATAGCTGGTACAGAATTAAGATTTTGGCTGACAAATGAGAGTTCTGTACTTCTGGAAAAGCTGGATGCCCATTCCTGGCCATGCTTAAGTTTCCTCAGTCCACTGAAGCCATGGATTAATGGTTTATCTATGAGCTATGGTATCTAAGATACCTTAAAGTGTAATTTTCTTCTACTCTTTCTGAGTCGTAAGCTTTGAAAGACCTTGCCTTTGTCTATAAGCAGAATGGAAACTAATGTTGTGACTCTGAAAGTTTCCTGAAATGTATTTTTTTTCCCCTCTTAATTCAAGGCAAGAAGCTGCTGGAGGTGAGCCAATGTAGTAATCCAGAAGAATTCAAATGTTATGCAAAAAAGGTAGACTAAGCCAGAGGTAAGCGCTGACAATTGTTAGAAAAGGTGTCCAAGTTAGTTGTATTTTCTGCATCAAGATCATTCTGCCAATGCTATCACCCAGCAGGCAAGAGAGAAAGCAGGCATGGATGGTGGACAGGAATAGGTTGATTTTTTCCAAGTTTGCTTGTGAAATACAGGTCAGAAACAGTACAAAGTGATAAAGTATGCCTTGGTAGAATTGTCCAACAACATTTACCCTGCTAAAAATCATATTGATGTTAATTCATATTTTACTAATGGATTTGAAGGAAACTTGTACCTAGTGTACTCAAGTTAGGCTTTATTTTATTTTGTTATTATATGCTGTTTCAGTCATATTTATACAGCCACTTAGGAGCTGTCTGAACAAATCACTGATGAGGAGAACAGGGATATATGGAGCAGAGGAGTTCTTGTTATCATCTATGACTGATGATGATGAGAATGATGGGCAGCTGTATACACTGGATTAATCAATCTGATTTGTAGACAGGTAGCACAAGGACACAATATGGCTACATGCCACTTTACCAAATTTCTTTGAGTCATGCTCTTATTTTTTCTGTCATCCTTGAAGAAGTATAAGTAAATAGTATATTAGCTACTTGTGCATCTCCAGTATAAAATATTCAATGACACCTTCTACTAGAAATTAATAGGGTTTTATTTATGTGTATGCATACATGTGTATGCAGAGTGAGAGGACAGGATTATCATCAAGAAATTTTCTTTTAAAAAGAACAATCCTGGTAAGTAATTTATCATACTTGCTTGACAGTTATGCCTCTGCAGACTGTGAAGTGCTCCCAAGCTCAGGTTTTGTCATGTTCTACTCTGCTCCTCAAATTATATCCCCTTCTATTTCCTAAAAATCCTGTGGGTTTGCTCACTACACACTGCAAAAAGCTTTGTGAAAAATCAAGCAGAAAATAATAATATATATCTTGTCTGTGGCTTTGGATTAACCTCCCTAGGAATACTTGGCCAAGGGGTCTTGAGAAATTGACAAATAATGAATGATGATAAGCTTTTTATTCAAGATGTATCCATTTGGGCTTAGAAGCTGTAGATGATGTCCCTTATCTCATCATCAACTTGTTTTGCAACAACCAAGTACTGAAATGTGACAAAATTGTGAAATGTGTCCTGTGAATTTAAACACTTCAGATTTCCATATAACTATCATAACTAAAGGGATTATCCCTTGCTAGTGGAGTGGACTGTATGTTTCTTTGAGTATTAGTTGTATCTTTCTGAAACGATGGACAATAGAGCTAAGTGGAAAGCACAGATCTTTACGGTTAAGAAGACTGTTTTAGATTGTTCTTTCTCTTTCTCTCTCTCTGTCTGTCTCTGTCTCTCTCTCTTTCTCTCATTTAATAAAATCACAATGTCTTCCTCCATGGGGTTCCCAAATATTGTATAGCAACTGTGGATGTGGAATTTTTTAGCTTACTGGAAATACCTCTGGTGAATTACAATGGCCTGTGCCCTAAACTGCAGGGCCACTAGGTTGCCTGAGAGCATCAAGAACCAATTAGCCCAGGAAATGGGCATCTAAAACAAGCTGGCACCAAAGGCTTGCTTTGGATATTTCTCACTAAGACACTGACCAGCTGACTTGTTTGGAAATAACTTCTAAAGGGTACTCAGTCATGAACTCCACAATCCAGTTAATTATTACTTGTCAGAAGAACTTTACCCTGGATGCTTAATGTCTAGTTATACTGACCTTTACAGTAATGCTTGCAGCTGAGATAACTACTTAATAGCACCCTGTCTCCTGAATGCTGGCTTTCAGAAATAGGCACAGCAGGCTTCTGATACACTTTTGCTTTTGTTCAAGACTGTCACCCTCTCTGTCCTGCTTTTATTCAGAACCTTTCATCTAGCCACAGTGCAGATACAGCTATGGCTCTTTTCATGTTGCCTGTGTCCTTTTGCAGTCAATACCTTCTCCAAGCACTTCCCTGTACTTTAAATTTCAATGTCTTCCTTTAAACAGGTTTTTCTGGCTGAAGTGATTTTTCTTGGTCGTTACAATATTTTCACCTGATATAGCATTTTATAGCTCTTATCTTATAAAACTAATTCACTAAACAGGCATGTAATTGGATCGGCTATTTTTGTTGTGCTCTTAGCTTTTAGTACAAGCCATTCAGAAGATGTAGACATGTGGTTTGATTTTCAGTGCTGATTGTCCAAACATTTATTCTCTGCCTTTTCTTAGACAGTGGCATCACATTGCATAGCCAGGCTGTGGGCAAGCAGAACAGCAGCAACCCACGTCCTTCAGCAGCTTATGCATAAAAAAGTTGCCACAAAACCAGGGCTATTGAAGTTACCGTGTTCTCAATATCTACAGCTATTTGGGCATCAAAACATCTCACAAAGCAGCTTCCTCTGCTCTGAGACTCACCATTTGTGTCTACCCAGACTACTATGGTTAACAAGCAAACTGGGTGCCTGGGATCTTTCTGAATATGTGTAGGGCACTCTGCAACATCTTTCTGCCACTTCTGCTTATGGTGGAGGTTGTGGGAAACATTTGGATCCCTGTCTCCCCAAATATATCACAAAACAACTTGTTGAGAGCCTGGAGTACTTGGTCTCTAGAACAGAGAAGCTGGTAGCTAGAAGCGAGTCAGTTGGCCTTAAAATTTGGAAACCAAACTGGTTCCCACAGATTTCAGCTTTGTTGAATCAGCGTTACTAGAGGAAATCTGTTCTATCAGAAGATTTTCTGTCTGATCTTGTGAACAGAACAGTGAAAACAGCACATATTACAGGAGCAGATTTTGAAAAGGTCATCGACTAAATGTTCATTTTCTACCTTAGCATATTGAGGACTGAGAGAATATTTCAAGAGCAGAATGATGCCCAAGTGCTCAATTAACTTTGGAAAGTTGCATTTATTTCTTTCCTCTAAATGTCCTGGCCTGAATGTCTGCTACTGATGCTGCTTACCCCAGACTGCCTTTTGGAAAATTCTCCCACGTATGGTTTATACAAGTTATACCAAATTTTAAAGATTTAAAAGTTCCCTCTTACTTTTTTCCTGTAGCACTTTAAAGCATTTGAATTACAATAGTTTAGGAAAATCATTTTATCCTTATTTATATGTATGCAATAGACTAAAATCAACACCTTCAAATACTTTCTGATTTTTCCAGAGGCATGTCTGACACTTTACATTAGAAAATGTAGAGTTTCTGCAGTGGAATCACAGTCACAAAGGTAAAAAAAAAAAAAAACAAAAACAAAAACAACAACAACAAAAATATATATATTTTTTTATCTAAATATATAAATATGTATATATATTGATATTTTAAAAACACACTATGAATAAACAAGTAGAGTTCACTTTAAAGTGAAGTTAGAAATATTGACATTTTAAAATTTCAAAATGGACAACAGTTGTTTCTTAAACAAATTGATACAACAGAAAACAGGAACACTGTTTTCTCTGAAAGGAAAAAAAAAAAAAAAAAAGGAAAGAAAGTGGTCTGTTTTATTTGTGCTCTAATTGGCCTACATGCCTCCCAGCACAAACAGATATGCAGGGAAGGAGAATTAGAAATAAAAGCATCCAGCAACGTGTTTTTTGACAGCTGTATTTTATCGTAACATAACATGAGTAAATACAAATAAAATAAATATCGCTAGCACTAGCAAAGAACAAAGAAACAAAAAGTGGAAAACAAGAGTGGCAAGATATCACTCATACTTCCTCTGTGTCCCCTGTGTGTCCTAAGGCAGGTAGCACCCATGTATTGTGCTGCTGGCCATCACAATTCCTTGGCTATTTAATCTAATACCAAGAGGAAATCAGTAATAAAAGAACTCAAACACTAAAATGGCAAGCAATATGATTCTATTTTCCCTAATGCATGACACAGTTTACACTCATCTCTTCATCTTTCTGTATGCAGTTATTGATAACAAATTAATGGGATGTGACACAGAAACGATTTTTTGCCATTCTATATCGACCATTCTCTGCTATCTCAAAAGCAGTAAGTCATATGTAAACTTTGTTGTAACAGGACAAGATTAACATTTAATATTAACACAATAAATTATGCTAATTGCAAAAAATATATAACTTTCATTTTAATTAATTAATTAAAATGAAAAACTTCAAACCTTGAATCTCAGTTTAGACACTTAAGTAGTTACTAAAACTGTAGTTTTTGTGACAGGAGAGTTCCAAATGCTAGAAAAATACATTGTCTGGTACAGATAGCTTTCTAATGGCAGGACTCAAAACCAGTAGTAGTTGCTGGAAGTCTTTTTGCTGACTCTAAGCATTTTGAATAAAGCCTTTAGTTACTTCGCTTTTGTTCCTTACCTTTATAAGAGTGCTGTATCATATCCTACAAAGCACTTCCAGAGCTCTCCCAGTCAGGCAAGAGCAGGGTATCAGGCAGACGCTTGTAGCTGCTTGCTGTAGATGTGGATTTTTTTCAGTTGCTTTACAAACAATGAAAACAATATTTGTTAATGTTTAATTTGCTTTGTATTGTACTGTCTGGGCTCTTATGAGTCAAAATACCCCAAGTATGTGAAGAGTTACATTTTGAGCCATAGCATGTCATGTTTCAGGAAAAGAGAGTGAGCAAAGTGGTATCAAAGCTGAACAGTCATAAGTGGTAAACACATGAAGTATTGGCTATTCTGGATGTAGGATAGAGGGAAGAGGAGCATAAACTTTGCAAATTCCTTGAAATAGATTTAGAAAATCATTCAGGAGCAATTCTTTATGAAATCTCTCAAATGAAGTAATGTTCTGTCTTCTACACATAGTCACAAGCACACTTATCAAGGTCTGAATAAAGGACGCTCTTGTAGCCAGTATGGTAGCACCAATGTGAATGTAGTACAAAAATCTTGTGCTCTGCATTACTTTCAGTGCTATGTATGCTGATATATTTTTTTTTCTAAACTGATAAAAGGAAAAAAAAGAAAAAAAGCAGTTTATAATGAAACCACAGTATAATTCCATCCTCTTTATCAAAATTAAATAGCAATCTATGTCTGATATAATGCATGGCAGAAATTGTACAAGCAATGAGTCTAGAACAGGCTAGTCATAAACAAAGAGAAGAAGAGAAGTACCTCTTGCTGGTTTGCTCTTTAGGGAATGGCAGGGTGCACAAATGTTTTTTTTTCATATATCTTTTCTGTTCATTTTTGTATTTTTTTTTCCCCTGAGTTTTTCTGTAGATCTGAATACCTAGCCTATTCAGTAGCCTATTCAAGAGCTCATAGGCCTTAATGTCACTAATGGTTCTACCTGGTGTTTATAACAAATATTGTTTACAAAAATAATATTTTCCTTATGATGGCTTGTAAATAGCAAATTTCTTCTCAGCAGACAAATATGTTGTATGCTGTCACTATTTATCATCCTTGACTCTATAAAAGCTGAGGTTGCTGCATGTTTTTCAAAAAATTGTTAGTCCTTAACAGCTACATTTTTCTTTTCTGAAACTAAAATTGATATTTTAGGACATTGGTTTTGGCATGCAAAAACACCATTTTGAGAACAATTTAGATACTAATTTAGGGAACATTAATTTAAATGTTGGCCCTCTACAAGAATTCATGTAGTAGCCCTCTTCAAATCAAGCTTTTTCATTTGTGTGTAGGTACCTGTGCACGTGCCTTTTTGAAGTGCCCATATGGTGTGAGAAGCTTCACAGCCTGGAAAAGATACAAAAAGATACAAGGTGAGTACCCTACAAGGACCACCATCCTTTTTAAGTAGAGCTGTTCTGAGTACTCTGATTATAAATAAATGACTGGCAAATGCCTTTTGAGTACTATGTTGATGAAAAGGTGGGTGAATGCTATTGATTGCTTTTATAGCTTTTGAAACAGTAGTATTTGATGGTATTGTACATGTAGTGTTGCAACATTCACAGGCTTCAGATTGACTAAGACAGAGCTCAATGGCTTTGTTCAGTATAAATAACCACCTTTTGAATTTTAGCATGCCTGTAGAGATGTTTGTAAAACCCTAACACTTAAAATTGGGAACTAGCAGATACAGAAGTAGCTTCTGATGTGAGATACGGATTACAGTCATATGGATATGAATTATAAATAGTTTTACTTCTCATCTTATTTTGAGACATTATAATGAGACATTAAAATAGTCTCATCTTTGTAAACTAGATAGTTTACAAATAGGAAAAACAAAATTGAAAATTATCTGAGCTGGCTGCTTACAATTGTAGTGGTAACCTGCTAATAATTAAAGACACTGATCTCTCTGATAACAGCAACAAGATCCATAGAGTTCTGTTAGGTGAGGTTCAGGCTGGGTGTTAGGGAAATGTTCTTCACCAAGAGGGTGGTTGGGCACTGGAACAGGCTCCCGAGGGAAGTGGTTACGGCACCAAGCCTGATGGAGTTCAAGAAGGGTTTTGACATTGTTCTCAGATATATGGCTTGATTTTTAGATGGTCCTGTGGGAAGCCAGCAGTTGGACTCAAAGATCCTTGTGGGTCCCATCCAATTCAGAATATTCTATGATTCTATGAAAGCCTCATCTAGCCAGGATGGAAATGAAATCCTCATTGAACCTAGGGAAAAAAAGCTTTGTGTAGGAGTCTTAATTCTGAATCTTTTATGTTGAAATATAATTTCATATGCAGCACTTTATAAACTTCCATTGTAATTGTATTTATTTAAAAAATGTTCTAGGCTATTGATTTTGGTAACCTTTCTCTGAAAAGTTAAAATGTGGTTTTGTTAGATGGTAATTTTATATTTGTTTTTCTAAATACATAAATAAATAGTGTATTTCAATTTCTGTTTAGAAAAAATAACTTACACCATAAAGAAATCATCAAAATTAAATCATTATATTATCAAAAACCACCAAGGGATTTAGAAACATTGCATTGCATGTGTGACATAATCTTGTGTCGACTGTTAATGAGTTCTTTAACAGAGCTCTTTTTAGCTTAAGCTGGTGCTTGCTGTTTTAATTTTTTATTTTTATTTTTAACATATATTATCCCTGAAATAAGTGAGAATTTCTGTAAGATGCAAAAGAATAAGTACTCAGGTGAAAAAAATAATGTTCCTGTGTTTGCCACTATCTAAAGAATGAATCAATTTATTTTATTAGTGCTACCCAAAATCTCAAGAAAGAGAAAATTGAGTATCACTTTACTCACATTCCTAAAACCAGCTTTCCTATTTGCCATAACATTGGCACGCTCACCAGAGTCACCACAAGCTCACAGAACAAGCCTAGCAGATGCCTGCATAGGGAATTCAGAAAAGTATGTTAATTACTGCATTTTTTTTTCCAATAAGTCTATATGAATTTATTTCTAGATATAACACTTTCCCCAAATTTCAGTGGATTTTATACAGCTGAAAAATATTTAATAAATTTAGAAATTTCATATTTGAAATCTGAAAACTGTAGTAACCTACTTTAAGTGTTAGCTCTTCTCAGTTCCATCAGCATGTTATTTATTCTTAAGGTCTTAACAAGAATAAGTTTTCATTTATGACAAAAGTTTAATGCAGTCCCTTTTTTTAAGATCTTTATTATCAAACTATGAAAGGAACAGAAAACCAAAATTAGTTTGCTTTTCTTGGAATGTGAAAGAAGTTGCAGAATTTTGAATCTAGATATAATCACTGGTCAAAATCCTAACCCCATTTACTGATTCTGTTTTAATGTTACAGTAGGTTTAGAGATACTTCTCACAACAAAGCTGATATAGCAGCTCCTGCCTTAGGAATAGCGTGTTTTTGTGCTTTGATAAATAAAAAAAATAAAAGGAAGTAAGTGTTCAAATGTGTCTCTGAGTGGGGGGTAAGGAGTGCAATTCATACTTTGTTATCAGTCATCTTCTGTGCTGTGCATTATTACAAAAGTGGTAGAGAAGGTAATTTGTCTTAGACTGAATTTCTAGTATTTTCATTTTATTTTCATATATTCCATGAAATATAGGTAACCCAGAGGCAGACTGTTATGATATGAACATGGTGGTGGAGTTCCTATGTTAAAGAAACATAATTTAAGTTTTTAGATGAAGTGTATTTTCCCCAGAAATTTGTCCCTCTGGCCCAAGTACTCCACCAATTATGAGCAGTAGTCCCATTACATCAAATTCATTCTCAACCGTTTCAGAGCTGTAAAGAAATGGTGTCAAATATCTTTTATTTGCAACCTTTCCATCTCTACAGGTTTCAGAATAAAAACTGTGCTCTGTTATTCAAATGTTGTAGACAATGTGCATTACAAGTGAAAAGCAGGCAAATACTTTAATGAGATCTTTCTATTGTTTTAATGAGGTATGCAAGTCAGTCAGCTATACCACATATACAGAGCAAAACTTTTGGAATGTGTATAGCCCTAAATTGTTCAACTATCCCAATAACGATAGTTGATGTAGCAGTTCCACAGCCATGTTACTTCCAATGCTGGTAGTGCCTCACGAAGGACTGCAGCTTTGATTTTTTCTTTTGTGAAACACAACCAGAATGTTAGCACAAAAACTTATATGTGACAAAAAGGAATGTCATGTTACGGTTAAGAAGGTAAAACTGATATCTAAATTCCAACGGAAACCTCCAAGAACAAATAGTTATCAAGCTGCTGATGTTATACGGGACCACAATTGCTTCATCATATCAACACTAATCAGTTCAACACTTTATGACATTGTTTATCGACACTTTATGAGGCAAAGAGGCTTCAGAAAGAGATTCAGAGTTTTGCCATCATCTCAAATGTCAGGAAAGGGGGAATAAGAGAAATTCTTCAGCCTCTCTGGACAGCCTGGAATCCGGCCAAGTGCCATGTCTAAAAGCTGTTTATATAGATGCTAACCTCCTAAAATTGCTCATTAATGCCTGCATTTATGAGATGTTTGCCTTTTTCACATGGAATATGCAAAAAGTCCTGTTAGTGCTGCCTCGTTTTCAGGCCCAGAACTGCTCTGCTTTGAAAAGCTAGGCCCATCAATAGTCCAGAAGTTGGCCTGAGTGGGATGACTATCACTTGAGAAACTCTATCTAATATGTGTTTTCCACACAGGATGGACACACCAGAAGTAGCCACACAATCCTTGACTGATGCAGCACTGCTGGTACAGTCCTGCTAGGTGTGACTGGGGGGGGGGGGGGGTTCATGATACGGTTTCAGGTCAGCACTGTAATATCTCCTTGGTTAGAAGGAATCCAGCAACCACTGATTATGGAGCAGGAACATTATTGTTCTTTTTAAATAAAAGAGAAGAAAAAAATGAGTGTAGACCTTCAATAAGCTCTGGGCAGAAATCAAAATGGGCAGAAGCATCTTGCTTTAGTTAGATGCAGGCATGGGTTCATAATTTCCCATTGGCTTGCTCTTGATTGCTTTCTCCTCACCAGCTGGGCCATTAGGATTATCCTCAGCAGGTGGCTAATTTCTTTTCATGCTGTCTATAGGAAGCCAGGTGGGCCTTTGTGTTTTCTGGATTAGGAGCAACTGACATGCTCTTGGTTTCATATCTGTGAGCAGTGCTTCAAAGGTATAATTCTGCAGAAGGTAGAAGGTGTTTTTGAAAAGGGAATCTGAAGAGGTTGGTGAAATAAATGCAAAGCAACCATTTGAATAACATGTGATGCTGCACATCTTTTAAAGACCTGTGGAGAACACCAGTGTTGAGGTTATCAGTCTGCTGCTTCCACCCGCTGAGAATGTCTTTAAATTCCAGTGACAAAAAGTGAAATAGATACTGCAGCTTCTCTAAAGCTAGCACTTATTTGAAAAATAAGAAGAAAAAAAAAAAAAAAAAAAAAAGAGAGAGAGAGAATTATGAGATAGCTAATGTCTCATGTTCTGCATACTGTGTGATCAGACAGGTGTTTTGTGCAGAATCCTCAAGGAATGTCTGCATCAATATAAACAGGAAGGAGTTTCCAGTTCATGAATCACTAGATTGTCAGTGATCCATTACAATTTGTCACAGACATCATGGAGCAAAACTGAAGTACTGCCCTGAATTTTATACCCCTGTGACTGGAAAAAAAATTGAAAATCCCAGGGATTTGTAATTTGGGTGACTCTAGATGTAATCATCCATGGCAATCTTATTATCTACCATTATTGCTGTGAACATTTTGGACACTTTTTCTTATTGGACTTTGCAACTGGATTTAGTGATTAACCCTGTAACATTTTCCTAATAACTACTGTCTCCTGTCAGGGACAAAATATGATAGTTTTGAATATCAAGCAATTGCCTTATTCGTGGAGTAAATATAGCATAATGTCACTATACAGAAAGATTTATGAGTTAATCCCTGTATAGTTATAGATAAAGTAGCCGTTAGGCTGCTATACACACTGCATATAGTGTCTACTATATCCACACTGTATATAGTAGGTATAGTAGAGAGTTGGGCATTACTTTATTAGTGACAGTATGAGTCATTATGTGCCATGCACCTCTCATCATGCTCATGCAAAAATTCCATGAACACTCAGTAGATATTGGTGGTAAAAGTTGAGATAGCCAACATAATTACATATCCTTACTCCCTGTAGCTCACAAGAGCAGAAGACTAGCTGAATGCCCATGTGTGCCATAGAAAACAGCATTATTCAACAGTGCTGAATATTGATGTAGAAAGAGTAGGTATTTTTCTATCTTGGCAGTTGTTCACTTGCCTGAGAATTTTATCAGCGGCAGAATTATTTGAACAAGTTTTGAGGCAGTTATACTTGGCTTTCATTTATTGTTAAATATGTGGCTATTTTAAAGTTCTTTTTGGTTTAGTATTCTTTTATTCCCTTCCAAAAGCCTCTAGCTTCAGTCTGGTGTTAGTAATTTGGTAAACTTCCCCTTACTTTAATGATAACATTTTTGTAATCATTTTGTATGGGTTGTTAGTACTATGAGCTAAATATATATGCTGCTTTCAAATGAGGTCTAATTCCTGAATAAATTGTATATAGTGAATTTCAGTGCTGATCTTGGACCTTATTTGCTTTGGTGTAGTAGAATTTTTCTTTTGACTGTTCCAGCTGTCACCACTTTGCAGGCATCGTTCAACGCAGACAGTGTGAGCAAAAGCTATTTCTATCATTTTTGCAGAAAATATTTTTGACTTTGTGAAATTCTAAAATTTCATTTAATTGCTTTGAAAGCTAAGATTTAGCATAGTGAACATCAGGCAATCTGTAGTACTTAATCTACCAGCTCAGCAGAACACCAAATTAATTCAAATTTGAAAAGGACTCTCCATCTGTAGCAAAAGCATGTTCTCAATTACATATTGAATTAAATAAGAGATAGGAATATTTCTGAAAGCTTGAAATTTATGGTTTCATTAGACTGAAAAATTAAACCTAAAAATGTGTGAAAATCCACATTAATCATTTAGTTTTAGCACATAAATGCAAATGGCTTGGAACCTAGTTTCATTTCAGACTGTAAGTAGTAATTACCCACTGATACCTCATGAGCTTCATTAGAACCCTGCTTTTAATAAAAGTGGGGAACACTAGGGATCTGCACAAATAAGAGGATTATGGTATTTAATCAGCACGAAGTGGTAATGATAAAACTTCATTAGATAGCATTTCCAAACATGAAATCAAGAAAGATGATATAAGTGGGTTAAAAGTTCATTTTAAAGTTTTTTATTTGATGAATTTTCTTTTCTTCTGTTCATGAACTCTTTGATTTGTATGAATTAGTTTTGATTCTTGAAACAATTATATTCAATAGTTAGTAGATGGACAATTCTTTCTGCCAAACTGTTCTTATACAATGACAGTCTAGAATTATTTTTAATTTTCATTAGAATTTTAGTATTAATTGTCCACAATTTGGAATATT
This sequence comes from Aythya marila, assembly GCF_965140915.1. Classification (NCBI taxonomy): domain Eukaryota; kingdom Metazoa; phylum Chordata; class Aves; order Anseriformes; family Anatidae; genus Aythya; species Aythya marila. The sequence continues at coordinate 29,204,694 of NC_139045.1, read as the reverse complement.
TAATGACTGCTTTCATCAAAAATGGTTTTGGTCCGTTGCTGACCTATGGATTGTCCATAAGATGTAAGTTCATGTACAACCAAATATACATGAGAATATTCAGCATAAAGATCCAGAAATATCTTTCTTTGTACAGCCTTATGAATGGTAGTCAAACTATATACAGAATTTCATATAACAAAAGAGTAGCAAATATAATTTATGGAAGGATTGGATTGGAGATGGATTGGAGAAGGATTGGAGATTGGAGATGGATTTTTCTTAATCTTTGATTACCATCCTAAGAGTTAGCTGGGCAAATATAACTTTTAACATCTGGATTTTAATTTCCCTTTTTCATATGTTCAAGAAAAGATATAAAACTTCAGATGAAACATTTATCCTATAATATCATATTGATTTTGTTGTTGTTTAGCATGTATTCATATTATTGTAGTGTATATGTGAGAACATTATGGGAGGAAAACACAATGATACAAATACCCACAGAACATCATAATTTACCTTACAGATTTAATCTGCTATTGAAAGCCCAAATAGAAGAAAATATTTCTCAAATGTAATGACTTAAATAGAGTAGTAGAGTACTGATACACTTATACAGGGGAATTCTATCTTCTTTGAAGTGTGTGCTTCTAACTTATTCGATTCAGCTATTTCATGTGGTTGCTGCAACTTCTAGACAATGATTCTCTCTTACTATATGTCCGTATTTAAAATAATAACAAAGAAAGGTAATGTTTTAATTATTTTTCACATTGGTTTCACATTTTTCTCATTGGTTCTCATATTTTACATTTTATTTCAATATAGGAATAACAACTATTAATCTGGGAGGAAATATTGGTGTATGGCGGTGGAAAAAAGTAATACAGAAGTCTCCCTTTATAAGCATTTTACATTGATTTGTATCAGTTTATACATTTGATAATATCAAATGCACTATTCAGAATATCATGATCTACTGTGAGTTTTCACTTAACGTGTCATTAAGGTAGAACAAATGTACATTTGGTATTCCTAAAAGTCATCAAAGCATTAACCCTTTATTTTTCATTCTTTGTTTTATGCTCTCATCATGTTTTTATAATTTCTCTTTTCATTTATAATCTAAAATTTTAATAGTGTCTCATTCCATTGCTTTGACTCTTGGCCTTACCTCATCTTGTGATATCCTTACCACTGCAGCTTGTGACCCTGTGAAGTGTATACGTAGACCAAGTACTACCTTTCTAGATTCCTCTTCCTATTCATACACAGTTCAAATACTGAACACTAAATATTCAGTTATTTTTAGCTAGTCATGAAGAACTCGCTGTACAAATTGGAAGGTTAACTAAAAATGGTGCTTAAACAGTTTCGGTTTCTATGCCCAACTGCGTAAATAGCCTACATAAGATGCACTTCAGAAGATGCATGTGACTTTTGCACTTCTGCAGTTGCATTTTGGATTGCCCCAGATATCCAGTCATATGACATTCATCCTACTCATCTCTGTATGAGATTGATACTTAAGGAATGAGTTAGAAGAAAAAGATTTTGATATGACTTCTTTCAAGCACAGAAGCTTTATAATTCAAGATTCCTACATAATAATGAAAGTCAAACATGACTCTTGGGGATTATTTTTTTTTTCCTGGTTGGGTAGCTGGAATTTTGTATGATTTCATATAATTTTCTCATTAAAAGCCATAATAATGAGTCATTCTGTCATTGCATCCAATATGTAATCTAGATGTTTGCATCATTGCTGTAAACAGCAATGATGTTTATAACTCCAGTGATTTTTAAGTTCTGCATTGATTCCTCTTTTGTACCAAGATTTTAACTGGTTTTGGTGTTCTGAAATTCCTGTTTTTTCTCTTACATAGCATAAGAATACTTTGACTGTTGATCTTAATCAATGTAATCAATTTCAAACTTACTACTTCACCCAGCACTCATTGCACCATGCAGGTACAGCCTTAACAAAGCATTAGTGCTGCTGTTTTTTCTCATTAAATTTTCCTAAAGGACATCTTAGAACCCATATATTTTCTACATCACTGTTGGTGCTTCATTACAATAAAAAAGCACCTTTACTCTGCTATAGTTTTTCTTTCTAACTCACTCTGTAGGGGTTCTTGTCAACATTTTTTTTTCCCAAAAAACATCAGATACCTTTCTGTCCTATTAAATTTATGCACTAATTTCGCAGAATGATGTTAAATGTAGCTATCAAATTCTTCATACCTGGGACTGAAAAAAAATCATATTAAGGTCAAACATGCTTAGATCTGTGTTGTCTCATCCAATGACCTCAGAGCGTAAGATATTTAAATATAATACAATAGCAAATAGATATCAGAACTTCTGGAACAAGGAGAGTGCATGCATATAATTTTTCAAATGTTTCAATCATTTATAAAATCTCCAAGTTCAGATGATATATATATATATGTACGTATATAAATATGTTGGTCTCAAATTAATTTTGGTTACCTTGAAACCTTATCTGATTTAATCAAATGCTTGCAACAAGCAGCCCTTACACTGATAGGAAGTTGGAAAGTCTCATTCTGGCACAAAATGATTCCCATGTCTTTATTTTTGTGATATTACTTGGGGTTGTAGAAGAATTCAAGAACATTTATTGCAGCAGGGGTTTGTAGGGCTGTCCCTGAAATTTCAACTTGTCCATCATAAGAATTTTTGCTGCCTAAGAAGCAGTGCCTCCAGGCTGCTCAAACAAGTACAGCTGTTTCATTTTCCAGCCATATGTCTAGACTGAAATATAAAAATAATATATCACTTACAGTATCTGTGACAGTTAGTACCACAGGTACTAATGATAGATGTCAGAGGTGTTAATGATAGATGGTTATATACAATAAAATCAGAGCTTAACATCTTTCGCTTTATTTATAAATGACTAAGTCAAAACCTTTACTGTTGGCAATCATGTAATAAAATTTATTATTTTCTTTTGGCAATGACTACTCTTGTCACATTTGAAGTGTGAATATTCAGAACATACATATATAATACATAGGACTGACCCTTGAGCACTGTAAAAACAAAAAATCTAAATTCTTTTAGTAATTCCCAACAAATAAATCATTAAAAATAAAATACAAATACTTCTTTATCTAGTGGCACAGTTGAGCGTTATGTAGAATGAACACAGCTAATCTTCTACAGTCTATAGATGCAGCTACTAGCTATTCTCGAACTCACAGTCTTTCTGAGTTTGAAATAAGTTTTGTTGGTTTAGATGCAGCTCAGATGGTTGAAAATGTTAGTTCATAGCTTCTCCCAGTATGTCATCACCTCTAAGAGTTATCACCACTTCTGTTTGTCAACCTAAGCACACTCAGTCATCACCAACCTGCTACTGTAAAATTATCTGGCTTAGAAAAAAACCTGCTATTATCTTATGCTAATGTGGAGTGCCAATACCTAGGTTAAGCAAACAGACATTATAGGAAGAATCTGAATAGATATTAATAGGAAGGAAAGGGTGATGTGGAGCAAAGAACAGTATTGGCTTTACCGAGGACAGTTATAGCCAAAAAATGCATGTCAGACATCTTATGACCCCAAAGACATTCTTATATTCTAATATTCTCTGTATTTAACTGCAGTAATGTTAGCTGGACCATGAGATGCCAGGTTAATAAAATAATCCATGATTTTGCATAAGCTTAATTCTATTATTCTTTATTCACATGAAATTTGGTGTTTAAAAAAAAAAAAAAAAAAAAAAAAAAAAAAAAGTTATTTGAATTTGTTCAGTTTGAATGGCCAACATATCTGATCAACATGATATAGCTGTTTTGGATGATTACTGGAGAATACCAGAGATGGAGGATGTATATGCACAAATTTGATGCTTGAAGTTAGTAATACTTCATACATGATTTTAGACAGGAATTGAAATGGAAATGAGTTTTCTTATACCACAGAAGTAATATAAATCTGTTGAAGCTCTGGGCTATTCTCTCGTAGATATTTGTCTCTTTAATGATAAATTTCCAGAGTTGAGAAACTGTACCAAATTTATACTATTTTTATAGTGTGAATCCATTTTTTTTGGAGCTCATTTAACCCTATCAATTTAACTGATGTTACAAGTGCAGTAATATCTTGCAGTGGTATAAGCACATTGATGATTGAGTCCCACGTGAGTACTGATGAAGTGGAAGAGTAGTAGGAGTTTAAATCAAAGAAGATTTAAACCTTTAATTCTCCTGAATTACCAATTTCACTTAAAAGAATTTTAGTCCAGATTGGAAGTCATTTTGGAAAAATATAATTCTATATGCTGAAACAGTTAAAATTTCAACCAGTCTAATATTACCAGTTTTTTATCACAAATTAATTCAGTACAATATCATTGGTTTTTATTCCACTATGTGTGGCAATTGAATTCTAACAGCTGCACAAAGTGTTTAAGCAGTACCTTAAGGTGAAAACTCTTGTAACTAATTGTTTCCAGAACCACCCTTAACATAATAAATATGTAAATATTGGATAGTTTTTCAATATGTCTGCCTTTATTTGATAATACCAAAAATAATAAGGTAAATTACCGATCAGCTTAAATATACATTAATAGAAAACAAGCAAGTTATGCTTTCATTTGGAAAAGGCATTGCAATTAAAAACAGGCAGCTGTTGCAGAAACCTTAAGGTTTAATAGGGAGAGTTATGAATCATGATTTATAGCGAATGAATGCAATTTCTTGAAATGGATCAAGCTTGAATTAAACCTGCTCCAAAAATGTACTTTATAAGGTTTTTTATCTAGCTCTATATGATCCGCAAAATGTCACTTGAATGGTAGCCAGGGATGTAATTTGTACTTCCCATGAGAAAACAGAAACAAAGTTAAAGCTAAAGAGAGTATAAAGCACATTGCACATTCCAGTCATCAATTCTTTCTCGTAACATCTCTACAAAGTCCCTTTTTACTGCAGTTATTTTTTTAATACCAGCATTGGACATTTCATGGTATCTCTGGGGTCTTTGAACTTCATGGGATCATATATCTAAGGAGCAGTTTTCTACCACAGACTAGTAAAAGAATTGGGAGCAGCATTATTTCAGAGATGATTTTCAGAGTGGGAATGTATGTGAAGGTATAGAGAAATGTTTATGGGGAGGAAAGCATTCAGCTTTTCTGTGTAGGTCTAAATTGGCAGTCACAGGTGTAGGAGAGTTTTGGATAGTTAACTATTTTGTAACGTGACTGCAGCTATGAATACATTAATTTTCCATATGCACAAATTATGTGAGGATTATATGACAGATCATCAATATATGAACTTGCCCCATAGCAAATGAAATTTCAAATGTCAATGAAATAACCTGGGACAGTCTTGGACAATAACATTCTAACTTCTTTGTGAAACCGTAGAACTGTAACTCCTGAGAGGTTTAACCTCTCCATGCATTCAGCATCCTGTCAAATGGCAGCTTCAGTTCTGGAGGGCCCAAGATATGAAGTGTTCAACACCTCCATGTTCTGCCTCCTTGCTAGAATGAGAAGGATATTCAGTAGTTCTGCAGAGTTAGATTTTTTTATGTAAGCTGGATGATGATGGCCACCAGCAGAAGAGACAGAGATGGTACCTGGAGTTTCTCAGTTACTGGTGGCTTCATGCAAGGTAAGCTATTGCTCAGGAAACTAAGTTACACAAGCAAGAATATATCCATGTTATTGGCCACTGTAGCTTTAATCAAAGCCACAATGTATTTAATTTTCAGTGCTGGTTGTCTCTGTCAAAATCTGAACAGGGTTACTGTGGGATATATCTCTATGCTGATAGCCATGCAGTGTTGCCACTGGTGTTACAGACAGGAGTGCAAGGCAGATGGGTGCTGTCATTTTCTCAGAGCTATTAGCAATTCATGAATTGAGAACACACAGAAAATAACCCTAAATATGTTAAGAAATGGAAATGATTAGAAAACAGGAAATGATTAAAACCACCAACAACAAAACACCCAACCAGAGATAAAAAACAGGGACCATCTTTTGAGTAATATGCTCACTTTCTCAATCCACTTTAATAGCCTATTAAGGCCTGTAAATCAACAACACAGTAGGAGAGAGAGACACACTTTTTAAAATTTAGTTACACTTGATTTGAACTGTAGTATACCATAAAATAGATAAATCCAGAAATGTTACAGGTTTAATCCTCATTATCTGAGTTGCAAAATGATAAACATGGAAAGATGCTTTGTAACTACTAAATAATTTTAGGAAACTGAAACATTCTGATTATCTATAGAAAAGGGTGTTTTGTTGACTGATCAAATGAAAATTTGAGACTTGAGAAATGATTGTCAGTTCCAAGTTTGAATGAATGCATATATTCTATATATAGAAAAGAGAAATAGCTCAATGTTTGTTTTACTTCTGAATAAATCTAACATTGAAATCATGCTTTGCATGAGTTTGTGCCATGTGTTTTGACTTTCTTGCAGTTTGAGGGAAAAACAACCCAATCTACTGCTAATTAAAATAAATATTTAATTACTAATCTGGATAACAGGGACACACATGCACTCATTCTTAAAAAAAAAAACCCTTCCTCCTCCTCCTACCCTTTTCACAAGCTCAAATTCCCAGGCTTACTTTTCTGCCACTTCCCCAGCTGGTTGCAGGGATTTGGGGATTATGGTCAGTACATAGTGGTTTCTCTCTACTGCTCCTTCCTCTTCACATTTTCTGCTCCAGCCTTGAGTGTCCAAAAGCTGCAGGGGACATCTACTCTGACATGGAGCTGGAGCCTGAGCTCCTTCTTCTCCTGTGGCCTTGATGTTTCCTCTGCTGTTTCTTGCTCTTCTTGTTCCCTCCTCTTCTCCTTCTGGCATTTTATGCCCTTTCTTAAATGTGTCTTCGCGGAGGTATCACCAGCTTCACTGATGGGCTCAATTGTGCCCTGTGGTGGACCCCTTGCAGAGCTGATGGGACCAGGCTGTGTCCAGCATGGGGGCAGACCTGGCCTCCTCCCACAGAGGCCACCCCTGCGGTTGCCCCAGCTACCACAGTCTTACCACCTGCACTCAAAAACACATGTATCATGAAAAAAGCTCTGAAAATTTTTGATTTTAGTCTATGTTACAATTGGAAAATTTTGTAAAGTTTTAAATGTATGGAAAATCCAGTTCCCTTTCAAATTTTTTGCCTCTTTCTGGCATACACAGTGGGTGATCACTTGCTCTGTATTGAATGTGAAAATCTGAAACTGCAAAACCTGGATTGGTTAAAAACCAAATGACATAACTAAAAATATAGCCATGTGGCTGAGCCTTTGTTTTCAAAAAACATCATCTCTTCAATTCCTTAGCACTGCTATAATTCACTGTCATCTTCCCTCTCCCCACCAAAGTCATTCTGAAATCTAATTGATTAAGAAAGCGTGCATCACCTCTGGAAAACTTAACCTTAAAGCTTCTAATTTTCAATAGCTGAGTTGCAATTAACCAATTACTTTTATTGTTTAGTGCTCAGACTTTAACAGCCTTTAAAAATGCTGCTATAAACATCAGTTGTTTATGATCCTGCAATTGTAAGACACAATGCTATTTGCATCTTGGCAGGTATTTCATCTCTGGTGGCTGAGAAATACATCATATATCTCTGCTTGAAAGCTCTTCAGCAGTATTCCATATTTCCTGTCATTAGCAGGGCAGCTGCAGGTCCAATCACATCCATTTTGGCACAGGAGTCTGTTCTTCTATAGCTCACCTTTGCAGCAACTGTTAAAGAAAAAATTCCTTGGATTTTAGTCAGCACACTAAATATTCTGTAAAGATTAATAATCACTCAGACTGGCATGCCAGAGGAGAAACAAAAAGGCTGTATTTGACCTTTTCCAACAGGAACTTCCAACATCATATTGTTACAAGATTTGTTTACTTACACTTTTAAAGTGAAAATCTACAAAATGTTCTGCTACAATCTTGATTTTTTTTTTTTTTTTTAAAGGCTAGCAGCAAATACATGTTCAGATTCTGCCCAAAGTAAAAGGTACTCCATGCAGAGACTGTAAAGGAAACAAATGTGCAGAAAAAAGCAGAGAGGAAAGCTAATGCAAGCATGAAGTAAGAAGTGTATTGTATGTGCTGGATATGGTAAAGACTGGACAAAGCAAATTAAAGACCTTCACTAGGACTAGCATACTCGTTAAGGAAATACAAAACTGTCAACAAGAAGAGAAAAAGTCATGAAATGTCAGGAGCAGAATAGCTACAAAATGAAATGGAATGTTTTCCTTGGCATAAAAGCTTCATAAACTCCACGAAATTCTTCCAATCAAGTTCTAAAAGAACAAGAACAAAGCCTGAGGGAGAAAATGTCAATGCTAATAGACAGTCAAATGGAAAACAGTCCTATTGGGCAGAAAGAAAAATAAATGTATCCAAAGTAACATCCAAGCACAGACTGACCTGAGAGAATGACCTGGTATATGAGTCTTCAAATTTAGAGATAACAATTGCTTTTTTGAATAGGAACACAGGGTATATTTGATTTTTTTGAAAGGTTTTATGCATGATAATATAGACAGTCCAAAAAAAAAGAAAAGGGGGGGGGGGGGGCATAGAGAAAAACTCCTCTGGAATCTAGTCTTTTCTAAAATCTATGTAATTAAGTTTGTAGTATGAGATTATAACTATCATAAGGACAACTGCAAAAGGTACTAACCAGTGATGTATTGTTTCTGGTTTTAATTCATGAAATGGAGTTACTAATTGACTAACTAATTCCTATTCCTATTTCCTTTTCAAATACATAAGAACTATAAACAGTGGGGTCAGAGACTGAGGAACAGTTCACAGTCTAGGTAAATCTGCACTGAAGTTGCATGAAAAGAAAACAAAGTATGTACTATTGACAATGAAGACATCCTGAGTAAGAATCAGTGATTGAATTTCTGGGCAAATGCTTCTCTGTGCTGTGACAGAACAGGTGGGCTGTGCATCCAACCCTAGGTATGCTTGTAACACAGGTGTTTTTATGGCTGTAAATTCAGTGCAGTGAACAGTAGCATCTATAGATGTACAGAGGAGAAACACCACCCTTTTCTGTGCACCTGAATTTCCCCGAAGATGTAATTATTTTTAATTCGCCCCAGAGAAAGTCTTTGTATAAACTAACATAGGTTCCAGTGTCAGGCATCATTCATACAGAAGTAACAGTGAGAAAATAGCATAGCAATATAACTTTACATAGAATGTTTTCATTATTCTCTGGGAATCTGAGGGTGTTTGTTTGTTTGTTTTGTTATGTTGTTTACTTAAACTTACGTTTAAGTAAAAAATTTATGTAAACTTAAGTAAAAAACTTATGTTTAAGTAAAACTTATGTTTAAAAAAACTTATGTTTAAGTAAACATGTTGTTTTGTATATGTTTTTTTGTTTATTTATTTATTTATTTACTTATCTACTTATTTACTTATTTTTTCCCAATATATATGGCCTATTTTGTGAATCCAAACTTTAGATGGCACAGAGACGTTGGGTTACTTGGTTCAGGGAAAATGATAGTTCCTTCAGGCCTAAATAGTTGTTCATCTTCAGGAAGCAGAGTAAATTGTTATGAAAATTTATATGGTGTGTGGTAATGTATCAAAATGGCCAAACAAAAATTTTTGTGAGTTGTTCTGTACAGTGGACTTAGGTGTTTAATGCTTTTCGAAGTCTTTTTCTAGTGTCAGAAAAAGAAGCATTTCTCTCTCCTGTGGTTAGACACCTTAGTCCTTCTTTTGCAACTGAGTTCAGTCCATTAATACAGAAGACATCTTGAGCTCAAGTACCTGGAGATCATGAATCTAACTTTCCTGCTTCCTTTGCCTAAAGCAGATTCTCACCTTCATCCTTTTTCAGAGACTCTTCTTGTATTTTGAGGGGTAAGTGCCCTCATTATCACATTCTAACCTTTTTTTTTTTTTTAAACTTTGTATAAAATCACAATCTATTAATATAAACTACTAACCATTTATGATTCATAGACCTATGAATAGTTTTGGGGGTTTTCCATAAGTATGCTAGTGTATAGAATAGAGGGAAAGAAAAAAGGTGTAGGTAATTTTATTTTATTTTATTTTATTTTATTTTATTTTATTTTATTTTATTTTATTTTATTTTATTTTATTTTATTTTATTTTATTTTATTTTATTTTATTTTATTTTATTTTATTTTATTTTTTTCTGGTAGAAGAGACATGTCATTTCAGTAGAAATGGAAGATTCCTATCAAAAAGGAAAGAAAACAGCTCAGATTGAAGAGAGTAAGTCTAATGTTACTGCCACAGAAACAATGGCAGTAACACAAGCCTCCAGGCTTGATGTCTACTATGAGTTTAGCACTATGTCTGCATCAATATCCAAACAATATATTATTTGTCTCTGGCCTTGGATGTTAAACTAGGTTGGGGATATTACAAGGTAAGGGAAGGGAAGGGAAGGGAAGGGAAGGGAAGGGAAGGGAAGGGAAGGGAAGGGAAGGGAAGGGAAGGGAAGGGAAGGGAAGGGAAGGGAAGGGAAGGGAAGGGAAGGGAAGGGAAGGGAAGGGAAGGGAAGGGAAGGGAAGGGAAGGGAAGGGAAGGGAAGGGAAGGGAAGGGAAGGGAAGGGAAGGGAAGGGAAGGGAAGGGAAGGGAAGGGAAGGGAAGGGAAGGGAAGGGAAGGGAAGGGAAGGGAAGGGGGAAGACAGAGGTGGGGAGAGAAAGTAAGATCCAAGAATTACTGCATCATTATAATTGTTGAGATAGGTAATATATAATATAGGTAATAGCAACAGGACCCTAGGGAATGGCATGGAGCTGGGGCAGGGGAGGGTCAAACTGGGAAAGGTAGGGAAAGGTTCTTCACCAAGAGGGTGGTTTAGCATTGGAACAGGCTCACCAGGGACATGGTCACAGCACCAAGCTTGATGGAGTTCAAGAAGCATCGGGACAATGCTCTTAGACATACATGTGTAGTTTGATTTTTAGGTAGGTCTGTATGGAGCTGGGTGTTGGAATTGAAAGTCAGTGTGGCTCCCATCCAACATGGGATATTCTGTTATGTTCTGGTAGTGGGTTTTCCAATTCCTTTTCCCAGACTTCCTGTCTATAACCTTAACAAAAGGATTGAGGCAGCTTGGATGGGATTGTGAACTCCACAAGATGAAAAAATACTTTAAATAAAAAGCAAACAAACAAACAAAAAAGAAACCACAACTCATTCTCCCCACTCCCAACCCTCTGCAAGCTTTGTATGTGTAAAATACAGATGACAAATAGCAACATCAGAACAGAAGGAGCAAGTGGTCTTCCTGTTCATTTCCCCTGCCTTTGAAGAATCCAGTGCCCAAAGACTTATTCTCCATCAGTGTAGTTCCACTGAATTCAAAAACAAAATTTATATTTGTGTTTATGCAGCGTACAGCCCTTCAGGCTTTTCATCCATGAACAGATGCAGCAAAGTGAAAGCATCCAGAACCATAGAGGTACTGCTCTCCATGGTGGTGGATTTCCATGGCATTTTTCATTCCATCTCTCTAGATTTTATTTCCACTGAAATTATGAGGTAATGTAAAGGGTGCTTTTAAGGCTTCTTATTCAGTGTGAGATTAATGGGAACATTCAGCCTTGAGATTAACAGAGTATACACCTACAGATGAGGTAAAGTTTGAGCTCTGAAGATCTTGTTCAGTAGAAGGGAGGAATGTTAGCTGCTGCTCCACTAATTAATGCTTAAATTACCCTTGGGTAGTAGGTAGTAGGTAGCATATCTTTACAATCTGGTAGCTCTAAATTTCGCACCTAATTGTAGCAGTGGGAGTTAGAACATAGGTTGAAGACATAATGAAATTACCACAGGGAGGAATAGACTAATGAACTGAAGTCCAGCAAAAAGTTATAGCTACACTGATGTCATCTTGAAAATCTGTAAATAACAACTTTGAAAACCATTGAGGGCACTAGACAATGGATTTTATGTGTATATAAGCATGAAATGTAGATTGGGAGGAATAATTGAGTTTGCTATATTGTTAAGTATGTACTTGGAAAAAAATCACTTGGTCATCATGCACACCTTTTTCATCTTATTTGCATTTTTGATGCAGAAAACCACAGAATATCTCCTCAATCATACTGAATTGGTTTGTGTCAAATAGTGTATATACAACTTTGTAAGTTTTAATTCTTCATCAAAAAGTTGAGAGAAAAAAAATAATATTCCTCTAGTTGCTTTTGATATTTGGAATTTCAAAGTCAAACTTTCCCAGTTTTATGAAGAACTCTGAATTCTTCTTTTATTGAGTGGTAATTGTAAAACAGCTTATTAATGAAGTGGCCTATCTTAAATATAATTATCTTCAGTTAATAAAATACAGATGAGTGAATCCAGTGCTTTAGCAAATTTAGCAGAAAACTGCTCTCTGCAGGTGTCTTCTTCAAGGTCTTTTAATAGTTTTATTATTATTATTAAGTTCCTGTTCTGTGGAAATATCATATGAATATCATCTATGATCCTTTGCTTGCTGTGTGTGTTTGACAAAATGCCCCTTGACCTTCCAAAAGGTAGCCACAGCATTTACTTGTTACATAAACTAAAATGCAATTGATGTGACTATACCTATATAACCTTTGAAAACCTCATCTTCCTAGGTACTGTGGACTTTTTCATGGATTATAGCTATATAAGCTGCATCAACTATATCAATATCACCTATATCAAAGTTTAAGCTTTATCCAAAACCTGGACGTTATCCAATCAGTGAATCATTCTAATAGTGGGTTCACTAGTCACCTGTGCCAGCACCTCAGTACTCACCATCACAGTTCTTTCATAATATCCTATCCTTTTTGCTGCAGATTTGCTGCTCCATTACTTCTTGTCCAACAACAACATTTCCTGCATTACAACACTGTAATGCAGGAAATAAGTTACTTTTTCCTTGTTCCACAGCCTTTTTCGTAATTAAAATTATCCTCGTGACCTGATTCATTTTTTTTCTTTCTTTTTATTTATTTATTTATTTATTTATAAAGGTTAAAAAGCTGTCCAGTCTTGTCTCTTATATTCTGTTGCCTAGACCTCTGACCACCTGCTGATATCCTCTAAGCTGTATCCAGTTAATTCACTTTCCTGGACCACAGTTACCAAGCCTGCATTATTTGTATGAGGGCTGTAGCCTTGATAATTACAGCAGGGAACAGGTGTTCAGCCTTTGATGCTCTATAATTCTCAGATTCCTTTCTGCAGGTCTACTAACTAGGCTTTTTTTTTCCCATCCTGTCTCCCCTGTCCTATATGTATGTGGCTATTGTTGGCTAGCACCAATTCTCACTTTGTTATCAGTATATTGTCCTGAAATTTAGGTGCTGTCCCTCTCACCTTGGTGCAAATACACTTAACATCCTCTGCTCCACCATCCATATAAATTAATGAAGTGAGTGAATAGAGCCTAACTCAGTACAGGTTTCTGCATGTCCCCCCAAACACTCTTTCACTATGTTAAATGCTCTCTGACTATAGTTATCCAACTAGTTTCGCATCCAGCAGTTAAATCAACCTCAGCTTCCCATCTTTTTATGAGAGTATTTTATAATATTGTAGTATATGATATGTATTGCTTCTGCAGAATGTTTGCAAATAACTTGCTGGAATATTTACGTCATGGTTTTCTCAGAACTAAGCACAAGCTGGCTATATTTCTTTAGTTTCCTTATGCTCATTTTTTCCCGCCCATTAACACTTTACTTACTATATTCACTAATAATACATTAACATTTTCTAACAATAATTTATTATTTTCCCATTTTTTTTGTCCTTCACTCCTCCTTGATGATTTTGCAAAAAGATTTTTCAGCATGTCCTTTAAGTATCTCAGGAAGAAGTTCAACAAGTCACAAAGTTTTGGAAATACGTAACTCTAAACTTTTCAGTTCCTGATACCTTACCACTTTTTTGTTGTTACTATTAATTAATATTAGGTAGCTACATGCTTGCAAATTATTGTTTTAATGAAGGCTCATGAAAGACACGACACATTTCAGCTTTCTCAGCATTCACTAAAATATATTAATACTTTTCTCCACTTGTTACCAAATTCACACTTTCCCTGATCTTTTTCTATGTATGAACGTATTTTGTTGACTCCTGTATATCACAGGATTTTACATTTCAATCAGTTATTGTATTTTGCCAACAACTGATAGCACTAGATTGAGGCCATTTTCCAAAAGAACAGTTACTGGGTATAATGTAAAGATATTAAGAACTGGATAATGATAACTTTCCTTGGTAATTAATTACAGTTCTGAAGCACATAAAACATGGTTAATAATTTTTACTTTTTTTTTTTTTTTTTTTTTTTTTTTCTGACTCTGGTGATTAATCCTCTCTTTCGTATGTTCCCTTTGCTAGATTAACTGCCAGTTTTTTCTTTAGGTGAATACTTAGAAACTATGATCAAGTCATCCTTCAAACTGCATCTCAGAAATCAGACAGAATTCTCCCAGCAAAGATCTATCCCCTGCTATACATTTTAAACCCAGTTTTTATTCACTGCTTCCCATCCAGGCATGGCAGAAAAAAGATTATTAAATCAGTTCTATTATGGTGGTTAAAGGATGATCAAGGTTGTGAAATATGAGTGTAAGGGTTAAAAGTGTGTTGATGGGCTAAGGTGTAAGATTCAGAGACAAGTGGTACTAAAAATGTGACAGGACAAGGTAAGAGTGGAATACGGCAATGCTAATCCTCTGCTGGGACTAAATAAAGAATATAGAGAAAATCACAGCTTTTATTTATTTTTTTTTTTTGTCCCTGCTGTTTATTTATTTGACTACTTGGTCACCCTGAACTTTTTGGCTCTGTAGGTAACACCTGTTCAAAAACTTTAGATTTCATTAACATTCTGAAAATCTGAAGATTTACAAAATAACTGTTTTCTTCCTTTCAGATCATTTTCAGAAGGTGAGTAAGCCTGCCTGAACACTTTGTTTTGACACATATCCCTCACATGTCATCCTAATTTTCTGTTTTTGTGGTTGAATTAATAAAGATATAGTAATGTTTGGCAAGCATCTAAAAAAATCATAAGCCAAGACTAAAATATAAATTCTTCCACATGAGAAATGTGTTGATTCTATTGTTATTTTAAAGGGATTGCTTTAATTACTTCCTAAAACATTCTTTGTAATATATACATGTAGGAATTATGTACAGAACATATGATGACAATTTGGATTTCATGTACATTTAGAAAAAATAAAAAAAGATAGGAGACTCTAATCCAGGACTAGAAAAGTACATATTAAGAAAGTAATGAAAATAACCAATAATTATTTTTCATTCTTTTTATTTAACAGTTTTATGGCTTATTTACATTGTGGTGATAATTCAAACTGTCCGTATTTGAATTAACATCTGAAGTGACCTTAGGTGCAATGCAAGTGATTGTATTGAGAAGCGCGGTGACCAGGATGGGCAAACAGAGCGTGGCACATCAGAAGGGAGTGGCGTGTCAATTGGCGCGGTAGTTCATGCAGGCAGGGCAAGCAGGGAGTGCAGAGCGCTACCCCTGCCCATACAAACACCTCCATAACGGCGGTCTACCGCTAGCTCAGCTGCAATGGTGTGCACCAGGCACAGTGTGCTCTCCAGGAAGTCTATACACACCCAGACCGACTGCCCGCTCAAAACTGCGGCAGTTCAGGTCTCTGGGTGCAGGGAGTGCCTGAGCCTGTTGCTACCACCTGCGGGGGGCAAAGAGACTGTGTGCGTGAGGTGCAAGTAGGTGGATGACCTGGTCCGCCTCGTGGCAGAACTCAAGGAGGAGGTCGAGAGGTTGAGGGATATCAGAGAGTGTGAGCAGGGGATAGACTTGTGGAGCAACTCCCTGCGTGGCCTGGAGGGCAAGCACCAGGGTGAGACACCCCAAATGGCGGTGGACCCCCTGTCCTGTTGCTGTTGCGGCACCCAGCCTGATGGCCGCAGACGGGTCCCTATCTCTAAGGAGAAAATGGATCCAAGGCCAGGAGCTGGCGGGGCTCATTGAGAGGGCTTTAAACTAGGTGAGAAGGGGGACAGGGCTGAAACAAGGTTTGTTAGAGCTGTGCCAAGGGTGGCAATGGCCCAACTGAAGTGCATCTACACATAGGATCAGCGGGAAGGCCAACAAGGCAAGCATCCTGGTGGAGATCTATTATAGACTGCCGAACCAGGATGAGGAGACTGATGAGGAGTTCTACAGGCAGCTGACAAAAGTTGCAAAATCCTCAGCGCTTGTTCTCGTGGATGACTTCAACTTCCCAGTTATATCCTGGAAGCACAACACAGCCCAGAGAAAGCAGTCTAGGAGGTTTCTGGAGAGCGTGGAAGATAGCTTCATGACGCAGCTGGTTAGTGAGCCTACCAGGGGAGGTGCCCTGCTAGACCTTCTCTTCACAAGCAGAGAAGGACTGGTGGGAGATGTGGTGGTTGGAAACTGTCTTGGGCAGAGTGACCATGAAATGGTAGAGTTCTCCATTCTTGGAGAAGCCAGGAAAGGGACCAGTAAAATCGCTGTCTTGGACTTCCAGAGGGCCGACTTTGAACTGTTCGGGACACTGGTTGGCAGAGTCCCTTGGGAGGCGGTTCTGAAGGGCAGAGGAGTCCAGGAAGGCTGGGTGCTCTTCAAGAAGGAAATCTCAATGGTGCAGAAGTGGTCTGTCCCCACGTGCCCAAAGATGAGCTAGCAGGGAAGAAGACCAGCCTGGCTGAACAGAGAATTGTGGCTTCAGTTTAGCAGGAAGAAGTGGGTTTACAATCTTTGGAAAAGAGGGTGGGCCACTCGGGAGGACTATAAGGATGTTGTGAGTCAGTGCAGGGACAAAATTAGAAAGGCCAACGCTCATCTGGAGCTCAATCTGGCTACTACCATTAAAGACAACAAAAAATGTTTTTACAAATACATTAATGCAAAATGGAGGACTAAGGAGAATCTCCAGCATTTACTGGATGTAGGGGGGAATTTAGTTACAAAAAATGAGGAAAAGGTGGAATTGCTTAATGCCTTCTTTGGCTCAGACAAAGAAGGCATTAAGCAATTTTAGCAGCAAAACCAGTTGCTCCCTGGATACCCAGTACCCTGACCTGGTGGAAGAGGATGGGGAGCAGAATGTGGCCCTCACTATCCATGAGGAAATGGTTGGCAACCTGCTACGGCACTTGGATGTATGCAAGTTGATGGGGCCAGATGGGATCCACCCGAGAATACTGAGAGAACTGGCAGAGGAGCTGGCCAAGCCTCTTACCATCATTTATCAATAGTCCTGGCTATCGGGGGAGGTCCCAGTCAACTGGTGGCTAGCAAATGTGATGCCCATCTACAGGAAGGGCCGGAGGGCAGACCCAGGAACTATAGGCCTGTCAGTTTGACCTCAGTGCCAGGGAAACTCATGGAGCAGATTATCTTGAGTGTCATCACGCAGCACTTACAGGGCAACCAGGTGATCAGGCCCAGTCAGCATGGGTTTATGAAAGGCAGGTCCTGCTTGATGAACCTGATCTCCTTCTATGACAAAGTGATGCGCTTGGTGGATGAGGGAAAGGCTGTGGATGTGGTCTACCTTGACTTCAGCAAGGCTTTTGACACCGTTTCCCACAGCATTCTCCTCAAGAAACTGGCTGCTCATGGCTTGGACTGGCGTACGCTTTGTTGGGTTAGAAACTGGCTGGATAGCTGGGCCCAAAGAGTCGTGGTGAATGGAGTCAAATCCAGCTGGAGGCCAGTCACTAGTGGCATTCCCCAGGGCTCAGTACTGTGGCCAGTCCTCTTTAATATCTTTATCGATGATCTGGA
This sequence comes from Aythya marila, assembly GCF_965140915.1. Taxonomy (NCBI): domain Eukaryota; kingdom Metazoa; phylum Chordata; class Aves; order Anseriformes; family Anatidae; genus Aythya; species Aythya marila. The sequence goes on along the minus strand of NC_139045.1, from coordinate 29,186,862 downwards.
TGAGGGGATCGAGTGCACCCTCAGTAAGTTCACAGATGACACCAAGTTAGGTGCATGTGTCCATCTGCTCGAGAGTAGGAAGGCTCTGCAGGAGGATCTGGATAGGCTGGACCAATGGGCTGAGGTCAACTGTATGAAGTTCAACAAGGCCAAGTGCCGTGTCCTGCGCCTGGGGCGCAATAACCCCAAGCAGAGCTACAGGCTGGGAGATGAGTTGTTGGAAAGCTGCCTGGCAGAGAAGGACCTGGGAGTATTGGTGGATAGTCGGCTGAATATGAGCCAGCAGTGTGCTCAGGTGGCCAAGAAGGCCAACAGCATCCTGGCTTGCATAAGAAGCAATGTGGCCAGCAGGTCTAGGGAAGTGATTGTCCCCCTGTACTCGGCTCTGGTGAGGCCGCACCTCCAGTACTGTGTTCAGTTTTGGGCCCCTTGCTACAAGAAGGACATTGAGGTGCTCGAGCGAGTCCAGAGAAGGATGACGAAGCTGGTGAGGGGTCTGGAGAACAAGTCCTATAAGGAGCAGCTGAGGGAGCTGGGTTTGTTCAGCCTGGAGAAAAGGAGGCTCAGGGGCGACCTTATCGCTCTTTATAAAAGTACATTAAAGGAGGCTGTAGTGAGGTGGGAGTTGGTCTGTTCTCACACGTGCCTTGTGACAGGACGAGTGGGAACGGGCTAAAGTTGCACCAGGGGTGTTTTAGGTTGGATATTAGGAAGAACTTCTTTACTGAGAGGGTTGTGAGGCATTGGAATGGGCTGCCCAGGGAAGTGGTAGAGTCACTATCCCTGGAGGTCTTTAAAAGACGTTTAGATGTTGAACGTAGTGATATGGTTTAGTGGAGGACTTGTTAGTGTTAGGTCAGAGGTTGGATTCGATGATCTTGAGGTCTCTTCCAACCTAGACAATTCTGTGATTCTGTGATTCTGTATTGCAAAAGTAGAGTTAGACCTACACAGAAATTGTGTAGGTTGGATCCACAGGCTAGCTTAGTACTAGCAACAAAAAATGGTTGCATCATCCTCTTGGAGTACTTGGGACTCCATTGCATTACAGGGTTAAACAGGAATGTACAGGCAGCATTATTTTACTACTGGTAGGTACTTTTTGAAATGAAAGTCCCGTTTAACCTGAGGTGGAAACCTATGTGTATACGTGAGAAATATAACTCTTTTTGTTCCACAAGCCAGCATTGCACTAAAAACATGACCGTGAAATGGTCAAGCATTTCAGTAATATTTATACTTCCATTGGCTCTCGATTTCTGTGTTACATTATTTGACCATCAACCTTTTTTTTAAACAATATAACACATAATCAAAGCAGGGTCCTAAGATAAAAGTGAAGAAAAGCACTAGAATCTCCACCTTTTTTTTTTTTTTTCTTTCTTTCCTTCTTTCTTTCTTTTTTTTTTTTTTTTTTTTAAACAGGCGTAGTCTTTGATCATTTTCCATTTGATCAAAGTGTGCTTTGATGTTTTTTTGAAGAAGTATGAAATTACTAGAATAAAAATATAGAATTTGATTCACAGTTTTATCTAAGGAAAATAAATGAAAGAGCTGGACTGGTAGTTTGTAGTAGGTAAGGCTGAAGTTGTACAAATAAGTGGAGGGGAAAAAAAAAAAAACATAAATAAAAAGGAAGATAATGTATTTATAAAGAAAAGTAGAAACTGGGAAAGCAAGCTAAATATAAAACATATTTCTTCCAGAAAATGTGTCACTAACTGCCAATCAAAATGCAATCAATGTTCTTTTGGAAAGAAATGTATACTTATGAACATCAAAGTGCAAAATATATTGCTGATCCATGCCTGAACATTTACCACAGCTGGAATAATTTCATTGTAAAGAATGCAAGAAAAAGAGGAAGAAAAGGCTAGGGGAAAACAAACAAACAAAACAAACAAACAAACAAACAAAAAAAAAAAAAACAAAAAAAAACACACAACAAACACAAAAGGTATATTTTCAGCCTTCTGTGTTGCTTTTACAGTTTCATATTCAGTAAGATGTTTTGTTGTTGGGTGATGACTAGACTGGAAATTAGAACTGCTTTAGGTAAAGTTCAAACTTTTTTTTTTTGAAGTCATCAAAATGAATGCCTAGTATGTCTGTAATTTTGCATTGAACTCATAGTTTTCTGGCCTGGAATATGACCTTTGTTCACATTCAGTGATAAAAATTTCGTACATCTTTAACATTCTGTTCTTTGTTTTGAGAGTTTTTTCCTTCTATGGTTCTGATGGCAGCGTTCTGGTTTCTTTGCAGGCCTAGTTTTCCATTGTCATAGATTTGATCTTAAAATGTTCCAGCTGATTCCTTTTATGGCTATGCTTTCTAAAGAGTGAAACTTGCTTTTTATTCTGTAGTTAAAAACAACAAAAAACACCACGACCAAACAAATCAAACAACCCCACCTCATGAACAAACAAAACAACAAAAACTTAAGCAGCCAAACTTTAGGAAGATGAACTAAATAGAACAATAAATAGTAAGTGCAGAATAGTAGATTGACATCAAAAGAAGTACGACCAGCAGGTCAAGAGAGGTGATTCTGCCCCTCTACTCTGATCTCATGAGACCCCATCTGGAGTACTGTGTTCAGCTCTAGGGCACCCAACAGGACATAGACCTATCAGAATCAGTCCAGAGGAGGGCCATGAAGATGATCAAGGGGCTAGAACACTTTTCCTATGAAGGCAGGCTGAAGGAATTGTGGTTGATCAGCCTGCAGAAGAGAAGGCTCCAGGGAGACCACATAGGTCTTCTAGTACCTAAAGGGGGCCTACAGGAAAGCTGGGGAGGGACTCTGTCAGGGAGTGTAGTGATCAGACAAAGAGTAATGGCTTTAAACTAAAATAAGGTAGTTTAAGATTAGATATTAGGAAGAAATTCTTTATTGTGAAGTGTGCTGAGGCACTAGAACAGATGGCCTAGAGAAGCTGTGGATGCCCCATCCCTGGAATTGTTCAAGACCAGGTTGGATCGGCCTTTGGGTGACCTGCTCTTGTGAAAGGTGTCCCTGCCCATGGCAGGGGAGTTGGAATTAGATGATCTTTAAGGTCCCTTCCAACCCAAACCATTCTATGATTCTATTACATAGCAGAAAAATAATACACAGAACAAATAATGCAATACTTTTATAGATAATATTTGTTACCTATTTCTGGGTACTGTAGTGGCATATGATAACTACTTTTGCTAGTTTTTACTGGAAAACCATACGTAAAGATTTGTATATGAAAAGAGTTTTTGCAAGAAAACAGATCCACCTGACATTTCAAATGGCTAAAGAAAACTAGTAAAACTGGAGACCTTCTGCAATGAGATTTTACATGAAAAATTATTGAGTATTTTATTTGAAATTAAAATCATAGGAAAACATAAACACGAAGATTTTAACTTGAAGTACAAATATAGTACCATATAAATGTACTCAGTATCACTAGGGCTTTTTAATGGTAATATGTTGGATATGCTTAGATTCTGGTGCAAATCCCATTGGAATTTTCTTCCAGTTACTTCAAAGGATTCAAGCTAGTTTATAAGCCTCTGGCTTACATCATACCTGCTCTGATAAAGGAAAAACTTAGCCTAGACAGATCCCTTCTTCAGGCTGAAGGAACAGATGAGAGAAATCCTGGGCCTAGGGAACCTGCTGAAAGCCTATAAGACAGGAATACCAAGTGTTTGCAAAACTAGTTGCTATACTTACAGATGTAGCAAGCAGTTTTCTTTACATGTTTTGTGAATGACAGATGTTTCCAAGGGATTCACATATCTATAAATGATTTATTGTGGTATTCTGGTCACTCTAATAAGGTAACAAGAATAACATGCATATTCCCCCATACATCTCCTAAATTGCTTTCATTTTTTTTTTTTCTGTTACAGAAAACCTATGTAAGAATGGTTTCCATATTCCTATTTCAAAACATTTTTTTTTCTGTTTAGAAACTCATTACTACTTCTGTGAAAGAAATTTATTTTTTTGTGAAGCAAAACTTGTAGTGCCTCAAGCTTGCAGTCAGATCACTATTCTTGCAGCTGTGTTTATAGAAAGCAACACTGATGCTATTGCTGTCAAGTTGAACCTAACTTTTTTTTTTTTCTGAAATGTATCTGTAAATGTGCCCACTACTTGCCTTTCCTACTGTATTTGACATTATCATGGTGCCACATTCAAAAAGTTCCAGTATCTTATTACTGTCCACTACAATTTATCAAGCACACTGAAATGAGAAGCATAAGACAGAAAGTTCTTGATGCCCTTGAGCTGGTGAGAAGTGAAATTCAGTCATCTGAAATTCAAACTGCAGTTGTAGCTGGATATTACAGTGTCATTTGGTGATTTTGTTTTTAAGCAGGGAATTATTTTGCATATATTTTGGTCCATGAGCACAGAAATCACATTAAGTCTGGAAAATGAAGAAAGGTCCTTATACATTCTGAATGAAGATAAACGTGTTTAATTCAGCACATTATATTTACCCTGACATAAGTATTGGTGGTGGTGAAAACTCCACAAAACTCATTCTATCTCTTGGTCTTTGGGTCTCTGAGCAATCACAGACTAATTCCTTGAAAGTGGGCTGGACACAGAAGCAGGACTTCCTGTGGTTAGTCGTAGGAGCAAGTAAGTATGATCTTTGCCATTTTGCTTCAGTGCTCTGTGTTCGTTTTGATGGTGGGTAGGGCATGTAAAAATGGATGAAGCTAACAGCATTGAATGCTCTAAAATTGGTTGTATACATTCTGTGCTGAAAGAGAAAATGCATGTTTTTCAGCCCCTATGTTAATGAACTGTCTAGGGGCAACACACTAATTTATCATTGAGAAACATGAAGCTCCAGCAATAAGTAAAGCATGAAGCAATAAGTAAAGCATTAGGACTCCAGGCATGATCAGGTAAGTGCTTCAGAGCCTGATATGCTGATTTTAAAAGTTCAGCTTAGACATGTAATTGATTGTGTGATTCTGCTGCAGTACAAAATTAAATGGGCTCACTAAAATGTCCTCTGTTTTAAAAAAAAAAAAAAAAAAAAAAAAAAAAAAAAAGTGCATTCCATATTTTGGAGATACAGGGGTCCCTTGCTTTATTTAAGGAAAAAGGTTGTGGCTTATCCCGTGCAAGTAGGTGTATGGGGATTTATTTTTCTTCTGGGCAGGACACCTAAGAAAGACATTGCAGAGCATTTGATGACTGAGTTGTCTTTCCTTTCCTTTCACCTTAGTATATGGCTGAATGGAGAATTAACTCCAACAAACAAAGCTGATATACAGAAACTAGAAAAGTAGAGCAAGAAACAGAGCAAGTTGGAAAAAAAAAAAAAAAAAAAAAAAAAAAAAAGCAGGTTAATTTCCCCCTGGAGTGTAAAAAGATGTAGGGACATAACTGTGCCCTTACATAATTTTCTTCCTGCTCTGTTCCCATGGTATTACAGCTTTTTGCTCTCTTGGTACTGACTGCCAGAGAACTTTCAGGCTGACCCTACATTACTGAATCTCAGTGAGAGACTTATTCTTTATAACTGAAATCTGCACACTTCCAACTGAAGTGTGTATCCATAAATGAATCACAATAAAATAAAAATAATTCAAACATTTTTAAGATGTGTATAATTTGAAGCTCAGAATGAGTATAATAAAATTGTGGGTCTCTTTAGGAAAGAAAACACCCAGATGGAATCACCGTCTACACTCCATATGGCACTCAATCCCTCTGCTCTGCATCTTGCTGTGCTCACAATGTAATCCATATGGACATTGCTTAATTGGTTTCTTATTCTGGCAACATTTACTATCTCTGTTCATATCTTCCCATGAAACATCTACTTATTGCTGAAAGAATGCGTTATTATGTGTTGATTTTCTAGATTGTTAGAAATATAAAAGCATTAATTTCTTTCTGTATCTTTCAGTGCTGTGGCTTTGCCCATTGCTGATGAGGCTGAGAATATTCGTGCACATCCAAGATGTGCAGTTTCAGCCAACTTGTGAGTGCTCATATGCACGCCCTAACCATAATTATGTGTGTGCTTCTCTATTCAAACAGAGGGCTCCTAGGATGTGCAAGCAAAAAAACAGAGGGCCAGGAAGCTGTATGAAGGCCCTGGAGGTGCACCAAGTTTCTCCATGAGTTTCTCCAGCTTTGAATGATGTGAAGATTTTAAGGGCAGCTCTGAGATTGCTTGTGGGACAACTGAAAATTTCACAGATGAAAGAAATGAAGGACAAAAGGAAAGACAACTGTCACTTTGCTGAGGTTTCCAGTTTACAAGGTAAATTAGCATAGCCCATGCACTGCAAGCTGAATGAGTGTGATCTGACTTTAAGGCCAATGGCACGCTTACAGTGACTGATCCCAAATCATACAAATTCCTGTTTAATGCTAACTACATCAATGTATAAAAAACAAACCAAACAAACAAACAACAAAAAACCCCCACACCTATACAACTCATAAAATGTTGGCTCAGTGTGTATTAGTGATCCCGAAATAATATCCTTGTGTTCCTCAGAAATGGGGCAACTCTAACATACGCATTTTGCAGTTGTCTTGAGTGCTGTGTTTGGGTTTGATTATCCTGTCTCTAGAAAAAGTAATCCAGAGGATACAGTGCTGTATGATGAAATATCATAGGAATATGATGTATAATATGGAGATATTATATGATAATATGGAGGGAAATGGAAAAGGTAAAGATATGGAAAAAGAGGTAGGGAGAAATTACAGTAAAGACTATATGGTAGAGTTGTAAAAGGATAAAGAGAAGGAAAAGAATATTTTAATTTACCTTTCATTATACAGTAAAAGCTCTAGTTCAGTGATATAGAAGCAATATGCTTAAAGCTACAGTAAACACTTTGTACACATTGCAATTAACCCACAGAACTCTGTCATTCTGTCATTAAGTGTTTCTATTGTAAATAGATTTGTGGGGTTCAGAAATGAATCAAATATTTATAGTAAGAGTGGAAACATTCAGAAATTTGTTAGACATATATATTATTTATATCTATGGATAATTTATATTTATATATGAAAACATCTATCTATATCTTGTAGCTATTTAGCTAGCTGCTGGCCACTAAAACCTGTCCTGTCATATTTATACATTTTATATACATAAAATTTGTGTACAATTTATACATTTATGTTTATGCATTTATACATATATATTCCCTAACAAGAACAAACAACCACCCTGAGAGTTTTCTTGCATCTTTCTGAAGCTGTGCATAGTATTAGGGAGCATAAGGGAAGCCTTGGGACTGGTGACTCAGGAACTGAAAATTCATAAAATAGAGGCATGCAGAGAAAGAAAACAGCAACTTTTTTCTTTTTCTTTTTTTTTTTTTTTTTTTTTTTGGCGGGGGGGAGGGGAGAGGCATGCAGCATCTCTTCTATATAGCATAGCTTATAAAAAGGAAAATGTGTGATAAAATATACCCTATTATATACTTCATTTTTATTAATGTCACGACACCTGATAAACTCAAGCTGTTGATTGTGTCTTTTTTGATGGCAAGCTATAACTGTTTCTTTTTATTCTCCTTGCCCTTCCCCTCTGACTCTAAGAGTAGTTTAAACAGTTTACCACTATAATCCATGTGATATTTTCTCACTATATTTGTTTTCAGGTATATTGTATTCACCTGTAGATTTACTGATGTAAATGTTTTTTTTTTTCAGGCTCCAGACTTGTTTATACTGTACAAACTCCTGCATGTACCTTGGCAGCCTGCATGTATCAACATTGCTACTATATAAGAGAATCACAGAGCAAGTTAAGGTTGGCAGGGCTCTTTGGAGATTGTCTACTCTGAACTCCTGCTCAAAATAGGCTGAGAGAGAGCAGGTTGGTTAGGGCAGTGTCCAGTCAGGTTTTGAGTATCTCCAGGGACAGAGACTCTACAAACTCTCTAGGAAACTGGTGCAGGTGCTCAGTCACCCTCACAGTATTTTTTTTTCTTGTGTTTAAACAGAATTTTTCTGTATTTTAGTTTGTGCTCATTGCCTCTTATCATTTGGTTCCACGGAGAAAAGTCTGGCTCTGTCTTCTTTACTCCCCCCATCAGATATTTATATATACATTGAAGATCACCCCTGAGCAATTTCTTCTCCAGAATAATCAGTCACAGCTCTCTCAGCCTCTCCTCGAAAGACTGAAGCTCCAGTCTTTCAGTCATCTTTGCAGTCCGTTGCTGGGCCCACTCCAGTATGTCTGTCTTGTACTGGGGAGCCCAAACCTAGACACATCACTCCAGAGGCATCTTGCTAGGGTTGAGCAGAAGGGAAGGATCATATCCTGCGGCCTGCTGGCCTCCTAACACAGTCCAAGAGGCTGTTGGCCTTCTGTGCCATAAGGGCACATGGGCCTGGGCCTCATGTTCGCCTTGTTGTCTGCCAGGACCCACAGGCTCTTTTTGACAAGGCTGCTTTCCAGCCTGTTAGCATGCAGCATGTACAGGTGCATGGAGTTATTCCTCTGCAGGTGCAGAGGGGCAGGTCTTTGTTTTTCCCTTTGTTGTATTTCATGAGATTTCTCTGTTCCCCCTGATGGTTGGGGTGCAACACTGGTGTGTCTTGGATTGCTGGTGTGCTTTTGTGTTGTCTCATCAACAAATACTCTGATTGTTCAAGTCCCTCATGAGGACATGAGCCTGCAAATGTGAGACTACTCCAAGTTGTCTGAAGAAGGTCTCACCTACTTTATCAGGCAGTCTGCAGCAGGCACACACACCATAACCCACTTTGGTCTGCCTTCTATTCCTGACCCACAAATTGTCAGCTGCCTCATCATCCATCTCAGGGCAGATCTCTATGGATTCCTGCTTCTCTCACATGAAGGCTGACCCTCCCTTCTTGCTGTCCCATCCTGTCCGTCCTGAAGTGGAATCTGTATCTATCTACTGCAGCACTTTACTTGTGTGAATTATCCCACCCTGCCTCTGTGGTAAGTTCATAGCCTTGCAACTGCACACTGACATCTAATTTCTCATTTGCTCCCCATGCTGCACACTTTATTGTACAGTCACTTCAGAGAGACACCCAGCTGTGCTCATTTCCCAGAAAAGGTACAAGTGCCTTCCTCATGATACGTTCTTTTCTTGAAGGCACTCCCTTATTTCTGTACTTACACTTGAAATGGACCTCTTTCAGCCCTGATTTCTTGATCATGAGGATACTCCAGTTCACATCACCCTTCAATATTTGTTTGCCAACATGGTTTGCTTGTGAGTTGTTGTCTCTCTCCCTTGTTCCTACTTTAAAGGTCACCTCTCTAATTTGCACAGCCTGTCAGCAAAAATAGTTTTGACCCACTTGTTAAGGGGGACCCTGTCTGTTCTCAGAAGTCATCAATTTTTGAAGAGAGTCTCAAAGTAAAATAAATAAATAAATAATCCTTATTTCCAACACCTGCTACTCAACTGGTTGTTGGTCTCACAACATCTGTGGGTCACCAGCAGGCTGAGGAGAAAACTCTCTGTGTCTCATGCTCTTGATTGTCACCCCCAGCACCATATAGTATAGTCACACTTGATATGCTTCAGGTTTTTTCTGGCATGTGAAGAGCAGCAGAGATAACTGTCCAAGGCTCAAGCCTCATCAGTCTTTTTGCAATGTTTGAGCCCCTGCAAGGGGCTGCTGGCGATTGTGCCCTGCAGTGTGTCACCACCACTGCTGAGCAGAACATATAATGTCCTCAGCAGAGTTTCAGGTTGTCCCCTGCCACACCACCTCCCGTGTGCCCTTCTGCATGAATTGATGCCTCTATTAGCTGCCTCTGTTATATGCAACATTATATGCAATAATCCACCACTAGACTAAATGAATTGCAAGTCTGAGCTAGCAAGTTCCTGGATATTATCTTTGTAATTCTGCAAAAGTATTTTTCCTCTCCTTGATTACAGTGTCAGAATAATTTTTTTTATTGTTGCACAGCAGGGAACTGTATTGTTTATTCAGTAATAAGTTAGATCTGGAGAAAGAAAAGAGTGAGGGCAGGAATGGGTACAATGATCTTAAATATAAGCAGAATATCTGACTTGCAAGACCCTGATCATACCCAAAAGCATGTATTAACCCGTTTCATACTCAGGGAGGTGTGGCAGAGAACAGTCAAAAAGGGGACCACAAAAACAAATAATACAATTTTTAAAGCTTTTTTTAAATTTTTTTTTTATTTAACTTTTCCTAGGCCATATAGACTCACGTTCTAGTGTGTAGAGAGTTATTCTTTGTAGTAGTTTCGGATGGAGAGGCAAAGATCTCACTTCCAAGTGGAGAAAAGAGAATAGCCTTTAAAATGGCATTTTGCCGCAGGCACTAGGAAGCATTTATACTCACTGATTTTCATGAGTAATGCTACAATTTGTTATTGTAGCAAACCCTTCTGTCATTGTTCTCTACACTTGTATTTTTAGCATCTGAATAATAAGTAATATATAAACATAATAATGTATGAATAGCTGAATAGCTACCAAACGAGAAATCTTTCCAAAACCAACCAAACAAACAAACAAAAGACCCACCTCGTTATCACTGAGGAATAGAGAGCTACCTTTTTATTTTCAGGTATGCTTAGGCTCTTTTATTTGAGTTAAGTCTTCTTTATTCTGGTTAATGCATCATGGTTCCAGACGTCTTTGAAATAGAATTTAGACATTGGTCTTAATGAAAGCACTGTTGGACCCTGAGTTTTTCAAATATTCTGGAAAAACTCACTCCTCACCATGAATACCCAAGATGTTTTGGACAATATTTTTATACCTTGGGTAATTTATTGAGTTTGCAGTAAAATCAGTAGATAATAGCAAGTCTAGTATTTGGTATTTGGTGCAACATAGCTCTTGCCAGTACAGTTTGATAGGTTCCATATTTATGCCTCTGACAAAGTAATGAAAAGTAAGCCTCTAGATGTAGTTGTTCACCTAAGCGCTAGGTAGAACCTTGACCTAAAGATGACTCCCATAATATAAGAAAGCACTGATTATCTTATGACCTTTGAGTTTGTTGACTTTATATGAAGCTGCACTGTTTTTTTTCTTTTTTTCTTTTATTTTTTCCTCACAGGTTTTCAGAGCACCAAAACTTTTCACTGATTACTTCATTGTTGTGTTTTTTGTTTGTTTGTTTGTTTGTTTGTTTTTGTTTGTTTGTTTGTTTGTTTTAAAAAAAAGACTTCAGACAACAGGAAGGATAAATAGTGTTGAAGCCCATGTGTCTGGTATTCATGACAAATACTGAAAAATTTATGCGGAAGCACTGTGTGTATCGTAAGTTCACTTTATCATCTCTTGTACATGCAAAGGGAATGCCTTGTTGCTTAAGGCACACTATACTGGTGCTTTGTCTGCTTCATTGCAAAAATCTAAATATAGTACAAATGTTAACAGGTCACAATTCCAATACACACTGCGGTTAGGCACATAATTATGCATATAGAACGGATTGAATGAATAGGTCAGAAATTAATCTGAGATAGGATTTTTGTTTTAATATCTGCAAGTAGTTCTAATCACTGATTTTCAGGCTGTAAAAGGGTTTAAGTGGATGTGGAAAGGTTGTGCAGTCGCCCTATGTGGAGATATTCAAAAGCTGCCTGGTCACGATCCTGGGCAACCTGCTCTAGGTGACTCTGTTTGAACAGGAGGGTTGGACAAGATGACCCCCACAGGTCCCTTCCAACCTCAACTGTTCTGTGATTCTGTGAAAATATGTCAGTGGAATTATGTTTTGTTGTTTGTTTGTTTGTTTGTTTTCCCTCACAGCTGTTAAGAGCATCAGGCATGAATGCAGAGGCTGTTTTCACTTCAGGTTCTTTTGTGAGCCATTTGAAAAGCTGGGCAGGGTTCTGTACACATATAAGGCCTACCACAATCAAGTGGTAGTAACAATCGTTCCACGTTTGCTAAAGTGTGATAGAAGTCTAACCTCCATGAGGCATCATACATACAGTAGGCATTCTCTGCAACCTTAAAACAGTTTGCATAGCACAATAAAATAAAATTAAGAAATTCTGAGTTTGATGTGAATTTGGCAACAATTCAGATGTTTCTCAATAGTGTGAGTTGTTCATTAGTGTGAAAAATAAGTCTTTATCACGTTTACATTCATCTTAGAAGTATACAATGAGAGAAAATATCAAGAAAACATACAAAAGCTGTCTGTGTAACAACACAATAGCAGTTAAGAAATATAATAGAATGAACACAACGAACTAGAATTATACTAATTAGAATGAGTTGTTGTGTCCATTAAAACAGTTGGTTATAAGCTATGGGTTACGTATTCTAGAGAGCAAAGACAACTGGGCAAAGGGCAGATAACCTTTCTGTCTGCCAGAGTGGTCTTATGTTCACTGGTCACCCGAGTTGAACATTTTACCAAATATTTAAGCACCTAAATACATGGTTCAACTATTGAGAATGGAAAGCTCTTATCCCTCTCACTGGTAATAACAATCCTTTTGAAAAAGATTGTTTTAACTTTTTACACAGGACAAGAGACTCAAAAAAATTAGTCATTGAGTGTCGTGTTCTACAGCTGTAGGCAAGCATTAAATACAATGTTTTCTATTCTCTTTTAGCAAGCCATTATGGCTGCCATCTCATATTTTCAGCATGAAGCAGTGAAAAAAAACAAACAAACAAAAAAAAAAACACAGGAAGAAATAAAAGAAAAAAAACATTTAATAAACTTAAACATTTTTTCCCCACTTCTATTACTTAAACAAAATCAGCATATTTTATTTGCATAGCTTCAGAAAATCTTGGACCAGCTGTTGTGTTTTTGTACTAATCTGTCAAACTTAAACTCACTGACTTTAGAGGTATTAGTTGGAATTACAGCAGTATTGCTCAATTCATAGTTCAGACTACTGCTGTGATACTATTAGAATATTTTTGTCTGCAGTTTGGGAAATAGGCCATGTTCCACAGTGTATCACAAGGACTTTCCAATACATTATGATACTTTCACTTCTACTTGCAGTTCTTGAGGAAAAGATAAAGACAGAGAAATGGTCTGAAAGTCAGACTAGAGAAGCTTGTCCTACTTTAGCTAGTAGTACTTAATATAGAGTTTGCAGTTTTCTGAATTATTTTCCACACTTTAGCACTGAAAACTTCATTAAAGTGTTTTGCTGCCTATAGAAGGAACTTTCAGTCTATTTTATTTGAAATTTAACTGAAGCGTATGGTTTTCCTTTCTTCTCTTTCATGGCCAGTTAATTTTCCTGATAAACCCAATCAATTCTGTAACCACTAACCAATGTTACTCCATTAGACCAGGAGTTAGAAGGTGTTCCCAAGCCATGTCTCTGTGAACTCTGCTAATAAAATGTTCTTTCTCAACACTGATGAGGGCCAGTTGGTTCAGGGACTTCTGTTCATTAAAGCAAAGCAAAATTTAGTAATTTTGCACACAAACTACAGAGCATTTACTCCTTATCAGGGAGTGAGGTGGTAGGAGAAGGAGTAATGACTTTAAACTAAAAACAGATATCTTAAACTAAAATAAGATATCTTAGACTAGATATTAGGAATAAATTTACTGTGGAGGTGGTGAGGCACTGGAACAGATTGCCCAGAGAATCTGTGGATGTCCCATCCCTGAAAAAGTGCAAGACCACGTTGGATGGGGCTTTGAGCAACCTGGTCTAGTTAGAGGTGTCCCTGCCCATGGCAGGATGTTGGAACTAGATGATCTTTAAGGTCCTTTCCAAGCCAAACTATTCCATGATACTATGTGTGTTCAAACGTAACTACCAGCTTTTTGAGAATAGCTGTGTGTTGCATGACATGGTACGGCGTGTAGCACTTCCTGCTGCCAAACTGGACTCTGAGGACTGCTCCAAGGCTGGTGTGAACTTGTTAATAGTTCCCAGAGGTCTGTTCCAAGACAGGGTTTGGCATAATGAGAGGACTTGTGCTGTATACATCAATCTTCATCAGAAGATTAGAAGGCAGGATGGCTGAAGGTGATGCCAGAGAAAATGGTGCAAGTTTCACTTTGCTGGTAATGTGCGAAGTTCCTCAAAGGAGAAAAAGAGAAACTGCATTTCCTATTAACATTCAAAATCACAGAAAGATTTACAAAGAAAGACAGAGATTGACTTTAGGATTGCAAATAGTATTGACTTAAGGATTGGTCATAGCTGCCAGATAATTACAGAGGCTGAAGTAACACCACGAATTAAGGAAGAAATATGAGCTATTTGGAGAGGAATTGCACCTCCTTTCCCTCCAAGGTAATAATTTTTGTAAAGAAATAAAGCGACACAGATGAAGTGTTCTATGCAGGAGTGACAGTTGTGAATTTTCATGGAAAACATTTTGTGCTTTTTATTTTTATTTTATTATTATATATATATATTTTAATACCTAAACATCAAAGCCCAAGAACTTCTATTTGATGTGTATGTCATGTTTGGGTGGCCCATAACTTGTGAAGTGTTGAGAGGAGCAGAGACTCAGACTAGCCTAGTACTTTAATGCTCTGATGCTCATATTATTTACTTGATAGGTGAGAGAATCACATTTGGAATGCCTTACTCACAATAGATGCTTAAATCCATTAAATTTGTTTCAAGTAATGCTTCTGTTAGGCTACTTATCATCACAGAGTAAAATCTACTTACTCAACTTTTTGGGAGATTTCCCACATTTTGTAAGTAATTCAATATGTGATAAAACCCTGAACTTTCCTGGCTTAAACTTCCAGATTCCTCATACCAGATGGAGCAACTGCAGTCTTACTAACCCCTCTTCTTATTCTTGTCCCTCTCTTTTTCCTCACTTCTTTTTTTTTGAAAGTTTCACTTAATGGAGAGTGAAAGTAATTGTAAATCATACAAATGATTTATGAACTTGATCCGTCATGACAGATTTTTTTTATTGTCATTATTATTTTTTTGTATATTCAAGTATCCCTTGATCTGTAAGGTGGATTTTTTCTTTGAATCTCTGTTCAAAATATTTATCCAGGAATTGTATGGCCCAAGAGCTATGTGATGAAATGGGTGGAGACATCAGTGGAACATCTTCAAATTAATGACGGTTTACAAATTTCCTGATCTAGAGGTGGCATCTGAATAAAGAGATTTATAATATCTCACAGGTGAATTTTGTACAGACAGTTTCAGTGACTCTAGAATTCCTAAGGATTATCCAAACTTTCAGGTAAATGAGAAATTTCTACTGATCTTGAGATAATTAATACATAGAAATTTAGTCCAGAGCTTATTGAAAAGTGATTAAGTTTAGAGAATTGTTATCTCAAGTCAGGTACAATACGAATAATTTTCTTCATTAATCATTTTTACAAATTCTGATTTCTCTGTGGTTCAGTAATGCATGCACCTTTGTTTGCTTAGTTTTTCCCTGAAAATTCATGCAAATTTTTTGTTCATACAAATGTTTGCAAAGAGCTTTTATGCATGTGAATAATGTTACTGGCAAACAGGGGTATTCATCCTAGTTAGCTCTCCTATACAAAAAAGTTTTATGCCTATGAATTAGGGCATGGAAGTCAGAGAGAGACAAGGGATATTTTAAAATATAACAAATAAATTGGCATGAACTAACATGAGCAGAAAAGTTGGAATCATTGTCCTATAATAACAATAAAGAATCACTAAAAGAGCTGTTTTCTGCTACCAGGAACTAATATTTTAGTTTGAGGAAAACAATACTACTCTGAAGCATTTGGTTGGTTAGCTAAACCTTGATTCCTTGGAAGGTGATGGAACAACTAATCCTGGAAACCATTTCCAGACACATGAAGGACAAGAACAGAAGCAGTCAGCATGGATTCAACAAGGGGAATCCATGTTTGGCATAACTAATAACCTTTTATAATGAAATAGCTGGCTTGCTAGATGAGGGGAAAGCAGTGGTTATTGTTTGCCTATACTTCAGTAATGTTTTTGCCACTGTCTCCCATAAGATCCTCATAGAGAAGCTGTTGAAGTATGAGCTTGATGATCAGACGGTGATGTTAACTGAAAACTGTCTGAAAAGCTGGGCCCAGAGGATGGTGAACAATAACACAAAGTCTAGTTGGAGGCCAGTAATTAACAGTGTTCCCTAGGACCCAGTACTGGATCCAATCCTGTTCAACATCTTCATTAATAATCTGATTAATTGCTGGTGACACACAACTGGAAGGAGCACCCTGGGGGTGTTCAAGGAAAGGTTGGGCCTGCCACTTAGGGACATGGTTTAGTGGGTGACATTGGTAGTAGGGTGATGATTAGACCAGGTGATCTTGAAAGTCTCATCCAACCTTAATGATTCTATGATTCTATATGTCAGAGGGACCTCAACAGGCTGGAGAAATGGGCTGACAGGAACCTCAGGAAGTTCAACATGGGAAAGTGCAAAGTTGCGCACCTTGGGAGGAGTTACTCCATGCACAAGCATATGCTGAAAGCTGCCAAGCTGGAAAGCAGCTCAGCAGAAAAGGACTTGGGGGTCTTGATGGGTGCATGACATTCTCTTATAGACAACACAATGTGACTCTTTACCTGCTGTAGATGTTTATAGCAACATCCACAGTTCAGTATATAAGTATTACTGAATTTTATCTATTTATAATAGTTCTTGCTCAGTTCTTGGAATTGCAAAAAATATTGAGATTCCTCACTACTTTAGAATAAGCAAATTAAATAAATTAAATAAAAATGAAATACTTTAACATATAAACCATGTAAAAAGGATTAAACCCTAGGTTTAAAGATCTATGCCTGGTACTGAAATGGGTAATGTCAAGCCAAGGAAAGGGAGGAAAAAGGGTTAACAAGTTGTTTTCTATGACATTAGTCTTCAAGTGTAATGCTTGTGGCATCTGGACACAGACTGTGATTTAGAACTTTTGTGTCATGGCTAATGATATGGTGATCATAACTAAAACATACACTTTAATATTTACTAGCATTGCAGTAATCTTAAATGTCATACGTTATGCCCATATTTCAGACAGGAGAGATCTACAGTATTTCTTAACGTAAGCATGGCTTTTAACACAACTGTAATGCACACAGATGCAGCTGTACATGATTTTTTCTCTGTTTTTCTTAGTTCAGCTGTAGTCCCTTCTATACCAATTGTCTGTTGTGCTGAAAAATATCACTGCTTGCATAAAGGTAGCCCTGTTCTGAAGGGCTAGCACACTGCTTTGTTGTCTAAGTAGGTGTTTTCACTTACTACGAAATCCATACATTTCTACTTAGATATTTAAGCTTACAAATACTGGAACCTTTATCACATGCAATACATTATTCAAAATGAAGGCTTTTGAAAATGAATATTGGAATTTCACACACTTATTGTCACAGTTATGATATTCTCATGCTAGTTCAATTTCTCCATGTTGCAAAATGAATTATGGATAGATTTACATTTCCCAGAGATTCTTCACACATATCTAGGCCTAGATTGTTGATCTCTCTTGAAAATATTGCAACAATTAGTACACTTGAGCACATCTACAGGGTCTTTCAGGCTCCAAATATATTACCTAATTGGCACAGCTCACAGTAAAAATTAATGCAAATTTTTATAACTTTTTTTTTTTTTTGAAAAGTTTACATTTCTTTTAAAGTTGAGGTCAAAGTTTGAGAGGAATTTGACAGGATTCAGCAAAAGTCAGCAGAAAGAGTAAAGTAAGCTGAGACAGCAACACAAAGCAACTTGGCTGTTCAACGGGCAGGGCAAGAAAGTCTGATCTGGCAGCAAAACCGCCTGCCTGAAGTCAGCAGTGGAGTCATACAGTCTTCTGTTAGTTGGTAGCAAAGGGTAGCTGAGCCAGCAAGTCAAGGAGCAGAATAAAGGAAAATAACCAGGCTCCAAAACTCAAGACATCTTTGACCAAAGAAAACAGTAGTCTGGGGTAGTTTTGATAAGACTGTGTAGTAACTTAAGTAGAGGAAAAAGATGATGTGAGACAAGCCTCCCATTAAACGTGCTATAAAAACACAAGGGAACAGAACCTGATGCCTCTCTCTTTGCCTGTGAATTGTGCAATCTGTGTATCTTAAGAACGGGCTCAGACTGACTAGGCATTTATGTTAATTATGTCTGACTTGCCTGCTAATGATCTGGTGGCTCAGTTACTAAAAATGCCAGAGCATATGCCTTTTGCCAAACACAACTACAGCTACATTAACTGTTTTAGCAATATGCAATCAATCTTTTCCTGAATTCCAGCTGAACTGGTATGAAATATTCCTGTTTTCTGCTCTGTTGCAGTTTCTGCTACTTTTTCTTTGGTGTATATCTAGATTTTTTTTTTTATTTTTTTTTTTTGGGGGGGGGGGAGAGGGAAGTGGGAGCTAACTCTGGAAATTCCACCTGTCTGTCTGCTTATTACTAAGAATTAGTTACATGTACATGCACATGTATAATCTGCCTTTTGTTTTTCTCAAAACCTCGTCTTCAGGTTTCACATACTTCACAGAAATTAGTAGTAACCTTTCTGATAGCTGTAGTGTGTTAAAGTTCATGAAATACCTATGTAAAAATGAATGGTAACTGCACTTTATAATGGATTTCATACTTTGAGATCCCTGTTATATCATGCCTTTTTTGTGTCTCTATCAGTTTCTCTTGCTGCACATTACAATTTTTTTCTACTGTCTGCTGTAGTTTTGCTAAATTAAGAATCCACTTTCCTCTGTGAAACACAATTTCAGTGGTGATGTACTGTGCTGAAAAGGTGATGCCCGTAGGTTTAGCAGAGCTAAACCCATCCAACCTCTGTATCCTTTTGAATAACATTTAACTGCTTTCATTTCTTTGTTCATCAAACTGTTCAGTCACATACCTGTAATGTTAAATGCTGAAATACGATCTCACAAAAAAGAAGTTTAAACAGTTCGCAAGAGACACTATCTCTTTGTTCATTTTCATATCAGGACATATCATAGAATGGCTTGGTTTGGAAGGGACCTTAAAGATCATCTAGTTCCAATCCCCCTGTCATGGGCAGAGATGCCATCCACTAGATCAGGTTGCCCAACAGAATCATCACCAGAGCCTCATGAAACTGTGAAACATCACCAGACAAAGACTTCTGGAATGTCATGTTCACTAATACAAATTTAATATACACTATGACATATTACACTATGCCTATTTATTATATTTCAGGTATACACTAACATGTTAGGTTCTCTAAGAATCCACTTTCAAATAAATGTGAATGATAATGTAGCATCAAACTGTTTTAGCCAGTATCTGTAAATATAGACCAATTTTGCAATTTTGTATTAGAATTTCAGGTTCTCTCCTCACTCTTTTGAATTAAACTTGCTTGTAAATGCTTAGTATATTTATTGGCATAACATTTACAGCATGTTTACAACCAATTTCATTTCATTAGCCCTGAAGAGATCGGGCAGTTCGACTAGATCTTTGAAGGTCCCGTCTCACTGAACTATTTTGTTCTGTTTCCACTTTTGATTTTCAGTTCAAGATCACGTTATTCATTATTTCTTCTCTAAGGTATTTTTGATGGGGATTTTAGTGATCTTGTTTTCTAAGTCAAAAGCTAACAACCACATTTCTTTTTCCCATGTTCAGATAGATATCAATATCCAATCTATAATTCAGAAATATTCCCTCTGTGTGTACAGAAAGACTTCAGCCTTCTGTCCCTGATTTCAGCTTCTGGAGATTCAGGATACCTCTAGAAATCCACTTTAGGTTTTCAAACATTTATTCCCTTAATACAGAGCATTGATGTGCTTGTTAAATTGAAAGGTATTGCAAAATGGTTGAATTTATGTCATCTAAACACAGATGTTAAATGTTTTGACTGGTGTTTATTCCCACAGCTAATGATTTTTCTATCCATCACAGCTTCTTGCTATTTTGTAAAGTTTCCTACTTTATTTTGTCTTTCAACTTTCCAAGTCTCCCCTTGTGATAATCTGTTGATCAGGTGTAACTGCATCTCACTTTTCTTCTAGCTTCCTTTTGACAAGTCCTTACTGCTTTTCCTGATTTAGGTTTCTATCATGTAGCTGTCATTCCAGTAGCTTTATATCTTTGATTCCAATCACTATTTGATCTCTTCTAATGGAATCAGTCAGTATGCCATAATTACATGGCTGACTTGCTAAGTGACTGTCAGTCAAACATTCCTCAAATTTAGATAAATGAAAGAAATTCTGTTCTTTGAGAAGAACATATGATAACAATGATGTCCTTTAAAAGTTTCACTTTTCTTAGGAATACATTTTTTTTCCTGCATGCTCAGATAGTCATCCCATTCTCTTTTAGTACCATACTAATAAAGAAACAGATAACTTTAGGTACCGCTATATACAAAAATATCTTTTGTGACTACTTTTAAGTCTAGTTCTTTATGCATGGATTCAAAATTTTGATTGAATATTGACCCTCCAGCATTGCCTGAGAGCTTTGGTACTTCTCACTCTGAGTACCATTTCTCTCTCTGTCTTTATTTCTCTGAAAACTTACTGTTTCAAGAGCTCACTTTGATTTGATGCAATAGCTGTAGAAAGTTTAGTTTTAGAGTGATCACTATGTTAGAAAGATTGCTTATATATGATGTAAATAATATGATAATATTAATAAATATGATGGCAATTCTTTGCTTACATTGCCAACATACTAAATGCTTTCATAAAATGAATGGGGAGGGAAGTAAAACTGACTTCCTGCCAGTGCACTGTACCTCTAATCAGACTTCCCTTGAGATGTTTTTATTTGTTTGTTTGGTTTTGTTTTGTTTTGTTTTGTGTTTTTTTTTTTCTTGTTGTTGTTGTTTGTTTTGTTTTGTTTGTTTGTTTTTTGTTTTTCATAATCCATTAATCCGTCCTGCTCCTTTGCCTCTTGCCCTCTATTTTTCAGGGCTGTAGTCTTCCTGTGAAGCCAGTTTATGTCCAAACAACAGTTTATGTATATGTAGCAAAATGACAGTGTTGTTCAATACAGAGTATGATAGTGATGGTCGAGTGAAGCCCAAACTTTAGTCAGAGATTACATTGAAGCCAGAGCCGTAGTAGGATGCAAAAAGATCACTTCAAGGTCAAACAAGGATAAGGTACATAGCCAGCTCAGATTGCAGGGCAAAGTATTCTTACAAGGAGACATCATGGCTGTCATTTAAGATGGTATGTCATCTCTGCATATTTATTTAGTGTTTTAATTGCTAATGGGAAATTGACTCTGCTATGCACATTCAAATGTCTATTTTTTCTGTTGGGGGAGGGGGGGGGGAGGCAAAGAAATGGCTACATTTGAGAGATGTAATGAAGAAGCAGTAAGTTTCTTATTACCAAGGTTTCTGATTTTCTATGTGGCTTAACAAGAAGACTGAAATAGCTACAGAAAAATGCAACCTGGGTTGTTCAGAATGACATAATGACACATTGCCTTCTTAGTGAGATGGCTTATTGTGATGACTTATTTGGTTTCACAAATTTGCTGCTTATTCATTTATCATGTGAAGAAACATAATTTAATCTCAAGTAAAGTGTTTATTAAATTGTTAGTATATAAAAGTTTTTTTTTAAAAAAAGACAAAATCTATGAAAAAGAGCTTAATAAAGAAAGGATTTTAAAGTTGTGTCAGAGTGACATAATAGAAATCAAAAAAAGCAAGGGTATGGTAAGTTGTGGGAAATCATATCATCAAGCTTGAAAGTATATTTACATAGGCATGGAAATTTCTGGAAAGTCAGAAGACCTTTTCTTCTACCTGTGAGTGATACAGCAAATGCTATATGCATCACTTTGTTTCCTGCTATATGCTAATCTAACACCGTTTTATACAAAACAGAAAAATGTGATTTTTTAATACTTCACTACTTATGAAATATGATAGAGCTCATGGTTAAATCTAAGTTAAACTGGAGGTGGCCTAACTTTAATGCTTACCATAAATTTGTGTTATCTTAGTCTGAGAAAATTATTCAGGCCATACACTATCCTTTGTCATTTACCTGGGAACACCTAAGCCACCTCTGTTTTAGGATGCATACTTCTCTAAGTGCCTGAGAATAAGTAACTCTTCATAGTTTAGAGTTTGACCAGCTAGACATGTGACACTGAAACTCCCTTACGGTTCAGAGATGTGACTCCTGAGCTGTTACAGTTGTCAGAGAGATTTGACACTCAAGGATTCTAGGACTGGGCACTTCATCATGCCAACACAGTCAAGGTGGAGACATCTGAGTTCAAAATATGGACAAAAACAGCACAGGAATTAACATCTTTATAAAAACAATTTAAAAGTTAGAGCAGGTCCCGGGAAAGTGAAATGTGGATTTTAAGCATCTTCTCCTTGAGTATGCTGTTTTAGCTCCCAGGAATGCCATAACCACTAAGCTGATATGAGATGCTTTAATTTCACTTCTGAACTAGGCAGCAAGAACTAGAGAAAGAGATTGAGAAGGGAGAACATCTGGGGAAGAAAAGAACTCACCTGGGAGCAGGAAGAAAAGTTTTTGGTTTCCTTTTTCATATTAACGCATTCTGCTGATTTATTTCATTTGGTATTAAGCAGGAAAGTAAATATGTGTGTGTGTGAGAGAGAGAGGGGAGAGGATCCTTGGCTATACTACCCAAGATTGTCAAGGAATCTCAAAGTCAATTAGTTCTAATAAAGTTTTCTCAAACTGACTCTTAGCAAAACCGACTCGCTCTCACTTCCCCTTCCTCTCTCTCTCTCTTTCTCTCTTTCCTCTCTTATATATTCGTATAAATTACAGAACAGGATGAAGGGGCTGTGTTGGCCACCCCACTGGGTGTCAATGAGGAAAAGACATCTGAGAGATAACAGCCCTTTCATCTGCCTAGTTGCAAGGCGGTGCCAGCTGCATTGCTGCACCGGAGCCTCCCCACAGCACATAGGCACAGCACAGGCTTGTGACCACTGCTGTGCAGCTGGTGTGCTCTGTCCCCTGACGCAGCACACACTACTATCTTAGAGATGACACATATATATATTTGGTGCATATTAATTTAGCATGAAATGTGCAAGGTTTTATCAAGAAATTGTAATATAATTAATTCTATGCACATTAATCTAAATCTCATCTGTAAGTGCTAATTTTATCTAATTTGCTGTTCTAGAAGGATGATACCCATGCTATCAATATCTAAGTGACTGAACTATTACCCCAGCACTTAATACTAGTTGTGTTTTAAATGATCATCTGCAGTATGTGTCAGGCAATCAGATAAACCAGATGTTAAAAGACCAAATAATTCTAAAGAATTTTAATTGCTGAATGACAGTTTAGATTATATTTTGGTCTATGATTATATATATCAATATAAACACCAAGTGTTCACATTTTAGCCCTGATCTTATGAACGCTTACATATAATTGATGCTTTTTATTTAAAATCATTTAAAACTGCACATTTTTTAATGCCTTTTTTTTTTTTTTGATTTTTTTTTTATGGTAGGTAATTTGGGTCGGATTTTTGACTATTAGACTGCTGAAGATTGATATTAGCTGTTGGCAAGCATGTCTTTATCACATATGCAATTTTAGACTTTTAAAAAAGTGCTAGTGTCGTGGTTTAACCCGGCTGGCAGCTAAATACCACGCAGCCGTTCGCTCACCCTCCCCCCTCCCTCTCTGGGACGGGGGAGAGAAATGGAAAGTGAAGCCCGTGAGTTGAGATAAAGACAGTTTAATAAGACAGGAAAATAATAATAACAAAATAATAATAATAATAATAATGTTACAATGGTGATAATAGGAAAGTAATAATAATATGTACAAACAAGTGATGCACAATGCAATTGCTCACCACCCACTGACCGATGCCCAGCCTAACCCCGAGCAGTCCGGCCCCCTCCCCCCGGCTAGCCACCCCTATATATTGTTTAGCATGACGTCAGATGGTATGGAATACCCCTTTGGCTAGTTTGGGTCAGCTGTCCTGGGTCTGTCCCCTCCCAGCTCTTGCTGCACCCCCAGCCTGCCTGTTGGCAGGACAGAGCAAAAGGCTGAGATGTCCTTGGCTTGGTATAAGCACTGCTCTGCAACAATTAAAACATCGGGGTGTTATCAGCACTCTTCTCATCCTAAGCCAAAACACAGCATTCCACCAGCTACTAGGAAGAAAATTAATTCTGTTCTAACTGAAACCAGGACATCTAGTAAATGTGACTACTACCCTTCATCTTGGTGAAATGGTCAAAGCAAAGTATCTGCTGACATAACAGGTTGTATTCTAAATATCTACTCAAAGTTTTTAGTTTATGTTTTATTGATCTCTTAATAAAAAGTATCTGGCTTGGTGGAGTAAATGTTAACTGGGAACTTAATCTCTGTAAACAGTCATGGGAGAAGGTGGCAGATGCTTCCAAAGAGTAACTCAAAAGGCTTAAAAGGAGAACTCATCTCTCCAACTAAGGCGTATGGTGTTTGGATGCTCTGTATTTCTTGGTTACATTCCCATGCATGCTTTGGAGGAAGCAGACAAGCCCCAGAAAAGGGGAGCAACACAAACATCCCAGACATGACTGAAGCACAAGACTCCATTGTCCTCATACAAACTTTCAATACATCCCTACCTGCTTCTCGGCTGCATGGGAGATTAAACACCTACGTGTCATCCAGAATGTCCTGAGCATGTGCAGTGAGCAACTTGGCAGGTTTGAGTTTGAGGACAAAGACCTGTAAGGCAAGTGGAAAACTATTCCTTTTTTTTTTTTCTTTTTTTTTTTTTTCTGAGGAGGAGTTTCTTGGACTTGATTCTAAATGAAAATATTGTAATGTCTGTTGCCAGGAAAAGAGAAAACACCTGGAAAGGCAATGAAGCAAAACTGAAATTCTGGAAGGACCTTAGAAAAAATTTTGGCTTTGGAAGTTGTTTTCTAAAGTTGGGAGTAATAAAACCAGATTTTGCACAGAACATTCCTAAACAAATTATACTAAATGCAGAATCTTATTTTCAGCATGTTTTTGTGACAGAACCCATCCCTCCCACCAACACACACAAAAAAACAGGGTACATAAATATGTTAATTAGCTCCTTCTTTAACTAAAGATTCATCACCCTTGTGTTAATGTCTTTAAAGCCCTTTCTGTGTGTCAAACAGGACGTTTGTCCATTATTGCTCTTATATTATGTGAGGAGGCAATATCCAAGATGCGACTAGCTCAAGTCGCAATTTGTGTGGGAAGGGTAAGTGAGGGGAAAAGTGCCAGAGATCACGGTCTTTGTCAGTTGGAAGATTGACTAGAATGTGTAAACATTGAAGTTTTTCACCAACCTAGGACCCAAGCCAGGAGCAAAGGCACTCTCAAACCAGACAAACAAATGGATAAATGGTTCAAAGTAAGACTTTTTGTGATGTCTACCTACTAAGGCATTTCCAGTGCGTATCCATGCAACATTAGACCCATGTGCCTTTGCACAGTCAGCTTCCAAATTGTTTGTTTCCTTCTCACACATAGGTTGATATTACACTGCTAGATGGTTCCTATAGCATCCATCATAACAAGAGAGTCCTGTTTAAATTTCTTTAAAGGTCATTATCTGCATTGGAAATTAATTTATCCATTAATATGTTTAGATCTTATACATTGTTGGAAATTCTGTTTGTTCAAATGGACTCTAGAGTTAGTAGTTTAGCTGTAATATAGCTATGATGGTTGTTTTTAGAATTACAAAGATGTATGTTTCAAATCTACTTTAGGTGTTTCGTGAATTTTCTTTGAAGACCTTGAAATTAAAATAGAGAGAAAACTGTCATGACATATCTGTTCGGGTAATTCTCGTAAACAAGATAAGTTTTACATTACCTGTAATAATAACAATAATGATAATAATAATAAAGAAATATGCCAGCATCAGAGTAGACTAGATTTATTATCTGCAAGAGATATCTTGGTTTTACTCTAAGATATTTCAGCAGCCTGCACAAAAAGGATGTCCATGTTTCTGCTTAGATGATGGATTTCAAAGATCTCATGTTGCCAGTTAATTTTCAGAGTAAAATTAACATAGTGGTGTCTGACTTGAGTGGTAAATTAACAGACATAAAATGTTTCCCACTTCTCAGCTCTAAAATGCATGGAAGAAGGAACAGTTGCAAAGGTGAAGAGCAATGATATGTATGTGTTGGACCAAAAATTAAAGCTAAGCTAGGTGTCTAACAGGTAGGTGACACTAAACCCTAGGAAAACTTCTCAGTCATAATGACAAAGATCTATCCACAACATTGTTGATTTGATACCTTTGACAACATGATAGATAGTTTTTTAACAGACTGTATGCCAGCTTGCCAGGAGGTGATGTGCACCTCTTTCAGCAGTTTGTGCCCTGCTTCATGCCAGACGTTGGCTAGATTGGTTCATTAGCTAGGCAGCCCTCCTGGTGTACTCTACAGTGTTACAGATATATCCAGTCCATTTTCTCACACAACAGATATGAGGAAATGGCACCTCTGCTGATTTGTTTCAGATTTGTACACTGGTGTAGCAGCAGGCAGAAGCTCAAACTATAAAGCTGGGAAAAGATCCATAGCTCTGGCAATTAGCTGTAATTGAGATAGCTATAATACATTCATATCCCACTGGTTTCAGAAGGAAGTTCTTTGGCTCTTGAGTGCATTTGAGGATGAATTTAATCTGCCCTTGTCCCTTTTCAGTGCTGTAATTGTATATAGAGGATGAAAACAAAAAAAAACAAAAAACAAAAAACAACAACAACAACAACAAAAAACTACGTTTGCAGCAGGAACATTTCCTCAGAGAACTATAAGTAACTACTTCCTGTTGCAGGTCCTGTGCTGGTGGAAAATGATGGGAAAAAAAAAAAAAAAAAAAAAAAAAAAAGCCCTCATGGGCATAGTTTTTAGGAATTCTGGGTTACTGTGGGTTCTTGGGAGCTGGAAGTCAGAGATACAATTTCTTTTTTTCCTTGGCCCTGAGCTTCATGTTCTGTATCATGCTTTGTATAGGCATGTAGACCCTAAGTATCTGCTTTAGTGCTTTGCATGTTATTGGACAAAACTGTGTAAAATTTACCAGATAATCTACAAGAGTGCTCAGTTGAGCCAGGTACTCAGAGATGAACTCCAAGTAGGAAATAATAGAATTTCTATAGTTGATAATCTCGTATACTTAATTGCAGCTAGCCAGAAGCTCATTTTATCAGTGCATTGAGTGCACTGATATTACTGAGCCCTGTCACCTTTCATTTTTTTCTCTATCAGTGGCATCTAATCATCTACATAAATCATAATATCTAATGAAAGTTAAAATCTTCATTATTCATTTACACATATTAGTGTTTAACATGCATGTATCTTCTTTGATTAATTCATTTAACATGTTTCTTTTACTGTCATTTTACAAGGGACAGAATTGTTTTAAATTTTCTGCTAATAGCACTCTAAATGCCATTGCAGTGAGCATGGTTAGTTGTGAAAATACAACTAAATTAGAACTTAGGTTATTTAAATAAATCTTATTATGTTTGTATAATGTATAACCCTGGAATTCTAAATAATGGTTATTTATATCTGAATTATTGAATTGTTTAATCCATATTTGATTCTCCGAAAAATTACTCTATTTAATTCCTTAATTCACTTTTCTTTTATTGTTTGGATTTATTCTCCTTCAGTTAACAATTCGTTATTTACAGGTTATTTGAAATCTAACTTTTAAACATAGATAGCTATTTTTATTTGTGAAAAGCAGCAGGGGAAAATTTCAGCCATTGTTTAGGTGGATTTTTAATTCTTTACTTTGTTCTTCATAATTTCTTGTCCTCCCATAATTATTCACCCTTTTCCTAAAAGAAAAAATTATTGTACTATTTTCTCTATTTTCTGCCCTTTTTAGGAGGTAGGACTCACTTTTTTTTTTTTTTTTTTTTTTTTTTGGCTTTTAATAGAAAGTTTCCCATTAAACTCTTCAGAACTCTTCAGAAAAAATTTTGGGGAATTTGTCCTCTAAGAAATCCTTACCAAATGAACTCTACAGTAAGTGAACTGCAACGATTCAAACTACATTTGACTTCAGCAGCTTGTTTAACTTTAGCAGCTTGATAAAGCAGCTTTAGCAGCTTGGTGATTTATACTCTTTCAGGCTGAAACAGAAATGTTTCGATAGTGGCAAGAAAGCAAACTTCCAAGTTAGAAGTTGAGGAAAGTACACACACTAATAACTCTTCCATCAGTAATAGATACTGATCAATTATTACCAAAAAGAAAAGATACCAAACTTGAAACTTAAAAATGAAACCTGAAGGATTGTTATAGAATTGTTACAAAAATTAAGGAAAGAAATAAGAGACTTTATGTGAATAAGCTGCTACTAAAAAAGAGTCACAAAGATGATACGGGGCCTGGAGCATCTTCCCTATGAGGAAAGACTGAGAGACCTGGGTCTGTGCAGCTTGGAGAAAAGAAGACTGAGAGGGGATCTCATCAATGTGTATAAATACCTGAGGTGTGGGAGACAGAGGGATTTGGCCAACCTCTTTTCAATGGTTTGCAGGGACAGAACAAGGGTTAATGGCCACAAGATAGAGCACAGGAAGTTCCGCACCAACATGCGAAAGAACTTCACAGTGAGTGTGATGGAGCACTGGAACAGGCTGCCCAGGGAGGTTGTGGAGTCTCCTTCTCTGGAGATATTCAAGGCCCATCTGGACACCTACCTGGGCAGCCTGCTCTAAGGAACCTGCTTTGGCAGGAGGGTTGGACCCAATGATCTTTTGATCTTTTGATCTTTCGTGGTCCATTCCAACCCCTTCAATTCTGTGATTCTGGAAGGAAAAAAAAAAAAAAAAAAAGCTTGAAAAATGTAAACCTATTTAAAACTGTTTTACTCACATTTGAGAAAGTTTTTCGCTTTCCTTGGTAAAATATTGTACCATATAGAGTAAACCTTCCACTAATACTGTGTCTGAGAAATGCCTTATCCCTACAGACCTTAATCTTAAAACTAGACCAAGGAGAGGGTAAGATTGCACCTGATATCAATATCTTAATGCATGATGAAGTCCCTTACTGGTTGCTATTATTCACTGGAAGACTTTTCTGTGCCTCCTGCAGTACCATCTTTCTACTAGTTAGGAAGCCTCAATGCTTTGCCTTACATATTTACCACTTTTCTTTACTTTGTCACATATTTACCACTTGTCTTGCTCTTATCTATTAATCTTAAAATTACTTTCTCTTCTACCTGGTTTAAGATAAAATTTGAATAGAAGTATTAGAAGATTAGAAGATCCAAAATAGATAATCAGTTAAAATATTAATAAATTTCTTAAAATATGAGTAAATTGGAAGATCTTTTGCCTCTCCCTCTTCTCCATTCTGATTTTTTTTAATTTTTTTAAACAAAATATAGCTTTCTTTTTTGAGCCTCTGTTAGCCTTTATAGACTATGGCTCTTTTGAAATTTTCCACAGACTTCAGACAGACACCTTTCAACTTGATATTCATCCAGGGGACAGTCTGACTGTTCTTCCTCAAAATAAGCTGCCTTTCTTAGTTAGAACAGTGGCTTGATAGAGGTGCATTTAATACTGTTTTAGATGTTCTTGGGTGTCTACCCAGCCTATAGCTGATGATACAGAAGGGTACAGATTTCCCATTCCTCCTGACTTAAGTCCAGCCCCATATAGTGTTTTTGATACCTCAGCATACTTGATTCAGTTCAAATTAAAGTGCCTATTTTTTATTGTTATCTGGGGGGGAGGCATATCTTGCCTGAAACCAGATATGACAGTAATCAAGCGCTTCAAAAGCAACACTGAGTTGACTGATTTCCAAGTTATTTATTTGTCCCATGGATATTATAGTAAAGTTACACATAAATAGAAATAATTACAACAGAACTGAAGAAGGTCAAGGGCTTTACATAAACAGTCGTTAACACTTGAGAAACAATAAGTTCTCTGTTAAACAGAAGCTGTGGTAGTAGTATCTGGGTGAAATATGTAAAAATAAGCCTGCAAAGATTTGTTGGATTTTTAAACATAAATATCTGTGTAGCTTCTTGCACTTGTCCATCAATGTAATATCAGAGGTTTTTAATGAATTTGTAATAGCATGCTCAAATTCCTTTTGTGTTTATTCTCTGTGAACATTTGAATAACTGAGTTTTACTGGAATAGATTTTATGGAACGTGAGTTTCAAAGACAAGTTAGAAATACTAATTGTAACTGAATATATGCCCCTTTTTATCCTTTTTTTTTCTTTTTCCTTTTATTTTTTTTTCCTGGAAAAAATTTCCTTTATTTATTTTTTGCCTGGTCTCCTAAAATACAGAACATAATTTTTCTTGGCTGACCAGTTACAGCTCTAGTGTACTTTTTGCCAATGTTTAGAAAGATTATTATTCTGATAGTTCTGCCTGTCTCCCACCAAAAATCTCCCTACAACTTTTAGGACATTCAAGTAGACTGTGATTGAGATACATATGGACAAAATGGACAAAAGCTGAGGGAATTTAATTATGAATCCCATCAAGGAACTACATTTTAGAATGGTCTTACTCATTGAAAGTGTGCTTCAAAGCCACAAGTTTTTCTTCAAAGGCTGCATCAATCCAGACAGTGAGTACTTCAGAGAATTGGCTTGCTTTTCTCTGTGGCTTTCTCATTGTTAGGAAGTTGATATTGCAATACAAAGTTTATATGGTTTGCAGTTCTCATGAGATGTCCCAACTGGCTGTAAACAAGATGGCTGAAGTAGTAAGAACAGATTAATAATGGAATTAATGTCACCTGCCTTTAGATATGTACTTGGTAGATCTTTACTTCTGAACTAATCAGCATAGGCTATTATAGTCAATAAAGAGAACTAGGCATTTCTAGATTATAATTCATCTGACAGTTCGGACATCTTTGTCAGAGTGATTGTGCTCTAGATTTGTTATGAATGGAAACTACATGACTAACAAGATACAGGTATCTAAGTTGTGGAGGTCTGTGTACAGTCAGTTGTGTAAGTATTCACCCTGGGTCATCCACAAGTTTTACACATTATATTCTAAATTTGAGGTTGACACATCTATATTAGCTATGTATCTCAGCTAACTGTTTCACGGCCAGCTTTGATTGGCCTATATGGTATGTATAACTGTTCTTCCTTTCCCATCTACCTCATTGTCCCTAAATTAGAACTAGTCAAAATAATGCTTCAAGCACTGTTTCTTCACGCTGCAAGACCAGATTAGAAATACTCATACTATCCTCTTTTGTGTTCTTAGACAGTGTAGGATGTTAAATCTTTTATTGTTTGTTTGTTTTTGTTTCTCCTGGTCAATTGTAATGGCATAAGTTTCACTTGTATGCAGGTCTTTGATGAAATTAAAGGTAGTTAAATTGTAAGTGAAGATTGCAGAAAAAATATTTGAAATAGGAAAAAAAAAAAAAAGGTTATTTTCTATTTGATTTAACCTAGGAAGTTTATCATTAGTTTATCATGCACTTCAAATATTGTGTAAAAGCAAAATGGACATATTTCTGTCTCATGCCAGTCAAGGTAGATACATTAAAATCACTGGACATGAAACAGTCTGATCTAACATAAGGTCTGGCAATTGTGAGTAAGTACTCAGAGTCTTTTTATGAACAGTTGCAATGTGGGAATAGGAAATCAAAGAAAGTTTTCTTAAATCTTCCAGTTAGGTAGTCTAAAGCTTGGGTTTCCTTTTATTTCTGTTGCAGTTGCATAAACTCCCTAGGTAAAGGTTGAGCATATGAAAGATTTTCTTAAGCTCATTGTCTCATATTTTTGTTTGATCTTAACAAAAGCCTTGGGTAAAAGCATACCATGTTATGATTAGAAAATACAAGACTCAGTGTTCATCTTCAGATCTGCTTTTGCTCTGATGTACCTCTGTTGATTGCTATTCTGATTGTCGTATTGACTTCCTGATCTGTTACCTGTTAGATCTGGTTAGCTAAGGTTTCTCTTTGATAGGTGGGGACAGCAGGGACTGAAAATGTTTCTTTGTGTATAAGAGAGTTAAAATGGAGAAATCGCTGAGTCAGAGAAAGGAAGAGTGCTTTGGTTAATCCCTCATTGACACATCTGATAGACAGACAGATTCCTGACACTGCTGACACTGTTCTTAGGCTCCTTTTGGAGTTTATCCCAATATTTTTTAGAAAGTGTTTCTTTATGTATTCTTTATGATTTCACAGCCTTTCTGACACATAGAATTTCTCTTTCTATCCTCAGGGACTAGGAAAAATGCTACTTGCTTTTACAGTAGCTTTTTATATATTTTAAAATTATCATGTTTTCTAAAAGATTTTTTTTTTTTTTATAATACTTTGATAATACTTCTGTATTTTCTAGGAGTTCCTCTTATGTAGTCACTGTCTACCAAAACTACATTTTTTTTCCTCAGTCGGAGTGCCTTAAGCTTGATAAATTCAAGCCCAGGTCTTACTGGTAAGCAAGATTACCTAGCTAAGACATATTCTTATGTCCTACTATAGTTGTATTAATTTGGGCAACAGTTAGACACTCCTGACAATCTCCCATTGATTCTGATGTTCTTGAAGGACACATTCTGCACATTGGTGGTGCACAGATATAAAGATATCTACTAGTTTTGGAGAACTGTTCAAATTTAGAGTGTTTATTTGTGATGGATAAAGTATTATAACTGCATATATCTTTATGTAAAGATGGATCTTGAAAAGATTCAAAATTAGGTTATATGGTTCTGTGTTTGATGGGATGGAAAGGAAGAAAAAACGCTTCCCCACCTGCACCATGGCAACTTTCCTTCACATTTCTTGAAGCAAACTGACATGCTGAAATGGGTAAAGAAACACGACTCCACTACTGCTTTTTGTGCTAGACACATGGTTAAGAATGCGATTGTACATTTATGTCTAGAAGTGGGTTGCTGCACTGTACTTTGCCTCCACTGCTGATTCATCTGTCCGTGTCACTGTTCTGTGGAGAAGGAAAATACAACTGGATTGCCTCAGAAGCATCAAGGAATTTACTTCACAAACTATAAAGCAAGTTTACATGGCTTTTTGAATCTCAAATTGGGAAAAGCAAGCAAACAAACAATGGAAAGAAAACATTCCATGCAAGATACTAGAAACAATGCAAATTTTTACCTAGGAAAACAAATAAAAAAATCCCCAGCCACTGCCACCTAAATAAATCCTAAGGGACATAAGATATTCAGCTCCCATAAAAATTCAACAACTGCTGCATACCTAATCTCCTTAGACCTTGCAAGACTCCTTTGGAAGAAGTTCTGTCTGTCTAAATAAAGTTTGTGTCTGGAACACATTTTGGTAAGTATAACTCAGCTGGTTGGTTATGGAAAGACAAAGCTTCAATAAGATTAAATCCTGGTGTTATGATTGTCAATACTTACATCTGTGCATCCAAAAGTGAAAAGTTTCATTTAACAAAAGCAAATAAGGTGGTCTGCACTTTTCGGAATGTTACTGACCTGATGAAAATAAGTAATTATACTTATTCTGCTGAAGCAGGTAACACTTTCTTCATATTTATTCAGTTTTACAGGTTAGATGGGTAGAGGGGGGCTAACATGTATGACTATGGGAAATGGCTGTACAATTAGTTGTGAGAATTCGATATAGTGTATTGAAATGTAATTTATTAGGAAAGATTAATAATCAAACAAAACAAACAAAAAAGCAAATTTTTAGTAATTGTTCCTCTCATATTCAACAAGTCTTAAGGTGTCAAAAGTACTCCATATGTCTCTGTACAGTAATATTGACCAAGCCAAAGCAGAGAAACAGGATCACTGCTCATGTTCACAGAAGGTGAAGGGATGAGCAGGGAGCACATTTGTACACTGTGCCTCTCCTTGCACATAATAATTTCCATTTTCATGATGAGGATTTCCAGAACAGAATAAACCTGGTGTGATTTAAGTACAGTGAATATAGTATGTCTGATTTACTGAGCAGTCAGAACATCTGGATAGCACATTCGTAATAATTCAGTAGGATCTTGAGTGCATCAACATTATTTTACTGTAGATATGACATCCACTTTTAATGTCACTTTTCAGTTGGGGTCTCCAGAAATCCAGCAACCAGGACAAACTGCAAGATGTCCACAGACACCAGACAATGCAAAAAGTATTCAAATTCTATTCAGAAGAGAAAAAAAAAAAAAAAAAGAGAGAGAGAGAGACAGAAAATGAATAAACAAACACAAATGGATATGTAATAGACTTACTCATCAGCAAAACATCTAGAGTCTTTACAAAGAAGTATGTAATGCATTATTGGCACAAAATACTGTATTGTGATTTGTCCTGTAAACTGTTCTTGTCAGAATGATGTTGGCTGGGTGACTTTAAATGTTCATTTTCTTGAATACTTACGATATTTGGAACCAAGATTTTTCACACAAATTCATTGTAGTAAAGATTTGCATTCACATAAATATTTTCATGCATCAGTAGAGAGAGTTAGTAGAGGCCTTTGAGAAAGTATTGATAAGTATGTAATATTCTTATCTGTATTTTAGTATAGGCAATTATACAATCAATTTAACATACTACTTGATTCTAACATTCATTATCCACTTACCTTTCCTGTGCTTTTCACAGAAGTTTATAAACCTCCAAATTTTTAAAAGCTTCCTTTGCATTTAATGAAGAATGCATTTAAAAGATACGGTCTCAGGTCTCAGTCAGAAAATAGAGGCAAAGAATCATGTCAAAACTCAAAATTATTTCTCTCTCTTGAATTTTGTTACATATGAGTTATATTTGTGAGTTTTGAAATAATTCACCTTTAATATCTGGCTTTATTTTACATATCATTGAGAAGAACTGGGGTAGATAAAAAGGAAAACAGAAAAATATTATTTGTTTTTCCTGCACAATCGATAAAATATTGTGTATCAAAATAAACCTGAAATCTCATGCTTTTACTAAGGCCAGTATTTTTCGTTGAAATGTAACACAAATTTCAGTTAATTCTAATGCAGCTTTTTTTGCTCCTGAGGCAGCTGTCAGGGAAACCCTAATTCGGAAGCATTTCAGACCTACCAACCTGCAAGTAAGGAGTACACTGAACTGTTTTGCATTGTTTTGTGGTTCATAAGCATTTAAAAAAATGATTAAATTGATTTAAAAAATTTAATTGATTAAATGATTAAATTGATTTAAAAAAATCAATTCTTTGTTTGTTTGTTTGTTTGTTTGTTTTGTTTTGTTTTGTTTTGTTTTTTTCTTTTTATACGGTGTTACTGTTTACTTCTTTCAATTTATATTCATCAGGGCTATTCTGGGCTACCCTTTTGTCATAGACAGTGAATGTATCCAGAATCATTGGGTGACCTCCCCAAAATGTGCCATGAAGGAAAGCACTGAATTTTAAGGGGAAGATCTGCCTTCTGCTTGTAGGATGAACCTCACTAAATGAAGAGCCACCAAAAGAGAAAAGGAGGTATAGGTACAGATTGCTCTATATTATCTCAATTTCTCTAGAGACCTTTTTTAATTATGAGCAAATTATAAGAACAGCAGTTTCCACAAGGCAAAGACATAGTTCTGTTCTGTCTGCAACTCCCTACAATTAATTTTTTAAAATGCTTAGTAGTAGAATTGCAAGACATTTTTATCTGTTTCTGAGATGCCTAATTTAACATGGGTGATAGCTGGCATCCTTCCTCCCTCTCCTGCATCCTCTCTGTGATGCCCACAGTGAAACACTGATGCTTGACATGTACTACTTGCACAAACAGGTTGATGAGGAAGACAGAGCTGAATGCAGTATGTGGGGATTTAAAACAAATGAAAAACAAACAATCAAACAAAAAAGGTAAAGTGACAAAACCTAAATGTTTAAAATCACTTAGCATGAAGCAAAACTTCAAGCTACTTCCCCACTTTGAAGGGGAAATGGAACTGCAGTGTTCAATGTTGCACCAAAAACTAGCTAGCAAATGCTAACCTGGAAATGGCTGGTTACAGAGTCACATGTGACTTATCCTGGGTGTGATCCAGAAGGCTGTACCAGTAAGCATAGAGATATTCTGGAAGACAAATAGCTAAATAGCTGCAGTACAATCTGTTTGCCATAGTGTAGATAGATCTTAAACCAGCTAGGAATATACACTGTTTTTCAAGCAGAAAAGTGTGTGTGTGTGTGTGTGAGAGAGAGAGAGAGAGAGAGAGAGAAAACCTCGATGACACCTTAATCTTAAACTAATAAACTAAGTGTTTAGTAACACTTTGTTATCTTTAGATAACCAACTGCAGTGAGTCCTGGATGAAGGCCCATTGCAATAAGAGTGCCATGTGTGCCTCTGATTTCTATAAGCACCATTCTGACACAACATCTATTGCATTTATCAGGGTCGTGACATTTTGTGCTTCAGAAAATCATAAACAGGCACTCAAAAATCAAGGTAATTACAAGCCATGTCTGATTAGAAGAATTTTGGCCTGAATTGCAGGAACGTATTTCAGGAAAAAAAAAATAAAAATAAAAATTGGGGGAGTAAGCCATTATCTGATGTTTAAAAATCCAAACATCAAAAAGATAATGCCTCTGGGAAGAAATATAAATGGTAAACTGAAAGAAGATTAAAAGTGACTAAGTCATAAAGTCTTTAAGCTATGGAAATAGAGAAGATAAAGCAAACAGCTAACTCAATTGATGTACAGCTGAAAGTCTGTACAATTACAGAGAAACTCCTTCTGTTGCTTTTACATAGGCTCTTTATTCCCATCAGGTGATGAACAGGGGATGAACAGCTTAGGGAGATTAGGTTATGGGCATAATAAATGTTCAAAACACTTCCAGAATGAATGCAAATGACAAATGTAAGAGTACATGCCCAAGAATAATTTATAATCCTTGCCTTGGTCAAAAAAATATAATAGCACCAGCAGTTCATTATGCACAGAAACAGACCCAAATTTGACCCAGCTTTCTGCTACATTCTTCAGGAAAGTAAATGTTATCTTGATATTTCATAGTAAATGCTCTCATTGGTACTCCTGCTGGCATCTGTCTGTTAGATCATGACATTTCCATACATATCCTCTTTCCAAAGAAAGAAGAAAAATGCTAAAAATATTCTGACATAGTAATGTTAGTTTTCAAACAATAAGCCTGTGCACCTTTTAATAACTCTAATATCTTGGGAAGGAAAGTTTCTTGTTGAGTACCCTAATTCTGTTAAAGGAATACCCTAGCATCACTGAAATATCAAAACATCTTAATGACTGTAACTATTTTATCATTTTAGTTTTTTACCTGGTGAGCACAGACAAGTTTTTGGTTTTGTTTCTGTTTTTAACTATTTACATTTTTGTTGGATCTATGGAAAGCAGTATGAAATGGCTGGAAATGAATTGTCACAGGGATTTTTTGTACAGGCAGATTTTCTTAGAGTTCTTTCAAATGACCTTTAAATTTCAAGAAAGCCATGTTTTAGAGAACACAAGCAGAGTGCTGACTACGTTTTAGGTCTGATTATGCTCTGTTATATGCAGTATATGTTCCCAGGCATAGTTTTAGAGGCATTAAGAAAAACATTAAAATAATTTGACCCACAGCTGCTAGGCTTGTGCTAGGTTATTACCATGTAAAACCAAATAAAACAAAGATGCTTAATTTATTCTGAGTGTGAATTCTAAAAATAATATACATATTCTGCTGCTAATTACAAAAACATATGTATAAAGGAATACTGAAAAAACATGACAAGAAAATGTCCAGAAAGATTAATTTTGCAAAGGCAAACACTTGAAGGATTGTACTTGTATTTTCTTATGCGGCTTTAGTTCTGAGTGAGACAACACCCTGTGGTGAATATATGTGGTCTTGCAGCTGAAGTGTTGTGTTGCACAAGCACAATGTCAAAGGAATCACAATTGTCTAAGGAAGTGTAAATCTGTCATGTCCTAAGAATTGAGCTTTTCAACCAACATAACACTCAGTTAAGCGTCTTTTGTTTAAAGATTATGTAATATATTAAAATTTACATTTAATGAAAAGCAGTTGGAAGGCTAAGAATATGTTTTCCCCAATGTTATGGGGAACTAATTTAAATTTACAAGACCTTAGCATCTGGGAGGGAAATGGAATTCCTGTGCCCTGTGTATTGGTGTGTCACTGTTTTTGTGTTGCCGTTTACTCATCAGGTTAAAGCATTCAGGATTAGTCTCTGCTTTAGCAGGAATGCATGTACAGAAGGGCAATTATAGTTTATAGTGCAGAGAAAGCTAAACACCTTTTACACCAGGGAGGTGAGAGGAAAGAGATACTTTCCTAGCCTGAAGTCTTTCCCCTACCAAAGTCCACAAGCTTTCTGTATAATAACTAAATGGATATATTAGACCTAGAAAATCACCTGTCACCTTCTTATTTATTAATCAAAGATTGGCTTTTTAGAATTTCAGAGCATTTGACTCTCTAATTACTTATTGACAAGATTTTATGTTATTTATATTTCAAAGAAATATAAAGAGTAAATGATACAGCCCTCATCTTGTCTGTCTGATCTATACTTTGTATCTACATTTGTATTGTTCCCACCTGTTTTGACCCTCTCTTTTGCATTTCTGTTATTTTGGTTTCACCAGTTCAGAAGGGATGATTGCTGGTGGTATGGGCTACTGGATAACAGCAATAATTATACCATTTCTTCCTGGATGGAGATAACACTATACAAGGACCTCGATGGCTGAGGAGGGCAGAAGGCAGGCTCTGACACCCCATCAGTCTCCACCTGAGAGGACAATATTATATTCCTCCCTATGAAAACGTTGGAAGTAGTGCTAAAGCTCTGTAGCAACATGGATGGAGATGTTTAAGAGTCAGTCTTCAGTTCTAAACTGTGCTTCCCAACAATGATTCAAATCAAATAATGATTAAAAGCAGTTTAATCATCCAGCCTGTACTTTGCCACCATTACAAAGAAAAAAGGAAAGAAAAAAAAAAAAGCATAAAAAAAAACAAAACAATGACAACAAAAACACACACACAAAAACAAAAACAAAAACAAAAACAAAAACAAAACTCTTCTCACATAACCTGGGGCTCTATATTAGTACTTGGAAAAACCTCTTGTGACTCAGCAACAGAACATTGTACCTTTGAAAGGATTTATGCACACATTTGAAAATGTTCTGTATTATTGATGGTTATGGTATTATTGATACCACAAAATTTGAGCTACATGCAAGTTCATAAAACTCATCAGTGTGTGTTGACAGTTTATATTATAATTTGACAAGTAAAGAACACTTGTTCATTTGATGATTTTCATCTGTAACTGATGATAGATGCATTTTATGCTAATGAGGGCCTGAATTTAACCTGTTATTTTGGTTCTAAAGTACAAAGATTATAATGGATTTATTATTTTTTTTTTGGATATTAAACCTTGCTTCTTTAAAATATCTAGAACAACAACAAAATAGTTTTAATTTTATTAAAATAGCAGC
Source organism: Aythya marila (assembly GCF_965140915.1). Classification (NCBI taxonomy): domain Eukaryota; kingdom Metazoa; phylum Chordata; class Aves; order Anseriformes; family Anatidae; genus Aythya; species Aythya marila. The sequence goes on along the minus strand of NC_139045.1, from coordinate 29,147,412 downwards.
TGCACAGTGCTCTAAGTTTCTAACTAGTCTTTTGTATGCTATAAAATCCATTCTTAACTTACCAGCATAACTCTCATTAATTAATTAAGCTTTCAATTTGATTTCCAGCCATGTGTATTATATAGGATCTAGTCCTTGTTGGAAAGATTTGCTCCAGAATTTAGCTTTTTAAGGAGGAAAAGTTCTCCATGAAAAATCGCTTTTACATTTCTCATGAAATAAAAAGAATTTTGCAAATTAGAATAGTAGAAAAGCTATCTGTCTTGCTGACCTTGCATTCCCAAATCTACAGAGAGTTCAAAATGTAGTATTTAAAGGTGTCTGCTGTTCCCTTCAGGTCTTTAGCTTTGTAACCTAACATTATAGGGTAAATCTCAGTTATCTTAGTTATTACTTCCAGTCTCATAATTACCCCAAGATCAATGCTGTTTATGTAGTATCTCCACTTAGTAGTTTAAAAATCTTTTAACTGTTCAATCTGGGGAATTTATGTAAAAATGAACAATGTAAAAGATTCAGTACTGATTTTTCTTCTCAGCATTCTGCATTCTTCAACTCCTCAAATTCACACTCATGTCTTAAGAACAGAATTTTTGCTTGCCCAGCTAACTACAGCTGTGATGCCAGCACATCAGAACAATTCAGTGTCACATTATCACAGCAATAGTAAGGCCACTGTATTTTAACAAAAGCAGAACAGACAGTGAAGACATAATCATATGATCTGAATTTTTTCTTGAGATACACAAGACAAAGCCCCACCTAATGAAACAGTAGTCCAGTTTTCTTTCAGTTAGACATCCGAGTTTTGGAATGGCTTAGTCCATACGGAGCAATCTTTGTTTCACTTTCCAGGCCAGAACAAATTTATGCCCAGCTTACTTGGTACACACATAAAGAAACTCAGATCTGTCTGCAGCCATGTGTATATGCTTGCCATATCTTGAACTCTTTTCTTCTGTGCAGAGCTGTATAGGTAGGAAGCAGGATCAGAATCATAGCAACTATTCTCCTTTCTCATGCTAAAATATTCTGATGGATCACCATCAGCTGCCAAGCCTTCTGCTGCAATTTTGCCCTGGGAAATGTGGCATAAGGTGAAGATTTTCTGTGAGAGTTCACAAAATATATGCTTTCACCATATCAGGAGGTACTTCTGCATCCTGTGAAGAGGTGGTGGCTGAGTCAGCATGGTCCGCTTCTCCTTCAAGTGAGGTAGGACTATATTCATCTTTCTGGGGATAAATATCATATTTTTGACTTAATTTGCAGATGCTATTTTTGCATCTCATCTATGAAAATCTGGTAGCAAAAATTCCTAATTTAATTTGCACATTGAAAACAACATTAACCATCACAACTATCTTCCAGCATCTCTTTTTATCTGGATTTTTTATAAGAACATATCTTTTAGTATAATAAGTGTTATTCCTGAGAACATCTTGTGTATTTGCTTGTTTTGTTTAGAACCTGGTTTTCATTTTCTCATCTGTATTTCTCATAGCATGAATAGATACTCAAGGGGTACCTCTGTTTACTAGATACAGACTGAACTATAAGTTGAGCTGTTGAGTGGTGAGTGATGTGGGCTCAGGAACAATGGAACTCTAGCTGGTGAGACACCCATATAATGGGATTTATTCCTTTTCTATCATATTCTCCTTTCCGCATCTTTTCTTTGTCTTACTGAAGGTGGTATAATCCTTTTGGGATCTATCAGAGAACTTCAGCCTTTTAATGGCTGATCTCCTAACAAGGACTGACTTCACTCACCAGTCATTCTTAAAATAAAAACCAATAAAATAAACTTTTCCCTTGGTGTAGCAAAAGGAACAGAATCTTCCTAATGTACCAAGCAGAAAGATGAGCTCAATGAGCTGATAATTCTGTAAGCATTTTTACCACCGCATCATGAAATGGTTGCTATGGAGAGAAGTTGCTATGGCTGCTAAAGTGACTGTAAAGCAATGTTTCTTCCTTTGTTTTCATGAAAGACCTTATGATTTGCACTTGAAATTAAAACACTCTGCTTTTCTTGAGGAACAGAAAATATCCCAACACCATGCATTTTACTTGAATCAAGAGGATAAAAAAAAAAAACACAACACAATGCCTGCCTTACTGGAAACCTGCTCAATAACTAAACATTCGTTGTAATTTCAACTAAAACTATGGGATACATATATCTTGTTCCTCACTGTCTCCTATTTCCTCTGCACTTTCTGCTGCCCATTTGAGACGTTAATTGCCTGAAGATAAAATTGTTCTCCCTTTCATCTGTTGATCTAGTCGAACTGTTTCTCAGTATTCTAAACTCAATTAGTTATCCAGCTCCTATTGACTTCTGTCAAGAGATGTAGCAGTATGAGCTAATGTTGTGTTCTGAGTGTATTGCCTGAAATATGATGACCATGGTACTACTATGGTCAGTTTTCTATTACATGTAATTAAGGTAACCTCAGTATTATTATTATTATTTTTTTTTTCTGTGAAATGTAGAACTTTGCAATCAAATATGTTGTGGGTATGGAAAAAATAAATAAATATATTACTGCCTGGAATTCCAACTCAGTATTAAATATTGTTTTCTTTTTCTGTTGAACTTTCTCTTTCATAGAGATAAGTATTAATAGGTTTTCCATTTAATGAATGTGCATTTTTCATATTACTAATACTTAATATTTAAATGTGTCTTAGCAGGCATAAAAAATTATATTTATTATATGCCTTTTCTTAGAGATTATTAATTTGTATGTGAAGGTTAAAATGCAATACTCTGATAACCATGAACTTCATTCAGTTCAAGAGTTTTCAAAAGACCCACATCAGGACTGGATAAGTCTGTATTCCTACGTGGTTGCATTGTGCTTATGCCATGAATGAAGTCAGATCCAGAAAACAGAAGCCAATGAAAACAGCATATTCTACAGCTAAAAGTAAATACTGTTCCTCTAAATGTTTCTACACTCCTAACAACATATTGAAAAAAATGAAATAATCATCTCTAACTAGAGAGGTTTTCTCAGGATCTTCACTTACTTTCTCTATTTATTTACCCATTCATTCTCATTAACAGCTCTCAGAGTTCCAGGATGCCACGAAGGAAATGTAACAGGTGTATAGAGAGAGAGATCAGCATCTAAGGAACAAAGATTGCATTTTCTTGAATTCATAAGCTGTTGAAAAGAAACTATTAGTTGTCACAAATAAAATTTCCTAGATAGTAGATATTCAAGTAACCTGTTTCACCTTTTCCCATTTTTAAATTTTTATTTTTATTTTCATCCTAGAGTGCTATTTGAAAATGGAATTTAATACCAAGGCTTGACACTAAGAAGGATGATGGTGTGAAATGGTTAGCATATGGTGAGTAAAACTATCTGTAGCAGAAAGCACAAGTCTGACTCCCTAGACATGTTTCTTCTCTTTTGAACAGGTGTGTGGGACATAAATAGACAGAAACAGGTTGTGGGAACCATTTCATCTTGAACAGTGGTAGACAAAATCAGTTGTTTCTCAGTAGTTCCACAGTAGAATCTTCTTTTAGGGATAGAACAATTTTCTCTTGGTGCTATGGACTAGCCAGCAAGCAAAAATATTACTCTTAAGTTACAGTACCATGTGTGGTCTGCTGCTAGGACTCCAAAATTGGAGTTGCTGCTTTTTGGTACTCTGTTTTCTCCTGTAATTATTAAAGAGTTAAAACCCACTGTTGAACAGTAAATAACATACTGCTGCAATAATTTGCTTAGCGTATTTTAAACGCTGCAGTTGCATAGTAATCTGAACTGTGAAGGAATGCATCAATTTTTTCAAAAGGCTTTACTCCGCAGAACACAATTTCAATTTCCATAAAGGTGAGATATATATAAAAATACGTATGTGTGCATCTTGTGTGGTTTATATGCCAATACATATATTCTGCAAAAAATAACTGGAAAAAAAAATAAATGTTTCTTGTTCTATGCTTCCCTAAAATATATTTGCATTATGAAACAAGCTCTTAATGTTAAACTGAGAACAAATGGAAGTATAACCATTTTGCAAATGCAGAGTAATCACTAACATCTGCATGCACTTCCTATAACCCTTGTTGCTTAGCCTCCTCTCATATCCTAATGCTCTTTTTTTCCCTGCCTCACTTTTCCATTCATTAAGTGGTTTTAGAAAATCTTTTAATGAAGCAGAGGCAAATAAATACTTGATCTTTTCATCTTTATACAAAGTACTTGATATTGAAATTCATTTGATTCTTTTCATGACTTTCTTGTAGGGGCAATAAAAGCATACATAGCCTTCCAAATAATTCCAGATAGCTCTCTTATTGTAGGGTGCCATTATATTCCTTAAATTCCTGAACTTTAAAATTAATTTATAATATAAATATATAATTTATTTTAAAATATAAATGTGTACATGAGTGTACAATATTTGTATATGATATCAAAATGGAGAACATAAATATTTTATGAAGACAAACATAAATTGAAAAAAAAAATAAAAAGAAAATGCTACCACCTTTTCCTATTTCTCATATATGGAAACAATTGTGATAATTCTCAGGTACCAATACAATTTCTCCTTACTTTTAGTATCTTATTTTCACAACATTTTGGAAGAATCATTGTTATTTTACTCTTATGACTTAAATATTAAAGAAGTAGAGCAAAGGACATGAATGATATGGGCTGGTCCACAATTGTGGAGCTTTGTAAATTATGGTGTGAGAGAATGTAACTGCAGCTAGATATAGAAATCCTCTGAATAAATCCAACTCAGCTCTCAAAAAGTAAGTATCACAGCCTTTTTGGTGTATCAGTGTGAATGTAACAGCTCAGATGAGGGGTTTGATTAATTATCCTGGTGTCATTACTATAAAAAACATGTCTATCTTCTTTGTGGGATCCAAGTTAGTAAGACCGTAAAGTACAAGGCTGTGCTCTGTCAACATGTTCAGTGCTTACTGTGGCATTTCTATATGGTAATGATGTGCGTAGCTCACATGTGACCTCAGAGACTACTCAGCTCTAATTGCCTTTTAGCTCCAACATGCTATTGCTTTCCCCTCCATTTCTTCTTCTGTCCTCTTCTCTTTTCTATATCTGAAAATGGTCATATGTATATTCTTGAGCAAAGAGAAATTTAAGTACATCTTTTCCTCTGATTTTGATCAGATGCTGGAACTCAAAAATGTAAAATTTATATCTCAGGATCTTCACCTACTTCTTTGTTTCAATTTCTATCTCCATGGTAAACTGCTGTCCTGAATTTGTAAAAGAGAAATCTGAGGAGATATTCTGAGTGTCATTTCTGATATTTGCAGTCCCTTGAGTGAAACGTTGGGGAAAAATTATCATAGGCAAAGACTCCTAGGTTTAGATCTTTCTTCCACTCTTTCCCTTTGCAATATTTAACTCTGTGAACATTAGGGTCTGTGTGCTGTATTTCTGATTCTTTAGGAACTATATGACACACTTTCTCTGGTATACTAAATTGGTTAGCTCAATTTTCTTTGCACTCACTTTCAATCTGGTTGTACATCCATGTCAGCAAAGTCTTGTAAACTCCTTCATGGAATACTTTCATGATGCTAATGAACCAACAGACTAAACTCTTTGGGAGATTTCATGCCTGCATACTTGTAATTCACCTCAGTATAATATCCTTCTATGCCAGAAATCCCTCTCAAAATATCAAAATATGTTTTGTTTTATAGTGACAAAGATGATGAGAATCATCTTTGATGATTCAAAGAATCATCAGAATCATCTTTGACGATTCTTCCAAATTGAAGAATTTCTATTTGTTGATGCTTTTGTGTTCTCCTTACAACCACTTGGACAATAATTTGTTTCTGAATGCTCATAAAGATGTATCTGTTTGGAGTTAATCCGATACAAGCTGCAGATTTGGAGTTAATGGCCTTGGAAGGATGCCTTCTCTTCTTTAGTTCAGTTATATTTAGAAATCAGTAGATGCTGTAAGCACCTCTTATTCAACAACTTCTGCTTCAGGGACAGTAGTTCTTTTCTTTCACAATTATCTGATTTGCCAATATCTTCTCTTTTTCCCTACCCACTGCTAAAGATGAAAAGATTGAAAAGTACCATTAGTTACAAGAACATGTTTGTTTATTTGGCTCGTTTTTCTTGTTCTGATTTGAAATTAATCATATTCTTGCCCTTTCTTTTATCCCTGCCCTGTGTGTTCTACTTATTAGTAAGAAGATTGAAAGCACACAAGCAGATCTGTTTTCTTAAAGCACAAGAGAAAATAACTGCTTTGACTCCTGTGTACAAGCATTTCTTTAAATCTTTAAAATTGCTATCTTTATAAAACAAAAGCTTTGTAAGAACTTAACTATAATTCATTGTAGTTCATTTATGAATCTACAGTTATTATCAAACCAGTTTTATGAACACTAAGCTTTATGAACACTAAACTAAGGTTAATTCTTTTGTGCTGCTTGTACTTTATTCCTACAGAATCCTACTGCTATGGACCAAAAATAATTTGTCGAGAACAGAGAAAGTCCTCCTCTGTCAGTACAGGTGCACATGAAACTATTTTATCTGGACAACTGTTAGGGATACATACTGGTTTTTTTTTTTTTTTTTTGCTTTATTTACCAGCAATATTGCTTCATTTTTCCCTCCCACAGAAATTGTACAGATCTGTGCTGCTGTTTCAGGCACCCTTGCTCTGTGCTAGAACAGAGTGTAAGCCTCTGTCCTGATCTACATATAGGTAAATTGCAAAAGTGGATTATGGTCTGGTATATAGCAAACAAACTGCTTCAAACAGGTAGTGACATTTTACTCCTTAGTCTTCATTATTTATTTTATAAGTCAGTACACACAAGGTGGAGTGGAGGGAGAATAGTTCTTCCATTGACTACAGGCACTGGCCCACAGAGGGACATCTGTAAATAGCACAACTTGTATTCAGCACAGTTACTGAATTATTATTGGTCTCCACTATTACTGGTCTCAAGTACAAACAGCCCTTTTACATCAGCCATCACAAGTCAGGTTATGTCAGGCAATGAGTTATTTTGGTTTTGGAGATTTATTCACTTTCTGAGGGGAGAAAAAAAATGACGAAGAAGGGGAATCTTTATTTGAGAAGGAAAACCTTCATTGGTTTCTAATGGAACACAGAATATAGACAAAGATTGCAAGACCTGTGAGAGAAATGTGTAAGACTCTAGTACCAGGTGCTGGGGCACAAGTGCTGGAAGCAAGGCTGCAGGACCTCCAGGAGGGAAGGCTGGTGCTGCCCTGTACCTGATGCAGACAACCCCAGCTGGCTCCAAGGGCATTTGGCTACAAGCTGGGGCCAACATACCACAATTCTCTAGACTCCAGGGTTAATACAGTATTTTAATAAACATAAATTGTAATGAAATTCTACAGATGCATTTTACAACATGCAAATGACCCATAAATTAAAGAAATAATTATGACAAATGCATCCTTGTTTGTTCAAAAAAAAAAAAGAAAAAAAAAAAAAAAGGACTCAAACTAGAGTGCCTGGTGCCAAAGCAGTTACAGAAATATATGAGAGTAGAAAGGGAAGCTGGCACCTGCCTTCCTCCCTTTTTCTCCAAAACTCAAGTGATCAAGAGTTCATCAGATTTAAATGTTTTTTGCTGCATTTTGTAGGGTCAAAATGAGAGAATTGGGAGAGATCGCCACCAAATGAGAAAATGTATGCTGTTCTGTACTCTAGGGAACTTCTCAGATATTTTGGTGCCCTAAGCAAGGCAGATATTTTTGGCAGTGTGAGGAAGGGCTAAAAGATCAGACAAGTGTTATTTGTAGCTGTCATTATTGTTGCAAAGATATTGGTCTCCTAGGAGGCCAAAGAGAGGGCTTAAAGCTGCCTTAACTGCTCTGGTTTTTATTTTACATTTCACCTCCACCCTTCTCCATTATGTTGCTAAGTGAACACCATCTCTCTTTGTATTTTATGGTAATGTTTAAGTTTAGAACAATATTTTGTCAAGTAAGACATCAAAAATGATAGAGTCATAGAATGGCTTGGGTTGGAAAGGACCTTGAAGATCATATAGTTCTAGCGGGATGACGCCCACTTGATCAGGTTGCCCAGGGCCTTGTACAACCTGGTCTTGAACACTTCCAGGGGTGAGGCATCCACAGCTTCTTTGGGCCACTTGTTACTGTGCCTCACCACTCTCTGAGTGAATGATTTCCTCCTAACCTCTAATCTAAATCTGCCCTCTTTTAGTTTAAAACCATTCCTCCTTGTCCTGTCATTATCTGACAGAGCAAAAAGTTGCTCTCCATCTTTTTTTATAAGTTCCCTTTAAGTATTGAAAAGCTGCAGTGAGGACACCACACAGCCTTCTCTTCTTCAGGTTGAATAGCCCCCACTCTCAGCCTTTCTTCATAGGAGAGGTGCTCCAGCCCTCTGATTATCCTTGTAGCCTTCCTTTGGAGCCGTTCTAACAGGTCCACATCATTTTGGGATGTGGAGCCCCAGACCTGGATGCAGTGCTGGTAGGACAAGGGCAGAGCAGAGGGGGACAATCCCCTCTGGTGACCCACTGCCCACTCCTCTGGTGATACAGCCCAGGATGCAGTTCATCTTCTGGGCTGCAAGTGCACACTGCTGGTTCATGTCAAACTTTTTGTTCACCAGAACCCCCAAGTCTCTCTCTGCAGAGCTGCTCTCAATGAGTTCTTCTTCCAGTCTGTACTCATGTTTGGGATTGCCCCAGCCCAGGTGCAGCACCTTGCACTTGAACTTGTTGAACCTTGTTAGGTTCATGTGAGAACACTTCTCAAACCTGTCCAGGTCCCTTTAGATGGCTTCCTTTCCTTCTGTTGTATCAACTGCACCACTCAGTTTAGAGTCATCTGCAAACTTGCTGAGGGTGCACTTGATCCCATTGTCTATGTTGTCGAGAAAGATATTAAACCTTACCAGTCCCAGGACAGACCCCCAAGGGACACTATTCATCACCAGGTCCACCTGGACATAGAGCCATTGACCACCACTCTCTGGGTGCAATCTTCAAAACATAGTGTAATTAATGTAAACATTGCATTAGGTTTTTTAGTCACTTCTTTTTTAAATATTGGCACAGGAGATTTGCACTTATATGTAATAGCTCCAAGGGACTTACACTGCCAATATTTAGGTTAAATTAATAAAAGCTATACAAATTTGTTAAATAAACATATGGCTCCTTTACAGCCATATCTGCAAATAGCAACCAGAGATATTTATTTGTTTTCCACAGGTATTAAATTTCTGTTGGCCAAATTGTGCCTGCAGCTATAACCATGCTGAGGCTGTTTAAAGTAAGTTTTTATTTTCTGTAATGACTGATGTGCTATGAGGTATCAGGAAAATTGCCTGAAGAAATTTTTCTTGATAGACACAGGAGCAAATCCCTATTCATTGAAAGGATAAAAGTGAACAATTTTCTAGGTCTAAATAACATTATAAATTAATGGAACTTCTAAAGAGGGATCAGAGTGATTTTGTTTCAAAAAGTATCTTCTTTTTCTAAGTGTTTCTTATTAATAAAATATGATTTCAAGTATGAAAGTAGATCAAATTGATTTTGTATCAACTGACACAAGTGCCGATAAGACTGGTCTGAGATCAATATAACAGCACTTAGAACAATGTTCTTTAATTTTTTGCTTAGCCAACAAATTAAATGAAGTAAATAATACATGTGCAGATTTTCTGAGAAGGAAAATAATCAGACTATTATTAGCACTAGCAGTATTCTTTATTCACATGTCCCAACAAATCCACAGATTTTTCTGTTTTTTTTTTTTTTTTTTTTTGTTTGTTTGTTTGTTGTTGTTTTGTTTTTTGTTTGTTTGTTTGTTTTTTTGGTTTTAGTATAAAAAGGCAAAAATGGAAAACACTGTCATGTTTTCAGTAAAGTTCCATTTAGGCTCTATTTAATTCATAAAATGATGTGATTTTCTTGTTAACCTAAATATTTAGATGAGTATTTTCTGTTTGATTGCTTAGCATTTTTTGGTAATTATTTTTCTGGTCATATTTAATTTCATTTAGACTATAAAGCTGTTGTGATAAACATCAAGCCTTTACATGTTTTTGTACTAGTGCAGTGGTGGTGTTATGTGGATAAGAACCTCTGAATTCATTTGTAAGATAAACTGCAAAATAACTGTAAGTGACTGTCAGAAATTGCTGAATTCAAGTGACCTGGGATAGTTTTTGTTTGTATGTTCAATTTTAATCATAACTGAGAAAAAACGTTCTGTGAGATTTTAGTGCTAATAACTAAACTGATGTCAGTTCGAACACTGGAAATGTTTGAAAAGGTCTAATTCCCTGCTGCTCCTCGATTCATAAACTTGTCAATTATTTGCAGGAGAAAAAAAAAAAAAAAAAAAAAAGAGGAAGGAAATAACATTCCAGTACCCAGCAATTTACTAACGTGTTGTAACTAGCTTTTCTTGGAACAATGAGATTATCCCAGAGCATACTATAGTTGAAATTACTTAGAAATCTCTATACCCAGAAACACAAAAAGACTTACAGCTGATAAAACCTTCCTATGAGGCCCGGAACAAACAGAGTAATCATGTGTCTCCTTTGTGTTTGTTCTCCAAAAAATGTTAACAAGTCTGACTGGGATTTAAATATTTATAGTAGAAATCTAATTTTTATAGTTACTATGTAGTACTATAGGGACTGTGGCGAAACAAGCAATAGCAAGCTAACAGTAAAGACAGCTTTAGAAGTGACATTTACTTCATAAGTGACAGCATATGCTTTGTCTACCATCTTCAGCTGTGGAAATGCCAAAACTTTGGCTCTGTTCTTACAAGATGATGACTACCCTCAACTCCCCATGGGCTAAGTTCTGCTGTCTTTGTTTACTGAAGTAAATTTGGAGATATCTCATTTATCAAGGCAATTGCCATGGATTCACATGGTAAGGTAGCGGTAGCAAAATTCAGTCATTTATTTAGGTTGCAATGCAGAGTGCTTCTAAACATGCAGATTGAGACCCTTAATTTGCCATATGTTTGAAATAGCAAAATCTCACCAACGAAGTTAGCATTATATTTTTGTAATTTTCTCTTGGTCTAATTGCTGGATAATATTTATTTATTTATTTATTTATTTATTTTAAATCCCACTCTTGTCATAATGTGCCTTACAGATCAAAGGGTATAAAATGCAGAAATATGCATATTAACACCAGAGTGAGAACAAGTCAAGACTGTGTGGCTCCTTCAGATCACTACTGGGTTATTTGCAAAGAAACGCCTCCTGGAGCTCTTTTGTCCACAAGCCAGCGTAGAATCTGTAGATCCCAGTAGTGGTGCAGCACTGTTACTCTTTACAGTCCTTCTCCCTAGCTACAGCCAAACTACACTGGTTGTTTTCTACCCCTTACCTTGGAACTCTAGGGTTGAGACATCAATTCCGTGTGGTCCATGTGCCATCTATATCTAAGATGGGAAAAAAGACAGATGGCTCTTTTCCCACTTGCCTGAAACAAGCCAGCCAGGCATATTGCAGTTCTAATATGTTTTTTTCCATTAAACTAAAAATTAGGAATTCATAAAGAAGAAATTCACTATAGTGTGCAATCTTTTATTGAATTTGCAGTAGGACGATGATCCAAAGTAATTGAAACCATATAGATAAATCATAATAATACTATAGATTACTTTGGTTTCTAAATTCTATATAGTAAGTTAAAACAGTCAGTACCAGTTTTGTTAAACTGTTTATTTTCAGTTAATGTAGTTAACAGTTGTGATATTTGCTACTTTTATGGATAAGTGCGTTGTAGCACTAGGCAGAGATCACTGTTACCCAAAATTGATTCATTAGTAGTCCTTCAAATATCGAGAGCCAATTTCTCAGTTCGGTCACTCAGAGTCAGTTAGGGATAATTTGGGGCTTGGTGTTTCTGTGGTGTAGGGTTGTAGGTTTTTGTCTCATTTTGGGGAGGGGGGGGGGGAAATATTCACTGAGCAGAGCTGTTCCTTCACTTTACAGTCTTCTCCAAGGATTTTTTTTTTCTTTCTAAAATTTTTAATTTGTTCTAGACACCCAAGGTAACACCGTATTTAGAGCTCTAAAGTAGTAATATCATGAATTGTGTGTGTGGTTAAGATATTTAGGTAAACTCTGCGGTTTTATTTGTCAGTGACACCATCGGCTGAAAGCAGAGGCATACAATTTCTCCTGACAAAACCACATCTACTACAAGCAGGAAGAAAGTTGCATGCTACGCCTGATAACTTTCTGAGATCACCTTCCTGCACATGTAGGAAAAATCTTTCAGGTTGTAGATCAAGTAGATTTAAAACAATCTTGGCTTCATTTAGAACATCTTTGCTTTCAAGAGACACCCTACAACATATCCCGAAGTCCAGTCTTTTAGTGTTTGCAAATATTATTCGTTAATTCTATGAAGCTTTTATTGTAAAGAAACAAACAAACAAAATATCTAAATATTGTGTAGATTTGTTTGGAGATCAGAATAGTAATGTCTATGTGTATGAATGATTATTATAGAAGTATAAACTACTGATAAAATAGAGAGAATTTGTGCTATCAGCCACAGTCATCCATTTTGTAATTACGGAAATATAGATAACATTACAGTAAGAGTATCAGTGTATGGGTTTCCATATTTCAGATATATAGTTGTAAGTCTTGTTCTTTATCATGTAAATATGCATTAGCCACAGGGAATCTGAAATTCAGAAGTTTGCACACAGGTAAAATGGAGGGTTTTTGTTTTGCTTTGTGTCAATCAAACATAACAAGAGAGAAGGGCTTCTGCTTCTTTATCTATTTGCTTCATCTTTTTGATTGGATTTCTACAGTTAATGGTTGGTCATATTGTTAGTAAAAAACTTCAGAGAGAAAATAACTGAGGCAAATCTGGGCATACATCCAGTCCTGAGAGTGGTGTTAAAATAAATTCACACAACCTAATAAAAGGACTGCTGCAGCTAAGGACCAGTGTTAGCCCTTATCACTCAGAATGGAAAGCTTATAAGACTGATTTATATTATTGTTTGGTACTTACAGTGTTAGATCACATAAATTTTGTTAGGTAAACTACCACTTTGACAAGTATTCCTGTAGTTTAGTACCCCTGTGCCTCTAGGAGTTGCATCACAACTAGAAATAACAACTATGAAACGAAGTTTTCTAAATATGCCCCAAAATGAAAGCAATAAGAACTGAGACAATGAGATTTTTAGGTAAGACTCACTATCTCAGGTTTATTTTTATTTATTTATTTATTTATTTATTTATTTATTTATTTATTTATTAAGAAAAGAAGGGCAAAATAGTTAACTTTCAAGTTCCAGTTTCTTATATATAGGAATAATCATCATATGGGCATGGAAAAAAACATAAAATGTTTGCCTTATTGATCTGTTCTGTTTTTGAAATAAACAACAATAAACAAACACCAAAGAGGTACAAGATAAAATATGAGTCAAAACAAATTTGTATTTGTTTACAGTACAGCAAGTCATTTAGTTCAACTTGTGATTGTGCGATGATGCAGGATACTAACAGCTACATTTGCAGTTACATATTTGTAGCATCTAAACTATTATTTTCCTTAACTTTGAACTGAATAATTAACTACAGAATCATAGAACCATAGAATCATTAAGGTTGGAAAAGACCTCCAAGATCATCTGGTCTAACCATCACCCTACTACCAATGTCACCCAGTAAACCATGTCCCTAAGCACCAGGTCCAGCTGCATGCAGCTGCAATGGAGATGGGGAACAGAGGGGGAAAAGGGAGGCCTCTGTGCCTATTCATGTCTGAGAGCGAGCATTCTCAGAAGCACTATATTGAATAAGATGCAGCCCCATGTATACTTAGTTTGATTTAACTTTAAAAAAGGGTTCAATACAATTGTTGATAATATTGAGTTTTATGCCACTTAATTATAAAATTATTAAGTACATGTTTAAATTATTAAAAATAATTTTAAAAATATATATATGACCCACTATTAATTTTTCAATGCCAATTCCCACAATGAATGGAGAGACTTCAGTGTTAAAAACTTGGTCAAATGTTGTGTGGGATGCTCACAAGAACAAAGCTACATTAGTCAGAGGCATATAGTCAGAGGCTTGCCAAGGTGATTGGCTCCGGGGCAGATGCGTTCTGCAGTGGAGCAGGGGATTGGACAGGCAGGGCTGATTTTTCCAGCACCGAGTTCACTCGAGGGAGCCACCAGGACCCGGCAGCCCTGGTGAGGGAGGTGAACGAGGCGAGAACGAGGCTTAGGCGGAGCCAGCAGCGCCTCCTCCCCAGCCGTTCATAAGCTGCCCCTAGGGAGCACGAGCAACCAGGACGGGCAAACAGGGCGTGGCGCGTCAGAAGGGAGAGGCGTGGCAGTTAACAGGACGGGCAAACAGGGCGTGGCATGGCAGTTAGGGCGGCAGTTCGCGCAGGCAGTGCGAGCAGGAAGGGCATAGCGCTTCCCCCCTTCCCATACAAACACCTCCTTAACGGTGGTCTACTGCTAGCTCAGCTGCAATGGTGTACACCAGGCACAGTGTTCTCTCCAGGAAGTCTGTACACACCCAGACTGACTGCCCGCTCAAAACTGCGGCAGTTCAGGTCTCCGGGTGCAGGGAGTGCCTGAGCCTGTTGCTACCACCTGCGGGGGGCAAAGAGACTGTGTGCGTGAGGTGCAAGTAGGTGGATGACCTGGTCCGCCTCGTGGCAGAACTCAAGGAGGAGGTCAAGAGGTTGAGGGATATCAGAGAGTGTGAGCAGAGACTTGTGCAGCAACTCCCTGTGTGGCCTGGAGGGCAGGCACCAGGGTGAGACACCCCAAATGGCGGTGGACCCCCTGTCCTGTTGCTGTCGGGCAGAGGCAGGGGACCTAGGAGTTGAGGAGGAATGGAGACAGGTCCCTGCTCGACATCGCAGGCGATGCCCTCCCCCACCAGCTCCACCTTCCCAGGTGCCCTTATGCAACAGGTTTGAGGCCCTGGAGCTTGAGGGACCGGTAGCTGAGGAAGAGGTAGTAAGTCTACCCAGGAGGATGCCTAGGGCAAGAAAGTCAACTCCACGCCTCAGGACTGCCTCCACCAGGACAGAAAGAAGGGTGATTGTTGTGGGCGACTCCCTTCTCAGGGGAACAGAGGGCCCTATTTGTTGGCCTGACCCTACCCGTAGGGAAGTCTGCTGCCTCCCTGGGGCCAGGGTCAGGGACATTGCCAGAAAGCTTCCCAATGTGGTTTGCCCCTCTGACTATTATCCTCTTTTAATAGTCCAGGCTGGCAGTGATGACATTGAAGAGAGAAGCCTGAAGACCATCAAACGGGACTTCAGGGGACTGGGATGGTTAATGGATGGAGCGGGAGTACAGGTGGTGTTTTTGTCCATCCCTACGGTGGCAGGGAGGGGTACAGAGAGGACACAGAAAGCCCACCTGATAAACACATGGCTCAGAGGCTGGTGCCAACACAGAAATTTTGGTATTTTTTGACAATGGGGTGCTTTACTCGGCACCCAGCCTGATGGCCGCAGACAGGTCCCTATCTCTAAGGAGAAAACGGATCCCAGGCCAGGAGCTGGCAGGGCTCATTGAGAGGGCTTTAAACTAGGTGAGAAGGGGGACACAAGCCTTGTTAGAGCTGTGCCAGGGGTGGCAATGGCCCAACTGAAGTGCATCTACACTAATGCACGCAGCATGGGTGACAAATAGAAGGAGATGGAAGCCATCATGCGACAGGCAGTCTATGACTTGGTTGCCATCATGGAAACGTGGTGGGACCACTCTCATGACTGGAGTGCTGCAATGTCTGGCTATAGGCTCTTCAGAAGGGACAGGCAGCATGGAAGGGGTGGTGGTGTGACTCTGTATCAGAGAGAGTTTTGATGTCGTGGAACTTGAGGCTGGGAATGATAAGGTTGAGTCCCTATGGGTTAGGATCAGCAGAAAGGCCAACAAGGCAAGCATCCTGGTGGGGGTCTGTTATAGACCGCCAAACCAGGATGAAGAGACTGATGAGGAGTTCTACAGGCAGCTGACAAAAGTTGCAAAATCCTCAGCACTTGTTCTCATGGGGGACTTCAACTTCCCAGATATATCCTGGAAGCACAACACAGCCCAGAGAAAGCAGTCTAGGAGGTTTCAGGAGAGCGTGGAAGATAGCTTCCTGACGCAGCTGGTTTGTGAGCCTACCAGGGGAGGTGCCCCGCTAGACCTTCCCTTCACAAGCAGAGAAGGACTGGTGGGAGATGTGGTGGTTGGTGGTTGGAAACTGTCTTGGGCAGAGTGACCATGAAATGGTAAAGTTCTCCATTCTTGGAGAAGCCAGGAAGGGGACCAGTAAAACCAATGTATTGGACTTCCAGAGGGCCGACTTTGAACTGTTCAGGACACTGGTTGGTAGAGTCCCTTGGGAGGTGGTTCTGAAGGGCAGAGGAGTCCAGGAAGGCTGGGTGCTCTTCAAGAAGGAAATCTCAATGGCGCAGGAGCGGTCTGTCCCCACGTGCCCAAAGATGGGTCGGTGGGGAAGAAGACCGGCCTGACTGAACAGAGAATTGTGGCTTGAGCTTAGGAGGAAAAGAGGGTTTACAATCTTTGGAAAAGATGGTGGGCTATCTGGATGAGGGGATCGAGTGCACCCTCAGTAAGTTCACAGATGACACCTAGTTAGGTGCGTGTGTCCATCTGCTTGAGGGTAGGAAGGCTCTGCAGGAGGATCTGGATAGGCTGGACCGATGGGCTGAGGTCAACTGCATAAAGTTTAACAAGGCCAAGTGCTGGGTCCTGTACCTGGGGCTCAATAACCCCAAGCAGAGCTACAGGTTGGGAGATGAGTAGTTGGAAAGCTGCCTGGCAGAGAAGGACGTGGGAGTATTGGTGGACAGTCAGCTGAATATGAGCCAGCAGTGTGCTCAGGTGGCCAAGAAGGCCAACAGCATCCTGGCTTGCATAAGAAGCAGTGTGGCCAGCAGGTCTAGGGAAGTGATTGTCCCCCTGTACTCGGCTCTGGTGAGGCCGCACCTCAAGTACTGTGTTCAGTTTTGGGCCCCTCGCTACAAGAAGGACATCGAGGTGCTCGAGCAAGTCCAGAGAAGGGCGATGAAGTTGATGAGGGATCTGGAGAACAAGTCCTGCAAGGAGCAGCTGAGGGAGCTGGGTTTGTTTAGCCTGGAGAAAAGGAGGCTCAGGGGCGACCTTATTGCTCTTTATAAAAACATTAAAGGAGGCTGTAGAGAAGCGGGGGTTGCTCTATTCTCCCATGTGCCTAGTGACAGGACGACAGGGAATGGTCTAAAGTTGCACCAGGGTTGGATACTAGGACGAACTTCTTTACTGAGAGGGTTGTGAGGCACTGGAATGGGCTGTCCAGGGAAGTGGTAGAGTCACCATCCCTGGAGGTCTTTAAAAGACGTTTAGATGTTGAACTTAGCAATATGGTTTAGTGGAGGACTTGTTAGTGTTAGGTCAGAGGTTGTACTCGATGATCTTGAGGTCTCTTCCAACCTAGACAATTCTGTGATTCTGTGATTGTGTGGTAACCTAGAGTTTATTTTAAGCAGAATGGGTGTAGCAGATGAATGGCAATTTAAATTTCAAAATTTCTATTACGTGACACACATACTGTACATTTCTGCAGCACATGGCTCCAGACCCTCAAGTCCAGTTCAGACCCACAACAAGGTTCTGGGAGAACAGGACATCCACACTCGTGGGACCCTAGCTATGGCAGCTCCACCCTAGACTTGACCTTCTGCACCATGTTGTATGCTTGTTCCTCCAAGTAATACAATGCAAACACTCAAAAATAAAATAAAGTAAAATAAATCCAGAACTGGTTATATTCTATATTCACTCTTTCAATACAGAATCAGTATATTGCCAAAAGGTTACTGTCTCACTCAATAAGCAACTACTCAGTCTTTGCTTTCAGCCTGTTTATTTGATAAATGTTCATAAAACATTTTTGAAGCTCAATGCCTGAGTGTTGCATTGAACAAAGAAATACCAATTTCTTCTTAAACTAGCCCAGAAGGCTCACTAAACAATATTTAAATACATTAGAAATAATACGAATAATACAAAATGAAATAATACAAATGGATTTTATAACATTGAAGTACCTGTGAAGCATTGATAGCTCCTTTTAAGAAAGGGAGAACTTTGCATGCTTAATTTTATATATCTACTCTTGAGTTGCTGGCCTTTTTTTCTTCTTTTGAATTTTCTGTGGAAAGGTTAATAATTCTGTAGTGTTGCATACATTCAGGACTGATTCTGATTCACTCTGAATGCAGTCATGAATGCTCACTGTTTCTATACAGGGAGCTCCCATTGTCTCTGACTGAGCATATAGAATGAAATCTTATACCTAAGCACTACTGTCTATTATCACTTGGTGTGCATCATCAATTTGTATTTAGGCAGCATTTATGTGACATTCCATGTCACAGATTGTACCTAGCTGAAAATAAATAAATTAACAAGCAAATAAATAAATAAATAGTTGACTAAGGAATTTAAATAATACCGCCATTATTTGTCAAATAATTTATTTGACAAATATTATTTTGGCTGCTGCAGTATTGGTTCAATATCATAAGTATTTGTTTAAATAAAATAATCAAGGGAAAAAAAGACAAAAAAATCAATGGGTAGTGTATTTGATAAATTATATTTGACAAGCTCAACTGTAGGCAATGTTTTATTTTCTAATCCTGTATTAAATAATTTTCTTTAAAGCAAGAACTCTAGTTGATTTTCTGTTCCAGATGATTCCCTTTGGCCAGGTGGAACTGGATCTGAAACAACGGATGCTGTTTTGGCTCTTGCAGTACTGTTCTTCTAGAAGTCCATGAGTGAAACAGATCAGTAGATCTGAAAGTAGAAACTTTCTACTTTCACTAGAAAGAGTTTTTGTAGCACCCCATATTTTGAATGTATTGTTCAAAACCAAAATTCAATTTTAATCACACCTATTCTACTTTTCCATGTATTAAATGCACAATGATGATTTGAGACATGCTTTAATAAAAGTGTTATTTCTTATTCTGATTATAAAAAATACCAATAAGACCTAGAAATTAGTGTCATTCAAAAATTCAAAGAAACAGATATTTAAAACTTACTTTACACGTTGAATTGACATTTTTCATATGTATCTTTAATGTACTAGAGTTTTCAGCTACTTGGCTGAGTAGGTGATGAACTTCCCTTACTCTTTTTTGTATATGTGTGTGTGTCTATTCTTCCTATAACCTGAGAAACATGATCATTAGTTCCTTAAAGATTTTTTTTTTTTTTGAGGAAGTTCAGAAGAAAAGATACCTGGAAGATATAATCTAAGCTGAAGCTGGTGGAGGTTATTTAAAATCAAGTGTTTTTTTTTTTTTTTTTTTTTTTTTAATTATTATTTAATTTTTTTTTTCTTCTAATGATATTTCAAAGATTTAAGATATTTCAAAATCAGCATCAAATAGATACAGCATCATGTCCTATTTCCATGCAGGCTTCCCTGAAAATGCTTCTCTGAAACAAATAAGACTTATTCACCTCAGACCAGGCAGCGCTCAAATTTTGAAATATATTTCAAAATGTATCTCTTCTCAAACCAAATAATTTCAGTTCTTTGTTTTCTTGAGCATCGTGTTTTGTATCTTCCTGTCATCCTCTCAACTCCATCAGTTTATTTCTTTGGAAATACAGTGACCAAACCTTGATATGGTATTCCAGCTGAAACACTGTATATGCTGAATAAATTAGGAGAAATTTCTCTGATGTCTTAGAGGTGTCATGTTTGTTTATGCATCCAAGTATACTTTTTCTTGTTTTGTGACAGCTTGATGTTAGTAACTAATGCTTTCTTTGTGATCTGCATAGACTACAAAATTATGACTACTGAACTAACTCATATCCATCTTGCATTGGTGCTTAGCTTTACCTTTCAGTTGCTTATGTTATACTTGCTTTTCATTATCCTATTACTGCTATTGACAAGCTGTATTATCACTGGCAAGCTATGTTTACAGAGGTAGTTTTAGAGTTGAAGTTTTTTCACTTAAAAGCTCTATTCAGTTTTTGATAAAATTGTCAGGTAGATATGAAGGCTCAGTGTTGGGTAGGGTTATTTTCAGTAAGAATCAACAGTAAGGGACTCCAACTAGATTAGGCTGTCACAATTCTCTCCCTCTCGCGAGATCACAAATAGAAGACACTTAAGGCAGCACATGCTGGTTTGGTAAGGAGCAATTAAAAAAAATGCATACACAAATATGCATTAGATTTGGTGATAATGAGGGCAGTATAGTATTTGTTTCTGGCTAATAACAGCAGATATCAGTGCGTGCCAATGGCAAAGAAAAATACTCCATGTTCTGGTTCAGGATGGGATCTTCACCTCTGCTGTGTCTTCCTTACCAAAAGGTTGTATATGCACTAAAAATCCAGACTCCCATTAGGCCTTTACCACTCCTTGTTTCTCCTGTTATTTAAGGTCCTTTTGTAGGGGGTTAGTATATCTGGGTAATACTGTTCTCCAAGTACCATTAGGATGTTCTGATTATTGCCTGGAGGTATATAAGATACGAATTCAGCAAGAGATGTAGATCAGAAGAAGAAAAAGATGTCAAAGCTGAGAAGCCCCCCAGCCTTGCAGAAGTTCAGAGAGAAGCGCGGGAATCTCCAAAAAAAAAAAAAAAGTGAGAGAATCTCCATCTGTCTGGGGCCTTAGGCACCAGTGGTTCCTTAGTGTCTGCTGTACTCACCTGTAGCTTGTGCTTTAATTTTTCTGAAGACTGAAATATTTTGCTAACTACAGTTTTTCCACCTGATAGAGCATCTCTAAGTGAAACCCGGTGGCTTTTGATGTACAGAAGGACAGACAAAATAGTAATTGAAATTTCTAAAGAAACAACAGGGGTTAGACATGAAAAGAAGCTTTTGAGGCCTTCAGCTGCCTACGTGTCTGGAGTATTCTGCAACACCCTGTGGGCTGCTTGAGACTTCAGATTTTTCTTTATCATTCTGCATTCACATCGTAGGAAGACAGTGGTACTTGCCTAACATATGAAAACATCTAATGATACCTCTGGCTTTAATTTGTATGAAATTATGAAGGTTTCCACAGAAGCAGACATTTTGTCTTATCTTGTACCTGAAAAGTTCAGTTCTGTCATTGGCCAGAAGAAGATGAACTGTGTGAAGAGTCTGTCAAAACTTGAGTGTATTTTTCTGCATGTTAGTGATACAAACAGGATGAAATACTGTTTTTGTCACAGTCAATGAGAGATTTCTGCTTGACTTAGTCAAGACAGGATGTCACCCACAGAGGCAAAGCTGAAGCTAAAATAAGCCTTTGGTCTTCTTTGGATTCAGCAGTTATTCTAACCACCATCCAAGTTAGATAAGAAACTCAATAGCACTCACTTAAACATCTACTTGGATAGTTTAAATGCTATCCCAGTGGAAACAGTCTCATTCTTTCCTTACTCTCAGGGAGCTTAAATGCGAAATCATATGTTTTATGTTTCAGAGTAGTGAATATTGTCTGAAAAGTCCCAAAAGTAACATCTCTTATTTCTTTGTGATGTATAGAAGTATATTCTACCAGTTTCCTTGCATGCTACTTTAAGGAGAGAGAAAGAAAAAAAAAAAAAAGGTAAAAAAAAAAATGAACAAGCATCCAACAGCAATACCCCAAAATGACCTGTCTAAATATTACCTTTACTCTTCAATCTGTAAACAATGTTGCATCGGGAAGCAGACCACAGAACAGCAGTCATTAACCTGAATGTTGCTTGATCTTAGCAATCAATATGGGTTTATCAAACCACTGCATTTGCTAAAACTGTAGTGCTTCTGGCATAGGTCCAAGCAGATTTTAGACTTCAGAGTGATGACAATAGGATTCACTTGCCTGCACAATCAGATGACTGCAGACCTTTCAGCTGTCATTGAATGTAACAGCTTTGACAAATGTCACAGTCACATGGAAGCTTGTGGGGTATGTTATCTTGCTTTCCCTCTCATTGCATCCAGAGTGCACAGAGTGAAAAATATCCAGAGGACCTCTTTGAGTCAAAAAAGATTCATCACAGAGTATTATGAGTTATTATTATTATACTATTTTTCCCTGAAACTGCAGGGTTAGGATGTCTGTTTATTTCAGTGAAGAAGCTAGGGACTTGATACAATGTCGCCTTTAGTTTCTTAATAAGTGAATGCACTCATGTATGTCACCTCTAATTTAACCACAGGTAGTCTGCCTCCTAGGTGTCATGTTGTGCTTTCAGGATAAGATATGGTAGTTCAGACAAGTATATTTTCTTCATGTTTAGCTGGAATCCTACTGAAATTTTAAAAGAAATGTTGGATTCAAAATGCTTTGTAGGTTTTTTAATTATGTTAATGTAAAATAAGTGTACCACATAGGGATACAGTGCTTTAAGAACCTTCATGTCTTTGCCCAAAGCTGAAGCCATAAACTGCAGAATATGCACTGTACAGGATTTGAAGAGGAGCTGCTCTAAAGTAAATAGCATATATATGCTGCAGCCAGATGGGGGGGGTACTATATTTTCATAGGTTTGTCATGAAGAGCAAACAAAAATATGCATTAGTTTTTCATGATGAACCATAGGCTTTTCCCACTAAAGTTGATGTCAAAATTGATATTGACCTCAGTGCTGTCAGAGCAAAGCACTGATGACTTACAATGTCAAAACACATTCTGCCTTTTTTTGTTACGTCTTACTCCTAATGTTTCTGTACCTTTCATTATAAAGATCCACTGACTTTTTCTCTCACTTATCTCAGGAAAAGCATCCTGTTAACGAGAGCAGTGGTTTTTAGCCATTCAAACATAGTTTTCAGCAATACTGTTCTAAAATGTTTTAAATGATACTATTAGTGTCTATGTACTGACTGTGTTACCCCACAGAAGACTCAATTTCACTTAAATGAAGAGTAATGAGGTATTATTAAGAAGTGGATATGAAAGCTTGTGTGTCATGAATTAAAAAAAAAAAAAAAAAAAAAAAAAGAGAGAGAGAGAGAAAAGTGACACAGTGAAGTGAAAAGAAGTGAAGAAGTGAAGTGAAAAGTGAAAAGAAGTGAAGTGAAAAAGTGAAGTGAAGAGAAAAGTGAAGGAAGGGTTGAGGGAATTAAAGGTGAAGTATAGATTTGGCAAATGAAAAGAGCAAGAAAATATGGAAGAAAAAATAGAGGGATATAGAGGTAGGAGGGGCTGGCTTTAAGCCCAGGACACTGACAGCTTAGATTTCACCATACACCTGCACGACATGCAAAAATGTTTATATGTAAATATTTGAATACATATATTAAATAATCATTATATAAAAATGTAAATCCATGTCCGTACATTAAAAAGTAAACAATACCTACATGTGAAATATTTACACAGACTCACCTTTTTGTGAGAAAAATGGGGAAGAGAGAGAGGGTAAGCAACACATAGCATCCCTCGTATTCATCATAACTAAGCTGAGCAGAGAGGAGAACATTTTCAGGGTATCTGTTGGCCAGTCATGCAAAAAGGTTATTTCGTAGGAACAAAGGGGAAGTGCAGGTTGGAATGGGGCCTAGAACTGTGGCTCTGGGACAGTTGAAGTGTTGATTCAGCCATATTTCAATACAAAATTAGACTAAGCAAAATAGCCTGTAATTTCAAGGCAAGATATAAATTTCATAACATGAAAAGTAAATAATGCTAGTGTCATTGTGCCAAGAACAGAAGACTTTCTGGAGTACTTCTGCTACTCTGACAGAACAACATGAATTCTCCTGCAGATTACAATCTAAATTATATTGAACAAATACACAAAAAGGCATGGAATCTTTTTGACAACAGCTGAAATTAATTACCTAATAGCTTTAAGTATCAATCTTATTCTCACCTTCCCGTAAAATATTTGCTTGTCATCAGCCTTTTTGAATTTGGGTTTTGGGACTGGAGTTGCCTTCACAGCAACTCCAGTTAATCTAAGTAATTTGGTAAATTTAATCTGTGTGTGAATCTGTGTGTGAGACATCCTGGACTCAGCAAGAACTACTCACTAAATACTAACAAGGAGAAAAATCCAGTTTGTGGTACCTTGAATATATGCAGATTAAGGAAAAGGCTTGTACAATCATTGTGGTATCTTAAGAATTGAGAAGAAAAATGAGCTACTTTTACTACTTTGCAAAAGGTTTATAAAACAATGTTTCTTACATTTGCAACTGGCATCTGTTCTGTTGTTTCTGATAGGGTCTACTGTAGCAGGAAGTGGGCTTAAGTAGGTCACAAATATAAGCATGAAATACAGAACTTTTGAATTAACACAGATTGTCACACTCAAATATATATTATGACAGTTGAAGTTTTTCTTTTCTGTTTTGTATATATTGTCTGAAACACCAGAGATTATTTTTATTCAGAATATTAACAGCTTGCAGAACGGGAGAATGACATGGTGTTTCCTAGCTACTTTGAGAGAGGAAGGTGCAGAGATGTACAGTATTTTGTTTTCTTGCATTGTATCTCTGGGCTAGCCTGGGAGATGTCACAACTACTAGGCTAAGGAAGGTGGCTGCTCTTCCTAGGCAAACTAGAGGGGGAGTCCCCTTTAGGCAGTGAGCCAAAGAAATCAGCGTAATTTTTTTCAAAGTACTTTTGCAACTGTGTCAAATGACTGGAAAACACTATGAATGGTACTTGACTAAACTTTTTAATTTGCGTGCCCAAAGTCAGGTGGTGTGAATGCTATACTAATGTTACATACATTATGCCATCTCTATAACATTGTCACTGCTGCATAGTGGACTTTTAAGGCATGAAAAACAAAAGCATAGCTACAAATGAAATAAAATTTTGTGTGATCCTACTAGAAATGTTTCTATCCTCCCACTCTGACTGTGTGCCCACAATTTTGCTAAAAAGAAATACATATTGAACTGCACCTTCTTAATTTGAATGAAAATGCTTTTTTTTTTTCCTTTTTTTTTTTTCCCCAACATTTAGATGTTACAAAAAATATTAATTTTGATTAAATATTTAAATATGTAACCTGAAATCTCATGAGAGTCTGACCCAAGCTCTGGAACGCTGCGGTTTTCTCCAAGAGCATTGTTTTCATCTTGACGTTGCTGCTAACTGCAGCTCAGTACAGATACATAATGGCCCAGTCTACTTAGAGTCAATCAAGAAACATTGCTGCTACTAAGATGTCTGACCAAGCATTGCATTATATTTCAACACCAACCTTTAAATTTGGGGATTATGAAAACCACTGTAAACCACAGAGACTGAAAAACTACAATTAAAAATACATCTTTTTGTCTGCAGTGTCATAAATTAAATTTATTAACATCACGATAATGATTATGGATAGTATCACAAACAACTCGGGTAAAATGGACTACACAGAGCATAAGCAGCTACTAAAGCCCTAGTATTTCCATTTCCTTCCAGGGACATTATTCTTATTTGTTAACATCATAACAGAATCACACACAGAATCACACTCAATTTGAGTTAGGTGTGCTTGTGATGTTGCCAAATCCAGAAATCCAGGCTGAGTGTTCCTGAAGAGCAAAGGACACATTCATAGTAAATCAAGAAAAGACTGGTTTTCTTTTCTAATTCATGGATATATTGAAGTAACTCATGGTATTGCAGCATAATGGCAACAAAATGTATGTCTAATCAAGTGTGTTGCCAAAAAGCAAACAAAACAACTATTTTTTCCCCGCTCTGTACTAAGAAAGACGCAGAATATTTGCACTTCGCAGAATGACTAAATTTTGAATGATACATGAAATAACAAAAACCTGTATGACCTACTGCTCATAGAAAATGCAGACAACATTGTGCTTTCATATTTAGGAGAGCTATATCTGCTAGTTGTGAAATATACAATCTGATTGTAAACTAAGTCCAAGAAACCTCAAACATCTTCACATTAAAGCCAAAGTAAAAGAGCTGTCCACCTCACTTTTTTTTTTTTTTTTTCTTTTTTTCTTCTCCCTACTTTCTTTGCCTTCCTTATGAAGTCAGCTGGAATCACTGCAAAACAGAAAGCCCTTCTTCTCACAGACTGCAAATGCACCCTTTAACCTTTAAAATAAGAAGTGAAATCTAGAGCACATATCAGTTTAACCCTGGAAAGATCTTCAACAACTTCTGAATAATTTCTTCATTTATTTCCTTTTCATTTGACTGTTTCTTACTGATTTTTTTTCTCATTTAATCCATTAACTGGTTTGTGTAGGGAAAAGTAACTGAAGTTGGGAAGTTAGATCAGAAGATGAAGAAAGTAGCTTTTCAGGGAAACAGAAAGGTGTTATTTATCCTGTTGTGCAGCACAGCTGGAGTGCTCTCAGGGGCAGAAAATGTTCATGCTGAAAATTCAGTGGAAAAATCAATAGCAGTAGTAGGAGGATGCTTTTATCATTTTAATGATCATACACTCAGCAAAATTTTAAAGTTCTGACTAACAGCATGATCATAAGTGAGAATGGCAGGTAGTACTGGAAAGAACAGCATAATGTCTATCAAAAGCAGTGAGTTGTATTTTTTACACCCTTATAAGCAGAATGATTGTTAGTATTATTCATGACTAGAGACCATGTGGTGCAACAGAAAGTCCTTTACAATGATATAGATTCAGAATTCTAAGAGTAAGAAGTGCATGGGGCCAGTCCTGTTCTAACTGGAAAGTAAGAGTTTTGCCAGCAATCAGACTGCAGAATTTCTGTATCTTCAGTGTAATGCACAGAAACAGTGAATCCTGAAAAAGAAAGGCTCTTTCAGAAGACCAAGCTTTGCATCTCTAGGTAGCTCTGAATAATAGAGCAAACCTTTTCTAACAATTCTAATGCCTTTACTCCCCACAAACTGGTAAAACACTAGATCTCCTTTTATTACCTTACTTTTGCTTGCATCTTCTACATGCTCTAAAGGGAAATACATATTTATTTTTCAGCATATATGTAGAAAACATAGGAAGCATATATAAAATGAACTCCTGGTTCAAGAAAAATGATGCCTATTTTATAGTTACTCTGCAGAAAAAAATATGCAAATCCCTTTATGTGAAGAAGTTATTGTGTTTGACCCACCATTATGTACTGAAGAGATTTACTAGAAGAGAACATTGCTAGAGTTTCTGACATCTCTGATTTATCAAGCAGTCTGTGATACTCTAAGGCATTAATTACATTTAACTGGGAAACATAAAGTAATGTTTTTTGCTGAATTATTTAAGAGATTAATATTTTAGTTTTATGAATAGGCAGTTTTATTTTAAGATGTACTTTATGATCTCTTTTGGTAAGTCCATTCAAAAATGCATATTAAAGTTGTGGGCATTTTTTAACTCTTACTATCCCTTTTTTTTTGGCTATTAGTGTGTGTTTACTTGGGTCTTCTTGCTTAGGGTCAGAATTTGCCTAAATGTCAAACAGTTAGGAAATGAGAGCCCAGAGTGAGGTATTTTAAGACATAATTTGGTAAAGAAATCTTTTTTGCAAAGATTAAACATAACCTTGAAAGTTTGCTAACCCCTTTACTAAACTGTAGAAGACATTGAGAAAGAGAGAGGGCAAAAGAAAAGATCAGAAGGGGAGGGAGACACAAAGAGCTATTCCTACTTACAGAAGAATAGTTTTCCTTATAGCTTTACATCCCTCATTCAAGGACAGCATGGGTTTAATATCAATGCAGATGTTGGACCTAGGAACATCATAATGATGTTGCCTTTTAAAGACTAGAAGCAAAGTGTTACTCCAGTAACTGTCAGAAAATAAAGTGAATCTACTTCCAATTTCAGATGTTTCTTGTGGTGTGTTGTTATTTGAAATCAGAGAGATCTGATAGATTCCATATCTGAAAATCCAAATCCAAAGTCTGAGAATCCAAATTGAAAAATACTTTGAAATGCTTTGGCTTTTGTTTTGTTTTGTTTTGCTTTTTTTTTTTTTTTTTAGAGGAAGTCCAAGTAAACCTGGATTTACTAAAGCAAAACTGATGTGCTGGAATAATACATATTGATATGTGTGTAAATACTTTGTGTCTATCTGAGAATGTAACACAATATTCAGTCTGAAAAGAGACTGAAACAATGTGAATGGTAATACAAAGCTACAGTTAAGTATATAAAGTTGTGATGAGGGTTACAGGTAAAAAGAAGTAAATGTGAAGCATCACAAATTTTTTTGTTGGTCTTTTGAATCCGAGTTAAAAAAATAAAGATTTAATTAAATAAACTTTTCCTAGAGTAAGACTTTATTACAGCATTCTCTAGAATCTTCACATACATTGAAGTTCCTTTAAATTATAGTGTAAAGTATAATAAATCTATTGTATTTTTTTCCAGAATTTCACAAAAAGAAATAAATGACATCAGACTGTCAGCCTGTTTGAAGAGAAACTATGCTGCCTGTGATTTTGGAAATGGTGATAACTACACATTAGCAAGAGTGAATATTTCAGGGTACTCCATTTCATGTTCCTGGCCTCCCTATCCAACATGGTAGAGATTTTGTAAATTAACGCTATATACCAGGCCTGGACAAGGTTCTCAGAAAATGTAAATCAGCATAAATCTAATGAAGACAATCGACCAAGGCCAGATGACAAATTAATTGGTTCAATCAATTGGTTCAGTTAATCTTAATTCTGATTTATTTTTTAAATAGTTAATTTACAATCTTTTTAATATACTTCCTTGTTTTAATAAATACTAAATAATGAATGGTATTATATTCCATGTATCTTGTTTATAGCTAAAACAGGAAACTGCGAATGATTCATACAGAACTCTCTCAGATAAACTGTTAGTTCACATTGATTCAAGTGCTGCAGCAGACATAGATTCTGCTTGTCTTCTTTTTTGTCCCCTACTCATCTCAACATTTTTATTTTCCCTGTCATACCCCATCTCATATTTTACATCCTATATCCTGTGTTTATCTGAAAGACATTGCTAGATACTGCTTTTTTTCTTTAGAGTTGGAAGTAAGGTAAATAAGACCATGCTGATAAAGAACTGCAGAGGATCTGAAGAATGGAGGAAATTATGACAAAATGAGAGGCTATTGTCGCTTCCTTATTCTTGAATAGTACCCTAGTGAAAGATCGCAGTGTCACATGGTCAAGTCCTGGTGGCTACTGAGTTAGTTGGTGCATAGAAAGAAGTTTAGTTTTGAGAAGATTATGGAAAAGAGAAGAATCTACGTGAACGTAGAAAATGGAGAAGAGTGCTCAGAGAAAGATTTGCTGCTGCAGAAAAAAACAAGTCATATTAGATGGCAGGTTTAGAAAATAAATAAATAAATAAACAAACAAATAAATAAAAGAAAATAGCAGTTAGTACAGCATAGAAGGGAATGCTAGGGGACAACTACTACAACTTAGGAAAGCAGAAGACAAGATACCAAGTCATATGAAACAAGAAAGACCAGCAGATATTATCTGAGGCTGAATTAAATTCCAAGGTAAACACAGCAGAATCTGCTGTTGACAGGACACTTGACAGATTCCTGCTAAATTATCAAGAATGACTTTGCTAAGTTATGATACCATCAAAGAATTAGAATCTTAAAGGATTTCAAAGGTTGTTTTGTTTTTTTTTTTTCTGTAAACAAACAAACAAAAAAGGAGTGTAATTGGCTTGGATCAAACTCAAATTGAAAAAGAACAAATTGTAAAAGTGATAGAGTGATGACAGGATCTTTATTTATTTATTTATTTATTTACTTATCTACCTATTTATTTATTTATTTATTTATTTATTTTGCATTTTATTACCTACCTCTTTTATTCACTAAATAATAACAAATGATGATCCTGTATTAGATTTAGGTTCATTAAGAAGTAACCAAGATTTATGGGTTGTAGATAACATGGGGAACTAAAGATTCATCTACGTGCCTGGGAAGATCATAGAGCATTGCTCTTGGAAGCAATGTTAAGATACATGCAAGAGGAGGAGGTGAGCTGAGACAGCCAGCATGCCTTCATCCAGGTTTTGTTTTTTATTTGTTTATTTTGTTTTCATTTTAACCTGTACAAAAGTGTTTCTGGTTATTTAATTCTGTACTGAAAACCCATCATGTAAATGTCAGCCCCTTCTTTTGTATTGTGCATTCATGGTGGTCAACTATTGTCGATATAACTTCAGAGTTGTTCCACTTATTTAGAAGAAAGTGCTGCTGTTATAATTGCTAACTATATATTGCTGTTCCTAAGTGCAACCAATTTTTGTGACAGTTTGGGATAATCACATATTAAACCTTCCTGAAGTAAGCTTGAATTTTATTAAAGGATTTCTACCTTCAAAAACATGAACCCTTCCAATGTTCAGATCGAGGGCTTCAGATTTCATGCAGTTATTTGTTGCTGAAAGGTGTGAGAAGGTCAGGAATGAAAATACAGATACTGTGCTAATGCTGGCAGTTTCAATTCTGCATCTGTTGGCTTCTCCATATTGCAGCTGAACTCTGATAAATTATACCAATTTATAATTCTAAAGTGGTCCCATGGGTATCTTTTTCTTCTGCATTTTGGTATGTATCTGCAGTGATACAGTTTTACAGGTTGCCTTTATGTAGCAAATATAGGAGACTGCTTTTCACTGCAATTGTCATGCTGTGCAGGAGGACTGTATTAGGATTTGGGAAAAGGCCATTGTTACTGTCCTTTAGGAAAGCTCTCACCTCAGCTAATGTATTCTTTCATCCTGCAAGTTCTAGCATGATATGAAAGAAGGCATAGAGAGTTATTTTATAGCTTAACACAGTCGTTGGAAAAAGCCTGGGAAGTACCTCAGAGGGTCGACTCATCTGTTCATCCCAAAAACTGCAAGAAGCGGGCCTCTGCATAAGAGAAATTTTCTGTGCTACATTTTGTGATAGTCTCTAATCTGTGATTATACTTTTATTTATGATTATACTGCCTTATTGACATGCACAAGATGAAATATTTAGAAACAAGAATTAAAAAGTGAAACAAACTTACCATTGCATTTTATCTATTTATTTATTTTTTATTTTTCAATATGTTCTTCCAGCATAGCATTTTTCTTTTTTTTTTTTTTTTGTAATTTCAAAGCCTGTGAGTTTCACTCATCTACAGTTCTTTTTCTGTTCAGCTTGATTACATTTTACAAAGAAGAAGTTGTATTGCTTTAACAATCTTACATGAGTCAGTATTTTCTGTGTAAGAACAAACACATCAAACATGATGAGGATTTTGTGGTTTTATATTGTTTTTATTTGTAGAGGGGTTTGTAGAATAAGAACACAATTTATAATAAAATACTGGAATTCTTCTCCTGATGTTTATACTCCATTATAAATAATTCATTTAAGGTTAGACCATGGTTAAATATTATTTTACAGCTATTTTAATTTGATTATTAGTGGATCTTTCAAATTTTAATTGATGATGAATATGATCCAATATACATTTCTTAAATAAATATGGAATCTTGAATCCCATGAAGTTGACTACCTAATAAAAACCTTTGATTACCAAGAATAAAATTCATCCTATATCACAATTCATTGCTATTTCTGTCATTTCATAATTTTTAATGGAATTCAGTGATGTTTATATATATATTGCTGTTTAATTTCTTTATACATCACCGAGTTTTATGACATTTCTAAGTAAATTAATTACATCTATCATTTTCCCCGCTCTTCAATCTGTACACATGATTAGAGGCCATTTGAATTAATATCTATATGTATCCTGAACAGAAGAGATACTTTTGCAGATGTTTGACTATGGTAATACTATTAAAATGTTAGTAAAATAATACATTAATATCTGAAGTAAAAATAAGCAGAAGATGTAATCATTCTGCATATAATTATACTGTATATAATCTGTTAGCTTATGCCTATGATAATGGCACTGAGAATATATTTAAATAATGTAAAACTTTATCTGA
The DNA here is from genome assembly GCF_965140915.1 of Aythya marila. Classification (NCBI taxonomy): domain Eukaryota; kingdom Metazoa; phylum Chordata; class Aves; order Anseriformes; family Anatidae; genus Aythya; species Aythya marila. The sequence goes on along the minus strand of NC_139045.1, from coordinate 29,115,428 downwards.
ATTATGAAGTATCTACTTAAAAATCTGCCTTCTGTCATACTATAATATAATATCTTTCCAACATGTTACTTGCTATTATGTAGTAGTTCTAAATATTACTCATATTGGAATTAATTTCTTCTTCCAATAAAAATGTACATGCTAAAAATGATGCAACAATAGCTGACAATATGCCATAAAAATCACATCAAGGATAAATAGATGTCTGTTCCAATAGGAAATGAATATTTAAAAAAATTTCTCCCCTATATCTTATAACTTAGAAGTAGAAATGCTTCAGTATTAACAATTAAAATTAGTATTTCAGTAACCAGTAAGAGGAAAAATAAATGGAACAATGGAATTAAGGGAAAACAGTGACATATTACCATATGAGCATTTAAGATTGCTAACATTCAACATTTCTTATTTTCCTTCTCCCACCACCCCCCCGCCCAGTACTTACAAATGGAACAGAACAAACCATGTACTCAAATAAGGCATTAGGCTTTTATTCATGGTATTCATAAAATTCAGTGGAACTGAGAAGGTATGAACTTCCAAATCAGAAGAATTTCCAGTAAAGATTAATAATTTTCCCTCAGTGCTAAAGCACATTAAAGTAGATTATTAATTAATTGCAACAGTTTATCTATATACATATATATTTATATAAAAGTAAAAAATAAAAAATAAGTGCTATACTACCAATGTCTTCCCATTGTTTAATACTGTTTAACACAAACCATGTAAGGTTCGAATATATTACATCATAAAAACAAGCTTGATCCCCATCTTCACTATCAGCCACCATCCATTGCATGAGTACAATCACTGTCCTTGATGTAGATTGCACAGATCTTTTTCCAAGACCAGAGATTAGACTAAATGCTGGATTTTAATGTCTTTATTATCTCCATATGTGGTTTATTACTGAAAACTGACATGGAAATTTAAGGTTAGACCTGAAAGGTAACGTTATTATTCACAATGCTTTAAATGAATTCTCCTCATAATGACTTGGACACAATAAATTATCTCAAAGTTATGTGGAAGATGGAAGATTACATTTAAATTTTTTTTCTTCTGTTATTTGTTCATTGGTTTCTAAAGACAGAGCTAAGAATTCAGGTTTGATATACAAAGGACTGTGAATGGGTCACATACATAACCGACCGATTGATGTACAGTACCATGTTTAAGTAATGTTGCAATACTTAGGAATAATATTTGGTAGCTATCCGCTAGTCTCGATTTAATATCTTTTATAAAATGATAATACAATTTGAAGTATATTAAAAGTTAACATTTTGAGATGGAGAACAAAGAAATACCACCAACTGTAACTGCACAAAATTGTTACTTTCAAAGATGTGAGCTGTGTTTTAAACTGATGGTGCTTTTATATGTTGAAATAATTGACAGGTAGTTAGGATGGTGTTTTTAAGGGAGGTTTCTTGCCACAATCAGTGTTGAAATTGTGCAAATGGTGCTTAGTCCAAATATAGCCTCCAGATTCCTTTACCAGAATTTGATTTAAAATGTCCATTTGTCTGTATATTTCCTGAGGGAATTTAAAAAATAAAATAAAATTGCCTGTCACTGAATCTACATACAAATTACATTAGCCAAGGAAATTCTTAAATTTTAAAAGGCCAGTTTTTGAAGCTCATGGTAATGATGACAGTGATCAGGTAAAATTCCCAGAACAGATAGATGGGTTAGCAGTGGTAACTGTTGGTACATTCTACTATTCTTATTGCTTGATATACCTTAAAAACTGTTCTGTGGGAGTTAAAACTCATGAATAAATAAACACATACCTGTGGAAAAATGCTTTCATCTTGAATTTTAAGGAAATGATGTTGGTGTTTATCATAAGATATAGGTAGAATTTTCCCATTCTCCATGACTCCATCCTTGCATTAATAGGGAAGCACAAGAATCATGCCAACTTCTTAGGATGCCAAACAATATTTAGCAATAGATATGTATATATTGCACAGTATGCAGAATACTGATCTTTTACATTTTCAACAGAACAGTCAAAGAATATCAACAATGAATACTGTAAATCTGTGTAAAGTTTTTTGTTTTGTTTTGTTTTGGTTTTTTTAGTCATTTGAAATACCAATTGTGATGTTAAGCACAAAATAAGACTACAAATGTGTTTAAATAACTTTGGATCTAGCTTAAACTGACGAAGGAAGGAAGGAAGGAAGGAAGGAAGGAAGGAAGGAAGGAAGGAAGGAAGGAAGGAAGGAAGGAAGGAAGGAAGGAAGGAAGGAAGGAAGGAAGGAAGGAAATTAAGCCACCTTTGCACCTCTCAGTGCAGCATGCTGAGTTACGAAGAGAGAATACGATTCAGTTGTTTTTATATCATCATCCCTATAAAAGAAAGCACTTTACACAGAGTCAAACACAAACTGAAAAGTAAAATAAGCTTTTAAAACCAAATTTTAAACAAGAAACATATTTAAATAATGGGTGACAATTAGAATAAGAATTTCATATTCACTGGCCATCATTTGTTTAAAGGGTCTTGTGCTTAAAAATATCAGTACTTAGCAATGACTAGGAGTTGAGTTTAGATGGAATAGAAATGATTTTTAAGTACCTAAAACAAAACAAAACAACACAAAACAAACAAAAAAAGTTTGAAGGAAATATCCTTCAAATGTTATGTGTAAATGTACTTGTGCCACTGGGACTCATTTATGTATAAAAATAAAATAAAATAAAATAAAATAAAATAAAATAAAATAAAATAAAATAAAATAAAATAAAATAAAATAAAATAAAATAAAATAAAATAAAATAAAATAAAATAAAATAAAATAAAAACAAAAAAAAATGAATTAAACAAGTAATGACCAATTCTTTGAAGATGAAGCTACTTGAGCTACTGGATCAAGCATGAACTTGAACTCTAAGAACAAAATGTATTAGTCTGTTATTTTTTTCCATTGTTGCATCTTTTTCCAACAGAAAAATAATCAAATTCCTTTCTAGTAAGAACTCCAAAGTACTTGCTTAGCAGAGCATGAAGAACTGCATTTTTCTGAGGTGATGGGGGGGAAGAAGAAAGGATTCTAAGTAGCTTTAAAGGCATGATTTATGAAACAAAAAAAAAACAAAAAACAAAAACAACAACAACAACAACAACAAAAAGCCTTCAGGAAACAACTATGTCAGAATCTGGGTCAACATGCTAAAGACCAGAGGAAAAAAATACATTCAGCTATAAATTATGACAGCTTCTTATTTGCCAGAGGAGTAAACATATATAATATTATTTAAAATACTCATATTCGCGTAATTATAGAAAGATGATTAGGGAACTGAAGCATCTTTTATACAAGGAGAGGGTGAGAGATCTGGGACTGTTTAGCCTGAAGAGGTGAAGGTTCAGGAGGACTATCTCAGTGTGTAAAAATATCAGATGGAGAAAGTACAGAAGACAGAGCTAGACTCTTCTCATTGATGCCCAGTGAAAGGACAACAGACGGGGCATAAACTGAAATACAGGAAATTTCATTTAAACAAAAGAAAAAATTTATTTACTGTAAGGGTGATTGACCACTGGAACAGGGTATCCAGTCTGTTTCTGTAGTCTCCATCTTTGGAGACAGTCAAAACCTGAAGACATGGTTCTGAGCAACCTGCTTTTAAGCAGAGGATTAGACTAGATTATCTCCCCTCCAACCTCAGTGATTCTATAATTTCATGGCACATTTCATATCAACGTGGATAAGTAAGCATTCTAAAGAAGAAATAATTCTGGCAAATAGTAATAATAATAATAATAATAATAATAATAATAATAATAATAATAATAATAACAACAACAACAACAACAACAATAGTTTAGACTATTGTTGACTAGTCTCCATTTGTCATACTTGCCAGTTAGATGAGTGTCTTGTATTCTTTATTTCTGTTGCTTGAAACTGGCCCTGCCTTGCCAATGACTGCAATGACAATGAATTTGTCAGATATGTTTATTTACTCTGGCATTAAGTATCCACAAAATATTGTAGTCTCTGTGCTATAAACTATGTCTCTCAGTCGGGAGTTTTTACGTAGCTGAAACATTACAGGGTAAGTCAACTAGACATGACTTTCTTCTGGGCACAATCCTCTTATAAGCAAGCTGTTCAACAAAAGTATTTCTTACACATATGGAAAAAGTCAGATTTACCTCCTAATAAGATGTTCTTTTCTAATGTTATGATTAGAAGAAAGGAGTGGTGGTCCTCATACAATCTGCTAAACTATGATCAAAGCAAATAACGACTGACTGACATGAATGGCAAGCAATCAACACTTCATATAAACTTGAAGTGGTTATGTTTTTTAAATACTTGTTTTTTTTTTATTTTTTTTTATTTTTTTAATGTTTATGCACTATGTTTTTATCATCGTTCAGTCCTAGTTCAATTACGCATTTGTACTCAGGAAAGAATTTATAACATTTGAATAATTTTGGCTTTAACACAGCAGAAAAGTAAATTATAAAATAGAGGGAGGATAAACTACTAGTTTAGAAGGGGAAATAGTGATATTCAGATGAAAGAATAGTTGTACAAATCTATGAGTTGTGCACAATACCTTCTATTTGACACATAGAGTGTCAAATATAGAGGATCTAGTCATCTTGGAAACATAAACCTAATTCAGATGGTCTAGCAGACCTTGACTCTTATGTATATATGCAAATCATAGGAAATCCCATATTCCCTCACATATAATTTTTCCGTGTATATCACTAAAGGTGTTCTCTTTTTCATTGTTTTGCAGGTCATTGTATGGCCTCAGTGTATTTTATGTCATGAAGGAATACACTTATAAAGTACATGTTTAAAATTCAAGGTAATATTTCAGAGAAAAGGATACGTTACCCTAGTATATGAAACAAGGCCATTCTATGCACCCAGAATGTAAATGTTTATTCTGTCACATTTTTAGAATAGATGGCACTAGCAGTAGCAAATAATTCCTGTTGTTTTGATAGCATGGGGCAGAGAATGATTGAGCTGTATGGCCAGCACTGTATCACTTTGCCATGCTACCTTTCTCCTCCATACAAAGATTTCAGTGTAGGCTGATTTCCCATACCCTACTTTCTTTGCTCGTGATTTCACCACTCCAGACATATACTTTGGTGTCCTATTATAAAACAAAGAAAAACAAAACAAAACAAAACCAACCAACCAAAAACACTTCTGACAGTTGTGGAACTTCCCTCTAGTAATTTTTCTCAGGTTGTTCCAGGGATCTGGCATCAACAGCAAAGGAACATGAGGAGAGGGTAGTAATCCTGGCCTTTATTTGAGGAAATTTGTCCCAGGTGCACAGATAATTTGATTCAGTAGACCTCCTTTGGCACTTAAACCCAGATGGCCTGCTGTGCAGTGATGGAGAGCTACAGTTTCATGGTTATACTCAAGAGGCTTTATCTGGCCTGCTGGAAGGCCAGGCCCCAACATGGCTGATCCCATGTGACTTGGAATAGTTGCTCTACATGCTCCAAATTGCAAAGGAGGTGTGCAATTCTTGGTTATCTTGCAGCGGCTCCTATTCCAGATTCTCCTCCTTTCTTGCATTAACACTGTCCTGATGCAGCACTTCCCCTTTGAAAGATGAATGGGAAACTCTTGGGAAACAGCCATCTTCTACCCTGTGGCTACCATCACACACACTGCTTAGCCTGGCAGTAATAACCTATAGGCCCAGATCTGGTGACAGGAAACTGATTTTGAAGCATGCTTGTAGGGAAAGAGGATAAAGTAAAAAAGATATGGATACGCTATCTTCACAAAATGTTTTTTGCTTGTTTTTGTTTGTGTGTTTTTTGTTGTTGTTTGTTTTTAAAGACAAAATTCTGATGCATTTTAAATGATAGCAGTGGCATTGTATTATGTTTGACTGATTATACTTTAAATTGTAGCTTCTGGTATATAATTCAGCTGCTAGAGGACCAGAGAACTAATTTTCACTAATAAAGGAAGAATTTACTGTCATATTTTACCTGAATGATGTAATAAGACTGACTTAATAACAGCAGACTAAGATTGGGATGTATGTTATTTATGACCCAGGTAGGTTCTTCTCTGTTAACTTAAAAATCATTTTAAAATAGATCCTTTTTCAGTTGTTGTTACATTACGGAACTGTACTGAACATCCTATAAGTGCCCATTCATTAAATTTACTGTCAATTCTTTCATGTGAATAATTTACAGCAAATGATCTCCAAAAAAATCAATATTAGACTTCTGAATTTCCAAAGCCTTAGGAAATGAAGAAGTAAAGCTTTTATATTAATTAGCAATAGATTTTGCTTTTCCCCTGCCATTGAAAAACAAACAAACAAACAAAACCAAAACAAAACAAAACAAAAAAACCAACAACAACAAAGACTTTCTGAATCGTATTAAATATTAGTACTTTTCAGTTATATACTAAAACATGGTATGCATCCTAGGACTGCTTCTGGCAATGATTTCCTTATTTGCATGGTGAGGGCTGATGTATAGGAATTAGAAGGTCTAATCATAAGGTTTATTGGAGGACTTGTTAGGACTTGTTTGTGTTAGGCCAGGTTGGACTACATGATTTTGGAGGTCTCTTCCAACCTAGATGATTCTGTGATTCCCTTCTCATGGACCGATATGCTGGGAACACAATCAGTCAACAGAGTATCGATAAAACAGGTAACTACAATGCTTATTTTTGATATCGATAGGTAAAACTTGCATTAGTGTGCAAATAAGCCGTTGTAGCAGTCACCACCACTTCTCAGAAGCAGAGGCTCCCAGCCCTGTGTGTGTGAGCTTCTATGGCCAGGTGGCATCACAGCCCCACGATCAGTCCGCCATGGCATACCTTTCTAGCAGGCTCAAGTATTTTTCTCCTCTTAGTTCTGGATTCATGGCTCAAACCAAGGCTCAAAAGTCTGTTTGTATTGTACTCAGCTCTTGTTCAGGGCAAGGACTTGATAGTCCTATCTCACACACATACAATACCTTTTTAATGACTTTAGCATGAGCTAAAGATCTTATTCTTTCCTTTTTCAAGTGGGTCAAAATTCTGCCAATTAATTGCTTGCATGTTACTTTACAAGGGAAAAATCCTGCACTATACATCATATAATTTCCTTGAAGAAATGAGATTGCAAGGGGAAAAGTAGTAGAAATAAGAAAATGCATTTCTGATTTACATTTAAAGAGAAATGAATGCTTTCCATAAACATAAGCATGCCAGAAAGATGTGAAAGTGAGTTGATACATAACTGTTTGTCCCCAAGAGCTGTTTAATTCCTTAGTTGTCACTTTTGTACCTACCATCAAACTAGTTATTGAATCACAGATATTTGGGAAGGGTGGAAAAGAGAGGAGTTCATTAAGAAGCTATGGATTTTATTCAACCTTCAGATGCAGAGTGTGGATATGGTAAGCAGCATTTTAAGCTAAGCTTCTTTATTTAGCACTTAGAGTACCTATAAAGAGCGAAGTGTGGCTCTTCTCTCATAAGTCTGTTATTCCAGCCTTAACAATTTGCTTTATAAATGTGTATTCATGAACAAACACACACTTCTATCTAAATTATATATAAAAGAAAAGGGGGAAGAAATCAGGTGACTCAAAACCATAAAGGTGAATAGCCATGTGATAGGGACCTCACCTCCTTCCGCCTCAAAGATGTTTTAAGCTTGTAAGGATTTAAAGATTTTTTTATTATTATTTATTTATAATTATTAGAATATAAGCTCTCGTGGAACGAACTGCAGCATCTTGTTTTCATAAGATAAAACAAGTGGGTTTTATCATCTTTGTTTCTACCTTCAGATACTAACAAAATAAAAAATCAATTTAAGCTTTAGCCTGAAAAGGGCCCAGGTCTTTCACTGTTTGGAAGGCTACTAGATATTTATTAGCACCCAACACGGTATTAGATTTTAAAGGATAAAGTTTGTTCTGCTCACCATTTCAGAAGCTACCCTAATGTATTAAGCTAAGAAGTAGCTGAATAGCCACCAGTACCTCTAAAGACATCATTAAGTTGTGAGATGGGATTCAGACACTGTTTTACTTAAAATTTTTCACTGGCTGACTATTTCCTGCTCAGTGCAATTGTTCCCAGATCTTTAGGAGCTTCCTAGACATCAGATACAGAAAAATAAATAAATAAATAAAAGTTCTTTCAGGCAACTAAATTCTCTACCAGCTTTCCACTTTTTTTCAACCTCTTTAGGATAGTATGAATGTGACATATAAATATTTGCTTCTCTCTCTGGTTATAACATTCCAAAGTTTTCCTTTGAATTTCAGAAACCAAGAAAATGAAATTAGAGAAATGTTTTACTGCTTTCTTTTGTTAATGCTACCTGTCAGATATTAAACAGAGTGTGAATTTTGTGTAGTAATTGAGGTTAAATAATTTATTTTTAAGTAAGTATACAAACTAGCAAATGAGTAGTTTTTAATCTCTTTCTAAAGCCTGCATCATGAAGGCAGATATTATGCAAGCACCCAATGAAATGTCTAACATCTGAGGCTATTCACATTAGAACAAGTAGAATATTGTCTTCAGTGGAAAATCAATTGACCCTCTGCTAGCATAGCATCATTATGCAGATCCCAGTTGCATTCTTGTAGATTTGATTAGGCTTTTTATTTCAAATAACAGTGATAAAAAACTTACTCAGCTTTCACATGTGAAAATCCTTCATTAATCAACCCTATTTTTTTAATAATTCATTTGCTACTTACATAAGTATTTACAGACTAAAGCAATGTTTTGGATGATGGTGTTATTTCACCCTTTGTGGAGAACCATTCCCCAAGTCATGCCGTATTAATTCCGATACGCATGAGTGAAATATTTTAAAAAATGATTTAACAACAGAAATAATTGGTACTCTGTGCCCCATTTGAATTGTCAGAGCATCAAAATGTAACCAGTGAACAAAAAAAGAAATCATCAATGAGAAGACTTTAACAAGCAAGTAGGAGCCAAAGTCATTGTTCTCATTCACATATCATCAGTTTGCATTACTCAAGCCGCACGAGGAAAAAACATGTACAAGTGCAAACTAATGGATAAAATCATATATTATAGAGATAGGAGTAATTGAGAAAATAAATGTATTAGGAGGAGACTGAAGAAATATGTGATATACATGTATGTACATTAGGAGACATAAGTAGGCTGCTTATTCTAGAAGTGTAGATGAAAGTCTAGTATGGTACTGTAAATATGATTATTATCTGATCACAGAATCACAGAATCACAGAATTTTCTAGGTTGGAAGAGACCTCAAGATCATCGAGTCCAACCTCTGACCTAACGCTAACAGTCCCCACTAAACCATATCGCTAAGCTCTACATCTAAACGTCTTTTAAAGACTTCCAGGGGTGGTGACTCCACCACTTCGCTGGGCAGCCCATTCCAATGTCTAACAACCCTTTCAGTGAAGAAGTTCTTCCTAACATCTAACCTAAAACTCCCCTGGCTCAACTTAAGCCCATTCCCCTTCGTCCTGTCACCAGGCACGTGGGAGAACAGGCCAACCCCCACCTCGCTACAGCCTCCCTTGAGGTACCCATAGAGAGCGATAAGGTCGCCCCTGAGCCTCCTCTTCTCCAGGCTGAACAAGCCCAGCTCCCTCAGCCGCTCCTCGTAGGACTTGTTCTCCAGGCCCCTCACCAGCTTCGTCGCCCTTCTCTGCACCCGCTCAAGCACCTCCATGTCCTTCTTGTAGCGAGGGGCCCAAAACTGAACACAGTACTCGAGGTGCGGCGTCACCAGAGCTGAGTACAGGGGGACGATCACCTCCCTAGCCCTGCTGGTCACACTGTTCCTGATACAAGCCAGGATGCTGTTGGCCTTCTTGGCCACCTGAGCACACTGCTGGTTCATATTCAGCCGACTATCCACCATCACTCCCAGGTCCTTCTCTGCCTGGCAGCTCTCCAACCATTCCTCTCCCAGCCTGTAGCTCTGCTTGGGGTTATTGAGCCCCAGGTACAGGACCCAGCACTTGGCCTTGTTGAACTTCATGCAGTTGACCTCAGCCCATCAGTGCAGCCTATCCAGATCCTCCTGCAGAGCTTTCCTACCCTCAAGCAGATGGACACACGCACCTAACTTGGTGTCATCTGCGAACTTACTGAGGGTGCACTCGATGCCCTCGTCCAGATCATCGATGAAGATATTAAAGAGGACCGGCCCCAGCACCGAGCCCTGGGGGACGCCACTAGTGACTGGCCTCCAACTGGACTTGGCTCCATTCACCACGACTCTTTGGGCCCGGCTATCCAGCCAGTTTCTAACCCAACGAAGCGTGCGCCAGTCCAAGCCAAGAGCAGCCAGTTTCTTGAGGAGAATGCTGTGGGAAACGGTGTCAAAAGCCTTGCTGAAGTCAAGGTAGACCACATCCACAGCCTTTCCCTCGTCCACCCAGCGCGTCACTTTGTCATAGAAGGAGATCAGGTTCGTCAGGCATGACCTGCCTTTCATAAAGCCATGCTGACTGGGCCTGATCGCCTGCTTCCCCTGCAAGTGCTGCATGATGACTCTCAGGAGGATCTGCTCCATGAGCTTTCCTGGCACTGAGGTCAAACTGACAGGCCTGTAGTTTCCCGGGTCTGCCCTCCGGCCCTTCTTGTAGATGTGCGTCATGTTTGCTAGCCGCCAGTTGATTGGGACCTCCCCCGATAGCCAGGACTGCTGATAAATGATGGATAGTGGCTTGGCCAGCTCCTCTGCCAGTTCCCTCAGTACCCTTGGGTGGATCCCATCCGGCCCCATCGACTTGTGCACATCTAAGTGCTGTAGCAGGTCACCAACCAGTTCTTCATGGATAATGAGGGCCACATCCTGCTCCCCATCCCCTTCCACCAGCTCAGGGTACTGAGTATCCAGAGAACAACTGGTATTGCTGCTAAAGACTGAGGCAAAGAAGGCATTGAGCACCTCCGCCTTTTCCTCATCTCTTGTAACTAAGTTTCCCCCCGCATCCAGTAAAGGATGGAGATTCTCCTTAGTCCTCCTTTTTGTGTTGATGTATTTATAGAAACGTTTTTTGTTATCTTTAACGGCAGTAGCCAGATTGAGCTCCAGATGAGCTTTGGCCTTCCTAATTTTGTCCCTGCACAGCCTCGCTACTTCTTTAAAGTCCTCTTTAGTGGCCTGCCCACTTTTCCAAAGCTTATAAACCCTCTTTTTCCTCCTAAGATCAAGCCACAATTCTCTGTTGAGCCAGGCCGGTCTTCTTCCCCGCCAGCTCGTCTTTGGGCACGTGGGGACAGACCGTTCCTGCGCCATTAAGACTTCCCTCTTGAAGAGCGCCCAGCCTTCCTGGACTCCTCTGCCCTTCAGAACCGCCTCATGTCTGATCCGCTTATGTCTGATCTACAGACATAAGAGATTGTAAAGAAACAATAGTCAATAGGCTACCGAAGCTTCTGTAGATGCCAAATAAATGCATTTTCTTGGGCTGAGTGAGAATATTATCAGGAAAGAAAACAAAGGGCACTGCAGTTGCACTGAATTAGTAACCAGTCACTAACCAAACCAGGTCTGGAAAATGTGATTTTTATCACATCAGGAAGTGTGGTTCTGATGCAAATCTGGGAAGATACTGGATGCTTTAGGTTGCATGAAATTACAAGTGATCTCAGGAGGATGATCCTGAGAATTGAATAATCACAAATCACAGTATATGGATAAATGTCTGCTTTCATAAGAAAGAAATGTAGAAAAAAGCACCTAAAATGCCAAATTATTATACTACCTCTATCCCTTATTCAATAGCATCTACACTGCTTTCATAAATTACACAAGTGTTAGTGTGTAGATAAGCATTAATATTGTCATGCTGGGAGCTCCAATCTCAGAAATGTGGTGTGACACAGCACCTGGAATATGAATCCTAACGTTTAGTTCAAGCAATTGTTCCTAATATTGTTCCTATTACTGATTTTACAGACATTTTTAGCAACAAAAATCCTCATATTATTAATTTTCTATTGACTGCATTCTAAGTTGAGCATGTTTTAGTATGGATAATATTGCAACTTTTTTTTTAATTTTGATTTTTTTCCGTCTTTTTAAATTATTAAGTAATATCATTTTTTGTCATGCTTTAAAGGACAAGGATACTCTGATTATATTTAAATGGTAACTATACCTAACACCTTTAGGTTCAATTATGTTGATATCTCCATACAGGACTTTGAAAATTGAAATGATTTATTTTCTACATCTGCTTACAGTCATGAAATGAATTTGACACTTTTGGAGACTTCTGAAGACTTTTTCACTTGCCTACCTTATTGCTAACATGTCAAAGAACATGTTACATAGAAAGCTTTCTGTTGTACAAGTCAATAAATGTAGAGGACTTTGTGTTCTCTGTTTTTCCAAGGTGTGTATCTATACATTCTAACAAAACCTCCCATGACCTTTCCTTCATCCCACACTGATATTTTTTTATGTAACCAACAGTCATGACCTGCTTTTGTCATTACTGACAGTGTTATGAATCTCTTCTATAGTCACAACAGTCTGATTTTATATGAGATATTCCTTCACAGTAAGAGAGTTTTTGATGATCAACAATGCTTCTGAGAAGTAAGTACATCTTAGTATGTAACATGTAAAAATAATTTTTCTTGGTAAAAAAAAAAGTCTTGTTATTTAACCATGTCTTTTATTCTGTGGGTAAATACTAATTTCAAAGCTATTTGTTTTGTGATCTGCCACATTTGCAGGTGAAAAAATTACATGTGTAAAATTGGTTTATCTAGGGTTTTCACACAAGCACATTATCTCACATTGCATTTTGTTTGTAAGTGAAAGTACTTTCACACAATTATTACTCTTTGTGAATGATTTCAGCAGAACAATAATAGGTACGTGTTGACACAACTCCACTGAACTGTGGGATGATTTGCAACGTTTGAAGATGTAACTGAGAGACCACATTTGAACTCACTTAACTACAGTCCAATATAGCCTTCAGACTGAAAGATAGAAGAAATATCATATAAAGCCCATAAGACATTAAAAAATGTGCATTATCTGACTGCCTACTGAATCCTGATCATGTACATTATATTCATTACTGGGTTGCAGAGACTTGTTTATAAATAATATTAAGTCCAATTATACAAAACCATGACAACTGGGAGATAATGCTGACATTCAGTTAATTTTTTCACTGCCTTAACACTGCTTTTATTCAGCTTTTGTTTACATTATATGTAATGCCCTTGTTTCAAAGTTATATTTCTTTCATTCCAAATTACTTTGTATTGCGGATACTTTTTTTGTATTGGTCCAAAATTACACTTTCAAGAAGTTGAATAAGTAGATGCACTCTCTACAGCAGAGGCAATGTAGTCAGGAAAATATTGCAGGTAGCTCCACATTCCCACTACTCAAAAAACCCTACATTCCTGAAATGCATAGAGGACTATATTTGACAGAAAGACTTACTTAAGCATTGCAATGACTGCTGTTCTACTGGTAGTAGTTCTACTGATAGTTCTACTACCAGTTTAAGTCCTCAATAACAAACAATACATTTGTGCTTATAGGGAATTAAGAGAAATATATGTGGATATTGATAGGCAGAAAGGAGCTTCCCCCATACCTCCCCTGTCCACCCAGTAGCTGCCTAGACCAGTTATAGTCTCAAGTAATTCAGCACAGCTCAAGTCTATGTTAATACTTGACCAAATAATTTAATCATTGGGCAGGCCTGTATTCCAGGGTGAATTTCCCCCCTTTGGAAAATGCCCGCTTTCAATTAAGCAGTTTCAGTGTTCACTGGAACAAGTACTAGACCCCACAAATGAACCAAGTTTGCAATTCTTCCCTCTACTTTCTCTTTGTTCCAGTTACCATTTCATTATTTTCTTGTAGAAAAAAAAAAAAATTAATTAAATACCTTCAGCTGAAAAAAAATCAGAGCAAGAGAGATCTGTCCCAAACTATCTGGTAATATTGCAATTAGGGCGCTCTGCTGAGAAGTAAAATACTTTCATCAAAATGCAATCGGATAAGGAAGAGACATTAACCGAGTCCCAGCTGAGCACCCTGTCAGCTTGCAGCTGTGCTCTGTGGCAGGAGTGGACACTTCTCCACATTTATTTTTTTTCTCAGGGAATTCAGATTGCTCAGAGCATGCCTGTGAGATCAGGCCCTGAAGGTCTAATCTGTGAATCCCACTGTCAATGAAATACAGCATAGACAAAAGCAGCTTTACTATAGGTGTTTCTCTTCATCCCCAGCAGCAGAAATGTAGCTTTGCTCGGTGTTTTGAGGCTGTAAGTTTTGGTCATTTCACATGGTGTGTACCAACCTGTCTAGCTGCACCTGATGAGGAGCTGCACTTAATGGTATCTCTCACAGGCTGCTGCAACGCACTGGGCGTCATCCTGCTCCCAGTACAGAAGATACAATTACACACTTTGTGACTCAAGGACTCATCACATTACATGCTGCTGTAGAGTGCCATTAATATATTGTTTATTTGAGAAGCTGCTTGCCTGAAAGCTGTGATACAAGTTTGATGTGTAATCTTCACCTTTGCACTGCCATTAGGTTTGAAATTATTTGTCAGTTTGGGGGAAAATGGTACCTTTTATCTAGACAGGATATCATGCAGGGATGTATCTGTAAGATATGTATACCAGACAAAACCTTTTTGCTAGAAAATTCAAAATATTTTATTTTCAGTGTGTTTCAAACAGATTTTAAAAGAAAGAAAAAATAGATCAGGAACTATGACAACTTGAACAATTGAAAGATTCACTGTAAAATGCATCTGTGAGACGCATAAGCAAATTACCGTCTGAGGAGGAAAAATAAGATATTCTAAACTGATAATTCTGTGTAAGTCTGTTTAATACAGTGGTGCCTTGAGACTTTTCATATCCTCCATTTTCATTGATGTTTAGTAGTTTTATATTTAAAAAAAAAAAAAAAGAATAAAATACATTAAAACTCATAAGGTTCCTTTTTCACTTTCTCACTTAAGGAATCCTTTCACGTCAGTCTGCTTTCATCCTTGTCAGTACGTGACTATCTGAAAGGCTTCTGCAATGCTGAAAGTGACAACCATACATACCCATAACTAAACCTC
Source organism: Aythya marila (assembly GCF_965140915.1). Classification (NCBI taxonomy): domain Eukaryota; kingdom Metazoa; phylum Chordata; class Aves; order Anseriformes; family Anatidae; genus Aythya; species Aythya marila. The sequence goes on along the minus strand of NC_139045.1, from coordinate 29,100,292 downwards.
ACTGCTGGTCAGAATCTGTCATTCCTTTTCCCCTCTGTCACCGTTGTGGTCTATACCTTAGCAACAGTTTGAAAGCTGCACCTCGGCTCTCTGTGCTGACTTGAAAGAAGTTTCTGCTGAACTTATATCATTGAAATGAAATAAGACAATAGTTGCCCACTTATATAATAGGTGAATACTTATGGTATTTTGTAGATATAGTTCCAGTTGTCAGCTGGAGTCTGATAGCATCTGGCCATGCAATGGAGAACTGCATCAACATAAGTAGATAAGGAATAGGGTGATTGAGGATTTTGTACTTTACCACTACTATTTCTGATGCGAGTGCATTGTTCTTGGAGGCTATATAAACCACCACCAAAAAGAAAACTGTTCATTGTTATTAGGAACCTATGATGTTCTGCTGCAAGTTCTTGTTTCTCGATGTTAGCCCTCTGTTCTTTAACTGCCTTTGCTTTTTTTGATTTGTTGTTCTTTTCTGTAGCTTCCTCTCCCCCTTTTTTTTTTCCCCTGAGGAGATTTTTTACAACCTACCCTTCAAAAACAACATACCCAATGGGTCAGAACAGACCCCTCTAGAGAAAGCCTGTTTATACTGCTTTGTTTAATTTAGTATAATATTATTGGCTTTACAGGTTGAAATAATTTTTACTTTTCAAAGAGCAGCTCCAAACCTTTCAAAGACTAAACTGCCCACTGAATACAGTCCTGGATATGAGAGTAATTGCAATTTCCTTTATTTCAAAAAAATTCCAATTTTAGACAGCAATGAAGAATAACACTAAATACTATGTGAAGGTGGAGAAAAGCAAGGTAGGGCCAAAAAAAATTCTTCAAACTTTTTTCAAATGTTAGGTATCTCTCAAACCTGAAAAGTAACCAGGTGAAAAGTTAAGAATTATAGACTCATTAACTTTTGTTAAATGTCCTTATTCAAGTTTTATACATTTACATTTGGACTGCATTAGATATCTAGAAATACATGTAGTCACATCACCATATAAAATCAAAAGTTGAGCATGTAAGAACTCTTTCAAAGACAACAAAACCAAACTGTGTTAGTGGTATAAGCAACCTGTGTGCATACTCATGCTAACGTATACAGTATTGAACATTATTTGGATAGGACAGTATTTAAAATAATATTTTTTTAAAAGAATATTTCTCCCCCTATAAGCCTGTAATATTCACAGTCTCTTTGTAAGTAAGGACTTCTTAAAGACTATATCTCTAGAAACCAATATGCCTAGAATTAGGACCACCAAACGGACAAGTTAATATCAGTGCAGTGGAAACATTAATTTACATGTAGTAGTTAAAAGGCTTACAGAAAAGTAGATCATTAATCTCTTAAGTAATTCATTCAAGTCCATTGTATGCATATCAGTACCTGGGACTAATTGTCCCATGTTAACAGCTTTTATTGAAAGCTTTGTCTTGAAAGAGTGAGGAAAGATTTCCTAACAACAACCTAATTCTTTATTTATTTTCAACTGTTTCATTAACATTTTAATTTCACATGTTTCAGAGGTGTTGCAAAGTCATCATGCACATATTTAAATACAAAATACTCAGAAGACATCATTTCACGGAACTGAGCCACACTTAACGTGTGAGGTGTCAGTTTGAAATGTTAAACTATAAGGTAACATTTAAACAAGCCTTAAGGCCAAATTTATCAAGAAGTTTAAGTGAATGTTTCAGTACTTTTTTGAAATGCAGTCTTAATCTTTTTGCCAGAATAATATACGTGTTATATTTTTCTAACAAATCTGATCATCTTGTATAATGTCTCATCCAGATAATAATTCTTGCTTTCTAAAATTTTCAATCTTCAGGAAGAATAAGGATGCTTAAAAAGACGCAAAGGAATCAGAAAAAGTGAAAAACATTTCTATAAAAGTTGAATTCCAATACAATTTGATGTTCTTTGGAACTAGAGAAGTTAAGCAGACTCTGTCTTAAAAGAGGCCACATGAAAAAATCATCACAATGCTAAAGCAGACTAGGGAGAAGAAGCTGCATGGGCTACGGAAAGAGTTAATGGAACTTTCTCTTGTGTTACAGTTCTATTACTGAATAACGTAGCTGTTTTATTTTTCAAAATTGAGATTAAAAGTTGTATAAAACTGTTATAGAGGAATGATGCTGTCCCTTTAGTGTAAGGAAATATAACAACACTAGGAACTGGTTTGTTATACTCTTCCATTAGGTTGTCTGCTTAAAGTTGATTGTTACTTTTAAGTCCTTTAGAGCAGACTTATTGCTGAGGAATACCACACACATTTATGTAACACATATAAGAAACTAATAGCACACTTTTACTACCCCTTTACACTATGGGAAGCCAAACCAAACCAAACTAAACCAAACAAAAAAACATGCTTTCACTTAGACAAAACATTTTTTTCCATGGCACTGAAGTACTTTATTGGAAAGTCCCTTTGACACACAGGATAAATACCAAACCTATTCTGTAATCCAGGCCTGAAAAGAATGATTATATGGTCATGGTATGCCTAGACCTGCTGGTATGCTGGTATGGCTGGTATGCCTAAAACACAGCAGGCCAACATGTGAACTTCCTGCCCACAGCCATACAAAAGGCAGTAGCTGGCTTCTGGACTCCCTCCTGGTGCTCTTTTGGATCTTGTACCCCTTAGCAGACTCCTAATGCATAACTGAAAGAGTTCTTGCTTCCTATTCAAAGGAAAACTATGTAAAGTCTTAGGTTTGAGGCTCAGAACTGGTCCATATTAGCATATAAGAAAATTCTAGCTGTTAATTATAAATCACGTATTACTAAAAAATTCTTGGTCAGATTAAAGTTATTTAGAACCTCATCTTCCAGGCCATTAAATCATTTGTATTTGTACAGCATATTTGTGATCTATTTTCTTTTTCTTTCCTTTCTGTCACTGAAAAATAACATTTGAAAGATTTCTTTTTGCATCTGACAAATATTCCATCTTAGGATTTCTCTTACCTTTTCTGCACACATAAGATTGAACTCCCAGGGAACTCCATGAAAGCTTATTTCTGTTACTTTAGATTCTACACAGTGGCAAAAGTGTAATTTTTTAATGTTATATTTAAAATGATAATTATATACTGAAAAAAAAAATGACAAGAGAATTACTGTGTGGGAGACAGCCTTCTATAGGTACATATTTTTCAGTACTTCAGTGTCGATGACTGAATGCCATTGCTACAGCTACTGATGTGCATCTGAATGCTCTAGGAGGAACATAGTACATTAGCTCAAAAGAATTGCTGAACAGGTGTTTTCTTCCCCCCCACAGAGATTACTAGAAACAGTATTAAATTGCCCTGTACATATTTGTGTAAAATATAGATGAGCTTGTGTTTTATTTATAGAAGTGTCATCCTCATACACCTAAAGATGAAAGAAGAACACCCACCTCCATTATTGCAAGTGAAAACGATGTATTAGAATACCAGAAAATAGTTAAAATACAATGTATTTCAAACAGAATAAAAAGGAAATATATAAATAAAACACAATAAAAAACCTGAAATTCTAAATAGGGCATGTGGGACACAAATGGTGATAAAACTGGTTTGGTTGATTCTTTATGTGGTATCCTGAAAAACTACGTGGAAAACAAAAAACAAACAAACAAACAAACAAAAAAAAAAAAAAAAAAGGATAGTCAAGGGTGACCTGTGGTAACTTCCAAGATAATTTTTTTTTTTTGAAACGAGGCAAATATATGAAAGAAATTATTTTTTTATACATGCAGTATGAACCACTTCATAGCTTAAAAGAGATGTGCCAATCATAGACTACCAAAACAGAACAAGGTTTAAGTTCCATAACAAACAATATTAAGAAAAACTAAAAAAAAAACAGAGTATGCAAGAGAGGCTGCTTCCAATTTAGTTCTAGAGTATCAGTTTTTAACACAAAACTAGGAAATAGAACTAGAAGGAAACTCAAGATTCTATCTAAGCTGTTTCTTGGTCAGAGGATATGATCCACTGAAACAAAACTGTTCTTGAGAGATATTTGTTTAATCTCTTCTTAATGTCTAAGAAAAGCCATAGTAGAAAATTAGTGGAAAAGAATTTGATGCTGTTTGCAATGCAGTCTGTTTAATAACATCCCAAACAAAAAGCTGCTACTAGAGACAAGGTTTAAATATAAGAAAGAGTAAGGAAAACATAAAAATTTTCTTTTTACAATAGCTTTTCCTATTATATATATACATAATATTATCCTATATTTTCCTAGTATAATTTAGTATTTTTTTCTTTAAGCTTTTATTTTAAATACAATTACACTGCAAGAGCATACTTCTCTTCTTAAAAGTAGTATAGCAAAAATAATGCTCCTAATAGAGATATTAGCAAAGATTAATCTAGCACATACTTTTATTATATGTTTATTTTTCAATAAATATTGACATATTGTCATTCCTCTAAAGGGTGATTTTCCTTACTACAAGACCACTTTGAACTTCACTAATCTATGTGGAATTAAATTGAATTGCTATCCACTGATTTTCTTTTCTATTTTTCTTTTTTTTTTTTTACAACCTTATTTATAATTGTCAAGTTGTTTTCTTTTTATTGGAAAAAAGTATCTGTGTGCTATTATGGCCATTATTTAAAGCCTCCAAAACAAAAAACAAGCAAAAACACACACACACAAAACACACCAAAGAGAAATTTTTCAAATAAAAATCTCTCAGGTATCTGAACTAAAAGAGCATAACTTCTGTCATTTATTGCTGGTTTCAAAAACACCAGTGTTACACTTCAAGGTTCTACCAAAATGAAAGTCATAGCACACATGGATTATTGGTAGAAAAATGTCTTAGAGATGCACTTGTTTGTAATTTAGCTGAGTTTACAGTAATTTCTCCTTATTGGCTATTGACTGGAATTGATGGCTTCCTGTTTTGCCACTACGGGGACTTAATAAGAGAACGTATTCTCATTAAAACCTATACTGAAGCATTTCATCACCTGCTTTTAAAGAAAGAAAAAAAGGGCATGGATGGCATGGAGATGCCATCCATTCTTATCCCATCCCTTCCCTCTTCTCCTCCCCTCAACCCCTTCACATAGCTCTCTTTGAATCAAGAGTTTGAGGAGAATGTTAGAACTTTCTTAAATTTACTTGAGGACAGTTTAATAATGAATGTTTTGAGTTTTACATAAGTATGTATATGAGGATAAATCACATTATGACTTTTACAAATGAAAGATCTAGTCACGAAATAATTGAGTTTATATTAAAAAAAAAAAAAAAAGCAGTTTACAAGAGATAAAAATAATAGCAGTTGGGTAAGAAACTAGAAGACTAAGAAAAACAGCAACTGAAAACTGTAAGATATAAAATCTGGAAATGCACAAGTAGATGATTAAGGGCTTCAGATGAAAAGGTAATGCTGAGGGAATGCTGACAAGCGACAACTCACCTGCAGCATACTTCTCAATATATTTGATAGAGGACATTTTCATGTTAGTTATGATTTCTGTTTTTATTGCGTTTATTAAAATAATTGAAATAGCAAAGACTGAAATAAGAACTGCACTGCTGATGTTCAGGCTGCTTGAAGGTACCTTGCTCTTCCTAACAGGTAATGCTGGGGAACAGGCCATGCAGAATGTTCCTAGCATGAAAGTTCATCAGAAAATACTGTACAGATTTTACTTTGTTTTGTTTTGTTTGTTTGTTTCTATCATCTGCAGATAATCAAGTTACAGAATGCACCATTCATCTGATCTGAAGTTCTACCTTGCTATTGATAGGATTAATGATACAGACCAATTTGGGAGAGAAAAGGCTGCATGGAGAGAGAAGGAATGAGTCCCTGTGTCATCTGAAGTTTTTTTCATTTTTCTCCATTATGATACTAATGCTAGTCAGAGTGTGAAGACTGAAGGCAGCATAGATATGATAGGAGGGAATATATAGATCCTCCTCCCAGGACACAGAGCAGCCATCTGGACAGTAGTTGTGCTCATCTTTATTCAGGGAGGCTATACACACCTCAGGCTCTGAAGAGCCATAAGGGTTGACTGATTAGAGAATATTTTCTGAGACTAAATACTGTACTTAAAACACCATGACAATTAATACAAACACAACTGAGAATACGGGCTCAGCTGGGCATGGGTAGCCATGGTTTTCAAATCACTTGCTGATTTTGTAATGGCTGACTTGAAAGTCCAGCTGTGATATGCAACTACTACACATTATAATTATTTGAAAGGGAATACACTAAATGTGAAAAGAAAATGCTAATGAGTTGTTTTGCTTGTTGTTACATTTTATTGTACCATATACTGACAGTCTTCTCAAGGTTTATGGTGGTATGTCTTCCAGAGTAGTAAATGCTGTTTTATTTGCTGTGTATCTCAGAGCCCCTATGAATATAAAGAATTGGCTTGATACAGAAGGGTGGGTAAGCAGTATTGTGGGTCTTTTGTACCATAGCAGACAAAAGATACCACATTAGGCGGGAAATAATTGATTTTGTTAGAATGATAATTTTTTATCTCCAGTTCTAAAACTGTATTCACATCTTTTCTAAGCACTTCATTGCTACAGGAATCAGAAAAGAGAATTGGCAAACTTACATTTAGATAACCACAGGAAGCAAAAGCTAAGCAATGACAGCTGAAATGATCAAGTATAACTGCATATATATATGTATAAAGAGTGTTTTGAATAGCTTTTTAAAATAACAGCTTTACAACTAGCAGTTACTGACTCCTGGAAATTCTGGTAGCTGAGTCAGAAAGAGAATAGCCACCTGTGATGAGGGTGTACTAGCAAAGAAAAGCTCTCTCCATTCCCTACACTCCTTATCCCATTTCTAAGCAGACTGCCTTCAGCAAATGATCTCTGCTCACACCACTGCAATGGAAGGTGAATCCAGTTTGCACAATTAATAACAGAAGATATTGCATGCTCAAATCAGTAGGTCAAATCAAAACAGTAGTTTCTTTCATATATTAGCCTTATGTTAATTATCAGTAATTCTTTTCATACATATATTGTATTCTGTGTTGGAGTTATTGTTCTAAATTGAGGCATTGTAACTGAACATGTTAATAAGGCTTTCATTGGGCTGCAGATAGGAAAAAGGAATGAAAATATATATTTTTTGTAGTTTTATTTTAGTGTGGTTTTGAAAGCTGATGTTAGAGATGTGTATTAGCTAAGAATGGTAGAGATTCAGCAAAACAAGGGTTGAGGGCTGGGGCCTTAGGTGAAAGCCAAGGTTTACTAATGGCAAGGAGGACTAGGAGACAGTATAAGAAGACTCTCCCGTGTTGACTCTGCCAACTCACTGGAATGTTTCTCAAAACTCCACTAGGAACAACATTAGGTGTAACAGAGGCTTCTCCAAGTAAGAGGCAATAAATGATTGATTGGGTTGTACTTGCTGCTACAACAACTAACTCCTAGTTATTTATTTTGCATTACTTAATAGTAACCCTGTTCTAGATCAGTTCATTTTATCCCATTTGTTTAATAATATATTTTATTTAATATTAGATTCTAAGACTGAAGGAAAATGATCCCTTAGGTAAGCAGAAGAAATAAAACTTGTTTTTTGCCTCCTCCCCTCTCTCAACAGTGAGACAATGTTGATTTAGCAGAGCAAACGTTATACAAACTGACAGGGGTTTTCAGTTATTATTATTATTTATGATAGCTATCCTGGTTTGCATAGACACACATTGAAAAAAAGGAAGTAGGAGTAGAATGATGAAAAACACAATAACACAAAAGGAAAGCAAAAGAAATCCTCTAAAAAAGGAAAGATTCAAGTAAATATCAACTCTCTGAACTATGAATAAAAGGACTGAACCAGGCTACAGGATGTTTAACTGTAGTCATACTCATTTTTTAAAATGGAGGAAAAATCTGGAAGGCTTTGATTTCATCTAAATTTTTTTTTTGATAACACTTTCTCCTAAACAGTTTTATTTTAAGAATTTATACAATTTTAACACTTTTAGCAGCAAGTGCCATTTACAACATTCAAAAAAAAAATCCACATTTTTAACAAGATGCTAATGAGGAACACTGCCAGGAGAAACAAAAGAAAATAAAAAGAAAAGATGTTAGAGGTAGGTATGCAGCCTCTTGTAAGGGTAGCATTCATTGAATTCACTAGATTTCAGTTAAACTTCTGTGGATATTTTTTCTGGTTTTGTCTTTTTGTCCTATCCCCTTGGTGATACTCTTTACAGTAGGCTGACATGCATTCACAAGATACATCGAAATGAGCTTGTAACCAGCCTTCCAAAGTACATGGCTCTACTGCATGTTTCAGATCGTAGGCACCCCTTGTAAAGCCTAGGAAAACTATCAGTAGGTTGAAATGTGGTTTGATATAAAATAAATTCAAATCTCATGAAAATTTAGGCCTACACTCGTCTGAATGTCATCTTTGTATACAGAGCACATTCTTGGCCAGAGCACATTCTTTGCAAAGATCTAGGTTGCCCAATTTAGCTGCTTCATGAATAAAACATAGGTGTTTGGTTCTGGCACACTCGTTAACATATCTAACTTAAGGTTTCTCCACATACTTCAAGCATGGGTGTATCTAAAACTTCTCTAGCAATATTGGCCAGAGATAAGGCAACTCTTTATTGATAGTTACAGACCTGTCAACAAAGTGTTCAGCCAAATGCATTTTGCCTTTCTTTGGAACTGCCTTAATCAGAAAGACTGTTCATCAACAGCAGAAGCAACAGAAGGATACACAAATTAATGCAAAGCAAGCAAATGATCCTGGGAAAGGACCTACTGCCTAATTTTATGATTCAATATGTATATAAAATATCTTTATTTCTGTATTTAAGTAGTTTTGTTTGGGGCAGATTTGACTCTATTTTCTGGGATGTAGTACTTTATGCTTGTCTTTAGTCCTTATTGAATTTTATCTTATTGATTTCAGACTGTTTCTCCAGTCTATCAAGAACATTGCAAATTCCAATCCTGTCCTCCAAAGTGCTTGCAAACATTGCCATTGGATTTTATAAGGAGACCATTTATTCCATAATGAAAATCATTAATGGAGATATTGAACACTTTCTTGTCCTGTACAGACAGCTACTAAACTCCCCTGATGTAGCCTGAGAGTAAATCATGAATCAATAAAGTCAGAGTGTCAAAAAAGTAGTGATTCTTAAAGTATCATAGCTACAGCTTTCTCCACTGTTGACCAAGTGAGTTCTCACACTGAAAGCAAAACAAAACAAATCAACAAACAAACAAACAAAACAAACAAACAAACAAAAAAAACACTGGTTTGACTTAACTTCTTCCTCATAAATTCCCACTGGCCATTTCTAAGCATCATGTTATTCTAACGAATCAAACTCTGCTCTTCTAAAATTGATTCAGCAATTAATCTTGCACTTTGCTTATGGCACCTTTTTAATCCAAGTGACTTCACCGGAAATTATGACGTTTAAATGCTTATTCTGTCAGGCATTTATTTCTGGAAGCTGACACTGGGTATGTTACATTAATTACTCTGGTATTTTGAAGACTTAGAACGCACACAATTAGCACAGGTGCCCATTTTTATACTTTTCTCATAAGCACGTACTGTATCCTTTGGTTTACTGCATTACTCTTAATAGGTTGAAACACAGAAAATTTTTCATCAAAAAAGGAGGGGGAAGGGAAGAGAAGAGAGACAAGAACGAGTTTATTTCTAACTGTATACTACTGAATTCCTCTCATGGAAACAGACTTCACTGACACATCTATATAGCCTGTTACTTGGCAACCTTGACACATTAGATATTAGATGTCATCTGCGTCCCTTTCTCGAAGGGAAGGGAAGGGAAGGGAAGGGAAGGGAAGGGAAGGGAAGGGAAGGGAAGGGAAGGGAAGGGAAGGGAAGGGAAGGGAAGGGAAGGGAAGGGAAGGGAAGGGAAGGGAAGGGAAGGGAAGGGAAGGGAAGGGAAGGGAAGGGAAGGGAAGGGAAGGGAAGGGAAGGGAAGGGAAGGGAAGGGAAGGGAAGGTGGAAACTTTAAAAAGGCCAAACCAAAGTTGGGCTTTGTCTTTCCAATGCAGTGAAACATATTCTTTTCAGACATCTCGTTCAGTCAAAGTCTATGTTATTAGCAGTTATTCAAACCAGATGAATATACCTCTAAAATCAACCCCATAAATAGGGAACTAACTATGAGCAGCTAGAACCAACAGAGTTTTATAATTCATGCTGTTATTAATATCCATTGTGTTCTTTTACCATTGCCTTTTTCCATCTTTATCCCTCCCACCCCCACCCTCACCCCCCACCCTACCCACTCCCCCCATTTTGTAATGGCAATTAATACAACAGTTCTGTGAAACCAATGAAGTGATGGAAGATAGCCTTTAGTATAAAGCCTTGGCATTATCAGTCACTAAAGCTAAATTATGACATACTAATTAGGCCAAAGTATGGCAATTTGAATGAATAAGCTCTTCAAAATACTAGTCAACTGAAATCCTCACCAGGGAAATGAATCGTGAATCCCTCCCTATCCTCCTCCAAAAGAAGTGTACTGCAATAGGAATGGGGTGATCAAAAGCTGTATTTTTGAGATTTTTGGAAAGAAGAGGGTGGATTGAGATAAAATCTTCACATCTCTGCCAAGATGACACTTATAAGATCCAGGGAAACTCATAAAACTGCTAGTCAGTAGGATCCATGTTCAAAACATGAAAATGGTATCTTTCCTTACAACAGATTTTTGCTAAAATACTTTCTAGATTTAAGAAGTAAAGAGCGGCTCAGGGAAACTGTGGAAAAAGTTGAGAGGGGCAGCCAATGTGAGTTGCTAAATAGGCCTACCATACTGGGCCTGAGAATCCTTTCATTTGACAATAGTTTGAAGTTTAGATGATATTGCAGGGTATGGGTAAATCTATTTGCCCTGCTCCTAGTCTTCCCTAGGCATTTGCTTAGGTTCAAGGTTGGCAATAGAATGCTGGGTTAGAGTGACTCAGTTTGGACCAGTGAAGTCATTCTCATATTCTTTCACCAGATCAAAGCCTGTAAAAGTCATTAACTTTGATTGTGTGGATAATGTGTATCAAGTCCTGCACTGGCAAAAAGATGCATTCGTCAGTGGATGGGCATCCTTAAGTTTGTACTCAATTATGCACCAAAGTATTCTCATCAAACTGTTTATGAAACAGTAGGACAGCTCTTAATCTGGACAAAGTGTTCTGCAAGAATTCCTTGCTGTGTGATAGTGACTGTGCAACCGCCATAGTTTTGCACTGAAACATGAAATATGACTAGACTCACAGGAAACTAGAACCTTCATTACTTCTGGTATGTTTGCCACCATGCAGTCACTATGCTCTGCTGTATTCCTCAGTTATTCCAGGAACCACCTGGATTGACACCATTTGTTGTTGTAGCTGACAACATGTACCAGATCACATTCAGTAATAAGCCCAAGGTTCCTCTGCTGAAAGTAAGAGAAGGGTGATAAGGCAAAGAGTGGTCTGCCAGGTAATGGAAAAGCTCAGACTTCTACTAACCCTGCAATGAACTCTTTCAGCAGGTACTACCTAGCACAAACAGACAAAACATTATTTTCCATTTCTTCATCCTTCCTGTCCACACCTATCAATCCATAAAAGTGTACAGGTACCTAGGATATCTGTCAGTTAAACCCTAAAATTAGTTTCATACTTAAAGATGCACTGAAGTGCTTTTCTGGACCAGCGCCAGATGCTCAGCATCTTACAAAATCAAGTTCATATTTATGAGTGCTTCATAAGTGAAGAAAATCATAAAATTGAATGGTTTCATTCCCATAAAAAGGAAATATGAAACACTCAGTGAAAAGTAACCATGTGTTAAGCACTCAGAGAATATTTTTTCTTTGTTAATTAAGCAAAAATTTCATCTGGGTGGGGCATTTCCTGGCAGCTGATGTTCAGATGAGAGTCATGAGTTTTAATTGCCACTTAAATCTAGGGCATGTTATTGAGCAAACAGGTGGAGCATATCCACTTTGAATGTATGCAAACAGCTTTATTTATTGTAGATATGAGAATGAGTTTTCTGATTGGTTTCTTTTCATTCCAAGCAAGTTATGGCCAATTGCAGTCAGTGCAGATTTTCTGCGTGGGATATAACAGTGTTTACACAGAGAAACATTTCAAAGAGAACCCTTACTGTTTTAAAATCTGTACTAATGTGAAAGAAAAACTACCAAGCAAGCATATTCCATTTATATGTCAGAAATGAGGGTTATTAATTGAAATATGTGGCTGAAAATAATCTATTAAAGACTGACGGGAATCACTGGCAACCACTTCTAGGCTGACACTTTGCATGATATAAAGGTTGGTTAGGAATCAGCTATTAAAATATCCAAAATCAGTATCCAATCTATGTACTGGGATCTGGAAAACAAATCAGTGTTTTACATTCCTGTTTCTAGCATACAGAGAAAGGGAGAATGCATTTGTAAAATGTATTCAGTTTTATTCTAATAGTAAGCAGTTAGCAATTAAGAAAACTTTCTCTCCTTTGAATCACCTATCAATACAAATATATATATACATATATGTCATGTAAACAGCTCTCAGAGGCAATGTACTAGTTCGATGAGTTTTTAAATTAAGTAGTAGATGATATGCAATCTATTTCACCTATTTGGGGCAAGTCTGGAAAGCACTTCTGAGCAAAGGCTGTAGATGTAAGTTGGATGTGTCTTCAGCCTTTTAGTTTATACTTATGATTTTCAGTTATCAAAGCCCTTGATTCTTTTATCAGTATATGTGAAAGGTGGAAGTTGACCCTTGCCTATGTTAGTGTTGTCATGCTTTGTGACCTGTATCACTTTAATCATGGTACCTGAAACTGTGAAGTTTATAATGCAGACTTACACAGCTTACAAAGGATTGCATCTGATGTTCTGTCATCTGACTAACGTAAGACAAGTTTGCAAAAATATTTACCACTATGTTTTTCTCTTGCATAAATGTATATATACATTTTGCTATATCCAACATTTCTTCAAGAATAGTAATGCTTGTTCCTATTACACAGAGTATTAAAAGGATGTTATTTTTTGTAAGTGATATCCAATTTATGAAATAAATCTTATGCATTAAAAAAAAAAAAAGGTTGTTGTTCTTAGGGTTTTTTGTTTGCTTGTTTTTCCCAATAACATGAATTGTAAATTGTTAATGGAGAACTGAGCCCTGTCAGGTAGAAAAAACAAAAACAAACAAACAAACAAACAAACAAATTCCTGTGGTAATCACATGAACATTGCGAAAAAGAGATCACCACTTTTGCTACATTTTTGTATGGGAAATGACCTGTGAGATGTACTTTGAGAACCTGTGCGTTTGCCTGTAGGTCATCTTGAGTGTTTACATCTATACTGGGTTTGGTTTGAAGACAATGTCAGCTATAGGAAATGAGATAAGCTAATGTCTAAACCACAAACAAAAGGGACGGACTAACAAAAGACCACTTTTGTGATTCAAAGCAAGCTAGGATATGTTAGGAAATTCAGGAACTATAAAACAGAGGGCCAAAGGCAATAGCATGGTTAGAGGCCAGACAGATGATCGGTTAAATAGGGAGTCATAGCATTGAAAATGACCATGGAAGAGGATCAAACAAGAAACAGAGGGATGCAAAGTGGTTATAAGCATAAATAATATCTGGAACAACAGGAAGCATGAAGAGCAAATGGTATGGAAACGGAGTATCAGTGAGGATCTCAACCAAAGAATTGTTCTCCAGGAAATCTATATCAACCAAAGAGTCCTTGTCAAGGCATTAGCTTAGCAATTTTGGCTTGGGATAGGGTCAATTTCTACGTGTGAAGAGTAATAGCCAATGATGGATTCTTTGCAGGCAGTAAAAGTATTTCTATATAAGAAGTAAAAAAAAAATAAAAATGTTAAAGTCAATTTATTCTTAGTAACAAGTGGCTACCAACTCTCACTGTGGTAGGCAGAATGTAACCTTTTAATACAGCCTGAAAAATTTTCCAACTTACATCTGCTTAGAATATAACCAAACTTCATAACCTGCTTCATAACCAGGAAACATAATATCAGACTTAGAACAGTACTTCAGAAAGGTGGTCACAATGGTAGTCTTGAGTTACCAAAAGAAAACATAATCTTAATTACAGTGAACTGTGTCTTTGACATGAACTTTAAAATTACTTCTCTCCTCCTTCCCTAAAGGGGAATTAATTTAGTTTTGTCATATATCTTAATAGGATTTGTTTCTCAGTAAGACCTTTTTAATCAGAGCTCATATTTGAAGGTGACAATACCAGTTTTCAATGAGGAGGGATAAAACCAAATCATAAGGAGCTATTGTTAGGACACAATGACAAAAATAAGTTTTTTTCAAAAGAAGAAATATATTAAAAAAAATGTGGATATTATTGCTATACAAAAAAGAAAGTGGAGATCCTAGAAAACATTTGAACAATTTAAAGTTTGAGAATCTGTTTTACATTTTTTTTCACTTTAAAGTGTTTCATTCATTAAGGTAATTGCTAATTGTTTATTTAAAATTTTGAGACTAAAAACTATTGCTGTTCTTTGGGACATAGACCCCCCCTCCAGTAAATGCAACTTTTATTTAATTAGTTATTGAAAATAAAAAATAAGAAGTAATGAGAGCTATTTGGGACTTTGTTTTCAAGTCATTAATTTTGCCTAAGAATTAAAATCATATATTATATATTATATAGGTTACAATAATGGGTTGATAATCTCTGTTGGTGTTCTATTTGAATGTACAACATGAGAAACAATTTGAAATGAATAAAAATATGGCATGATGAGAACCAGCTATTACTGAATGCCAGAAATAATCTTTAAACAATAGCCAAACATAGAGATTGCTTTAATGGCACCATATCTGAAGAACGGTTTCAGCAGAATGCAATTGGGATTTAGCATTGAATGGCCATTTTGAAGAAAATATCTTTTGGTATTTACTAGCAGGGCTATCTAAAATGATTCTTTCTTTCAAAAAGAAAAGCTGAATTATCTTGTGTTTCCATAGTGGACTAAGATGGATATAGGACAGATCTTCCAATACTTAAAAAGATGTGGCAATGATAGAAAAAATCATTTTGGGTAGAAAAGTATGGAAGAAATATGGGACAGAAAAAAATCAATTCCTTAAAATGTATTTCACCTCAAAGTAGAGTTTTATATATTTTGCTTCTTCTAGAAGACTTGACCAAAGGCTGTAGCTTATGTTAGCTATCTAAAATTAATTGCCTCAGACCCTGTTCCACTAGAACACAGGAGAAAAATGAGCTGATGAAAAACATACCAAAGAGATAAAATCTACTTCCAGACAGCAAACATACCATCTTAATCCTTCCTCTCCCCTTACTTCTGAAGGCAATACAAGTTGTTACAACTGTTGTTATGATACAAAATTGAGTATAAAATTATCAATGTTCAAATCGTCTCTGGTTATCTGCACCAGTTTCCATCATGTACTGTTTTTTGCCAGGACACTTAATATATTTCTTCATAGTATCTTGTATAATGATATGTTTTGGATTTGGCATTTGTCTTCCCAAGTCACTGATACATGTGATGAGCCCTGCTTTCAAGAAAATGGCTGAACATCTGCTTGCTGATGGGAAGTAGTGAATGAATTCCTAGTTTTGTTTTCCTTGTGTGCACAGCTTTTGCTTTATCTATTAAACTGCTTATCTCAGACCACAAATTCTCCCATTTTTATCTTCCCAATGCTTTTCATCACTGCTGGACATGAGTGAGCAGCCATGTAGGGCTGAGCTGCCTGCCAGGTTTTACACACAACACAGACAGGTGAAATGATCTGGATGATCAGCTGAAATTATTAGAAACGGCTTTTAAAAATATAATTTAACACAATATAATTATCTGCATCAATATCAAATAAAATTTCAAATTTAATGGCTTGATCAAATATTTACATGTGTTATTTCAAGTCAGTCTAACCACTGTTTTCACCCCCTTTATTCTGAAGACTCAATTTTATCGCATATTGTTTATAGAGAGGGTATGTGCCAGCCTAACCAGCTGTGACATGTGAGGTGAAGGCAGCAGAACCATACCTACAGAAAGTCTTGTGGCTGGTTCTCACAGGAGACATCTCCACAGAGGAGTGCTTCATACAGACTCATCACTGCATGTGCATGATATGACACTGCTTACATCATGTGTATATAATTAGCACAGAGCAAGACTTTTCAAATTTGTCTCAATGCTCTATACTTAAGCCCTTTTCACCAAAAATACCTGTTTTTCCTCTTATGAACACTTCTGTTAATGGGTCTTTTGAAAATTTTTTTAACTTACTCTATTTTATTAGCTGCAACATAGCAGTCTTGAAATGGGAACATTTAAGTTAACCATGACCTTTTTTAATCTTACAGTTTAAGGTTCACCTCTGTACTAGTATTTAAACATCTGTTGTCTATTATTATTCGACTAGTATGTGATTTTCTCCTAAATTTATTCTTGCCCACATAGCTCCCTTTGCAAGATCAGTATGTAGTTGCAATTATTAGTATCCATATTTTAGACACTCCTCAGTTTTGTCTTTATCCATTGACTTGGACAATTGCTTAACACAATACGCCTAACTTTTATATAGTTAGCAGGATAACAGTTCTTAAACTCTTTTCTGGAAAGCTGAAGCTTTCCAAAGTTTCTTTTCCCCTTTCTTTTTCCAATCTTGTATGCATTTTTTCTCCCTCTCATAAGCATTAATTGCTCTGCAGGCTCTTCACTGTTATTGAAAATTTATTGACTTGAAAAGAGTTGAAGGGATTTATTTCTTGCTTCTTTCCTGCTATGTATTTGGCATATGCTACCTTTTGCTTTTGCAGCACTGCATTTAACATTTCTGTAAAGAAATAGAAGCAAGTGCTACAGAACAAAGAGCAGTAAGATTCATGAGAATGCTTTTTCTTCTAATAGTATTACAGTGAAGTTGGATAGATATTACTTTTAATGATAAATTCTTTCCAGAGGATTTTTTATCTATTTTTTCTAGAAATTTCACCTGTATTTTACATAGATAGAACTCTTAAAATAACCTGGCTTTTTCAAAAATGGAATTCAGCTAAAGAATTGAAATGATAATATTTGTTGAGAAATAAAGAAGGGACACAACTGAACCATAACATAACATAACAACAACATAACAATAACATAACAATATTAGCACATTGGCATCCATATGCTGATTTACTGAAATCTTCATATGCTTTTTTAGTTATCAAATATTTTTAGCAAAGTCATTATAAAAATGTTTGTTTTTATTATTAGTGCTTCAAAAATCTGCTTCTGATTATGTTTATTGTTACTATTACTGCAAGCACATGCTTCACAAATCATGCTAAAAAGAGAATATGTACAATAAAATTAAAAATCTGTCAAAGCTAGAACAAAAGTCTCTAAACTTGATATCTCATTTCTAAGGCTCTGTAAGCAATTTCATTTTACTGCTTCATAATTGTCTGTTCCATGTTTCCTCTTAGACTACAATAGAGGGGTTATGGAAATCACAAGGTCTTTAAATATAACAGCAAATATTGTTTATATTATCAATGGTCTATAGCATCACCTATTTGCAAGGTTGTTCAACTGCGGTAGGTAGGAATGAAAATAGAATTTTCATTCACAGAATGGAACAGCAATTAAAAAGTCATTATTTTCTGTGGAATTACATCTAGTATGCTTTTACTTGGGCTAAATTTTGGAAGACTTCAAAGTTTTTGCTAGTCATTGCTAGGTAAGGAAAAGTTACTTTTAATGGTGCTATGTGATTCTAAGAATTTCTCTGATGAAATGTGTTATTTCCTCATGTGTCTTATTGTGTTATGAGAAAGATATCCAAAATTTGATAGGATTTGGTCAGGAATACCTTACTTATTACAGAAGAGGGGAAAGGGTAAGACAGAAATAAAATGTTAACTGATGTGGCTAGCATTAATTCAGCTGTGAGACAGATTGATCCATAAGGAGGGGAAACATAAAGAGAAACAGGTTAAACAGACATGCACTGTGAATAAAGGACTGTGACCAAACAAAAGAGATTGTGGGATAAACAGGGAAAACCTTGGCATGAGATGGGTTGTCTTCAGATTGGGTAGAGAAAAGAGAAAATGACTTAGTAAGAAACAGGAATCAGACAGTAATTATTCTTTCTGATGAAAGAAGGATACCGGCAGAGACACACTAGAAAGTAAAGGTCACCAAACTAGGAAGCTGAGGAGGAGAGAGTCCTAATGGGGACTGGGTAAATGTAGTCTGGAAGGAGCAGCCTGAAGAAAAGAACATTGCAATACATATTTGTATTAGGAGAGATTGTAATATATAATACTTAAAATAACAAAGAGTCCTATGATAATTCTTGGCAGTTTGACAAGTGCTACGCGTATATGGAAAAAAGGCCAGACTCTGGTGCTCTGTGCTGGAAGCTTCAACACACATAAGCTAACCATGTAGAGTAAGACTAGGATGATAGGAGGGTGAAACACAGACTAGGGTGGACTGCAAGGTAGGAAGAGAATGCTGTATTTGGTCAAAGTGTACAGCAAACAATGTACAGCTCTCTCTATATATACCTGTTGTGTCTCATTTTCTGTCAAGCAATGTATTTGCAGAAAGGCTGTCTCAAGGTTCACTGGCAAATTCCAGAGTTTTCTAACTTCGAAACAATGTTCTGACAGTTCTTTTAATGAAGTGTTACAATATTTTATATAAGCAATATTTAAAGGAAATGTATTTCTCCAATACTATTATTACCCAGAATTGACTGGTTTTTGTGCTAAAAACTAGGACGATGTAATCTGCTGGAGAGCTTGTAACTGAAAGCATCAGTCCTATAAAAAGCTCTTATGGGATTTTTACAGTTTAAAGGTTGATGGGTGTACCATCTCTTACAATTGTTAAAGAGCTTAAGATATATAGTTAGAGAACACCTTTCTAACAGTTGTACAGCCTAAGCTTTAATAGAGCTATTCAAGAAACAGCCTACAGTAACTTCAGAAACATTTGGGTCAGCATGGTTCCTCGGGGAACCATAGAAATTTCTGGATGCCCAAAAGACAAATTGCTACTTATACTAGCTGGAAGTGCTTCAGCAGACCTATGCTGAAACAACACGTCTCTACTCAGCCACAGTAATAGAGTCTGATATCAATGCAATCAAACACCTCTGGAACCAAGAAGACTGACTCTGTCAACTGTGCTAACTAGGTTAGTTTGCTTGTGCCTGAGAAACACCAGCTTCTTGGAACCAAACTTGATTTTTTATATTACAGGTAACAACAACAACAAAACACAAAGAACAATAACAGAAAAACAAAAACAAAACCCAAAACTTTCATCAAATATTAAGTCCATATACATAGTTCAATATATAGTCCATTTCTTTCTAAGGAAGCTGTATTCCATTTTAAGGGAGGACAAATAAGTTTCACTAATTCTATATTCTTATCTATGGCATATCTTTTCCTCAGTATCTGCTAAAAAGAAGGCAAATGGAAAACAACCCAAACCACCCCATCCAATGAAGATTAAGATCAAAATGAAGATCAAAACAGCATTGCCCCAAGGTACCAAGTGCCTCCTCAAACTCAGGTCTTTGTTCAGAGAAAATACATCTGAGATCCTACTAGCAAGCTGAACTTAATCTAACTCCTGGTAAGATTTGATCTCGGATAGATCTGTAAACTTTGACTCATGCTGAAGTTTATGAATCTCCAGCTCTAACTTGTGAATCTAAACTCACACACTTGTGTTTTGAAAATCCAGGGAAATAGTTCCTTGCTTTGTCACTGACTGTGGGTGATTAAAATATAAGATTAAACTAGTTCTAGAATAATCTTTTCACTAAAATATGAGAAAAAGAACAAGCAGGTGTATCTGCGAGTACCTAAAGTAAAGGGAGCTATGATGTCAAGGACAAATGTTGGAGAAATGGAGAAATATGAGTGCATGCAGTTGTAGGAATGTGTGCACACATGCTTGTGTGCACACATACCTGTGTTACTGTGATTACAATACCTTGAGGTTAGTTACAGAACAGCATTTAGAAATTTGTTGTTGTTTCCCAACATTTCATAACAACCTAGTGTTACTGTTTATCTGTTGCACTAATACAGGTTTTGAATGTATAGTCCGTTGACTGTTGTCTAATGATATATCAAATTAACAAATCAAAAACAAAAATCAAAAAAATCAAAAAAATAAAAAAAATATCAAAATTAACAAATCAAAATCGAAACAAACTGTTTCGATCATGATTTGGCTGAAGCTAAGTTAATTGAGTAGTCTTTTCCTGTGACAGTCACATACCTTTAGAAAGAAAAGAAAAATCAGTTTGGAAGGCTGTAATATACAGTTTATGCCATTACTTTTTTTTTTTTCCTCTCATATTAAGGGAAACAGAATGCAGGTAAAGTCTATTAAATGAAAGAATGGCGTTGAGTAAGAGTAACAAAATTTTTGTGGTGAGGCACAAGACAGGAAAAAAAACACATATGAATATGGTAAAAAGTATTTTAGTATTTCTTCTATATAAATGCAAAACAAATGAAACAACAGAACTCTTTATGGGTTTCTATTATAATGTAGAAAATATGTTCTGGTATTTGTATTATCCTTTCAATGATTACATATCTTTTGAAAAGGAACATAGAAATATTAATGGAAATGTATGTACTATTTATTCACAGAAGAAAAAAAGGCAGTTAGGGTAGAGACAATAGCTATATGTTTTGTATAGCCAGGTTCATAATTAATATCTATCAAAGTTCAGAAGATCCTTCAGCTATCTTTAAAGTGAATACTGCAATTTAGTTTCCAGAAAATCTCCATTCTTAACCTCTTCCTGAGCAATCAAATTGCCTTTCAGGTTTGCTTACTTAAAAATGTAATTCAG
This sequence comes from Aythya marila, assembly GCF_965140915.1. Lineage (NCBI taxonomy): Eukaryota > Metazoa > Chordata > Aves > Anseriformes > Anatidae > Aythya > Aythya marila. The sequence goes on along the minus strand of NC_139045.1, from coordinate 29,079,335 downwards.
TTACATTTTTAAAGTTACATAAAAGTGTAATTCAGTTATTCAGTTATTCTGAACCTGAAGGGCCCTTTACTATGCTTAAAAATGTAAGGTCTAAGAGTGTCTAACTCTTCACTGAAATGAGACACTACAGTTAAAAAAAAAAAAAAAAAAAAGAAAGAAAAAAAAAGGTCAAGTCCTATATGCTATATGTCAAGTTCTTTCTTGTTTCTTGTTAATCCCTTCTTGTATTGGAAACTCCTTTAGAGAGCTCCAGGACTGATCTCATATTAACCAAGAGATAAATACACCACAGAATTGAACTTTGTAATAGTCAAATTCAGTGTTAGCTACTGATGTCATCGGAACATGACTGGTTTCTATCACAAAGCAACTGATCTGCCATGATTACTTTTCAGAATAGCAGATAATTGACTGACTCTTTTTCCTTAGAAGATGTTTAGAGCTGAAGCAGGGTGATACACACTGGACTGAGATTAATTTTTGAAGTTGTATGAGTACCTAGAAGTCTTCAAAGAAATATCAATATAATTTTCAGTAAATCAGGAAGCTGCAGCTACTTGCAAAGAATATTACTACTGCTACTAATAACAACTTAGGTATCAAAATTACAAAAATGAAATTACCTTTAACTTTAACTTTCTGCTTAGGATCAGCCTAAATAAATCTGCAGCAGCAAAGTGGCTGCCTGACGTTTGCAGCCAACACAACTTGAGCTCCTACCAGATGACTTAGCTGTTTGACAAATTTGTAGGGAGGATTGATGTAGTTTATGTGCAGCCTCAAGAACAATAAGCTTATGATGTCTATGCTACTGAAATAATTGGAACATTGATTTAGTGGTTTTGAACAGAAATTATGAGTAAGTTGAGGATCTTAATGTACCCACACTAATGAATAGGTTGTTCAGATTATAGTATTTTCTGAACAGATGCTTATGACTGTCAATAAGAGGGCAGCCTTTTAAGATTTTATTTGGCTGAAAGAACAATTCCTAATTATGTCTCTGACTTGAGGCATTTTGGCTTATATTCACTAAAGTTCTGAAGTGCTGAGTAAAATCAAAATCTAAAGCTTTCATAATCTGCACAAGACAGAAACGGAAATAAATATGGAAATGCACCAAAATTAGCAGACGGGAGAAATCTGTGCCATAATTCTCCCTCCCCTGGGTTGACTTGGAGCTGTTTTCCTTTTATCTGCTTCCTGAGATTTTGCTGAGAGGGAGGCATTCAGCTTCTCCATTCTAAATGTTACTAATGCTTGAAATACGTCGCTTTACAGTAAAACAGCTTAAAATCTTTATAAGCAGATCCAGAAGTGTCATAGTATACAGGAAGTAATGCAGTTAAAAAAAAAAAGGCACAGACTACCAAGAAACAAAAAAACAAACTCACCCAACTCTGACATACATGCGTGTCCTTCCTGAGGTCTGGAAGAAAAAAAAAAAAAAAAAAAAAACACACCACAAAAACCAACAAGCAGTACGAATCAAATTGAAAAGCCTTTGATAGATTTATTACACTTCACTTAGACTCATCCAAAAATGAATATTGCATTATATTGCATCACCTTAATAAAATACTGCCCCTCTAAGCAAAGAATTTTCATTTTATATAGTGATAATGTTCTAGAGTGATTCCATAGAGTCAACTCAGACTTTTGATCTTCTGGAAGGTTTGACACTGAGAACAGATGTACTCAGTACCTGAGAGTTATTACATTAAGGCTTTATTGTTTTATTTATTTATTTTTTTAAGTCAGCAGTGACAGACATATTGAGTGCTGTTGTTGATTTCACTGTCATTGCATTTCTACAGCTTAAACATTATAATATGTATTTTCAGTTAACACTTCAAGGGAGAAACTTACGGCAATTTCAGATGTGCCATGCCAAAGGTCTTGTGTGTCTGCTTGATGCTACAGGAGAGAAGTACTTTCACAGTCATCATTTTAATCAGTTTTTGCTCATCTATTGTCTGTATTAGTTGCTGTCCTCTCTAGAAACACAGACTTGTCTATCATGATGATTTTAAAATGCACATTTACAACTAGAAGGACTTAATCTAGAGGCATGTAATAAAATATTATCAGTACACAACCTCTCAAATTTTTAAGACATTCATCTTGTTTCAACTCATGTCTGCTTTGTGTTCATTTTCAATTACTCATCTAAACAGTTTCTTATGACAGTAGGGGGAAGACTCTAAAAAAAGGGTCTGAAATTCTTAACTATGACAGCATAGAGGTTGCAGTCTGTTCAAAAAACACTTGGTTTCATGTTTATCAGTGCACTCCTGTTGCTTTTTTGTTCCCCTCCATATGTCTGTTTTAGTCAATGATTCTTTTTCTGTCTATCTTTATTTTATTAACTCTTTAGGACAGACAGCATCCTTTGTTCTTCCCCTTCTTTGGTGTATAATCTACGAGCTATTGCTGAGACCACTCAACAGTACTCCTGCGGAACTGTTGTGAGATGAATCATCCATGCTGCATTTTTGTATTAAATTCAATCTCCTGTAGAAAAATGAAAGCAAAATATACGCTTTCTTTAAAGAAGGATACAGAATTTGATTCCAAGCTTTCTTATGCCCTTTAAGGATTGGGAAAAGAGAAAGAAGTATTTATCTAATAGTTATTAAGTATTTTTATTCATATGCATGATTAAACTCTTGTTCATTATAGGACTTACAATATTTTAACTACGTAGGTTAAGAAAATAATACAATTCTTTTTCTGGTATGTGTCTCTGTGAAGTGTCAAAACCTCAGTTCATTGCATGCAGCCTGGTGGTAGCTGGTACAGCTTAAGACATGTCAAATGTGGTGAAAAAAGTAGGAAATAGTTTGAAAATGTTATTCCAGTCATAGGAGTAGAACTACAGAAAGACTTTGTAAGAATGCAAGTTTTATAAACCTTCATCCTGAATTATAAAAGCTATGACAGTACCTTAGGAAAAACAAGTGTTACTTTGTGTTATCCACATGTACACATTTACAGTGTCAGAAGGGCATTTCTTTATCAGGGTTGACATTAGTACATTCAAACGTATGTCTCAAGGAACATTACTAGGGACTCATCTAACATTATATTTTAGTAACACATTGTAAAAGAAATAAATAAGTTGTAATTAGTAATTACATTGTAAATTGTACACTGTGGTGTGATTGCTAATTTTTACTATTTAAATGTGTTTTTTATGCATGTATATGCAATAACATACAGCAAGATTGTCTGGGGCTTAGGTCAGCTCTTCGTATTTACAACAGGAAGCTACCTAAAGCAAGTAGGTAAGTGAGGTTGACTGTGATGTAGCTCCCATTCATTTTATCTAAATTTATTCCAACATCATGATATGTCTTTTGGGGGACTTCAGAATAACAGTGGGTAGAAGACTGAACCACAGGATCTGCCATTTAGAGCAATTTTGTTCTGTTTTGTCCTCCTTTACTTTTGAAGGTACAGAGAATGCTGCTTTAATCAGCATGGTTATCCTATGGTTTTCTATTTCTTATTGTTGTATAAATACTTCACTATGGCTGTTCTAATTATAATGACTAGCAAACAAGTGTCCTGTTTGGTAAGTTAAAGAATAGAACCTTAAAACTACCATATTTTCCCTGTAGAATGCCTCTCTTTTTTCCACTATGCTTTCAATACTTTGTCTATACAGCAAATCTATAAGTAAGGTATATCTAAGCTTACAGTGAGCTTAATTTTCCTGTTTGTTTTTCTCACCCTTATCCAGTTTCATCTGCCTAATCTAATCTTAAGCATCCTTTCAAAATGCTCCACTTTGCTATCTACTCTCCCTGTTATGCACAATATCAATATAGTTTTATTGATAATGTCTATATGATTCTCTAATCATACCACCAGAGTGCTCAGCTTTGGAAACATGCATTACATGTAGGTCTAGGGTCAGCAGTAAAGCCTCCTGAGCATTTTCCACCTCCAATTACAATCAATTCCTCAACTAAGTACACAGCCAAACTCCAGCTGTCAGGCAGAAGAAAATCTGAGTGAAGGTCACCACTCTAGAGAAAATCTTTTATGTGGTGATCAGACAGGCTCAATCAGGGAATAACTAACTATGACAGATAAGGTGGCCTTACCAGGCACATTGTCAGTGAGCAAGTCCCTTGTTGAAACCTACACATGCCAGATGGAGAAAATCAAAGTGGGGGCTTTGCATCATTTTTCTAATTGCAACAGGCAATGATGGGGGAGATGCAAAAATGTGTCCTTTTTAAAATCTAAGGGGCAAGTAATGAGAATTCATAATTATATGATTCTTGGAATTCTGGGATAAAATGTGCTATCCTAACTTTGGCAATATTATTAAAAATGCAGAAAATAGTGCAATTTGAAGACAGTAAAATGTAACACAAAGTAAGCCTGGCAATAATAATGTAATTGAACTTTCTTCATAGACACCAACAATTAGCATATTGAGAGAACAGCTGACTCCAAATAGTTTATCTGCTTTCAAACACATTTCGTTTCCACCAAAAAAAAAAAAAAATCTTCTTTAATATTCTTGAATTTTTTTAAGTTCTTTCTCAATTTTCAAACATTACAGAACAGTGCCTTCCAATGATACAGGAAGGCCTTCCTCTGAAACTTTTTTTTTGACTAGTACTTTTCCCAAAACACTGAGAATCAGGTAACTCCCAACTCTTGCTTCTCAGAACCAGAACAAAAATTCCATCATAGTGGAATATGATTTCTCCCGTCCCAGCTCCATGCCATTCCCTCAGGTCCTGTCACTGTCCCCAAAGAGCAGAGCTCAACGCCTGCCCCTCCGCTCTCCTCATGAGGAAGCTGCAGGCCGCCATGAGGCCTCCCCTCAGCCTCCTCTGCTCTGGGCTGAACAAACCAAAGAACTTTTGCCTCTCCTCATATGTCTTCCCCTCTATACCCATCACCATTTTCTTAGCCCTTCTTTGGACACACTTTAATTGTTTTATGTCCTTCTTATGCAGTGGCAGCCCTCTAATTTGTCAAGCTCTCTCTGCATGGCATCTCTGCCCTGGCTGGAGTCAACAGCTCTTCCTAATTTAGTGTTGTCCACAAACCTACTTAGTATATGTTTGAGTCCTGCATCCAAGTAATTTATGAAAACATTAGAGAAACAGCCCTAAAATGGAGCCCTGCAGAACCCCATTAGTGACTGAACTGAAAGTATTAAAAAAAAAAAAAAAAAAAGACAAATTTACCTGGAGTATTTTTTTTTTAATATATATGTATCATATCCAGAGCAGGTTTTAAGGCTGCAAAGCCTAATTATAATGTCACAATGTAAGTCACATTCTACCAGCTGTGGCCGCAATTGAGGACTAAATCTTTGTAAAAACACAGTAGTATGAAGAAGTCCATAATTTCTCATCAACTGCCAGTACTTAGACTTCCATTTCATTTCTCTCTGGACATTTTTTTCCCCTCTTTCTTTTAGAATGTATTCAGGTTTCACATTTCTTAACACACTTAACCCTTTCCAATACACCTTTAAAATTTACTTCTCTGTTGCTTGCATGACCACATCTCTTGGCCTTTCAAATTACCAGTCCTCATGAACTTACTGAAGTACATCAGTCTGCTTATTTGAGTTCATATTAATGACTATTTATTGGTTTTGTAACTTCAAACCTTTCTTTTCTCTCTTTTTTTTTGTTGTTGTTGTTGTTTTGTTTTGTTGTTAGTTTGTTTGTTTTTAATTCATAAGCTTAAACCTTTTCACATAGAAGAATTTCAGTTTCCTTGCAGAGGATGTATCTAATAACTACTAAAATTAGGTGAAAGATAGTTCTGTGGAATCGGAGTATTTTAAGCAAACTTTAATGCAAGCAATGTGTTAAAGTTATGACTACAGGAAAAAAAAATTACTTTGCTTTGGATCTCACATCTCTGGGCCATACACCATAAATCATAAGAATTTTTTTCCCACAGCATTTATTTTTCATTGCAGCACCCTCTTGGTCCAGAAAGAATAACATGATCTGATCATTTAAGCATTCTGTGATAGAGAAGGCTACCTAAATCCTCTGGATACTGCTTAAGTCTCTACTTCAGGAGATAGTCTCTCCTGTCAAGGAAGATAGTCTAGAGACTATCCAAAAGAGTTTGGCCAAACTAAATAAATTTCCCTCATTAATAATGATGTTTAGAAGTGAACCAGAATTCTCTTTGCTTCTCCTTGGCTATTCTTTCTCTACAGATTTTGTGTAACATTGCCCCCATCAAAACAGAGGTTCACTTTTTTGTTTTTGTGCTGAAAGAATGAAATTATATGTTGGAAACCCTGCCATCAGATGTTGCAATTAAAAAAAAAAAAAAAAAAAAAAGGTTTCCTTTTCATCTCAAAGATGTTTATCTCCTTTGGTACAGTATTTTCACTTATTCTTCCAGTCCATCCTTAGCTTGTCCACAGCTTCCCCTTTCTTCCAAAAGAAAAAAAAAAAAGAGCCCTTTCTGGCTCTTTGTAAATCACTCTGTGCTGGATTTGTCTGTATCCTGGCTAATTCTCCTAAAAATCTTTATCCAAACACATTAATCATAAGTAGCTATCAGCTAGCCTTCCTTCTTTCCATTTCTGTCTGAGAACGTGAAGCTGTGTTATTTTTCCTAAGAAAGCCTTTTTACGTTTTCCCCTCTGCAAACATAGGCTTTCTACAGTATCTCTTGTTAAAGAGGAAGTAGAATAGAATAGTTCAGTTGGAAGGGACCTACAAAGATCGTGTAGTGCAACTACCTTATCACTTTAAGGCTAACCAAAAATTAAAGCATGATATATTGAAGGCATTATCCAAATGCCTCTTGAACACAAAACAGGCATGGGGAATAAACCACCTCTCTAGGAAGCCACTTGCAGTGTTTGAACACCCTCATGGTGAGGAATGTTTCCTGGTGTCCAGTCTGACTCTACCATGGAGCATTTTCGTGCTGTTCCCATCCTTCCTGTCATTGGGACCATGGAGAGGAGGCTAGCACCTCTCTCTGCACTTCCCCTCCACAGAAAGTTGCGGAAAGCAGCTAAGTCACCTCTTGGCCTCCTTTTCTCCAAACTAGACAATCCAAGTGTCCTCAACCTCTCCTTATAGGACGTGCCTTCCATCCCTTTTACCAGCTAGGCTGTCTTCCCTTCCTTGACTTTATATGTCTAAATTACATTCCAGTGAGCTTCAGCTCAGGAATGGCAAGATCTAGGACAATATTTGGAAAAACAACCCCCTTAATAGCTGACAGAAACACAGAAAATAGAAAACAAAATGAAACATGATGCCCCAGTACTCCTTTCAAAATATTATTGTAATTAATTACTCAGAAATAGTCATCTCTTTATAATCCATCCACAGTCTAAACAAAGGATATATATTAAATAATATGCTTAGCTACGTTAAATAGTTATTATGCAAACATTTAGAAAAACCCATTCCTGAAGTATACTACATATGCGCCATGTATTATAATGCAGATTTGTTATTTGGCAGCACGGCAGAGTCATCTAATAGACCTAGAAATATATAACAGATGTTGCTATGCAGTGTCCTTGAGTTGTAAGATAGTTGATCTCCCTAAGCAAGGCTCATATGTGTCATATCAGGTAAAACAGAATATTCCCCTGAAGCTTGCTCTAGAGATAAGGGGGAAAAAAGGAAAAAAAAAAAAAAAAAAGATTCAGAATGAAATTTGCATTTTTGTTTCTTCATTTTAGGTTTTTAATGTTATGTACTTTCTAGAAGCATTGACTGTATATGTCTTGATATTCATTTCAGAAGTGTACCTAAATATATATATATTTATTTATTTATTTTACTGTTCTAGTGTATTTTTGATGATATTAAGTGCACTAACCTTCACAAAAACTTTTTTTTCACATATACTTGTTTTAGCAATAGACTTTTAGGTTTCCTCTTTCTTTCATTACTTAAAATATTGTTTTTGGCAAGTGAAATTGATAATGGCAATCACAGTTTTAACCCTTCTAGTAATTTCATGGATATAAAATTATGGCAAAGAAAATAAATAATAGATAATTATTAAAATATATTGTTTTTATTACTTTTAGGTGTTTGTTGTCATGGTTATTAGCTTTGGAGTTCATGTTTTCAGATTGTTGCTCTTTCTCTCATTACGACTTCATGGAAGAAACACAAATGAGGTATTTTGTGTAATTTTGTGAGTTTATATAACCTTCGGTTAGCAATAAAAACATTATATCTCGTAATGGTCAACATAAATTCAGTACAGTAGGTCATAATTAGTAGTAGCTTATGGAAGAAACAGCAGTTGCATTATACATAAAAAGTAAGCAGTTATTCTGCATCAAAATCCCCTTCTTGCTTTGATTAACCATCAAGCACAATAGAAAAGCGGTATACAACACACTCAATTCCAATACACAGATATAACATTCAATACAGTAATAAATTAGCATAGGACTTTGTGTACTTTTTTACATTACTTATCTGATTTTCTAGTATAGTTGTAGAGGACATGCCTGAATATTTCAAAAGCAATCCTTTCTCAAAATCTCTACACTTGTTTTCAGTTATAACTTAAAATACATTTTCTTTTACTCTTATATCATAGAGATGTTGTGGAGATAGCCTGCTTTTAAAGGAGATTTACTCTTAATTTGCTTTATCTGGATAAGCTGAAGAACATCTTAATAGATTGTTTTAATGAATCACAAAGTTTATGGCACATACATTCTGTCTAACTTCTAGATCTCTAACAGATACCTAGATATCTACCATATATCAATAATGGACCTCTGGAGATTGAGATTTTAGAGGAGAAAAGCCTTCAAATCAAACTGCAAGAGGTATTAAAAACAACAGCATTGAAATGAATACAGGAATACCCTGGAAAAAGTCATTCCTCAACTTTATGTCCTTACAGGGGCATCAAAAACTTAAATGATGTGCTGAAAACAACTTATAAAAGAAAGAAAGGGAACAAACCTAAAAACAACAACAAACAGACTACATTGAGCAGTATTTTCAGTCCTTAAGTTCTTTTTGTTGACAATTATTTTTCCTTTTTTTTTTTTTTTAATTTAAATGGAAATTAATTATGCTTAATTAGGCCATCATTTGGAGGAATGTCATATGGTATCAATAACTAACTTTTCAGTAAGCTAAAAATGCATAAATGTATGTCAGGTACTGATACTTAAATCCATATTGTTCCATGGAAGTATATCCATAACACTTAACCACTTAGAGCTGACTGACAATGGCTTCATCATATGACTGATTATGGACATCCCAAGGATATGCGTGCCACGAGAAGCATATAAAAAAGTTGCTTAACATACTTGTAAAAATTCTCCCACCTGCATCATGTAATCCATCTTGTGAGGTTGCAAGAATATAACCTTACCCATTTCATTGAAGGTTTCTTTGGTCACAGCAGGTGTCCACTGCATTGTCAATCCTCCTGAGTGAAATAGCTGTTAAAAATAACTAAAAAAAAATAAAATAAAATATCAGACATTGCTGCTGTCTCTATATAAATCTGGAACACGGAAAGAATTTCAGTATGCCATAGCCTAAACAGGATAAATAAAAAGATAGGGGAAAAAATATTCCTTAAAATAGTCTTTTCTTTCCTCAAAACTGTTAAAATCTAGGGAAGGTGAGTGGTTTTTTTTTTGTTGTTGTTGTTTTTTTTTTTTTTTTTTTTTCTGGAAATGAAAACAGATAATTTTTGACAGGGTATGTTTTCACTTAGATTTCTAATCTGTCCAGAGAAGATATAATACAGCTTGAAGATAGTTCATTTTATGAATTTTTCTGATAGTTCATTTCTGAACCCTTGTAAATCATTTTTATAACTGTGCCTTCACTTCTTTTTTCATGTGTACAGTGACAGTGCATAGTGAGACTTTACATATAAAATCCTATAAATTCAATAAACCTAAATTTTTAAACACACTGTTTATACTCAATATTTACTTTAAGTTTCATAACTAACATTATTACTGATTTCTAGGACTGGAAAACTATTACTTATTTTATTTTATCTTTCCTCACAGGGCCACTAAGAACACTTTATTTACATTCTGTTTCACGTATTAGTATAGCTGGTGGCTTTCTACAGAGATTTACTTTCTACACTTAAAGGAAGAGATAGGTCAGATGCATTTCAGTAAAACAAGAGCTTAGAAAAAGAGATTGCATAGAGTTAGAAATGAAACATTGCAATCACCAGATTGTTGCTGCTATACCTCTGACCTATTCCAAACTTCTTGCCAAACTGAAACATCTGTATCTTAAAATATTTGTTCTGAGCAGCACTTTTATTATCAGCTTAAAAACTGTAATTTATTTTATTTTACTGAAAGCATGAGAAAAGTTATGTTTAACACTTTATTTTCTATGTAGAACTTTGTAAAAGTAAAACTGGCATCACCTTATGCTTATATCAGCAACCTTGGTTCAGAGCTGTTGGAAACATAATCACTAAAAAGCCAGCAACAAAGGCAAGGAGGCAACCAGGCATACACATGTACAATTCTGGTTAAACTTATTACAGTGATCACAACTACAAGAGTTACTTTTAAATATATTGAAAATCCAGGATTTTCATGTTTTAGTCTACATGCAGAAATGTTCTGCTGACTACTGGCTGATTTACTAGCAGTAGCTCTGCTACTGTAGAAGGCAATGTTGATTAAGATGCAGCTGTATCCTTCACTATGAGTAGGATGCTTTTAAGACTCAAGTGTGTCCATTCAACTGCTGTAATAAATCATCTATTCAAATGAATGGACTACCAGAACACATCAGCTGTATTTGCATTTATTAGCATTAAAAAACTTTTAATTAATTTGTGTTCACCGTATCCATGCTAAAATATATTTTAATTTGTTATTATGCAGATTAAGCTTTGCATCAATATTTAAAAGTGTACTTCCTCGATGATCTTGAGGTCTCTTCCAACCTAGAAATTCTGTGATTCTGTGATTCAACTGTCACCACTATAAATAAATCCAAGACACAGCAGAAACAGTACAGTAAGGGTGCAAGATGACATAATTCTCTCAAGACAACTCTTCAAAATACCAAAAATAAGCACATTCTTTATCTGAAGGCTAAAATTCCAGTCTTGGATAAAAGCCTACCACCTTGGATTAAACTTTCGCCTTGATCTTCCAGGCAACAAAAGCCTTAAACCAAGTTCACTCAAAACCTACTCTATAATATAAAAGCTTTCACAAAGTTGTCAAAATTTGTAGAGCTCAGAAATAACATATATCAGGACTCCCATTAACATATGCAGGAGAGAAAAAATCAAGTCACCCAGATACCATCACATGGACAAAGACTAACAAACATATTCTGCTTCTCTGTATTTTGATAGAGGACAAATAATAAAACATTTCATAACTCTCTTGTCCATCTTCATGCTTTTTCAGGAAAAAAATATCTACCTGTGGCAACTAAAGGCATTTATACTCCATTGAGGGGAATAGAAAAAAAAAAAAAAAAAAGTTATGCTATGCCATTCCATCCTAATCTCCAGGTTTATATTAATTGACCTTTGCTGTGGTGGTGGTGCAGTGGTTACTGTGGTGAAACTCTTATCTGAATCCCTGATGTTACCCCCTTCCCTACAAAAAAGATTCAAAGAGATTCATTTTATTTAACTTTGAAAAAAACAAACAAACAACAATGGAAAAGTTCCCAGTTGTGTTCTAAATATGGTGCAAGTTGTCACATGCCACATAGTATGTACTCTTGCTTCTGGAGCTAATTGTCTGTTTGTGAAAGACAGAATAAAATATCACCCATCACATATACTGCTACTTACAATTTTGTTTGTTTGTTTGTTTTGCTAAGTTTATCTGCTTTCCACAAATAAGTGAAAACTTCCTTGGTGACATTAAAACTGTCACACTGAATACCTGGCAAAGAGTCTTAAATGCAGAAGGCAGAATTTAACAGTAACAGTCAATAGTCAGACTGGTAACAAAAGAATCAAATTTATTTATTTCATTTAATCTGCTTCTGACTAGAACAGTGACCTGAGGTGCTTTAGATAACTTGTCTCTTGCATAAACCATTCTCATTTGGCCTCCCAAACTGTGAATTACTACTTTTTTTGAGTCTTATTTCAAGTGGTAGCCATGTTTAAATTATTTAGAATGAAATCAACACAATAAATAGGCAAAACATTTGAAATATATTCTCTCCTTTCTAGAATATTCCTTCTTTGACCAGTCTAGTCCACTAAAGTGGACTGGAAAGTTAACGATCTTTACATGGTCCTTTACTGTAATCACATCTGCAGGCTGATGGCCATAGATATGATTAATTTATCATCATTCAGAATGTCATAACTGACTTATCTACTTATTTCCACGTGCCTGAAAAAGCCTTAAATAATCATGAAATCTACCTTTAAAACTCACAGACATCTGCAAATATATGAACTGTTATATTGAGTCCTTCTGACCTGAACAACACACAATATGAATATAGCAGGATTTCTGAGCTGAGTTTCGAACATCACACACACAGCGTAAGAATGACATTATTTTCTTCAAAATGTCACTATTTTTTAGGGACACTGTCATTTTTAATGACCTATTACCATAACTGTAACACCTCTCTAGGACTGTAAATAAATTGGGCATGTAAATCCAAAAAGAAATTATAGAGAGACAAAATAAAATTGAGTTTGACAACTAAATTTTACTGGACATTTTGAGGAAGGACTTAAATGTTTGAGAAATACATAATATAGAAATAGGGTTACTTTTTGTAAGAAAGACCCATGTGAAATTAGATTGAGTATGGGCTGAGAAAAAGTAGTTTATAGACTGCTGCAGATAATGATATAAATAGAAATATTAATTTATGCTCTGCCTAGGAATTTCTTCCTCAAATGTTACCATGCTTTGTAGCAGGTGACCAAATTTAATGAGACAGATGGTAAAAGCAGCTGTGACATTTTAAGAGATTGTCTTTCACCATGCTATTACATTGGACATATTTGGGCATATTGTCTAAAGGTGCAGAAATGCTCTGTTAATACCTAAGTTAAAGATGAATGGAATTAGTCTGAACAGACACTAAAAATGTTTTGAATCAATTCAGCCAACTTTGCATGAAAGCAGATAATGAATGTTCATAAACTTTGTTCTTCCAACCAAGTGGTGGTGTCAATAACCTCCAAATGGAGGAGTAAAAACAGACTGTAACTAATTAACAGGTTTCACTGACATGGGATCTTCTGTAGTGCATGAATACTGTCTGAGATTAAAAGAAATTTCCCAGTTAAATAAATCAAGATGAAAAGGTAATGGTTTACAGTTTTGATTGAATAACTTTGAAAACAGTTTATCAAGTATTTTTTTCCCCCCTCTGATCATTTAAATGAGCAACTAACTCATTTAGCTTTTAAAGCAACTAACTGTACCCTTACTTCATTCACAGAACTCCCTTTGAAATAGCAATGTGAAGAAAAGAACAATGTAAAATAGGTTTAATGTACAAATAAATATTGAATATTTTTCAATCTTTTTTATTTTAATTATATACTTATTAAAAGTTAAGTGTTCTGTCATATGGTGAAAAAGAAATTATAACCATCAATCATCTTATTTCAACAGCATGTGTTTTATATGTATACATTTGTCTAAGCAGAATGCTTGAGAAAACATTACCTGTTCCCAATTCAGTCATTTTTCATTTTATTTTTTGTTTATCTGTATCCTTTGTAAATCTTTAGCATCTCCCCTATTCTGTTTGCGTTCTACTTTAAACTCATTTTTCTTCTAGTTTTATTTTCCCCTTGGCTTCGTCATGAAAGTTTGACACTGAAAATTCATTTCAATCATTTAAAATGTATGCTATTCCATGTACTGTAGCAGCATGGAGAGAAATATAACATTTGAATTAGCATAGGGAGAAACTATTAAATTCAGCAAACTACTTATAATAATACAATAAAAAATTTCCAAGCAGCAGTCTGAAGGAAAATGTTGTTTCATACCTTAATTTATCATTTCAACCAGAAAACTTTAATCATTAACAGAAGACTTTAATGCTATGATGTGGGTGGTAAAGGTAGCATGTAGGTGCAATTATTTTACAGCTAAGAGACATTATTTTTAAATAGTATATGTTATTTTTTCTTTTATCTAATTTTCTCTTTCTCCTATGGTATGTTTTCCAATACATCCCTTCATTCCAATCTGCATGGAAAGCAGAGAATTCCTCTTAATAATAGGTAACGTAGACTGGAAAAACAAGTAGGTTGAGTTGTAACGTAAGACAATTAAATAAAAAAATAAGCACTCCAGTTCACTGATACTTATTCTCACCTTAACTGATTCTTTTTACTTCTGCAAAAGAGGACTAAACCTTTAGAAAATGGACTTGTTCACTATGTTTCTTCTAGTCATGTTGAAAGTATCATGAATACAGCCAATATCAAGTCTACACAAGAAATTAGGTGGGTACAATCAAAGAGAAATATTAAGTAAGTTGAACATTTTTTGAAAGATTCATGTAATTATATATAAATAAACACATAAAAAGTTTGGTTTCAATAGAAACAGTAATATGTTGATCATTAGAAAATATAAGTTTTTAAGTAGTCACAGAAGAATTATAACAGAAGGCAGAAATATTTTGTCCTAAGGCAGTTCACCACCACAAATATTATTTTATCATCCTTGTTGAAATATTCTTTTGTTCCTGGAGTATAGTGTATATTTGTAGTTGAAACACAACGTTTCCTTAAAAGGAAAATATCTTCACATTAGGAAAGGAATTAAACAGTCTTAATGCAGGTAAGAATATCATCCTCCTCCCATTCCTCCAAAAACAAAACAAAACACAACCAACCAAATCAAAACAAACCAATCCACAACGTATAAATGCCTACCATAAAGTAAGCATTCAGTAAAACAAAATAAAATTGAAGTGAAATGTCTGGCACAGGATGAAAGAGCCTGTGTAATGGTAGTTAAAGCATAATATCTTTAAGCCTGAGGATAAAATGAAGTGCAGATGTGTCACTCTTTGAATAAAAACAAACTAATGGTTTTGCTATAGAATCATAACTACAAGGTTTGTAGGAGCAGATAAGATTATATCAGTTTTTATCTGCTGTTTAAGGTGTATCATGGTTTCTTGCTGAACTTGTCTTTGGATTAAGAAGCTCTCAATTTCAAAAGTGCTTTCAAGTATTCCAAATGCTGACTTTACTTTTCTAATTAAGAATCATAATACGTGGCTTCTACGTACCTTTTTTTTTTTTTTTATGGGAGGCTTTTTTTTTCTTTAATTTACACAGGATCTGAAACCACATACAGCGGTATGTCTTATATTCCATAATTTCTCATTCTTCTTGAAAGCATTCATCTTACTTTTGTATAACTGCCCAATAACCAATATTTTGCACTATATCAAACCTTTTCAGAAATAAGTGAGGATAAGGGAAGTGGTCTTGCTGTAAAGGAAGCTACTCTTTTTTAAAGGTCCTGTACATGAAGAATTGGATATGGCTGTTCCACAGACTTCCTGAGCTACCTGGGACAATCTGGGAAGGCCACTGCATTTACAAATTGCCACTGAGTAACAGCTAACAACCTCAGCATTACAGCATCGAACCATATTACATTTTACATGCAGTTACAATCTTCACCTTTTTCTTCTGTGTCCCTGATCCAAGGTGTGCTAGAGGAGAAAAAAAAAACATATTAACATATAAGCATACAGAATCAGAAGATACATTTATAGAAAATTACCCTCCTATGTACAGCAGCTTGAACACACTTACTTAAATGTCCTCCTGGGAGAGATCAGGCATGTAAGAGGCAACTGTCCTGTCACTCCCCCCAGACATCCACATCCACTTATCTACTTTCATGTTTTCTACATGTAGAGATGCTTTTCATTTATATTAAGTCTGCATTAATAATCCTTCACTTTGTCATAATTTTCAAGTTAAGAGCAGGTAAAACAGGCAAGAGGACTGCATGTTTGTACCATTTACACTACCTGATGCTGCTATAATATGCTGTCTCAAATGCATGACTGAATAAAGGGAGAAAGTCTGGGAATACAAAAGATAATGTTTTAGTTGTGAAGAATGTTTTCCATTTTCTGTACATGTAATTTTTATGTTACAGAAAATAATATTGCAGTAAAGAATTCTTAGACATATAAATTTACATAG
The DNA here is from genome assembly GCF_965140915.1 of Aythya marila. Taxonomy (NCBI): domain Eukaryota; kingdom Metazoa; phylum Chordata; class Aves; order Anseriformes; family Anatidae; genus Aythya; species Aythya marila. The sequence continues at coordinate 29,063,138 of NC_139045.1, read as the reverse complement.
AGAGAAAGAAAAATGTTCCATGCAGAATGTGACAAGCAAAATTTTCAGTAGGAAAAGAATACGCAAAAGTTAAATAATTTTTCTTTTCAAAATGATGCTTATTTTCATTAATTTTCTTTTTGTAGTCACATTAGGTGTAGAAAGAAAAAAGGCTACACTCTGTTAATCAGCATAAGCTGGAAACACAATATTAATGCTTGTTACAAATGATACTACAGAAAACTGAAAATCTCTGTGTTCCAGCAATAGCAATATCCAATATTCAAATGTCATAAATGTATCTTAAAGAGGCAGAAAAGCATAATTTCTCAACATACTTTCACTATTAAAATCAGAATTATGCATTGGCAACATATTTAACAGTTCTTATTGCAGTTCTGCTTAGAAGAAAACTGATTATGCTTGTAGAGTAGGGGGAGAGTTTTCCAAATCACTGTCTGATTTTTCTTAAGAATTGAACTAAGCATGGTAGCAGCATTTTATAAAATCTCATAATAAACTTGCATTATCATTTGCAAAACAAGTTTGACTTTCTTTTTTTTTTTCCATTTTATTTCAAAACCTACTCAGTCGTATCATTACAGTTATAATAAAAATCTACTTTCTAAGTATCATAAATTAGCCTAATATTGTGCAGCAGTGTAAGTTGTAGTCCTGCTTATGTAGTAAATTTTTTATTGTTCCCTGAATTTTAGTTTTTGTCTAATAGCAGGGAACAAAAACCACAAGCAGGGTAAAAAAAAAAAAAAAAAAAAAAAAAAAAAAAAAAAAGTAGGTACAATGTTAAATCAGTTAGAGAAGTGAAAATATATTTCCTGCAACTCATTGTCTGAATCCAATTCGCAGAAAGCACACAACATTCTTTTCTTGCTGAATCTATTCAAATTCAAACTCAAATTTGAATATCATTAACTTCCCCAAGCATCTAGGAAGAGCTGTTTCAGAAAAAAGGGGAAAATGGGAAAGAGAAAGTGAACTAGTCCAAATTATTTCCACTTCATTCACTTGATTCTCTCCAAATAAACAGTCCAACACACTATTAGCATTGGGATGTGATCTGTGTTTCATATGAGAATTTGGAAACAACACTAGATTTTTCTATGTGTAAAAACTTCTGCAGAAAGTCTGCACAGTGCTGTAGGCTAGACTGGAGCCTTTGGCTGTTTATCTATGAAGGTGGGTAAGAGGAATAAACTGTATGACATCACTGAAATTTCTCCATCACTGTTAAGAATAAGAGCAGAGAACAACCATACTCTAAAAATCACTCCCTAGAGAAAGAAAACAACACCAACATAGAAAAGAAGAAAAAACAAACAAGCAAACAAACAAACAAACAAAAAAAACGTAAGACATTCTTTATACAGTTGAGTCTTCTCAGAATGAAATGAAAACAAAGAAACAAAAACCTGAGTATAGAATATCATGAATGAATATGTTAAATGAAAGTGATACAGTCACACAGAGAAGATGCAAAAGGCAAGAGTTGTTCCTTGCCTGCTCTATTCCAAACCTGTTTGATGGATGCTACTGTTCCCTCACTTCTGATACAAAAGCACTCACATTGTTTCCTATTGTCAATTTCCTCTCTTGCTCTAAGAGAACTAGAGCAGCATGACTCCTAGAGAGACACTAAACCTAACTCAGGATTAGAAGGGAAAATGATGAGTATCCCCTATTTATTATTTTCTTTTCCTTCTTCACTGCTTTTCTTTTACCTTATTGTTTATAGTTTAGTTAGTGCTGAAGTCATCCAGCCAAATAGCATTTTCTGATCTAAAAAATACAAAATGTATTTATAATTGCTCTTAGATTTAGAGAATGATTCATTCCACACAAAAAAATGGATTTGTTAAAGCATACTCCTGAGACCCTTTGGTAGTTATCATTGAACTGTATCTTACCATACAATAGAATACTTTGAAAAGTTTTGATTTTTCTAGTAAGTGTTCTCTGCAACAGTTTTAACAGCAGTAGTAATTCGGGTCAGTTTTTTCTTCCTTTTTTACTTGTCTTCTACAAATATGCTCTTTCAGTCATTTTACATGGAAATTGTTCCATGCAGCAACTGAAGTTTTCTTTCAACATTCAACTAAACCTTTGTGAAGAAGTTTGAGGTGGGGCAACTTGAGCCAGATATTTACAGTTCCATGAATTTCTGTAGAGAATAATTTCTAGGGATAGATTAAAAAAAATGCAAAAAGGAAAACTATTAAAAATGTAGTTTATGAATTTATATCAAACTTACTGTTCTCAGTGCATTAGTAATGTATCTGTCTAGAGGACTGTTGGTTTGTGGAGATTGTTGATTCTTTAGTTTGGTTTGCTTTGTCTTGTTTCCAACAGCAAAATTAGATTCTCAACTGAGCTTTTGAGCTTTATAAAATGTGCTTTTTTTTTTTGAGTGCTCCCACCATCAATAGGTATTGCTATTGACAGCTTTTATGTAGCTGGTTTAAATTGTAAGAACAGAAACTGAAAGAGTACAAAATAAACACTCAAAACTATGAAGGACATTTTCAAAAGGGTTTTACCACTCTTGCATTTGATAAAAACACGCCAAATAGCATGAGAAAAGGATACAAATGTAAGAGCAAGACAAAAAAGTAAAAGTGTACCAAGTTAATGAATCATTAGAAAAATAGCTTGGTCTCAATTGTCTGATATATCTCATGGAAATTATTTCCAGTAAGGTGTAGAATTTTAATTCTAGTGTATGCAGAAATAGCACCACCAGAAAATGAGGCTCACTTTAGCCAGAAGTTAAAATGGATTTGTGTCATTTAATTACCTACAATTTACTAATAGCACATGGCCTCCCAATGCTTCAAATCAGGCCTTGTCCATGATTTGCTAGCAAAGCTAATACAGTTTTAAAGCAATAAAAAAATAAGAATAAATATCCAACAGGAATATCCAACAGTATGCAGTAGACAGCTGTACTTACTGTGACTAGTTTCATTCTGTAACCTTTTCTTCATAACTTCTATGCTCCAAATTATATGTTTAGTGTTTATGTGTATCTGAACTCGCCCAAAGAGAGGTTGGCTCCAGCAGAGAAAGCTGGATAGGGAGAAGGCCACTTATGTCTCCAAGGAAGTGCTGAGTATCATCAAGGGAGTATCAGTGGGATTGGCTGGAGAACTGACAAGAGAAACCCAGTGCCGAGGCTGGAGCTCCTAAAACAGTCTACGCAGACACAATGGGTGGCAGGAGGAATTATTATTTTTTTTTACAATTTAAAAATACAATTTACAAATACAACTTAGGTTAATTTGAACCTTATGCCTTTTGGTCTTTTGGGGGAGTTTCTCCAAGTGGAATCTTAAACATGTATTCTGCAGCAGTAGCTAAATCAATATCACATTTTTATGTATGCACAGATGCAGAGAAAGACTACTGTTAAGACAGTGTGCTCACAAAGGATTAAAAATGGGGGGGACCGTGCACCTTTATGAAATGATGATGACAAAGATGGCTATTAGCAGAATATTTCTGTAAGTGATAAGAAGTTCAGGCAAAATGGCAATTTCACCTTCACATGTCCTAAAAGGAGGGGGCAGAGTAAAAATCAGCTAACTCTTCTCTTCATTTGTTTCTGTCTCAATCATATTAGTTTGGGTTTCGCTAAAATACCACTTGAAATGCTTTTCTACTCTTTATAATGGAAGTAGCACTGTTACCAATTTCACTGGCTTGCAAGTATTTTTTGCAAGTATTACTGAATTAGGTCCTGTAATATCGGTCCCTTTAATAACTTACTAATGTATTTCAGGTTTTTGAACAGATATTTTCTTATATTTTTTATGCCTTTCATGTTATTTTTCTGGCTTGCTAACATCACTTTCTTTATTGTTGACTGATTTCCATTATTTTCCTTTTCATCCTCTATAATAACTTCATGCCATTTGCAATAAAGTTGCTGAACACTGATAATACCTCTTTTACATCTGTTGCTTTTCCCTACAGTAAGAATCATTTTTATCCATCCATTTTCTGCTGTATTTCTTCATCCCCTTGCCCTTGACAACAAACACGGTACCATTTTTTCCTCTGTCTCCTTTCTCTTTATCAACAGAAGTAATCTAGATTTTGGTTTAGAATCAAAGACCTAAATAAAACACATCATCAGGAAGTAACTTGCTACAGTGGTACATAATTGTTCTTTATTTCAGTCTGCTTTAATATCATATCACTCCAAATTACTTATCCTTCTTCTCTCATAAATAAATAAATAAATCTGTGTATGTCAACTTAGATTCATGCCACTTCTTGTGAGAGTATTCTGGAAAATACTTTACTTTTTCTTTCTGAAGAAGTAACTTCTTTTATAAAAGTATATAATTTTTGACTTGTGCAGAAAAATATCTCCCTGTTTGTTTTATTATTTCTTTTCAATTTTTCTAGAAAAGTCTACTCTAAATTCAAAACCAAGTTTTCTCTGATTAGCTGTTATAACTGAGTAGTCTTTTGGAATTCTACACTGCACCTTTTCTGTGGAAATGAAAAACTTCCATACCTGTGTAAAATAAAACTTTCCACTTTATATAACCTAAAAAGATTACGCTGACATATGCTTATTTTTTCCCCTCAACAAGACTACTTTGACCATTGGTTCTTTTTGCAAAGAATGGATATTAAGATTATTAACTTTGTATTTGATTTGAGTTGTAGGAAGTATTATCAGTCACCATCAGAGAACACAGGAATCACACCTTTGTTTTGTTAGATGCAGTACAAAAACCAGAAAGATAGTGTGTTGCACCACAACTTTTTAATGTAGAGACATGCCAAATACAGAAAAAATATCAATCAAAAATCAATAAACTTCATGCTTAGTCATATACTTCTATTTTTCTCTTGTTTTCTTGATCCTAGAATAATTTATTCAAATGGCTATATATCTACTAAAACAAAGCTTTCTTCCTGAGTGACTTTCTTTATCTCTACTTACATATTTACAAGTGAATGTAAATGTATATCGCTTGCTTTATCCAACTCAGTCAAATGTTTTGATTTCTAGATTAATCTTTAGGGTTTACACTCTAGATTACAGGTACAGCTGGATTTAAAAGAAAGTCCCCTTAGTTTCAATACAGACACTGATTTTGTATTAATGGAAATTGGGGTAAAAGTCTAATTCAGGAATTAACTAATTTTATTATTACTAACAAAACTCAAAGAACAAAAGTGAACAATCTTACCTAAACTATAAGCTTCTGCAACAATAACAAAATAAAGAAGTAACAATATAAATCATGCATCCTGAGATGTACCTTTTTTCCACTTTCGTGATAATAGTATTTTAGATAACTCCACAATTACATTTCAGAAAACCTACTGTAGTAATACTTGAAATGCAACTAGACTGTAGTTTCAAAACACTAAACTGTAATTTGAGATTCCATTAACTGTCAACTTCTTCTAATTAGACTAACAGTCAATGAGAGTCAAACTTGTAAGTTACACAACTGAAAAAGAGAGGGAGAGAAGTGTATTTAACAACCTCACTGGTAAGGGGCATTAAGAGATACAAGTACAGAGCAGGAGAGTGGAGGCATGCACTGGGGAAGGCTCTAAACATAAAAATAAAAGAAGGATGAAAAAAGTAGAGTTCAAATTCCACCATTGTCTTCCTAAGAAAAAAAGAATTGAATGTGGTGTGCAGAGATGTTATAATGTAGGTTATATATTGGACACACACAAAAAAATAAAAATAAAATACTTGCAGATAAATCAGTTGTACAAATGTGATATTAAATAGTTAATTTTAAAATGTGTTTTGTGAGCTTTTATTATGTTACTCTGATTAACTGAATTTCTAATGAGAATCTACTTTTTATTAAAAAATAATGAAAGCAGGGATTTAATAGAGGAAATGAATAGCATAGAGGTGAGTCTATTATCAGCAAGTTGAACAAACTTAAAAAAATAATCTGAGTTTAAAAAGAGATTTTTAATGTGTCTTAAATCTATTCTACAGAGGAACCCTACTACTTTTGTTTCAAAGAAGCTTAGCAGCATTTTTTATTGTTGTTTCAGTCATAAGATTCTTCCTTTTCTGTATGGTCCTTCATATTGAAAAACAATGAAATTCTAAGTATACATAGTTTCCTTGGCAGTTTAAATTATTCCAAGTTGTCTAATGCTAACATGTCATATGGAAATAGATACTTCATTGCAATTCTTGAAAGAGAGCTGTGGAAAAAGATGAGAAGTAGCACTGTTGAGGAACGTATTTTTTTCTTAGTACCCAGGGATCATATTTTTGTAGAGTTTGTATATCTTAAATCTGAACTGTACAATCTAAGAAGAAAACTTATATTCCGCAACTAATAATGTATAATTGTGCAAGTTATAATTACTGGAACTAAGAGAAGCTACAGTATGGAAAACGGGCTATTGCCCAGCAAAATTAAATACTTCTATCTGATTTCCAATATTTATACCTAACATGTTCACCATTCAAAGGTGCTTATCTGTAGTTAGCTCTTGAAACGATGCTCCTTCAGTGCTGGCACCCACATCAATTGTCCACTTTGCTTACAGCAGTCTGTTTCTACCAGCACTTCTGTTCAAATTGTAAAGGATAAACTGGCTCTTCTACCTGCACACTCATCACCACCAAGCCCCCACAAAAAGCCATTTAGTTCCACATGATATGACTTGAGGCCCTACTTTTCCTAAGGTGCTGGAAAAGATCCTGCCACTAGAGTCTCAGGACATTGCCAGCTATGGTAACTGATATGCGGTGTGAACAGGCTGCTCATAACTTTCCTATGACCGGTTAATACATGGCAAATGGCTGAAGAAAGAACCCTGAAAGTAGTATAACAAGCTCAAAGCAAATTTCCAGCTGTGTTGCATTAGTTCCACTCCCTGGAAGACTGCCTGCTTCAGTGTACCAGCTGAAGTGGTGTCATCAAAATAAGTGTACAGGATTTGACAAGCACAGAGCAGCACAACAGGAAGCTGTGCAAGAGGAAAACTCTATCTAATAGGCCTCTTTTGTGGCTCACAAGCCATGCATTTCTCGTAAAACAAGCTGCAAAACCTCCATGTTTGGCTTAATGCGTATTATTTCCTTTAGCTTTCCTTCAGAGGCAGTAGCACTAACAGCACCAGGCATCTGGGACAAACACTGAAGTACAGGATCTCTCAGTCAACATGTATTAAGTGGATTGCCTGAAAATCTTGTAGATTCTGAGCAGTTTTACAGATTTGGGGAAGTTTAAGAAAATCTCTTCTGCTACTAGAGAGGATTCACCAAGAGTAGGAAATCACATATATTTCCAGATCTTAACATGGAGTAGAAAGGCAGGAGAATGATTGAGAAAGTGATTTAAATAAAATAAATGAATAATAAGAAAGGCCATATAAAGTTGCTCTGAAACTCACCTCTCCTTAACGGACAGAATAGTAATTGCACAAGTGCAAAAACCAGGACAGCTGACTGCACTGATTTGAAATCCACCTTTTTTTCTCACATTATATACAATTCCTTGAATTGCCATTGTTTTCCACCAGTTTTATGCTTTTGTAGCCTCTGTGACAGTGATGCTATATACCAACGTAAAACTAAAATGAATAAGTGACTGATGGGGTCCTGAAATGTTTTCGCTGCCATATACAACCCCCTGTACATGTATGCATGAAGTAAGCAGACATAGATAAATTATGAACACAGATGTTCCGTCTCCCCAAGCCTTTTCTACATGGTGTTGTGGTAAACAGTGCATAACAGTGTGCATTATTTTGCCAGACTGAAATGCCATAATCTAACATGAGTATTTATTTCTTATCGATTATCACTAGAGAGGAAATAGTACTAGAAAACTTCAAAATGCTAAAGAATATTGCTGATACAAATACCAGTGTCAATTATTGTTTAATCAAAACACAACCATCACAACCAAAAACAGTGCCTAGAACTATCCAAGTAGAAAATGAGAGGTAGCAAGGTTCTCATAAGATAAAACAAACATGGGAAATCAGATAACAAATATACAGTGAATGTAAAGCGTGCTTACACTTGAAGAGTATCTCAGCATAAATACAACCACTTAGGTAAATGGACTTTAAGATATATGACAAAACTGCTTATCTTAGAGTACTTGATTGACTGATAAGCTTTAGAAATGTGAGAGCTGATGAACCAAAGAGCTTCTATGAAATCATATAAAAAAAAAGAATATAATTATCTTGTAACACAGAGAATAAATTTCCCCTGAAATAATAAAAATATTTTTAAAACAATAAAAAGTCTTTTTAAGAGTATGTGAATACCATAATACTTTTATAGGGCTGAAAGCATAGATCTATTTGACCACACCTCTGATCTCTCTATTCCCAAATGCAGATTATCACATATACCTTCCATAATGATTTGGTCCTACATTTAACTCCATGGAATCATTCCAGTCTTTTTTTTTTTTCTCCTTTCCAGAAACATGCTAAATGCAGATAAGGTAACAAAGATACCTTTTATTCTTGTATTGACTTTAAAAATACATAAAAAAATCCCATCCACTACAGCAGTGAAATGATTCAAACTGAGCAAACTGAGATCTGCTGAGTATAAAATGCTTTGGTTCATCCCCCCCTTTTTTTTTAATTTTTGTTTTTATTTTAAAGTAAATCTCTGAGTGTTAAAATTAGAAAGAGAATGTTTAAACGATTGGTTAACACACTAATGCTTCCTACCTTGGTTCACTGATCAGGTATAGATCAGGTATAGTCTCCAGGCCCACTTTGATTCCATTGGGATTTTGGGCTCAGAGACCACATTTCTGAATTTATGCTGTTGCCAGCATTTGAGTACAACAGCTCGTTACAGAAGAGTAGACAAGAACAGAGGTTTAGCTTCAGTGAATAAGAAGTTACCATAATCTCAACTTTTATAGAAAGTGTGTCAAGTGGTGAACACTAGAGTTGGGAAGACCAAATGGGTGAAAGTTGGATATGTCAAGGGACAGGAAGATGCAGAAATAAAGGTCTTCCCTATCAAACTAAAAATGTCAGACTTTTAAGAAAATAGGGGGTTGGTCCCAAGCCAATTCACTCTGGTGCTGTTTTGTAAATAGAACAGAAGTATTTTCATTTGTTTTAACAAAGACAGAAAATTGCTTCCTAGTCTTCTGAGCACTGCAAGAAGATCAAGATTATGCAATGATTCTGAAGTTCATATTTTCCAGAAATACTCTGATTTCCCAATCAGTCCATGGCATTAGGCACTCCTTATCTTGATATCACAAACCTGAGAGAAGCTCAACTTTTGCTTGATTTAAATACCTTCAGTTTTCTGAAGCAGAACAGAACCATTAGGAAGGACTTTATAACCTTGATTCATGGACTATCATGAAAATTCTCCTTCAAAACTGATAACAAAAAAATCTTTTTAGTTCTTCCCTAAATTTCACAAATGCACAGATTCAACTATTCTACAGAATTCCACCCAAAGAGTAGAGCTTAACCTCACAGAAAATCCATAAATGTTTTTTCAAAAATGATTTTTCAAAGAAACCCTCAACCTAAAGCTTAGCCTAAGGATATTATTCCTTTAGAACAGTTGTAAGAAAATATATTTTCCGAGGAATAAATACGTATGGAACCAGATGCTATTATCTGTGTAAACTGTTAGTGCACCATGGAAAAAAATATATAAATATATATATATATATATACACTTATACATATATATATATATATATATATATATTATTTTTTTTAAAGCAAGTGAGCTGGTCTTATAAAGAGTATAAATGCTTCCCTAAATCAAGAAATACAATGAAACCAGAGGAACCGAATAGTACTTGTAGTACTTGAAGTGAGGCAGGTGCTGAAGTTCTCATTGCTTGGCTTTTATTTTAAAATAAAAAAGTAAAAAAATAAAATAAAAAGTCTCAAATACTGACAGTTGGAATTAGTTTCAAAGCTTTCATTAAATGATTAAATCAATATTTGAATACCTATGGAACAGGGAGAAATAGGTCGTGAATAGTATCAATATTTATTAATCTTTTGCCTATCCTACTGTGCATGCTAATTAGGAAAAGAAAGTTATTAATATACACCAAATGACTAAAATAAAGCACCTGATTCTAGCCTGTAAGAATTATTCTCAGGAAATCAAAATTCCAGTGGTATAAGTGTAAACAAAAACATGTGACTATACCATCAGGGAAATTTCACAAACCTTGAAAATATCCTGTGGTAATTTCCTAATATTTATTATTAATTTTATTTTAAAATATCTTACACACCAAGAAATACACCGTGCTTCTTGTGAAACATGAATAAATTATCTTTTTCATAAGGCCCACTCCATTAGTTGTTAATTCTACAATGTCATAAGAATTGATCCATGATATAAAACTAATACAAATTGGTATTTAACTGAAAGGTACTTAAAGACTTGTAATAGAACTAGCAATGAACTTCTTAAGTGAAATAGCCAGCAAATAAATCTCTTAGATTTTAATATCAAGCTGCATATCATGACAGTAATTGCATATATGGCATGGCAGAGATCCTATGTGTAGCCCTACAATTGCCTCACTAAGAAGCTGTTAATAGTTCAAAGAGAACTCAAAAAATGGCAACACGAACTGAACATGTGAAAGAAGTTTTTGAAACAGAAAAAAATGAAGGCACATATACCTCGGTTAAAATTGGAATTACAAATGAATGGCTTAGGATAATAACAACCTGCTACTGAAGGATGTAAATCTTTCACTAAATAAGTGAAAGGAAAATGTTAATTGGTCCAGGGAAGTATGAACACTGACAAATTTAGCCAATAAAAATTAACGTCAAAACGAAAACAAAACACAACCAAAACCAAAAAAAAAAAAAAAAAAAAAAAGACATTGTAAATAATTTAATTGTGAAACAATATCTGAAGGTAAACAAAATAAATTATATAATTTGCTTCATTTAAATTACATGCTTAAATCAAAGCATTAGAATACATACTGAGCCCCCCACTTCAGCAGCTATTATTTTGCACTAATAAAATATCACAAGCCTAGTGATAGTATCAAAGACTACTAGACTGGAGCAATTACCTAGAAAAAAAAATAAAAAGAATAGCACATTATAAGTCTTACTTTCTTATATCTATTACTATTATACATATATACATGTAGCTATATAGCTATAGCTATATCCATCAGCATTTTTCAGGCAAGACTACATGCTTCCTATATTTCAGATAGAGTAAAAGCAAAAATTCCTGCATAAAAGTTATTTGTAATTATCAGAAGACAAGAGAAGCACTGAAAAGAGAGAAAATTCTTACAGTTCTTATTTAAGTTCATTCTTACAATTCTTATTTTTGATTGCCTGAAGCATAGAGAACTAAACACAATAAATACTGATAAATGGTGATTACTTAGTTTTTCCTCTTTCTGCAAGTAAAACCTCTACTGACATATTGTAAAGTCAACTTGTTGACTGAAAATCTGAAGAAAAAAGTCAAAGTTGATTTTTCTCAAAAAATCCAAGGACAAAATATACATGTGAAACTGACCTTCGCCTCTCAAGAAGTATAAGCATATAACAAAGAAAACTAAGAGCAGCAGAAGTGAAGTATATTACATGCTAAATAGAAAATTTCTCTTGGATGTTCATAACTAAGTTGTCATTGCTATCCATGAAAGAAGTTGTTTACAACAGAAAATGATAGTAGAAAAGTATTTTTAGCTGCCTTAGAGGATACAGCAACTGAAAACAGCAGAACTCATATTGTTGCACACCAAGATGTTCTTGTGTACCAGGTTGCTTGGTGTCAATTGCCCTCACAATATTCTTTGAGAACCATTGCTGTAGAATATTTTTTTTTAACACAGTCAAAATGGCTTCTTAACTTTTGTTTAATTTTTTCACTGATTTTCAACTACTTTCACAGCTAATATTTAAGTAATATCTTTGTTTTAGTTAGACCACTATCAGTCAAAGCATCTTTTCAGTGTAGTAGGACTTCAGATTTCAGGCTTCCTACAGTCCTTTAATTCATTCCCATTCAAATTTTCCTTTTTTTTTTTTTTTTTTTTTTTTTTTTTTTTAAATGCTAGATAAATCTTCAGATAATTTGCCTTCTCTTAAATGACTAAATATGTCATTTGATTGTGTCAGTGTTGATTGCTCTTGTGAAGGTAGTTTCTTTGTACTACATTTTGAAGTGATGAGTCCTGCATATGACCTTGTGTCACACGACAGTATGTACCTACCAATGGTAATGAAGTGGTAAGGAGAGAAGAGAAGGAACCTGGAGTAAACCTACACTGAAACTTGGACATTTTTACATTATTTGTTAGGTTGGATTGTTAAATTGTTGGATTTGTTAAATTGGATTGTTCATCTATGAAATTTCATTGAAACTAATTATGCCTGTGTAGATGGCCTTCCTTTACGTTCCATTCAATTGACTCCACCAGAATTGAATTTCTATTTTGTGAACAATTTCCATTTTGACTTAATGTCTTCTTGAATAATTTAAAAATGAAGAGTTAAGAATGTACTTATAAAGATATGCATACAAGTGTAAGAAATTTTCCTTAAGAAAGATCAATGGCAAGAACTAAACGTACTTAAAAATCACTCATAACTGAGATCTGAATCTTTCAAATAAGATTGTTCTTTTGCAATTAAAGGAATGTCAACATTATGTTGATAACCCCTGCTGCACTGTAGCTCAGATTAAGATAAGACATAGCAGGAGGTATTCAGTAAAAAAATCTACTGTCAACTGTGAAACAGTTCATCTTTTCTTACACATAGCAACATAGACATATTTGAAACTAGTGACAGCAGTTTCCCATGCAAAGAACCATATAGTAATATACCGGATAGAGCAGAGAGCAAAGACAGTATATGACAATGAGAAAGAGTCATTTAGGATTACATATTTTCACAGCAAACACTGATGTGCTGAAGTTGGAGAATGCTAATTTTCTGGACTTCTGAGGAGTATTAAACATTGAGATTTTTTAGAAATGTGGTTGATTAAAAATAAAATGTATTAATGCAACAGGAGATGAAAGGTAGGAAAAATATTAAACACATCTTGCAAGATCAGATGACCATACACCTTTCTGGGTCAACATTTTTATGCCCAGGTGCATTTTTTATGCCTAATGCATTCTTAAATCTGAACACTAGTATCTAAATGCAATTGGAGTGCTTTCTGCTTGTTTCATAAAATGGCATGCAACAATATTCTTATCCAAGATTTCTTCCCAGAAAGACACCTCAAATTCATATGAAACTACCTACCTCACATTATACCCATTTGGACTAACATGAACTTGGAGAGTAGATTTTCTGAACGCATTAGTAACAAATTAAATAAATATACTAGTAATACAAAGAGTAACTTAGTTTGAATTTTATTACTAGAGTTTTACTTCTGCTACTTTGTATGTGGCCTACATTTAGTTTTTCTGAAAGCAGGCTCCTCCTTAAACTCTTGCTTTAACCCCAATTCTGGGGCTGATTAACCCCAAAGCCAACAAGAAATAACATCTTTCCATAACTGAAAATGTTTTTGTTTTTTAAGTTTATTATTTACAGTTAGCAAATCACTTGAAAGAGAAATGTTTACTAAAAACAGTGCAAACCAATGTATTTGTTTTGCTGGCCAACCAATAATGTACATAGGAATTTTATGAAAAGTTAAAAACAGAAAATAAAAACTTCAGTAATGAAATATATTTCCAATATCTTAAATTTTTTGGTAGTAACTTTTTTTTCTTTAAATTTGATATAAAATATTTTCAAGACTTACAGCTCCCTTTACATCTAAATCAATAATATTTTTTTCTCTACCTTTATTATTCGCCCCACTAAGTTTCTATGATAACCTTAACAGACTGAAAAAAAGCATGTGCTCACCTTCAGGTGATACAAGTTATTAGTCCATTTTCTTCACAAAAGGTTTTTTTTTTTTTTTTTTTTTTCCTACACAAAGTAAAACCCTAAAGCTATCTCTAACCTCATTTAATCCTTTCAATACCTTGATAACCTGCCCTGCAGTATTTTGTCTTTATCACACTCATGAAAGAGAGTGCTTTCGTCTGCAACTTTTCATGGCAACAAAATTGCACCTCAGACTTGTGCTATAAGACATGACACTGCAATGTATGAAACATGAGTTATCAAAAAAGTAAAGGAATCCTGAAACTCTTTTCCAAAGGCAAAACTTCAGTGCAGGTTATCAGGCTGGACAGTCTAAACATCAAACCCAGCCCAAATATGACCTTCAGTGAGATGACTCAGACTATCTTAGGTTGCTTCCAGACAATCAGGATTTGTACACTATCCACCTTCAGTATGATTTTTTCACTGAGAGAGACAACAAAACAGATAGCTGCACATCTATGTTTAATGCCTTCTAATAATTTCCTCTTTTCCTTTCCAACTCCAACCACGACCAAAGATAATGCAGTAAGTGGGAAAAAAATAAAAATGCCCTCCCTAAAGTCCACACACACACAAAAAAAAGGCACTGCCTGCTCCCCACTCCCCAAAAGACTCCTGAGATAGCTCACAGACCCTGCAGTTTTGAAATGTTAAGATTACTAGCTACACTTAGGGTCTTTAATTTACATATAATATATAGCCACATTCAGTGGAGTGAAGGATGTGGCTCCTTCTCTCTGGGGCTGGCTGAGAGAGGAAAGAATGTGACCTTACTTCCAATTTAGTATCACACACAGATTTGTCTATCACACAATTATTTATGAAAAACTAAAGAAAGTATCCTGGAAAAAAAATAGAAAAAATAAAAATAGCTTAGTGCATATTCATATGACAGAAATTAGAAGCATTAAGACATTTAATCTAAACATCAAAGCTCAGAGTAAGAAAGAGAAAGAGAATCACACTTAAGTAAAATCTAAGACAGTCTTTTATACATTTTCCCTCTAGTTTCTTCTTTTTATTTTCCTGAGATTTTCTTATACATTCCTCCACTTTCACCAAAACACAAAGACATTGATAACTTTTCCTCACAGTTTTCATGAACAAAGTGAACAATCAGTGCTCCCTTATCAAAAACAAAATCAACAAACACATATGAAAACTCTTGAAAAATCCATAGTTACTATATCTTTTTTTCCTAATTGATAATCTTAAACACTTGTTGTAATTTTCTGAAGGAGAAGAATCTTCTTTCTAGCACATAGTGGAGGAAGGGGACTTTTTTATTTGTTGTTACTATTGTAGTACATTTATATGCTTTTTTTTTTTTTTTTTAATGATTTTTGTATATCAAGATCTAATTCTGCAAGAGATTAGGGAGGCTCATCCTAGATATGCTGAGTGGCTATCTATTGACATGAATAGAAGAGTTAGCAGATATTGAGAATGGCTTCCAGCTCTCAAATGATGGAAATTTGGGAGGTTATAAGTCATGTCTTAAAAATTACGCCTATGTTGTCCTTATGAAGTAAGAACTGTAAGGTGGGAGGCAGATAAGGAAAAAAACAACAACACGCAAACATCTCAATTCAAAAATTATTTACACATACATGCTTTACATTAATTCCACTGTTTTACTGGTCTTTGATGGAACTCAAACCACATGGCTACAGAAGCAAACTGGATTCAGAATAACTTTGTTATTCTTGTTCTCTGTACGATTGTATTTAGTTTATAATTAAAAGTTTATGTTTTCTGAAATTAGTATTTCTGGCATGTTTGGGCTTTGTTTACATTTCTGGTTTGTAGGGTCATTTTGAGTTCTTTTTTTGCTGGAGTGCTTTTAATCCACAGGCAAAATGTTTCTATGAGTCATTTAGCCTTTGCAAATGATTTTCTGGTCCTAATGAGTATGTAGTTTCACTGAGATGTTTAGATGAGTTCTCCCACATTAAACTCAATATGGATGCATTCCTATAGACTGTGTGTTTCTGCCACGATTCTTCTGCTATTACCCTACACAATTTTGGATTTCTATTTTTCAGTACACTTGTTCTTTGCTAATTTTAAACTATGCCTAATATGAGCTCCCTTCAGGAAGACAATCACCAGAAGTAAATGCTACCTTGCTTCTGCAAGCATCCACACCTTTTAGAGCTTAAGGGAGGCTTATTTTACACTGATCTGCTACCCTTGTTCCATGTTCCCTCTCTCCTTTGCCTCCATTATAAACCACTCTACATCAATCCAAGTAACCGAAAACTATGTGGGAATTGAATTTGTAAATCAGAAATAAAAAGGCTAACACTTTTTAGGAAGGTTGCAGTCATATCAAAACTGTTTGTCTTCTTCTCTTGCTTACTTTCTAAACCTCAGTTGCTGAGAACAGCACATCATTCACTGAAAGCCAGCTCATACATGTCGAGAAGAAAAATGCAATATAATTTTAAATCTCCTAGATATATCTGGAGAAGAGAGGTATATATCATTAAACATTTTGTCAGGTCAAACTCACAATCATCTTCATATCAATTATTAGTAGTGATTAGAGATTTTCATGCTGAATGTTACACACCACAGTTAGGTCAATACAGTAACAGCTTGCTCACAGAAGGTGAGAAGAAGGACAGAGAAGTTTATTGCAGAGAAGTTTATTTATAGACACAGAACTACTAGTAGGGAAACCAAAACTCTTTTCATAAGCTTTTCCTATGACATTAAGTAACTGGTGTATGTCACCATCTGTGAAACTAGAATAAGTACTGTTTCCTTTTCATGTGTTTTAAGGAAGGTTCGTCCTCAAACTAAAATAAGTAAATAAATACAAAACAAGACACAAAGGAAATTGCAGAAAATATTTTTCAGTTACTAATAACCAAACATATGATAATGAGAGAGAGATTATATTTTCTCTGGTTTTCATTTGCAGTGTATTTTACTTCTTTTTTTTTTTTAAGTGTACAAATGTACTTCTTGGAAAATTTTTTCAATTTTTTTTCCTTTGCTATTATCTTTCAAATCTTACATGTTCATTGATAATAAGAAAAGTATTGAAGCAATCCTCTGTTTCTTAAGTATTAAAACAATCCTACATTCTTAAAGCGTTTTCATGATCTACACTTCTATTGTTATGCCTCAATTCTCAGGTCACATTTGTGAAACGTAATTCATTGATCTTTTCCCTTACATTTTACTTTAGCTGTATCTGGTTCTAATGCTAGCAAGAATTCTGTTTCCAGACTTCTCTACTTGCAATAGTGCTTTGCAGATCTTCTAGTATTCATCCTCTCCAGGAAGAAGAGTTAGATTAGTTCTAATGATGATTATAAAATGACCGCATGGCATGAAATTTACCAAATATAGTTGTGGGTAGTGACATTTCAAGGCTTGAAAGTTAAACTTTGTTTACTTTTAGAAAGTCTACTTTTTTTTTTTTTTTTACTTTGTTTACTTTTTTAAACTTTTTAGAAACTTTTTAGAAAAGTTTTTTTACTTTTTACTTCTTAAAAAAGTAAAAACTTTGTTCAACAGATATATAAGGCTTTTGTGATCCACAAAACTATTTAGAGAAGTTATTTTAGTTAAAAGGAAAAAAAAAATCCTAACAAAAACAATTGACTATCGTCATTTTAGTTTGACATATTCACATCTAACTGTAGCATGAAACTCACCTGAAACAATCAAAGGGGACTGCTCTAGTTCTTGATTGTTGCTGCTACAATCTGGTCTAGGATATGTCATCAACGTCCAGGACCCCACAGCTTTGAGCTAACCGCAGCAAATGTAACAGCCGTATTTCTTCCATCTTCAAAGCCAGCTACGTGGAATACAAGACTACCTAAGTATGGAAAAACATAACCATCATGTAAGGTTTTGTAGCATAAGGAGGAGGGCTTCACCTGGTTTCCTTACTTGTCAAGAGAGATCTTACGTATATTAATTCTGTCCCTTTTTGTTATGACAGACAAGTTACATAAATATGAGACAGTATGAACAATTGGCTTTCCTGGTGTGACAGGCTGCACATTACACATCCATAATTACCTTGGACTTTTGTAAAAGGGAGAGACAACTATGGACTACCGATAGTATACCATTAAGGATGAAGCTCACATGAATGAATGGACAAGCTGTATGTGCTTGCCAAATTTCTAATACTTCAGACAATTAATACAAGATGCTTAGGAAACAGATGGTCAGACATCCAAAAGTGAAATCAGAATCTCTCTTGTGGTCCATAGGGAACAGTCACTGGCAACAGAATTGAAGGAGATTAACATGTTGACAGCCTATTCAATCTTCTCTATCATTTATTTAAAAGAAGTAATTATACTCTGCAAGACACCTGACTTACCTTTCTATCCTTCTAGTGAAATTCTGCCTAAGAGAAGACCTACAAGTGTTTTCTGTCACATTGAGTTTAGACATCTCTGAAGCACAAGAAGCCATAATACTGGTGTTCTCAGTATCTAAAGAGACATCTGGGGAAATGCCAGCATGCCTGTCAGGACTTAGGAACGTTGTGTTCTTTTATTCAACTTAACTTCACTTTTTAACCTGGAGAATGCTATTGTATTCCTTTTTATTATAAAGGAATTTTTTTATTTTTAATTTTATATTATTTTTATTATAAATAAGCAAACTTAGTGGGAAGTTAGCCCAGTGATGGGTTTAGACACTTAGAAATTTTACTTGTCTTTGCAACTCATACATTTTGTTGCTTTTCGCATGAAGTTTTTCAGTTTGTTTTCTGTCAGTAGGGCATACTATACTGTTGTGTAGTGTAGATATAACACCATCTGACTGTTTCTAGTCACTTCCATGGTGTCACAAAACCAGCCTTATGTATGAGCAACTCCAGGAGATGCTGCTGGGCTCCTGAAAAACTTGGACAGGTGGAAACATTCTGATATTTCTTTTTCTTGTTGCATTTCACAAGACCATTCCTTGTTCTGGAGTAAGTATTCGAGAATACGGTTCTGATTTTTCTGCCCCATAAATTGATAGGGATTAACCCTGACATGCACTCAGGTCTTTTGCTGAATAGGAGTTCAACAAAAAAAAAGTCCCTTTATACACTCAAGCCCTTGGCAAATTTAAGATGGACTAAAAAGTTCAGACCACAACAATTTGTGCCCTCACTGTGCATCGATTTGTTATAGCATTTTGAGAAAGCACAATCAGATACTGTGCTGAAATTCATATAGACAGAATTCCCAAGGGATATTTTGCCTTCTTTAAACTATATTTAGAAACAATATTCTAGGCCACAACATCTAAACAAAATGGTAATCCTAAAGCAAGTTGAATCTTTAGAGTAAAATTTATTCTGCTGCCCTTTGATGAAGTACAAATTTGTGAATGCTATCAAACAGTAGATAAAACTGTGTCAAAATCCTTCATACAGACACTGAAACTACTTTCCTTTGATTCTAGGGATTCAGAAAAACTACATTTTTGTTGTTGTTGTTGTTTATAAGAAATAGATAGCAAAGTGTACTAAAAATTTATTCCTTTGTATTTAAAAAACAAACAAACAAACAAACAAACTTCAGAATCCAGGCAGAATTTTTTTCTACATGAAGATTTGTCTACGTAATTCCCATGAACAGATACTTTTAAATAATATTAGACCATAGAGAAAATGGTTCAAACACAAACATCTAATGAGTATTATCAATGAGAAAGTATAACACTTGATTAAACAATGCCTCTGCTCTATATGAACTCTACAGTGAATCTCAGCTGTTCATGTGGTCCAATTTCTCTGTTTTGTTTGTTTGTGTTTTATGTTGTTGTTTTTCTGAAATACTGATATTTATAATTGTTGATTATCATTATAAAATGATGTTTGAAAAACTTTGGTGCAATAAAGGTAGTTTTGAAATGCGTTCATTCTTTCTATGGTATTCACAGACATTGATATGTCTGTGAGACAGTCCATAAGACAGCACTCCTGACATTTTCTGATATTTTTTCATTTAACTACTGGCAACTTTTTGAGTACATTGCACAAGAGAGCATTTACACTTACAAATCATAATTTTTTTTTTCTGTTGCTCATAATAAACTATTTTTCTCAATTGGTTCTATAGGTGAGAAAAATAGTTTATTATGAGTAATATTATATGATATGAATGAGTAATTTATTATGAGTAATATTATATGATATGAATGTATGGTTACACCAAACTTATGAAATGGACTGCTATATACCTATTGATGGACTGGAGATCAAAGAAGTAACCCACAAAACTGACAGAAATCCCATGTATTATTCTTGGCTTTTCTTTTGTGAATTGTGAATATTCTGACGATTTCTACCACGTACAACAACAGACAGCAATTTTTACAATCAATATAATCAGTCTCAAAGACATAATTAGCCTCATATAGCCTTTTAAAGAACTTTAAAGATGACAAATTTTGTAGGAGATACCGTTCAAATTTGTGCTCAAGCTCAGTATTGTCTCAGATTTTCAAATTGCCCTCTTCCATTTATATGTGTCATAAATTGGGTATTCTTATCCCCAAATGCAAAAATTTCTCCTCATCTTTCATGACATTCTACATGTATGTAGCTTAATACAATAGTGTGTGAAAAGACTTGATTAATTGAAGAACATAAATTATAACTAACTTTGCAGTCTGACACAGCTTGTCTTTCTACTTTAGTTTCCAATTTTGTACGGTGTAGTTTTCTGTTTGACTTCAGTCTGCTTTTGATCTAAGAATCTCAAAAAAAACGTCAATTACAGATGACTCACAAAATGCTTTCAAGGTAATTAACTAATAATTCTTATTCAGACCTATATGCAGATTATAATGATTGACACTAAGCAAAATTTTAAATTAATATGTGAACCTCCACAGACTTCCTCACATGTATAACCATCTTTACATGTAGATCCTCAAATGACTTAAAAGTTGTTCATAAGTAAGCCTTTACAAATCTTACCAAATCTTACCCTGCTTGCCAAAATATCCGTCTTAATCTCCTAATTCTTTTATTTATGAGTAAAACACTTGGAATTCCTTTGACACTAAATAGGTAATATGTGATGGCAATAATTACCACCATTATGAAAATATGAATATGAAGTAGGAAGACCTAAATTTTGTAATTCAAATCATATTGACTGATCCAGGAAGAACACACTTCATTTTTTTCCTTTTTTTTTTTTTTTTTCCTGATCAGCGTTTTTCAGTATGGATCCCTACCTTGTTTTTGCCTGTTTTCATATACAGACTTGCATAAAAATTTCTGAGCTTATACCAAAACAGAAATAACAAAAAAGAATATTTTTGTTTATGTTTAAGGAAGATAAAAGCTCTTCAAAGAACACAGTCCTAAGAAAATTCTTTAATTAGTCACCAATTCTACTAAATCCTTTCCAAAACAATTAAACTCTGTTATAAAACCAGGCAAGAGTTTTCTTTCATTCCTCGTAGTCTGATAACAAACTGCATTCTCTTTTCTAGGCTAACTTAAATAGCAGGATGTTTGTATCCCTCTGTTCTGACATCTATATTTTCTTAGCTGTTTTTCCGCTCACTACTCTTAACTATCATCTCCTTCTTCTACTATGATATATTTATAGACCATCCAGCTTTTGTTTAACAATACTGTTAGCCAAGCTTTTACAGATTCCTATTAGTAAATACATTACTCATTTCCATGTTGATCTTGAAGGTAAAGATATCTCTTCCTTACACTTAGACCAAATTTAGACTACTCACTTTTTAAAATGGATGATCCAGTATTTCATAGAACTACACTAAAAAATGTTGTTGTTATTGTTTTTAAGATCCAATAGAACAACAACAAAAAATCTTTTGGTAGAATTACCCTATGGTCTTCAATATTTGCAATTCCATTTTCACATTAAAATTTTGAGGATGCCAGCCTAGGCTGCTTTATAACTACAACTTCCATTTTAAATTCTAAGCTCATGAACATGAAAGGAAGCACACTTTCTGTTCACATAATGTCCTAAACATACCTGAGCTTCATTTTCATTGAAGCTAATATGTGCAATCTTGTTTCAAGAGACTTCATATCAATAAATATGTCACAAATGCTTTCTTGTTAATGTTGAATTACCTTAATTGAGTTGGCATTCGATTCTGTTAATCAACATTCATCTTATCTTAGTTGAAGTAGCTTAGCCTGAGTTCAATTAAATTCATTTTCAGGCTCATTCTTCGAAAATTGCATTCACAATTATACTTTGCACAGGAATATCTATATTGTCAAGAATGAGAACTGTGATATTTCAATTTCTCTATATGCCCCCAAAATAAAAGTTAAATCTGATTTCCCTAACTGTTCTCTTATGATTAAGATTTTGGACCCAAGCATTTAACCTACTACACCATTTTTCTCTATTGATTGTATTTTCCTAGTAGGGACTAATAAGGAATACATGCTCATTCTCTCTTCTCTTAAAAAAGAGGGAGAAAGAGCAAGTGAAGCCATTAGGCAGAAAGCTCAAAGCAATCTAAGGGAAGGTAAATACCTAACAACTATGGAGTGATGTTTGCTACAGGATGTTCTGGATACTGAAATTTACATGGCCTGAAAAAGTAATAGGACAAATACCTGGAGAAAAGATAAATCGATGATTATTAAACATATAAATACCACCTCTTGCTGAGAAATACCCTGAACTTTGGAAGCTAGGTTAGTATTCCTGGGAAGTATCACTTCACATGTAGCCTGTTTCCTGCTCTAGACATGCATAACTGGCTGTTGATTGCTGCTGAAGAGAGGTCACTTGGCTTAAGATGCATTTGATCTATACTTACATACCCTTATACATATTAGTGTGTTCTAACTGCTCGGATATTCAGAATTATAATCCTGTTCAATGACATACAAAAACATTCACCACTAGCACAATGTTTAAGCCAGCACAACCCAGTGTCAGGGGAGTCCTCTCCTGACTACATTATTGTAAATGATGAGGGAAATGCAGGAACAATAAGTGATGAAGGAACAGGTGCTGTCTGCAATAGACATGAAAGTGTACAGATGTGATCCTTTCTGTGGTCCACTCTTTACTCTGGCTGGCCTCTGTTGTTCATGTCTATTAGTAATCACCATCTGTGTCAGTATAAGTTACTTTAAGGAGCAAAATAACTCAGTATTTTTTCCAGTAAGTAAATTGCTATGAGTCCGTACTGCGGTAATGCCATTGAATACAGACATGTCTTACATAAATACAAAAGATGTCAATACATTTTGCAGTCACATCTCGATATATTTCATCTGTTGTAGCATTTTTTTTCTGTTTTCAGTTTTTTAAAAAAATTGATCCAAAAGCATATACTGTAGCTGTCAAACTACCTCTGCTGAGATTTAAAACCTATAAAAAATATTTTAATTACAGTATGTTCTGATATATGAGGAAATACTTTATGACTCTGGTGTCTATGTTCAATGGTTTCATATAATTTTTGATTCACGGCACACATATACTTGGCTTAATTCTCTGTATTTTACTGGGTAAGAATTTGACATTCTTTAATGGGATATATAATATTAGAATGTTATATTAGCTTCAGATGTTTGCTCTGGGGTAATATTTATTGATAGCTACATATTCACTATGTTGCATATACATTCACTATGTTATTCATGTATTTTTAAATCTCTTGCTTGCTTTCGAGATGGGAAGTTATTTCTTATTTAGTTCATTGCTTGCTGTCAAAGAAGCAGCACAGACTGTTCCTAGGGTTTTCTTTCTTTATTTTTTATCACTCATTTCCAACAGAAGTCACTTATGTTTTTCCAAAGGTATGAAAGCAAGGCCAAGACTGTAAACACTATATTCAGACACTAAAAAGGATAAAAGAAAAGCTTAGCTCACATTAATTGTTAAGAAATATGTGCTTTCACTGTTTTCTTTGTTTATTATCTTTTGTAGCAGGTCTTGGAGAGATTAAAAATAATCTTAAATAGTACAATACCAAGAGAATAGAACTGACATTCTGTGAATATACAAAAGTGAAGGTTGCAGAAGATGCCTTTCTTGGAATAATTAAGTCTGGCAGTTTTTATTTTATCCTAGCAAACTCATTTCTCAGGTCAATTTCCAAGTTGAGTGAAACAATGGTTAAAAGAAACTCTTAGTTTCACTAACTGCTCCATTCAAGAATGTTTCCTGTTAACATGTGAAAGACTTATAATTTCTTTAAAAGCAGTTCAATAACTAAATTTGACTGAAATCAGTCTTTTAATTACCTGAGTTCCTTTGATAGTCTGTTTTGGGGCTGGGATGGGTTATTCACAAAGGATAGTTTTAACTCAGCTTCCTGAGGCTTTTTCTACTGGTAAGAGAATGAAAGATGTTCTTTTAAAAGACAAATTGGAGCACAAAATCACCCTCTGGTAAAGGCTTTCCACTTCCCTAAGTACAGATGAAGCCTGGCAGATGTGAAGACCACAGAAATAAGAGGGTTTTGAAAATCTGAATGTTTGTTAACTTGGGCAATTTTCTTTCTATATAGTTTAAGCAATGTAACGTGCTATAGTAGGAAGAATAGATACTCGCTAAATCATATTCATGTTTTGAACAAAAGATGTTAAGACATATCACTTAGAATTTAATATCTCTTTTTCAAAGTAAGTCTCATATCTTCTCCTGAAGGAAAGTATGAAGATACTTCAATAATTCAAGACCTCAGTTATTCAGGGAGGCTAGGTATTTTAACTACTAAAGCACTGGTGACAAGGATGGCTATGTCTGTTTTTTCATGTCTTGCTTCTCTGTCCTGCCTTGACAAGCCCATGCATGACTTCTTTCAAAATGATACTGTGAATATGAAAACTATTGTTCTTCTGATCACAAATTAATTCTTACCATCAGGAAAGAAGGTTGACTGGTACAACAGCTAATAAAAATATAGCAAACAATTTATCTACTTGAATATTCTGTATTGCTACTGCAGGTAGAGCCTCAAGTTGCTGTTCCAAATCTGAAAATAAAGCATAGATGAAAATACTTAGCTGAAATATACAGGAGCTCATCTCAGTGAATCTTCCTCATTGCTACTAAATGAACCTGATGTTTGCTGATATAATTTTGGCTTAACATAAAGAATTTTTGACAGCAATAATATATGTATATATACATATCATTTTTAATCTGTCCCAGGACAGAACCTTCAAACTTCCTATAACAGGAAATTCAAAGAAAAAACCCCACCACTATTCAGAAATAGAGATGTGATATTTCTGGGGCATAGGATTTGAGTCAGTATTTTGACCCAAATATATGGACTAGAAAATATTTCAAACCATGACCTCTGATGAAATATTTTTGGCTTGTCAAACTATATTCTGCAACAAAATCTTTTTTGGGAACTTGTTTCATGTTCTTGTTGTACATCTACAACATTACATGTATTTCAGTTTAGAAAACTATAAATCATAAGCTTTTATCACTTAGAGAAAAAAGATTTTATAGGGCTATATTATTTGCTAACCACACAGGCATACAGAAAAAAAAAAAAAAAAAAAAAGGCACTAGCAATACAGACCCTTGAATATTCAGTTCTGTCTACAACTATCTTCTATCTATTATATCTTTTCTAAATAAGGTAACCTATAGTCACATATGCATACAAGAAACCTGTTTGCTCTGCACAGCTTTGGACCTCTTTTCTGGAAATATGTGTTTTTAGTATTTTAAATGTTAAAATATTTAATGAATACTTTTCATGCACAATGGTACAAGAACACCTACTTCTAAACAAAGTGACTTGCTATGGTAAGGTACAATAAACTGAAAACTACAGAAAATATATCTACCATATACATTAACAAACAAAACTAACCAGCCACAAAATCTTACTTATTACTTAAGACGTATTACTTATTTTACCTTAAAAATGTTCAAATGTTAGTAGAGACTAATGTTTGTATCTTAGTATTTGCAAATGTTTGAAATGGTAGACTGAAATGAATCTCTATGACAGATGTTTCTAGGTGATGATACTAAACAAAAACAACAAAAAAAAAGCTACCTACCTAATAGATCTTTGTTAGATGTTCTAATATACCTAATAGTGCTGTATCTATACATTGCAGTTTTCAGGTCTTTCTAATTCTGCTTCAGTAAATATCAGTGCATTTTGAAGTAACATAAGGAGAATACTTTCAAACCCATTACTGCAACTGGTTAGTTCAGAAAACCATCAGCTGTGGCATTAACTACCCAGACTTCTCCCTCAACGATGTTCACATTCTTGTAAACAACTTTCAATTATGTGGAAAATCTGAGAAAACTAGTGACTGGGAATGGAATTTCGTTTTCACAATGTGGAAACAATGACTTCTCTCAAGTCAACACTTCTAACAGATGTATCTTATGTGCTAAATATGAAGATGTTAACACAGAAATTGAATGCTCAAATCAAATAATGACTATACTGTGACCTATAAGAGAAATACAGGATATTGGTGTTGATTTCACACTTTTATGCAATTAGATGACAGCATGTTACAATGAAAATAGTTGTCACAGAAATAAAGTATTTGGTTAAGTTAGTTTTCAATAAACATAAATTTGATGGTGTAACCTTAAGAAAAACATTGCATTTTAGTCCACTTGCAAAATCACCATTGTCAATTAATAACACTAAAACTTTTTAGTTTCAAAGGTTAAGCAAATGTTCAGTGACATTGACTGTGGTACAAAATAATCTTTGTAGTGTCCTCCAGATTTTCATTCTGTGTTGAATTATGATGTTGGTGTGTGTAAAAAAAAAAAAAAAAAGAAAGAAAATAAAATATCAAGACTTGGATAGTAGAACAAGATTAATAATTCCCTAGGAATTATTATATTAATATAATTTTATAATTTCAAAGAATTATAAAGAATTCTTTTAAAGCATGACATAATATGGGCCATTGAACAGTATATATCTGGCAATAACTCTATCTGAAATAGAAATAGATTCAGAGATATATTTCATTTAAATTTATGATATTTTATCTGGTTATTGAGAATCTATTAGTTATTCTTTTTAATGATTCTATTCAGCTATTAACATTAAATTATAATATTAGCATTAATATTTGCTTTTTTTTTTTTTTTCTTTCTTTTTCCTCAATGTATCCAGCAACAGCTTCTGAGGAACAGATTCTGGAATGTCATTGCCTGGGTAAAGACATTTCATTCTAACAAAGATGGATTTCAGATGTAAATGATAGTTGATTATAACATTATTTCTTCAGTTTAATTTTAATAAGCTAAAGCTGGTCATTGCAGAAAAATTCCAGAATATTTTTCCAATATTTTCTATTTCTTTTTGTTTGTTTGTTTGTTTGTTTTAGGTGTGGACATCAAAACATCCATGATATAGCATGACAATAGAATTGCAAATTGACTGTCCTGCTTCAAGTATTTTACTGTTTATTCAAGAATCATATAAGCCATTTTCTACCCATTGCATTCCTCAGGTGTTCTCTAATTTTCTAGCCATTGGGATGCCTGAGAATGCTTCCAAAAATTGGACATCTATCCTAAATATATGAGTTGCAATATTCACCTATATGTTTGTAATCCTGATATTCTTTATATTGATTCATATGGTACAATGAGCTGACTAAAACCAGATTTGCCTGTAGAATTTATTTTTCCTTTACCTTGTACTTCAACACTAACATTTTAAAACCATAATGTTTTATGGTATACAATTAAGTAAAGCATGGACTAAATCACTGAATGTAGTCTTCATTGTGTATGCTTAAAATAATAGAGATTTCCTTTTTAAAATATTATAGTGGCCTTTAATGTGTTTGGATAAATATTTCTGAAACTTTTTGCCCCATCTCTTCACATACAAATGAAACAAAAATCTAACTGTTACATATACATTCTACTTTTTTCAGATGTACATACAATCTTTGAGCTGTCTGCAGATGAGTTTAGAAGTGGTAAGAACACATTCAGACTTCAAAATATGACTTTAATATTAGTCTAATATAGTGGGATAGAATAATATTCTGAGACTCTCTCTACTCTCTAATTCCAAATTTTAAATAATTTCCTAAAAGATTTCACTACCCATACTGAAATAACCATCAAAACTAACAATTGACAGCAACAAATTATTTTTCATCACATGTATACTAAGCAATAAAGTACAAAAAAAAAAAATCAAGTAAACAAATCGTAAGCAAATATAACATTCATCAATAGGTCCTCCTATTTTGACAAAACTGGTTTCCAAAAAAGGACTAAACACCAAAGGGAAGACTTAAGTCACTCTCCTCCTTTCAAAACCCCAGATAATTAATTGTTATACAAACTGCCTGAGCAAAGCTAAGATGCTTCTTATAGCATCCATTGTTAATGATTCTATATATAGGGTAGTTGCAAAGGTTAAACGTCTTAAATATTTCAAAATAGCGGATTCTGAGATGTAGCAATGGCATCTTTAACTTGGGGCAAAAGGGTATCAGTGTCAGGAGTACAGTTAAAATCTCACAGGTTTACACCTCCTAGTCCTACACTAACACTATTTGTTCATGCTTATTTCTAAGACGTCAAGAGCAAAATTATATCCTACAGCCATCTACTAATGTAAAAGCCTTTAAAAAATGTGCATTTGGTTTGTAATATCATTTATATATCAAAAATGACCTATACCACACTAAGTAGTTCTACAGAGAATCATTAATGTTATCAAGAATTAAAGCTTAAACCTCTGCTGTTACAAGAGAAAGAATAAGTGAAAGGGAATAAGCCAAAGAGCTATGTGTGTCCTGAAACAGAAACCATAATTTACCACATCAAAGAGATCATAGAGAGCATGAACCAAAACAGCAGAGCTGGTGACGTAACCTCAAAAGTAATTGAAAAGCATCTTCCCTAAAATTGAGGCATAGGAAGAACAGCCATGCATAATAGCAGGATCGAAATGTTCAATGATAATAGTACTGTAGGCTTGGAAGAAAATGCATGCTACAGTCTACATGTTTTCTGAAATGTCAAGTGCGCATCTTGGAAAGGTACAATGAGCATCTTTCCCAGTTACAGAGAACACGAAAATGGGTCTTCTCTGGATACCTGAAGGCTTCTTTCAGCAATCTCAGCAAGCTCAGTCCTGACACTGATGCCAAGCTACCTTGCTGAGCTTAAATTTAACATCTATGTCAAGAATGAGAAATGAGTTGACAAGATTTAGCTTCTATAAATTGCATTTATAGGCTGTGAATAAGTAATCTAGCATGCTCTTGATTTATTACAATTTGAAAAATTGCAATATAAAAGTGACAATTTCTTCAACTATAATTTCCTTGTTTGGACACTTGTCAGGAAAAGTGAGTACCATGGAAATAATAGAGCATCTCAACACATATCACCTTTGTGTTTAGGCTTTTCTCTGTAGTGTAGATCCCTTAATATTTATGTCATTCATAGTGATTAAGTCATACGGCATGATTTTTATATATATGTATAGGTGCACACATGTATGCATGAAAGTGTATGTATATATATATATACACACACACACACTTAACACATCAGGTTTCCCTCTGATTCTTCAGTTTCTTAGGAATCTAAAAAACATCAGAAAAGGAGAGAGGCATCTTCTCATTTCCTTTCAATTATCTTGTTCCTTCTTTCTATCAACTAGAAATACTACAGAGAACCTTTGAATGTTGCAAAATTTCTGTTTGTTTTTTTTTTTTTTTTCTGTATTTTTTTTTGAATGTACAGAAAGATTTAAAAGATGTCAAAGAAATAATTAGGGTCATAAAAGGAGAAGATTATTATTTGTTAGTTTGTTTTTTCTTAATTTGCAAATATGCTCCTAAGTAAAATAAGTAAAAACTAAAACTACTGGTTTTGTTTTTTTTTTTTCATATAAAATTGTAAGGCTAAGAAAGGGTAAAAAAAATCCTAAATATTCAGAATACATTCTCAAAGTATGTAATAACATTAATAGGAAAAAACATTGGTGCGAGCATATTTGTTTTACTGTGCTTTTCAGCTCAAATAAAAGGAAGCATAAACGAATTGTTCCCTGTTTTCCCTGATGATTCCAATGTGATACAATAAATAAATAAATAAATAAATAGGATTTGAGTAGTCTTGAGGTTTGAAAAATACTATTGCTTGCTATTGTTTATTAGTAAACATTATTGTTTATTAGTAAAGCAAAGGTCTTGTTGGACATCAGTTTTCTTTTGCAATATTATGTTTCAGCCTGATTCTTTATTTATTGATGGGCACTGGCTTACCATCATTTTAATATAAACAGAGTGTAGCTCCTACTGTATCTTAACTAATGTATAGAATCTAAAACCTTTCAAAATCTCAGATAATGCAATATATGCTCCCTTCTCAGAATTAAGAAAAAAGGAAAACCAACTCAGTGGCCTTAGCCTAATTAATTAGCTGTCCCTTGTCTATAGCATGTATTAATCAGGATTTTGATTCACTTTCACAGAAAACTGTTTTGATAGATACAACCAGTTAGGCAATTAGAGAGAAAATAGAATATGTGTTGTGTCAAGAGAGCACTAGCTGTGAAAAAGTCTTCACTTCTCATCTAAGCATTATTTCTTTGGCACATTCACTCCTTATTCAGCTCTACTGAAAAAGGATAGAGCCATAAACTCTTTGTCTCTGGGCCTTTTCTTCTGGTAAAGAACTGTAGTAGTCATGATTTCAGGAACATCTGTTTGCATGACTGTTGTCCTGGCAGCAAAGAGATTTTGTCCAGTAGAATGCCAACACATTCAATATGCTGTTAATGGGATGTTCACACCTAGAGTCACTCAATCATGAAGTTCCTGAACCCTAAGACATTTCAGCAACTTTTATTCAACTAGTTAATATCTTAAGAAAGTTTCCTGCTCTCATCCTCTGCCTCTTCTGAGTTTTACTGATTAGTAAGAAACTACATGAAATGGGAATTATTTCTTTACCACACATTCCATATGCTAATTTCAGAAAGGCATTTTAGTTCACAAATTTAGCTTGTTTGCCTTTATCTAGCATTGTTTTTCCTCCTGTATTCAAGACTGCTAAACAATATCAATATCTAACTGAAGTAATTAATAAACAGTAAAAAATTAGCAATGTCTTCTTGAAAAAAAAAAATCTTTGTAAACCCCTGAAGGCATAATCATCATGTAACTGTTATTATCCAGCTATTTGGTTATTTAGTTTCACTATTGGTTAGCTTGATGTTCAAAGGTCCCAGTCTCTTCCTATATAGGTAAAATCTCATAAATAACACAATATCAGAATGTCTCAAAAATAATTCAGAGAGAAACTAAGGATATATTTTACCTTGCCCTCAGATGGTTGCATCACAAAATTACAGACTTCTTTCTTTCAGTGCTGAGATGAAAACACAAACTGTACCCAGGAAACATTTTGATCGTCCCCTACTGCATCAATAGCTCAAGGGTCACTACCAAAATTAAATAATGTCAGTTTATAGAAAGCATAGGAGACTTTCTCCAGATGAAACTCCTAGTTATCTGCATCTGTCCTTTTTACACTGCTAACCCACTCTGCTTCTTCAGTCTGTCTTCCTAGTACAGTACAGTAATGATGAGAGAGAATATATTTTCCAAAAACTCTCAGCACATGGAAAGCAATGTCAGTAACCACATTTTAATATGAATGAGTGGAAGAAGTTGGTTCACAAACCCTTAACAGTTCCTGATTGGCACAGGTAAAGTGGATTTAAAAGGAAAATTAAGTCTCTCATGTACATTTTCAAAAACTGGTGAAGATCACTACATTCTCTAGATTTATTGCTACTTACTACATTTTATGGTAGAAAAATGGACTTCAGGACTGAGAAATTAACATTTGAACAGTAGCTATTTTAATATATGGTAATCAAGTAACTCTGATGGCAAGGGCTGTTCTAGCAAAGAATGGCCAAAACCAATTATGCCATCCAACCATGCAATTATGTATCTCTTAGAGTAATTTTGCTCTCTTATGGAAGCTTATATATTAGAAATATTTATAGGAAGTTATGTTTATTTTCTCTGTTTTATGAGAAAAATACTTCAGTATAATAAAATTATAATTGAACAAGAAACAAAAGAACTGGATTTATTTTTTCAGAACACTGAAGTTGCTGGATGCACCTATATCACTATACAGAAAACAGTTTACTGAAGTAAGGATTGTTATCAATCTTTCTGCTAGTTAAGAGCCACCAGTTGTTTCAGGTCAGAATTATGAATATTTAATACTAAATACAAGTGCTAATTGTGTTTGAGAAACATGGAATTGGATGCAGATCTTCTGCACAGCCGTTATGGGAATGTAAAACATTATTCTAATTGGGCAGTTATAAGTGCTGGGAAAGAGGAAAACCATAAAAAAGGGACAGATAATTTTCTTAGGCAAGGGAAAAATACAAAGAAATACAAACAGTGGAAAAAGCATTTTTATCCATAGACTGCTTTCTGTGTATCATCTGCAGTGGAGCCCAGAGTTTGTCTAGGACAGAAAGAGCTTTTAGGATCCATATTTTCAACAGCAAGAAAACACAGGAAGCCATGATGCTGAAAGCTGTCTGTAGCTTTACTGGATCATCTATTCATCATTATTGGCAAGGGCTGGATGCTAAGACAGTCTTTAAATCATTGTTTGTTTTTTTTACACTGATAATAGTAAAAAGAGAGCTCAAGTGAGGTGCATATGACAGCATGGCAACCATTTATAAATATCAAAGGACTGACTTGGTGTTGGACAAAGGGCCTAATTATTTCTGAAATTCTAAAAAGAAAAATATAAAATAAATTGCCACTTCATTCTAGAAAACGGTTTCAGAAAAGATTTGGCTATAAATTGGTCATTTTTATTTACATTTAAAAGTAAAAATTACTTGATCAACCTATAAAATACCATCAGTCCTTTATATTTATATTTATATCCTGTACATGATCACACACTGAGATATTTCAAATTTTACATTTGAAATTTATTTTCTTAAAATTATTAGATTCTTATGTCAAAATCGTTCTTTTGCAAGCTTTTCTGTATTTTAAGCCAAAAATCTTGAGCTTTTATATTTTTAAGCAGCTCTCATAAAACCTACATACATAATAAATATAACTTTAATATATATATATATATATAATTAATTGAGGGAGAGAAAGATGTATTTATTTCACACAATTTTTCTCAGAATGGGTTCTTTATCTTTTTTAATCAACTCCGTGAGATCTTAATTGGATACCTACTGGATACTATAGCAAAGGAAGAAGCAGGAACTGTGTCCATTTACATGTAATTTTGTGTAAGGCAGGTGATTGAGTCAGTCATGAATGATAATGTGAGAGGGCTTTACTCTTTACTCTTTTTTTTTTTCTCTTTTTTTTTTTTCTCCTCACTTTCTTTGGAAAACTGAAATACAGTGGAATTCTTATGTATCCCACTTACATTTAGACAGTGCACACTTTTACTACACAGCTTAATGCACCTGTGCAGAAGCCAAGTCTCTTTTACCTTTACTCTTGTCACAGTTTCTGTTCTGATGAAGCTACAGAAATACAACACCTAAAAGCCATACCTCTGCATTGTAAAACATACACATTCATGTTGGTTGCAAACACTGACTTTGGTCTTGACTTTGGGATTCATGTATTTTACACTGGAGCAAAGCATCATAGAAAGGCAAATGCAGCATAAACAGAGCTGAATAAAAGCAAAATAGTTCACCATTTTTCTGGTAAATTGGTCATGACATTATTTTAGATCATGCTGTAACCCCTCAAGTTTTTAGAAGAGCTTTTTCACTGAAACTCAGTGATAACACAACGCTAACACTGAGAAACACACCTTGAAACAAGGTTGATCTATTTTTCTTATTCAGCTGCAAGTATAAAGAAATGAGAAACACTCAAAAATGTAATATATAATAATGATGTCTGTGTTCATATTTAACTATCAGATTTTCACAATGTACTTCAAACACAGGAACTCTTCTCAAACATACCCAATGGCTCCTTAATATGCCTCTTTCTAGCAAAGATTAATTAAATTTTTGTTTGTTTGTTTTAGTCTGTGTTTATAGAAATAAAGCATACAGACTGAGAATTGCAGTCTCCAAAAATGCATTCCGTTACTTTAATTTATCAAACCTCATTTTTAAATGTTTCCATAACCATGGATGGAAAAGAAATCTCTCAATTGAGTATACTAGTTTAACAGAGCTTCACTCTCAAAAAGCAAAACTAATGGATTAAGTCTGGCCCCTATAAAAAATACACTGCCAAACTACTGGCTAAATAGATACCTTGGACACACGGAAAACATTAAAAAGGAAATAAAAATAAAACCTGACGAAGGAGAGCAATAATATATCTGTCTCACTTATCCTATTACAATCACTGCCAGTCAGCTTTACTTTTGAATCAATTGGCAAAGTCATTCGCTTCTCAGGCAGGCAGCACTCAATGTGTTGTTCTATATCAAACAAACAAAAATAGGTATGTGCCATGAAAAACAAGATAACACTCAAAATGACAAAAACATTTGTAATCATGGTCGATATAAACAAGACCACTCATCAAATACTAATGCCAACAAATGTAGCAGGGCGTTAGATACCATAGGCAATTATATTGGTCGTCTCAGCAAGAACCAGGACTGCCTAAATTCTTCCTTCATGATTGATTGGAAATGCCAAGTTATTAAAACTGCAATCCCAGGGCAAATGTAGTTTATTCAGGGCATTACTTCTTTTTCACTTTTATCCTTCATCATATGTGACAGGTACCTACACCATCTCTCCTCAGGCTTGAGCAAGATGAAGACATTAGTCTTCAATCCTTTTTTAAAGGTTATTTAGAGAGGTGAACAAGACTTACACAAAAAGAACCATAAGTTGGTGCAATCAACCTTGAAGAAATGCCCCAAAGCTTGGACAAAGCAGCTATGTAGTTTCTCCAATTTAATTGGTTCTGCTGAAGAAGATAGACTGCATTGCTTTTCTTTCTTCACCGAGTTGTGTCTTTAATTACCACTGCTCTTTAAATTCTATGAAAGCATGTCTCAAAAGAAAACATGGTGGTTGGCCACTACCTTGACTGATCTCTTTCTATGACAAAGTGACGCGCTGGGTGGATGAGGGAAAGGCTGTGGATGTGGTCTACCTTGACTTCAGCAAGGCTTTTGACACCGTCTCCCACAGCATTCTCCTCAAGAAACTGGCTGCTCTTGGCTTGGACTGGCGCACGCTTCGTTGGGTTAGAAACTGGCTGGATAGCCAGGCCCAAAGAGCCGTGGTGAATGGAGTCAAATCCAGTCGGAAGCCAGTCACTAGTGGCGTCCCCCAGGGCTCGGTGCTGGGGCCGGTCCTCTTTAATATCTTCATCGATGATCTGGACGAGGGCATCGAGTGCACCCTCAGTAAGTTCACAGATGACACCAAGTTAGGTGTGTGTGTCGATCTGCTTGAGGGTAGGAAGGCTCTGCAGGAGGATCTGGATAGGCTGCACCG
The DNA here is from genome assembly GCF_965140915.1 of Aythya marila. Taxonomy (NCBI): domain Eukaryota; kingdom Metazoa; phylum Chordata; class Aves; order Anseriformes; family Anatidae; genus Aythya; species Aythya marila. The sequence goes on along the minus strand of NC_139045.1, from coordinate 29,027,720 downwards.
ATGGGCTGAGGTCAACTGCATGAAGTTTAACAAGGCCAAGTGCCGGGTCCTGCACCTGGGGCGCAATAACCCCAAGCAGAGCTACAGGCTGGGAGAGGAATGGTTGGAGAGCTGCCAGGCAGAGAAGGACCTGGGAGTGATGGTTGATAGTCGGCTGAATATGAGCCAGCAGTGTGCTCAGGTGGCCAAGAAGGCCAACGGCATCCTGGCTTGTATAAGAAGCAGTGTGGCCAGCAGGGCTAGGGAGGTGATCGTCCCCCTGTACTTGGCTCTGGTGAGGCCGCACCTCGAGTACTGTGTTCAGTTTTGGGCCCCTCGCTACAAGAAGGACATCGAGGTGCTTGAGCGGGTGCAGAGAAGGGCAACGAAGCTGGTGAGGGGCCTACGAGGAGCGGCTGAGGGAGCTGGGCTTGTTCAGCCTGGAGAAGAGGAGGCTCAGGGGTGACCTTATTGCTCTCTACAGATACCTCAAAGGAGGCTGTAGCGAGGTGGGGGTTGGTCTGTTCTCCCACGTGCCTGGTGACAGGATGAGGGGGAATGAGCTTAAGTTGCGCCAGGGGAGTTTTAGGTTGGATCTTAGGAAGAACTTCTTTACCGAAAGAGTTGTTAGACATTGTAACAGGCTGCCTAGGGAAGTGGTAGAGTCACCATCCCTGGAAGTCTTCAAAGGATGTTTAGATGTAGAGCTTAGGGATATGGTTTAGTGGGGACTGTTAGCGTTAGGTCAGAGGTTGGACTCGATGATCTTGAGGTCTCTTCCAACCTAGAAATTCTGTGATTCTGTGAAATGCATTTTTTGATGAAGCAGACCATAGCGGTACTTCAGCGGAAGACGGACATATAATAAATGCTCATAACTTCGATGTAATTGGTCGATTGCTTCAGAAAGTGAAGGGATCACATGGATGAACAATAAGATACTTCAACATAATCCCCTTCGGGTTTAAACCTACACTCCAGATGAGGGCAACACACTCTTGGACACCTTTTATAGAAGAAAACTAGTGCACAGTGAGCTTGTGCAGTCTTAGTGCAGAGCAGTTTACTTACTCCTGGAATATTTCCTAATCTATACTCCCTTTGTACAAACCTCAAGGGACTAGATAATACATAATATAAATGCTAATCCTTTAAATGCACCTTGTTAAAAAGTCTCTTAAAATTTAGTACAACTGAAACTAATATTTGCCATAGGTCGGTAATATGAATCTATAGAAATGGGTACAAAAGTCTAAGATGTGTATAACAAACATATTCTAGAAGCTTTTTGAGTACTAGATGAGATGTAATGCAATTTTCTATGACATGCTACAGGACATCTATTGCATCAACAAGGGCTTTTTTCAAGAAATTATTAAATTTTAAGGATTACGCTTTCAGCAGCAAGTATAGTAAAAAAGATCCCAATGGTTATGATTAGCATGAGTGGGAACTGTATGACTGACTCTTAACATACAGAAATTTAGTTATGATAAATGTTGGTCTACATCAACTTTTATTACTGTCTAGAAGAGACTTGCTGTACAGAGACAGTACCCACTGAGAAAATTTAACTCCTTCCATAGCTGTAGATGGGGCAGAACAGTTGGGATCCATATCACAGATAAGAGAAGTAAATTAAACAACTGGTATTAAACAACTTAACTCTCAAGTCCCTGCAAAGGAATCTACAGTAGCAAGATAGAAGTTGTTCCACTGAAGAAATAGGTGGAATTAACAAAAGAAAAATAAAATCATAAGGCTAAAGTGAACAGAAATAAAGAAAATCCCAAGTTTTAAAGAAATTGAAACATGAGTCATATATGGGCTGAATATAACACAGAATTATATCTGAAAGGGTGTATAGAGATATAGCTGTTAGGTTTAACCACTGCAAATTGTCAATCTCACAGGAATTCACTATTGCAGTTTAGAAAACAAGAGCACAAGAAAAGTTATAACTCTAAGTACATCTTTGAAACCACATGCCATAAAACTAATTATTTTTCCTCATTCTATCTACTACATATGTGGTAGACCAAATTCAGTTTTGTGGGTTTGGAACAGTAACGTGACTATGACTTGTGTAAGATAAGATACTCCATTAGAGAGATACTGATGAAGAGACACAAAGCTAAATTTTACTGTTAATGTCCTTTGAAAAGGAAAAGACTGGGGAAGGTAAGGTAAATTCATTATTTGGAGAAAAGAAAAAAAAAAAAAAAAGAGAGAGAGAGAGAGAGAAATACTCCCAAATGCCATTGTTTGGTTTTGTTTCTTATGAGGTAATACACAGATAGCTCTACCTCTTCTACCAACAGCTGATCAGAGTTACAACTTATTATTTGCTGGAAGTGTTACTAAAAGAAATACTAAAAAATAGAGCTACTGTTTTCCTTACGAGCAGGGAAATGTTTCTCATCAGATGTTGGGATAAAAGTGACAGGATTATCTGGTCTTTATTCTTCAAATGGGCAGAAACATCTCTGTTAAAAAATCCTACTGTTAGAAATATTTCATAAGTGGAAAGATGGGTGAAACAGCTCTGTCATTATTTCATGAGATGAAAGGGCAGATCCTGAGGGAGAACCAAAAAATAAGAGCTCTTCTTATTTTGCGAATGAAGAGAAAAAGTGATCAAACTGTCAGGGCTTAATAGAAGAAAAAGTTTAATTGAGAGAAACGCTAACCTTCTTTCAGCTCTAATAATTTTTAAGGCATTTAGGCCTCCCTTAAATCTTTCTATGCTCTAAAATGGCTGAGTTCAACATGAGAAAGCTATGGTTCTTCTTTCTACATCAGTTTAATCAAAGCTGCACTTTAACAGAAACTAAAATTTAATTAAGAAAAAAAAAAAAAACACTTGCTCCTCCTTTCAGTTAGACAAAATGTCAGAATCCTTTCAGTTTGAAGAAACTGGGGACTGTTCTCAAAATGTCACCTAAGATGTCTGAGTTCGTGGAAACAACCTGAGAAATGTTATACATCCAAATTATCTTGACTTGGATTTTTTTATTTTTTTTTTATGTTTGTGTCTCTTCTCTCGTTCCTGTGCACACTGGCTGCACTAATGATGTAAACTGCTGGATCTCTAACTTTAGCATTACTCATGCATTAGGCATTAGTCAAAATGTCACCATAAACAGATGCTAGAGAAAGAGGCAAACTGCGTTTCATGTCCTCTCTATTTTCATTTTGGCTGTGGAACTAGAGGGGTGGGAGTTATTGATTACTTTTATGTCTGTACCTATATTGTTTACTTTGGCACTTGCTAGAGGCAAAACACTAATATTCTTGCTGAAAAAATTTGTCTGTTTCAGGATACTGTGATGACACATTGCTAAATCCTTATACTTGTATGTGTACACTGAAATAGCCGCAGAGCATGTCTTTTCAGCCTTCAGAGATCAACACCTGTCAATATTGAAGTTTTACTTGTTAGATGTCTTGCACTTCTTAGAAATACTGTATCTGCTACTGTAAAAAGTTTACTCCATAAATAATAATGAAAAAAAAAAAAAAAAAAACTCTCAGAAATGAGAAAAATACCTTCTTTAAATACAATATATTTATCTTAAATAAGAGGAAACATCAAGGTTACCACAGAGCAACACAAGAGGCTGAAGTCAAAATAAACTAGAGGAAAAAAGTTAAAACACTTTAAGCATAAAAACAAACAAACAAAACATCTCCCTTGTACTTTCCTGAAGGCAAGTTAAAAATGAGACATCTCCCAAGCCAGACTTTTTTCAGCATTTCTTACCTGATCATCTGTGTGCATGATGGCAAATGTATTGTTTCACTGTTCAAGAAAGATATGATTTTCAGTATTTTGTTGGGTACTGCTGATCAGATACACGTACCACTTCTGGAATAAACCCACCTCTGAGAAGGTAGTTCTGACAGAGAGAAAATGATAATTCTGAAGAGAGAAAGATGATTATATACACCACCAGAGCTCTTTCTCTGTTTACAAAAGTAAACAAATAAATAAATAATCTTGATTGAGTGATTAAAAGATATGAACTCCATCTTTTCCTTATTAGCTAAAACATACCAAACATTCACAATGAAGTTGCTTACTTTATACATCTATTAAACATATATCTTATTTAATTACAAAATAATATAACTATGATTTTACATGCAAACATAAATGTGTATAACATCTCTATGATTATCATACACATACATTTATGGATATAAAAACACGGAGACCAGAAATCATTTTAAAAGTACAGATTCAAAAAGGGGAAAAAAAAAAAAAAAGAGTTGGATTTCACCTATTAAGTTTAAACTCCTAAATCCTTCACTGCAAAATGTCCTGTTTGGACAAACTAAAATACTTGTAAGAAGTATTTTAGTTTATATATATATATTTCTTCCTACAAACAGAATAAACTAATTTTGATATTGCTGTTTTCTTTTCTCCTGCTGGCAGGATCTCTGCAGACATTACTGCATCTTTGCTGCCTACAGGTGAATAATGAGCTAAGCCTTCCCTCCAGATGACATTACAGATGTTGAGGAGACTGTCCACTGTTTTTCACACAGTTTAGTGTCAAACTATCACTCAGTGACCTATCTGCTAAACAAGATACTAACTGAATGCAAGTGGGTTAGCATCCAGCACTATATAAACAGTAATTTTCACTTTTCCGTACTGAATATACTTTGCTACTTTGTTTATATGGCATTTAGTTCCTGGATTACACTAATACACTGAATTATTTTCTCGCACCTTGCCATACAGCTATAGATCTAGTAATATTTCATTTAAATACGCTTAAAGTTAACTTGGAATCTGAAAATAACTTCCATTAGTTTAATTGAAACTCCAGTGAGTTTTCAAAACAACTATCCCATGGGTGTTCTTCTTGAGATTGTTCCTATGACACTATATAGAAATCACATGAACTGAAAGATTTTGCATGCCTTGTCCTCCTACCATTTTTACATATTCATGTTGGTTGTGCATTTTTCCTGCCTGCAAAAAAGATGAAGTTAAACACTCTTCAGAGAAAGACTAAAAATTGAATTCACCAAATGACCATGGATTTCAAGACAGATACCTATGTGATTTTTACAGGAGAAATTTAAGATTTTGTAATAAATATAATACATTTTAAAATAAATAAAATGGTAAATAAATAATAACTGTAAATAAAATAAAAAAATAATATTTTTTCCATGTTTCTGACAAAATTCATATTTGTCAAAAGAGGTTTAGTATTTAACAGAGACTTAAACTCTAATTGATAACATGTGGTCTGAATTGGTTTAAATGGTAAAATGAATGTGACAGCAAAGTGAAAGCAGTGAAAAGTAGCGCAGAAAATGATACCAATAACTATTTGTGAAACAGAACACTGTGAGAACATAGAAATGGCTACGTCAGAGTTCAATATGTTAGTCAGGACCAGATGATTTGGAGAAAAGTTAACTTTCTGAAAGCTCCATCTTTCACAGAAAGTCCTAGTCCCTATCACTTTTGTAATCACTGTATATACCGAGGTAAGACTTTTTTTCATTAATTTATTAATAGCTTGTAATGTCAGAGTTGTTTTTATCTTTGTCTCAATGGCCTTTTCACAAAAAATGCATAATTCCCTCTTCTAACAGTTACCTGAGCTCAGACCTATCATCCACCTAGTGTATGACTTCACCTTTAAAATAAAGTTATTTAGCAAATATGGATCCCATGCAGCTAAAGCAGAAGCCTTTTTCTCCTCTAAAAGTAGAAATGCACTAAGCAGACTGAGAAGAACTTAACATTATTTTTTTCTGAACCTCAAGTGCAATGTTGAAAGCTGGGGCAGGACAGATATTTCATTAAGCTGCAGCAGTTGAACAAGTGAAATAACAGCTGAGCAAAAGAATAAAGCACATGCCAAAGCAACATCCTCAAAAATGTGTAGCCCAGGGACTAAGCCCAAGAGTTGGAAAATCTCTGTGAATTCAGTTGCCTTATAAAAGGATAAGATCTAAAGTGCTGGGGGAGGAAAAAGCAGATGCCTGGTTTGGTTCCAGCTGCCCTCACAGAAGAGCTCTAAATCCTGGCCACATTGATGGCTATGAGCATCAATGGCCATAGCCATCTACACTAACCATGTAATATCAGATTTGTGGTTTGTATACTAATTTAAGGCAGAAGTGTTGAGGACTGACTTCTTTAAATAAGCAATAATTAAGATTGGTAATGTGTAAGAACTAATTATTAACTCAAATTATTACTAGTGTGTTACTAATGAATGTCGATCAGCTTTCTAAATGCTTCTGACACGGTGATCTCTAACTTTGCAACTAATATACGTTGTATGTATATATTTATATACATGTAAATATATTCAGCTGCAAAGCCTACCATTAAATTTAGGAGTCAGCCTAAAGTAACTTCATGGTGCTGTCTTTGAATAGTGCACTTGCATTCTGAAACATGGGTACATGCGTTTGTTGGTTGTTTTTTTTTTGGTTGGTTGGTTGGGTGTTTTTTTTTTTGTTTCTTTGTTTGTTTTTTAAGCTGATACTGACAAATACATAACAGTTTGTTTTCTTTAGGGAAAGGGTATCTTAATTATAGATCTAAAGATATTTAAGAACATTTTTAGTATCGTCAGCACTGGGAACTGTTCTGTCATGGACAGTATTTTGCTCATTTTGTCTCTCCTCCAAATCATTAACGCTAAGAGTACATTAAACCAGAGTGGTTCTCTTATGATATTCAAACACACCAGTGTTAACATTTCACCCTCTTCAAAGACGATGACTTCTTCAGGCTCTTTGTTTTCCATGTTACATCCCACTTCTGACCTGTGACAGAATTTTAGCTCTCCACTTACAGCTGTTCATTTTAATGACTTCTTGTGAAAGACTTTGCAAAATGTATTTTGAAAGCTTAGACATGTCTTACCTATCTCCTTCACTCTGTTTTATTGACATCCTTGGGGAACCCTACTACATTAAATTACAGGCACATTTTTTTCCCTTATAGAAACTAATCTCCTTGTAATATCATACTTATAATATCTCCTTGTAATATCTGTTGTGTTTCATAATTTGATTTTTAAATTGTTATTTCAACCAAGTTGTGTACTGAAGATCTGTGATTTCTAGGATCTCCTATGTCCCTCTTTCAAGGATAGGTAAAATATTCTCTAACACTGAAGCTCATTTTAATCAATCTCTGGGATTGTGTTTGGAAAATTCTGCTGTTTAATTCGTAATTTGGTAACAGAACTAGTTTTGATACTTCACACCCTAGTAGTGTCTCATCTTTAATATCTGAGAAATTAGTATTACTTTTCTCAAAAGCATGAATATTTCCAGAGGATGCATTTAATAGTTATTCGCTAGTAAATAGCACTATTGTTCTCATTAATTATGCAAAGAGTATTTTATTTACAGGAGAAAAGAAGTGACAGCATCACTCCCTGTGCATCTTCTCCACTTCTCTGACAAAAAATCCTCAGGTTCTTTTTACCATAGATGAAGAAAGACATAGTTATGGGAGTTCTCTTGACAAATACTGGTACTATATCTCTGAGTACTCTCATTTGCCCTAAAATACTGGACATATTGTTAGATTAATATTGCAAAATTAGATATGTCACTAAATACCTTATTCATTGAAAAGAAAAAAAAAATCAGTCAAAAATTCATTATTTTCACTTATGTATGAGCAGATAAATTTTCCTAACCAATCTTTAAAAGATTTCTTTTTTTTCCATGAGTACAGATGAAATTAGTTGTGGAGAGGAAAAACAACTTTCAAATTTCTATTGGAAGCAATTCATGAACCCAATTACTAGAGTGCCAGAACACCTTTTGAAGCATTTTGAAGCATCTTGAATATTTCATAACATTCAGGCTAGACCAGAATATGCATATTTATTTCAAGATGGTTTATGAATATTATATCCTGTTAAAACTGTATGAATTCCAACAATAATTATACTGTATATCAGCTAAAGAAAATAGTATCTTTCAGAATAAGAAGCAAGCTTTAGACATAAAAAAAATCTTGTTAAGATTTTTCTTCTCCAATACTAATTTGCAAAATATTTAAAAATGAATGAATGATTCATCACTTCTACTATCTTGGGTATACTGAAACAGTCATCTCACCTATAAGCTATACAAATTAATTTAATAACTTCCTAGGAAATGATACAACTCAAAGATTCTTTGGAAATTTAATATCTGCAATATGTTAAAAAAGTTTTTGCAATGTTCAGGAGCAATGGATCTAATTTCTGACTAGTCTAAAACAAACAAAAATACTACTTCAGAACAAGTAGATTTAAATTCAATAAAATGTTACTGATTATGTAAGTTATAACAATATATTTTAAATCAAAAAACATTTTTAATAAGAAATATATTTTTTCCTCTTTCCATGGTCATACAGAAACTGTTATTAGAAACAAGAGATTTTTAGGGTATTTAAAGTTTTCTAATACATATAATTTATTACCGTGATTCACATTTCTGCATGCTTCACTTAAAACCAGAGTTTTATATAATTTTGGTATTCAATATTGAAAAATTTTCTATTTCTTCAAGTAGCATTTTTCACTAAATCACTTATGGATATTTTGTATAGAATTTCTATGGCTATGATTAAAACTCTGGTAATCTACTAATTTATAAAGAATGTTACATTTAGTCTACCACAAAAAAAGTAACACAGATGAAGTGAAAGTAAAGCAGACAAGCATACATTAGTAAGGTTGCAGAAAATAATGTACCTAACCCTACACAGTTATGGAAAATATCTTCCTGGTTCCTGATTAGATGTTGATTATGAAAAACAAATTCTCATATATACAGTCCTAACTCTCATCTTAGGAAAAGATCAGCTCTAAAATCTTTCAGTCATACTTGCAGTTAAGTAGTCTCTGTTTCTTTCATTTAACAAGTGTTTAAGAGTTTCCTCAGTTCCTCAGAAAGTTCTCACAGCTTCAGTCTTTAAAGCTTCTACTCAAGCTCCGTGGTTTAAGTTCAATAACCTTTCTTACCTTAAATAATGTTGAATGCAACTTTTTTTTTTAATGTTTCTGATTAAAAACTGTTATTACTTTTCCACATCTAATTGAACAAAAGTGAAGTACACACATTTTCATGTATTTCTTAACTGCCTAAATGAAAATCTACATGCCATAAAATAAATAAATAAATAGGCAATAAATGGGAAAGTATTATAGGTAAAGATGACTGTTTTACCATAAGTAAAATAAAAATCATTTAAATATCATAGAAGCATAGAATAGCTTAGTTTAGAAGGGATATTAAAGATCCTTCCCATTCCGTACCCGTCCCCTCTGCCATGAGCAGGGACACCTCCCACCAACCCAGGTTGCCCAAGGCCCCATCCAACCCGGATTTCAATAGTGCCAGGGATGGGGCATCCACAGCTTCTCTAGGCAACACGTTCCGGTGACTCACCACCCTCTGAGTAAAGAATTTTGTCCTAATATCTAATCTAAATCTCCCTTTTAGGGATTTTTTAGGGAAGGAGGCCATTCCTCCTTCTCCTATCACTACACTCCCTGACAAAAAGTCCCTCTCTTGCATTCTTGTAGGCCCGTTTAGGTACTGGAAGGCCGCTATATGGTTTTCCCAGAGCCTTCTCTTCTCCAGTCGGAACAACCCCAACTCCCTCATCTTCTAGTAGCTCAATAGGAGAGGTGCTCCAGCCCTCTGATCATCTTTGCGCCCTTCCTCTGGACTTGTTCTAACAGGTCCATGTCCTTCTTGTGCTGGGGGCCCCAGAGCTCAACGCAGTACTCCAGGTGGGCTCTCATGAGAGCAGAGTAGAGAAGGAGAATCACCTCCCTCAACCTGCTGGCCAAGCTTTTGATGCAGCCTGGGATACTATTGATTTTCTGTGCTGCAAGCATAGATTGCTGGCTCATGATGAACTTCTCATCAAGCAACACTCCCAGGTCCTTCTCCTCAGAGCTGGTCTCAATCCATTCTTCACCCAGTCTGTATTTGTGCTTGGGTGCAGGACCTTGACCTTGCATGCAACGAAACTCTACACACTTCCACTAAGACAAAGAAACCCATGCTGTTCTGCACCATTTGGATGGTACCAACAGGCACTGCCTGGAATCAATCCATCAGGGGCTCACAGCAGTTCTCTCAGGATTAGAGATGAGCTAAGTAGCTAAGTTCAAATTTTATTCCAGTTTTGAATTCTCCACAGATTCACTGATATTTGAAACAAAAACTTTGGTTTAGTCCCGGCTCTAGCTGCCAGGATAAACTGTAGCAAGGATTTGTGTCAACTGTAGTCTGAGAGATCCACTTTACTAGAGAGCTCTCAGTAAAGGAACAGCTAAGTGCACTGGCACACATCCAGAAAAGCACTTACATGGATGCTTCAATCAAAACTCCTGAGTCATCTCAATCAATACCTTAGAATCTCATTTTTTTTTTTCACATTTCTATCACTTTGGGCATGTCTGTAGCAATCTGCAGGCTTTAATTATAACTACCCTTTGTCATCTGTCTGTCTAAATTCTGAAAAAAGTAACACATGCACACAAACTCCTTATGACCTGATAAATGAAACAGTAAATTACTCTGTATATATGGATAAAGTAAAGTCATGTAGCTTAACTGGTTTTAAAATAAAATTAAATGGATAAAATAATAAAACTCATTCTGTTTTTAAAAGCAGCTTGCTTTATGCACATCTATTCCTTGAAGAATGGTTCCTCAGCAATGACTTCACTATTTGGCTGGTTAATTAATCTAATTGTCTACATGACTGCTAAATTTTCCTTTTACTTGATTTGTAACCACTTAAATATGTAGTTGTCCTTCAGATGAGTTCTCTCACCAGTCATTCCTACAAATGACACCTACAAAGATAACACTCCTGAAAGTAAACAGGATATTTTTAACTACACCAAACTGTGAAAAGTAACAGAGAAGGAAACACTTTTTCGTATCCTGAGTTTGCATATACACAAGAACAGACAACCGCAACAAAAATAACAGCATTTTTTTTTTTTCCCCTCTGCATTTGATTTCATTGGATGCATAGCATTTCAGATGAAAAACAAAAACAGGAAAATGATAGGAGGGAGGGAGGAATTTGGATGCTATTCAAATATGTTTTCTCTTTTAATTCTTTTTTTTTAATTTACTTGAAAATTTCTTTTTCTTTTTCCTTTTTTTCCTTCCCCCCAAATTTTAAAGTATCAGTGAATCACCTACAGAACAAAAAGGTCATACTAGTTTTGTTTTTCCATGTGTTCGATATGATAAGGCACTTATGAGATTACCAACCATTTAAAGTCCATTTAGCAAATGAAACAAGATCCAACACACAAAATTCATATTTCTGGAAACAATGTTTCTGGCTGGATTTAAGCAGAATTCAGACTAGCAACAGGTAATGAACTAAAACCACATAGACTTAAAAGTCCAGAGTACAACCTGCCATCCACATTCACTGGTCTAAACTATTCTCAGATGTATCCTTTGGAGGAGGTTAGGCAGAGTCTGCCTTTTTCTAGTGTTTAATTAATACTTCATGTAATATTATTTTAAACAGTACCTTTGCCAGGAATCCATCTTCAGAGATATGGTTAGTCATTCACATTTATGTATGGTCCTCATAGAACCACTCGTCAGAACCTCCTTGACCTCCGTGGGGCATTTGGTTGTGCTATCAAATAAAGCAAAAAAGACAAATAACTTTCTTTTATCTACTCTCATCTGCTAGATTTACTGATCTAGCTGTTGAAATAACTTATAAATGCCAGATATGACTACCCAGCAAATTCACTGTAAGATGTTCTTTACCAACAACGGTGCAGCCCCGCAGGAGCAAGCAGGACTGGTGATTTAACAAGTGCAGCCCAGTGATCATCAGAAAGGTGTGAAGTGACAGTCAGGGATGAGGTCAACCTTCAAGTCCAGCAAAAACATGGGGGCTAGCAGAGGACTGGGTTGGGCACAGGGTTACATACTCCATAGCACAGGCAAGGACCTGAGCTTAAAGAAAGCTCCTGAACCAAAGGCAGAGGATACGTGGGTGCACTGAGGCAATAAGTGTTTGAGGGTGCCTTGGAGCACTAATACCCTGTGAGCCAAGTGCTGCATAGTAACAGAGTTATTCCAGATTTAACCAGGTTTTGCCTAATGCATGCCTAATGAAATGTCTATCGCTTGTATATTCATATTCTCAGATCAGATAAAAGCATTTCTTATGTCATATAAGTTGGAAGTAATTAGTTTCTTTGTGTTTTTCATGTTGTCCGTTGCAGTTGTCAAACTTTTGTACCTTTATTTATTCTTGCACTAACTGATTATGGGGTCATTTCAGAATATTTGGATGTTAATTTATAAAGCATAAATATACATTTGTTTATATTTTACCTAATTATAGTTTTTAGAAAGCTGGTAACGAAATCTATGTCTTACTCTGAGACTTAGCTACATGACAATCTGCAGCATACCATATGCAAAGAAATACAGTATAACCACAGAAAATTGAGTATTCCTCTCTTTATACTTCAGAAAAAAAAAGGGTACTTTTTCTTGATATGTTAAACATAAATTAACCATTTCTTTCCTTCCTTTTAGTCCTTTTATTTAAAATAGCAATCATTGTTTTGGAAAGACATAATTTGTTTGGGAAAATACAATCATAGTTTTGGAAAATACAGAAAGAATGGATATCATAAAAATGATGGTCTCTGATATCAGAACTTGGCTTACAAGTAAATATGAAACAAAGTACTATAGAGAAGACTGGAAAAAATTGCTCATCATCTACACCTTCAGAGACTTCACTGACCAAGACACACAACATATTTTTGTCAGAACAAATGCACTTTCTCAAATTCCCCATTTCAGGCATTCTTCCAAACTTTAGCCAATCAATTTTTGGACATCTCCACACATCAATATATTCCAGTCCTTATGTACCACAACTTTTGGGTTCTTGTCCCAGCCATTAACTAACCGCCCCCCCCCTTATTCCTTGCTACAGGATTTGGCCCCACCTGTTCTGCTCAGAATTTTTATCATTGTTAACTTTGCAGTAACTAAGTATAGATTTACAACTAATTTATATATCACAGTAAGAAATATGGCAGAACTCATCTTAGGTGACTTGCTTTCCAGAACATAATGTAACCCCCAAGACTCATTGCTAAGTTTCTGGACTCCATTTATGAAGTGTGTAAAAATCTGGGAAAAAACAAACAAACAAACAATTAAGAGCCAACCACCTAAGTTAGTCAACACTAACGTCAATATCAATGTTGATGTCTGAAAGAAAAGGCAACTCATTTAAAGAGATACCTTCTAATCCAATATCTCAACCGTTATCTCTTAGCCAAGTAAGACCAAGATAGCATTCCTTTCTCTTGAGGAAAGAAAAGTGACAGAGAATGCAATTTATCTGTGTGAGAAGGAGTAAAGAAACAAAAACTCAGGAATGTCTGGTTATGGAACAAGCTCGAGAGTTCTTCACTATTTGGTTTGACACCCTCACAAAAAAAGCAAGAAAGAAAATGAATGCTTCTGCCTTTGAAAGAAAGAGATAAGCTAAAAGAGCTTCTGTACTGAGGTAGCAGTACAACCAGTAAGCAAAACAGAGGGTATGACACTGTGCTGGAAAAGATTTGGGCTAGATTGCGTTGAGTGTCTCTGAGGGTGGGGCTGAATTTTCACTGCAGCCCTGCTGGATTAGGAAAAACTACATTGTTCCAGAGGTTATAGCTACCATTTCCTCATGGACTATCAGTAAAAAGCAGGCAATAAAGGTTATTTATTACACCTCCTACTGTTTCCTCAAAAGATCAGAACAACATGAGTTAAATTATAGAAGAAAAAGGAAGACTATATCTGAAAAATGTCCTGAGGGAGATTAGCCAGAAAATCTTAATCCTCTTCAAGCAGTGGAAGCCCTGTGGCTTATGATTTAAGAAAATTCTGGACAAAACACTACAAGATGAACAATAGAGAACACTTGTGCAGTGACAGGAGATGAACTCAGTGATCTAATAGGAGTCATCCCCTTCTACCTTTGATTATTCTGTGTTTAAATCGCTCTTTAAATTTCAAGAGTTGTATTAACGATATGCTACTGCCCTAGGATAAACTTTGAAAAATGTATTAAATGCATTCATCCATACTACAGCTCTTTCCATGAGCCAAATTCTTCTTTCTCTCATATTTCTGCAATGTCTTGAAATCAGTACGAGAACTTTGAGTAACTGCTATTTATTCCTTTTGAGGAGACGTGGCTTGTTTAGGATTCAACTGACCAAAAAGTTTTACAGCTCCAAAAACATCTGAGGACTTATGGTTGATTAGCCTGTATCTGAAGACCAAGTGCAATAACATAGCACAAGATAGATTTCAGTTCTGTGTGGGCCAAATACTACATTCAACTGCAGCAGCGTAAATGACAACAGCATTTACTTTCAGCTCCCATTGCCATTAAATGAAAAAAACCTTGGAAGAGAAAGAGTCCTCTTCTGAAAATACAGACATCGTAACCTCTGTGATGTTTATAATACCTCTGAAAAAAAAAAAAAAAAAAAAAAAAAAAAAAAAGTATTATCAGAGTAATGGTTGCTTTCTTCAGTGGCTCTATCACCTGATCCCTTCCCTAATTTTCATTTGATTTGCGTCTTTATAATAATTTTCTCATTTGTGTTAGTGAGCTGAACATGCATGAACTACATTTGCAGCAGTAATAGACTTGTGGATCTTCTGACAAGTTCAAATGAGCTTAGAGAAGGACTGTTTTCTGAATAAATGGCCCTTTGATTCTCTGGGCAGGCTCAAAAGAAAATGAGCCCTATTATCCCTTTAGTTATCTTCACAGAATGTTTCTTTTGAATAGAACTTAAATTGTTGTTACAAGCTTCTTGGTTTCCCCTATTGTTTGTATATTTTTTTAAGAGTTGATTGAAAAAAAGTTCAAGAAATAACCACTTGGAACAAATAAAAGCTTTTTGTTCCTTGGTTTGAAAATACAGCAATGTCAATTATGTCCCAGAGAGGGGCATATTATTAACCACAAAAGTATAAGAGAACTCTGCATCTAATTTATGAGCTCAGCCACAATAAGAGTCTTACAAAAACTGCTGTGGCAGAAGATTAAACCATTTTAGTGAGCAGCATGGTAACTCAGTATGGGGATCATTTCTAATGCAGGACTTACTGTTGTCAATTTCTAACGCATCCACCAGGATTAGAAAATATAACAGCAGCCACAGCAAGTTTTCTTTAATAATTATTTTAGCAGTAGGGAAATAGAATTATGTGGCAAACAAGAAACCACTGCTTATCCTCAATGAAAGGTCCAACATCTCAATCCAACAAGGTCTTTAATCAAGAATTTAATCCTAAATACATAAGTGATCTAATTGCACTGAAAAGTCAGTCTCCAGAAAATCTTATACAACGGTACACGTAAGTAGCCAGAGCCTTTTCCAATACACCAGCTCAAAACACTTTCTCTCCATCTGTTGTACAGTGTAAAGGATAACTGATTATATATAAAATAGTATGGTAAGATTCTGGCACCAAATCATGCTATCTTCTTTAGCAGAAAAGGAGTATGGTATCTTTTTCCCTTCATTTATCCAGGCAGTAGCAATTTGTCAGCCAGCATGTGCTGATACAAAGCCTGTAACTGTCCCAAAGAAACAGATGAACACATATTTTTGCCAGA
Source organism: Aythya marila (assembly GCF_965140915.1). Taxonomy (NCBI): domain Eukaryota; kingdom Metazoa; phylum Chordata; class Aves; order Anseriformes; family Anatidae; genus Aythya; species Aythya marila. Next base: position 29,012,032 of record NC_139045.1, on the reverse strand, counting down.
GCTCTTAAATATATTCCTTCCCACTAGGGGGCTGGGGGGAGCCATGTTTATTTAAAAGTACTGAAACTTCCACTGTAAAGCTTATCTGCTTGGCAGTAAGTTTGTTGTTTCAGGTAAGTGGAGCACCATCCTGGCTAACAACCCGTGCTCCATCTCCACTAGTACAACTGATGTACCTACTGCAGCCATGATTTATCTCCTAGCACTGGGCAGTGAATTAATATTAGCTACAATATAAGATTATTTAATCTTAATTAAGGTTGATTTTGCAATGCACAATGTAGACCACAGTATGACTGGATTTGCACATGCGTAGAGAAAGATGCTAAACCTGAATGTTTTGCGTGCCCATACATCCCAGACACTGTACTATCACTCATGACAAGGAACACCTTGCCTGATCTCACAGGCAACCAATTGCCACTTCCAAAGTCCATGCTTCTCTCTAGGAAAGAGGCTTCCCTGATTCAAAGGTTTATCATATTCCACAGAACTGAGTAGCATGAATGAACCACCTAAATCAGGGCCACAGAGGGAAACTGTATACCCTGACTCAAAGCCTTCCTTTGAGGAAATCAAGTGACTGGAGAGGTAGGACACCCAGAAGAAAAGGAAAGTAACAAAGCTTTACATCAGAACAATTTCAAAGGTGGAATAAAAGAGCAAGACCAAATTTACATATGATAAAGTTATTGGTTCAGTTGGTAGCCAGCCTTTAACAAAGCCAAATATTCCTTGTTTTCTTTTTTCTTGCTTTTCTCTGATTCTATGTGTTCTATACCTTGAACTTCTTGTCACACATTTTTGTAATCCATCAACACACTGTTACACCCTGCCTGTTGCAATATATGAAACTAGTAAAATGGCTGATGCAAACAAAACCACAATGTGCCTAAAAATCTCTAGTGAAAAAAATCCAGGTGAGCAGGAGTGAAAGAATTTTCCAAAAAGACCACTGCAAAAGGAAGGCATATCAAGGTGTGGTTTTCTTTTTTTAATGCTACTCTGTTTGTAGAGTATTAAGTATGTTACTGCTGTCATTGGAGGTCTGAGGCAACTTGCTAATCTCAGATGATCAAGAGGACATTCAAAACATATTTACTGTTTCTCTATGAGTTTTTCTCTTCAGCATTATCATATCATAGTTAATGATTTTCAGTGGGATTTTGACATTAATGAGGTTCTTTAATGAGGAAGCCTATTAACATTCACACTTGGGAATTAAAAGGTCATCCTGGTCTATGAGCAAATGAATCTTACTCCCTTTGGAAACTATTAGACAACCTGTGTTTGCCTTTATTTGATAATCATTGCACCTGCACTACAAGAAGATCAGAAAGTTTGGTGTTATTCTGCAAACAAAAGGCTTTGCCACACATCACGAGGATTTACCTCCCATTTCTCCTTTGTTTTACCGCAAGAGGCTGCTGTTTCATCAGCTGCACTGGCAGACTGTGACTCCAAGCCAGTGCCTTAAATTTTACTCTTCAAACTTACGGGATTTCAACGACAACAAATTGCAGCTGTGTGAATGTGTGCACATGTGGGCACACACATGCCTATAGTAACAACAGACTTTTCAGAGAAAAGCACAACACAAAACACAGTCGAGATTATTCATTATCATGATAATACAAGAAAGATCAGAATGTTTAGTTTTTGTATGTTGGAAAACAGCAGTAATGGCCACTACTTTGTAGAAGACCTAACTTTCTTTGACATGCCTGCATTTCTTAATCTTTAATCTTTCCAGTACAGTATCCTTTCAAATCATTTTGGCTAAAAAAGCAACAGTTGCACTCACGAATAATGCAGCTTCCCTTTCCTTTCCCTTTTCCTACCACCCCCCTCCCCGGCCCACTTTTTCCTAATAAATATCAATGAACCATAAGACTACCTTGCATTCTTTTTCCATACAATGTTTTATTTTAAACACAATATAGATATCCAGCATTCCAGAAAGCATGCATAGGCAAAGAGTGGTTGTAAAAATAATATAACTAATTCAAAGAGCAAACGGTGAGAATGTAGGACACATAAAGTAATACGGCAACAGAGAAATGTTGGTATCAAAAAAGAGGAGAGTGGGGGTGGGGAAGATAAATCCTTACTTGGGTTTCATACTGGAATATTAATCTGATGGCAGAATATATAGAAAGGTCTGGAGGATGATAATCATGATACCAGAACACATTTTGCTGCTTACTCCTAAAGCTCAATTTAGAGAGAACTCCATCATGATCTCCAAAGCTTTTGTAATATTCCTGCCTGTGAGTCTTTGTACCCTGAATCTCTGAAGGTTGGTTTGTTTGTTTGTTTGTTTTCCATAATCCCTACCCCTCTCCTCTCTACCTTATTTCGTCTGCCAGGCTTTTATTTTTATTTTTTTCCAGTGATCCAATTTTCCTCTTCTCTTACTCCTACCTTTGTGCTTTGACTCCTAGAATAGCTTCCCTTTTTGGTATGTGGCAGTCAAACACACTTCTGCTTTCTTTAAGAGGACCTGCCATGTTCATTTAAGCTTCAGTTTGACAAGCATGCAAACAGAGGCTTAATTTTAGGTTTAAACTCCAGTGAGATAAAGCACATCTTCAGTGGCTTCTTTGAATCAGGACCTTAGATTCATAATTCAAATCCTAGGCTCTTTTAAGGTGTTTAGATAATAATTAATGTATTTATAAGTTATGAAGCATGCCAAAAATTTAAAATCCACATTTATACAGCAGCAATATTTCCATATAGAGCAATGAATTCAAAATTGCCCATGTCTGATTCTTTTAATTTGGAATGACTCTGTGTTTTAAACCAATTGAATATTCTGTGTGTGTGTGTTCATTGTCTAAAATCATATTGATAAATTGTATCTAGCACTTCTAAATTATTTTTATTAAGAAAGTAAGTAAAAAAAATCCTGAATTAATATACAGAGCAAAATATCTATGAAACCCTTCCTTGTTCTAACACTAACATCCAACTTTCTTTGAGAATAACAGATCCCAGAAGATAAAAGATAATTTTAGCAGCAATTCAGGTTGTATGTTATCTCTACTTCAACTCTGAAGTGCATGCAAATCCCTAAAAAAGTAGTGCTTATTTTTCCAGATTGGTTCTTTCTCAACTTGAGACTTTTGTTATCAATACACATGCAAGAATTTATGATAACGAGCTAATGCTAGGCACCAGTCCAGAGTCTGAGCTCCATTTCACTGGTGTAGATCTAGAATAGCTATTAGTTCCAGTAGGACTGTTTGTATTTATACCAGTGTGTTATCATTTCATAACAGGAACAATTGTTATTCTGTTTTGAAATGGATTTTTTTGTTGCCATGTTTAATGAGAAAGTTGGGTCTCCATACCAGAAGAAAGCATTTTAATTCTAAATCCTTAATGACTCACATAATATATTGAAATGATAAAATAATGGTCCTCTCTGAGCTGCACTGATCATCAGCAGCCTTTTTCTGATTCAGCAGAACACCTGCCTTAAAGGAAATTATTGCAAACCTGGGAATTCAACATGTGTGTTGAACACATCTTGGCATGTATGAAATCTATGGACATTATCAAAAATCAACCAAACAAAAAACAATAGCATTTGCTTCTTTTGCCATCTATTGCCATGTCCCAATTTAAACACAAGCTATACTTCTGAAGCAAACATATAGATATATGTATAGAATGCTATATAATACATTTTAAAAACAGAACTTTTCGTTATTATTTGGCAGGTTACAGTCTAGTCATTTATCAGCAATGTGTGGTATATATTAGTGCAAAGAATACAAGAAGTTTATTACATACCTCCATTCCCTTTCACTTACCCCTAAAAAGTATTAGATGGAAAAATCTAGTTGAGAATTTATGTCCAAAAACCAGTTCAACAGACTATTGAAGATGTGGTTGCATGCATGAGACATGATAGTTTTGTTTATTTTACTAATATATATTAAGTGGAAAAGATAAACTAATAGTAATAATTATTCAGATGAAACAGACAACTAAGAGAGCTGCTGTTACATTTGAACTTCATTAAGTAGTGTAGTGCTTTTTTTCTCAGTTTGTACATAGTCAGATTTTAGGCCACTAAAAATATCTCCAAATTAAAAACATGTATTTACTTCACATTGTTTTATAGTGCATAAGCATAATAATTGCATATCACAACATGCAACAACAAGAAAAAGCGACAGTTTGAGTCATGAAAATAGATATTATTAGATATTTAAGACTATAAATCTTAATCTTGTTACATTCGCTAGATTTCTCTTCCAGCACAGATCTTTCTACCGTTGGGTCTTGAGTCTCTTGTTTTGCCTTTAGAGCACCATCTCTGACTTAGCTGACTGGTTATTGGCCCGTCATTGTTAATACACTTACATAGCAACAGCAAAATTGAAACCCTTTTTAACTTATAAGTAGCTCACCCATTTTACTGTAGCAATGTATACCTTACTTCTGAAAATATTTACTGAACAGACAAGCTACCATCATAGAAGTGAAGCAATCAGCAAGATATTTCAGCTTACAGCACACAATGATTCACAGTTATCTAAAGTAGTTCCCAAGATCTGCAGTTATCACTACTTATCAGGTATTTTGGTGGCCTCTTAATGCTGATCAGGAAGGATGAAGTTACACTGCAGCTTGTGTGGGGTCCTTATTTAAAGTATGTTACATTGTATTATTCTAAAACAAACAAATAAACAAACAAAAAAACACCTTTTCTGAACTATATTTCCCTGTAGAAATGTGTCAAGGTCACTCATTTACCTAAAACTGTCCAAATAACAGAGCTAGGACAATATCAGAAAAAGCCCAGTTGAATCTTCAAATTATGAATTAGTGAAATTCATGTTAATTAAACCAGTAAAGTTAGGCATGTGGAAAAGAAAAAATGTTGAAACTAATAATCAAATGATTTGTATGGTGGTTAACCATACAAATGGTGGTTAAGGAATTATTCAATTAGAACACACATACAGTCATGTGACCGATAACTGACCACTTCTACTGAAGACCTATAAATCTGTTACACATGTACATATAAATCTTTGTATGTGTAGATCCGTCTGATGCAATACATGTTCATGGCATCTATAAATCAGTACGCTTCAAGTACGTCACATTTTTAGAATATATTATAATACTTTTCAATCCTGGTAATAAAAATGAATAAAATGGTCAAATATAATGCAAACAAATAGAAGAAACCTCATAAAACCATAAATACATAAGGAAGATTATAAAGGATATAAATTCCAGGATGCAATTTCAGTTTTGCTTATCAAAAGCAGTATGAATATCTAAAATAGCAATGGTAGCAAAAATCTCTGTGCCACATATTACTCTTTAGTGAACTTCACTTGGAATGGTCCCCTAAACAATTAGGATAGAACAGTTTTGCAGACTTCTGGTGCAATTATACCAATATTCAGCAGTTTCCAAATATCACTATATGATATGTAGTAATAGTAGAAAATAATAGATAGTATGGTACTGAACACATGGAACCAATTCACTATGGCATTCAGGCATGTTTATAAAACCGTCAACAGAATCAACTCTGGAGTTGCAAAGAAATGAGAAAAAAATGTAAACAAAAGGTTTCTACTGTGGAATTATATCCAGTATTTCATATGTTCATTATCTTTCTCATTTCATGAAGAAAATAGTCTGAGAAATACATAGCAAATATTATTGCCTTTACATTATGATACTAGAACTTTTTTCAGATGCAATCCTACTTATGATAAAACAACAACAACAACAAACAAACCAAACAAAGAAAGAAACAAAACACACACACACACACAAAAAGATATTTCATTAGCATTGCACAGACTGTGGAGCTAATACTTCATGACATAAATTCCCAGGCAACTTTCTAAAAGCTTACGTAAGAGAGAGGCCTAGAAAAGAATGTAATCAGTACCAACTTTTCATGTTCATCTCTAAACTGAGATCTCATTAGACAAGCCTTTTTGTATAAAAACCTAAGAACAATAATACACTAGAAAGAAGTTATAGACCTTTACACTGTTGTACTTTAAAATAGAAGAAAACAAGAAATTAAACAAAAGAATTTTTGGTGCTTTGGTTTTCTCTGCAACTCCCTAAACGTGTAAAATCTATACACTTTTAAGTAAGTCTACATCTGTTTTTTGTTTTTATTTTCCTTCATCCAGAAAAACAGGTATGTTTTTGAATTAAAAGAAGATATTTCTACACCAAACATATCTTCCTACTTAATTAAGAAAAACATAATGATAGCAAATATCATGTATTCTAAAATTCAAAACAAAATAAAATTCTTTGATTCTGAATACCGTATGTTCTCTCACAGAATTTTTTTTTGACTATGTTTCCAAGTTTGACTCAATTCTTTGTTGATGCAGACCTGGCAAACAATTCAAAAGATCCATTACAGAAAATTCTCCTAAAATTAGGAATTAACACAAATATTTCTGAAAATGGGATCTCCAGATTGTTTTACTCCCTTTTCTAAGCAAAGCAGAAGAAATAACTTAAGATTTGTATTCTGAAAACACTGGTAGTTTTTGAACTCAGTAGCTTTGGGTCAGTATATGCAAAACTAGACTATTTCCTTCACTGTGGCAGTAATAAAAAGACATATTGTATATGTATATTGTTAATTGCCATTAAAAATGTCCAGAACAATTAGCTTGCTTTGGATGTTTTCTCTATTTTGTAATTAAAATACTTCCATTAGGAATAACAATACATTGCTAAAAGGAATAAATGAAGTATAAACTTGTAGTCAAGCTTCTTAAGACAGAAAAAGGTATTTTTAAAACACATATAGTACTACAGTTTTATTATTTTCACTGTGAAGGGAAACGGCAGGAACTTGACCATACTACAAAATGCACCTGTGGGGACTTTCAATTTTCACTGAAGGTTTTCACCCTTCACCCAATATCTAGGATCAGAGCTCTATCAAGGATTGCTTTCACTAAAGGTTTATTAATTTTTGTTGATCCTGGTAATTCCAGTTCAATTTTTAAGAACTTTCTTAAAAAATAAATAGCACACTAAGAACTCCACCAGTACACAAACCTTTTTTGAGCTCTGTGGAAAAACAAAAACAACAAGGAGAACACTGACTCTCTTCACCTTTCACAGTCTTAAGAACATAGTGGACTCTTGCACTAATACTCCAAGCATAAAGACTTCAATATTTAACACCAGATTAGAGCAGGCACAATACAACACAGTCAGAATTCTATTCTAACTTCCCTAGCAACCTTTACAATTTCACTTATATAAGAATGGAAAACTGATGAACAGTTTATTTGACTTCATTTTTTATTAGGAAATAATAAGTCAGGGGAGGATGAAATGACCTCTGGCAGGTGACAGTGGAACTGCATCTGCAGTGACCATTCTGACAAGGAACAGGAGCTGTAGGTAGAAGAGACTCCCTCCAACTACCCAACTATCTATTTTTGTAGTAAAAAAATATCACCTGAAGGCTTGTTCTCACAGATTCCCTTCATAGGCTAGACAAGATAAGCACTCAGAGTCCCCTCCTTTTTTTCTGCCTCTCCTTTTTATAATATCTGATGTGGAAATTGTTTATTCTTTAAAAAGCATTATTTCGCTTCTCCAAAAAAGTATTCACAGAAATGGATGGTGAAATCTGTATGAGACCAGATATACAGAACTACCAAAACAATAAGTAATTTCTTAGGAATTGAGTATTCTCACAGTCAAATAAAAGGAGATCTTGAACTCTTCCTGAACAGGCTGTAGAGATATTTTGCCAAGGTAGTTTTACTTGGCAAAATACAGTTCTATTCTCTATAAAATATCTGTATTTCTCATCATGAAGAAAGTAGGCCTCCAGCATAGCTTGCTATAGCAGCCCTCTAGAAAAGAGAAGAGACGATTTTAGGCTTTTTCCTTGTCCTCAGTTTTCTGGATTTAGTCTTGTTTTCTTTCCTCCCTATAAAAGTCTGAAACATTCTAGAAGTAACACACTGTTCATTCTGTTCTACAAAATCACTGGTTCATTTCAATGAGAAATGACAAAAGCTACTCAAACTCCCAGCTATATTTATTTCTCTTTGGCTGCCCAAACTTACAGTGATCAGCACTAGCTGATCTCCACAGTCTTAACAACACTGTCAATCACAAAGTTGTTTAGTAAAGCATGATCTGCTAGAACTTGGAAATTGACTCACAAAGCTTGTGCTAGAGGCACTCACAGTATTATTGATTTGTATTCAGACCAGTCTTCCCTCCATTTATCTTTCCAACAGAAAGTGACCTGATATCTATCTGTAAAGCAAATGCATGGGGAGATGTTTCTGGGTGTAGACTGTTATTTATCCTGTACAGAACCATATAAAAAGATTGCAAATTAAAGATTAAGAAGTTTATAAATGAAGAGACTGTTTTGGTGGGGTTTCTTTGTTTGTTTGTTTGTTTTACATTTAAGGCTTGGTCTTAAAAAAAAAAAATAAAATAAAATAAAAAAGACTGATCTGATCTGCATAGAAAATGTCTCCACAGAATCTTCTATCTTTTCTAAAAAGAAAAGGAAGCAGAATCCAGGCAGTGATTTCAGGCTAGAATTAGCAGCCGGGGTAGAGACAGATTTTGCTGCCCTATCTTACAAGTGTCCTTTTTATACAGATAAATCTTCAGAATGGAAACTAGATGTGGTTAACATTTACTTATGGAAATTACCATTGCACCCAAACCTGAATGAGTTTCTTAAAGACAAAAACATTTAAGTTTAAGATCATCAATACCATGAACTACATAATTCATGAACTTAATAGCACAAATATGTTCTCACAACCAAAGGATAGTAACTAACTACAAATACAGAATTACATGTCATACTGAACATTCCTCTCTCAGAGTTCATCTTCCTAAACACCTTCCCAATAATTTGTTTAATGTCTAAAGTAAACATTTAGAATGTCAGACCCTAAAAGGTTATTGTGATCTGGAAAAACAAGTACATTTCTCTAGTGGATGAGTAAATGCCAATAAAGATTAGGGAGTAACAGTGAAGTAGACAAGGAAAGCAAGACAAGGCAGTCCCAGAGAGCCAGATACTGTCTACTATGCCCTTATCTGCATTAGCTACTGATTAATTGTTGAGGCTTCCTTCACCAGCTTCTTTTATGAAATACATTAAATTATACAGAATAATTTAGGCAAACTATTAAAGGCATGATTTTATTATCAACTTATTCTGTTTGGTTAGCTAAAACCTTCTTTGCAATATACAGTGGAATTCATTATGCCTCTACTGGAGTTTAATTCATACATAAAATGCTTGGAAAAATCTTTTCAACCGGAAATTAAACTGCTTTTCTTTTCCTTAAATTTTTAAGGAGAGGGATCTTTCTTTTTTAAAGATCAGCTTTCCTTTCAGAGAAAAAAAAAAAAAAAAAAAGGCAAACAAAAACAGAGGTCAATTCACATCTCTTTAGGAATTGCTTGTAGTTGTGAGATAGAGCAATTTACTAAATACCAAATAAATTCTTGTTGACCTCCATTTTTTCTATATTAAAATTGCTTTTGTTTTCTAATAATTGATTTTCCAACAAGATGGTAAATACACTTTTACTCAAAATAATGCCATTGCAAAGCCTGGACAGTCTTTGTTTTTCTTAATGTATGACTTTGGAATGAACTAAAAGAGCAAAAAAAATGCACTTTTAGATTAATATATTAATTCTCTAATGGACTTGTTAAAGATTGATGCCCAATTCTAGCTAGAAATAAGCTACAATTTATATTGGTAGATTGTGAGTCTACCCTTATCTTTTATATCTTTGCATTTTCCACTTGTCCAAACATGTCCTAGAATTAAAGATAACCGACATATTTATCAATATTTCTGACAGAAAACAAAACCAACTCTCACCTCCCACCTTCAAAAATTCCTTGTTACACTGAGCAAAAAATAATGGAAAAATTGAGAATTACGATTTTATTTATTTATTTATTTTGGTCTCTAAAGATTATAAATAGGTCAGGAGAGGTTAGGAAAAGCTCATGCTGAAACAATCTCCTTTCTAAAAACGAGAAGTTTTCCTGTAGCTCTAACTCAAGAAATCTTTTCTCCTTAAATGCAGCACTCTACTAGCACTCACTTCTAGAGTGGCAAATGATACTACTACTAGTGCATCAACATATCTTACAACATTATCTTCAGGTTGCTGGCAGTACCATATCACAATGTCCAACATTATTGGGTGTTCATATAATAAACAAAATAAGAATCCTGAAAACTCTGCAAGTATGTTTTTAAAATGTACAGATTTTTGCTACTAATGAATCAGTTAGTACTTTTTAAGTATCCTTTTGAAGCTTTATATAGAGAATTCAATGTTTTTTATTCACAGCCATGCCAGACTGCAGAAGATAAGAATTTTTGATTACAAGCTATAAAAACCTGAATTCTATCTGTTATGAAGCTCCAGTAATTCATAACTTTGAGGCAGTACCAATAAATGGAAAGCAGAAAAACTAATCAGAAGAGTTAGAGTTTTGGAGAAAATTGACCATTATTTCTAATGAATTCTTCTTACCTGTTCAGAAATTCCAATGCAATTTCTTCTCTGTATATTTTATGATTTAATATTTTCTATACAATTATAGCTACGCAACTGATCAAATCAATAAGTTACTTCTTATGAGTCACTTCATTTCTGTACCACTAGGCCAAAATCAAATAAATTCCCTTGTGCATTTTAAATATCCCCTTTGATTAGTAGATAATCTCTAATAAAGTAAAATGTTTTCTTATCCCGGATGCATGTCGGTTAAACCTGATGAAATACTTCTTGCAAAACAAACAAACCATGCCTCTTTCTTTTCTCCAATATTCCTATTGTGAAATGCGAAAATGCCAGGAGAGGGGAGAAACAAATAAGCTATTTCAAACTAGAATTAGGACAAAATGAAAGGAAAAGTTATTCTGGCCAACTGTTTAGAAATCAACCAAACAAAATTACTTACATGTATATATAAACCCAATTTCATGTTTCATATACCAGACTGATGCTTGATACATCAGTGATACCTGATGAGCAGCACAAGTGATACACAAGTAATACCTGATACTTGAGTAGTAATGTTACTGCTCATAACTGAGTTGTCTCTAAATAGAAAAGATGTGCACACGTTACCTGTTTCACTCCAGAAACTAAAGTCTAAAAATAATAATAATAATAATTTGAAAATATGTATCTAGAAAACAAAATATTTAAAACATCATACATAGTATGAAATGAGAAGTGAAATATCATCTTTTATCAGTCAAAAATCCTGGGAGTATTGGCCACAGTTATGTATGAATTTGCTACAGCAAAGCCAGCCCTGCAAATTTCCCATGATTCTAATAAAAGATATCACACATTTGGAGGGATAGTTGTAGCAGGTGTCAAATGAATTCTTGTGTACATCATGTTTTAGGGTGAAAGATTACCCTTATGTAATATTGTTAGGGAAACACAAAGGACAAAAACAACAATAATCCCATTTCCCTATTGCTACATCAAAATGGAAATTACGATTACTCCACACTCCTTTTACCATGTACTTTAAGGAAAAAATCCCGCATGTCAGTAAATAAACATATTTTTGTTGACCTATTTAAATATGAGTTTAGCTTTGATATATCTACAATTCATTTACAAACCGAAAAGTTGTAGGCAAGCCTCATACAATATAATCAAAAAGAGAAAATCAATAATTGTGTTTTGAATAAGCTTGCTTTCCCTGAAATACTTGATTTCTCAACAGTCATTAAAACTTTCTCTTGCATTCCTTGTGGGTTAAGTCTATGTAACACTATCACATTTGTATCTACTAATAACATTACCACTGTGTATTAGTGTAGTGAAATTAATATACATTCACCAATTCCACTTTTGGAATTTCATATTATACAGGCCTCTTTTATTCTCATGCCAGAAATTACTTTGAAGCTATTGGGATTAACTGTCGTTCTCCACACAATATTAATGTAAATGGTTTTTGAGCTCCTTCGCAGAAAGTAGTGTCTGCAAGAATGAGCGTTTCCAACATCCAAAATAAGAAAAATGTATCTGCTTAAAATGGCAAGTTCGGAGCCTGCTCAAAGAAACTTTGGCTGTGGTTTTGAGGGAGAACTATGGTAGGAGTCTCACTGGAGGACAGCTCAAGTACAATAGCATCAAAATGCAGCTAGATGAAAGATGATGGTGAAGGCTCATGTTCAAACACTCACTGTTCCAGCCAAACCCCATTTATTACAGTTTGCTTTTAAGTACATGAATTTGGACAAGTTACTTACTTTACACTGACAACTCTAAAATGGGCAAAGGTATCCTTTTTAGTTATTATTATTTATTACTACTAGTATTATTATTTCCTTAAGAATGCAACCACTACCCTTACAGATAATAAAACAACAAAAAAGGGTTAGTAAGAAAAAAATGAGCACAGGAACGGCTGCCCAGAGAGGCTGTGGAGCCTCCCTCCTCGGAGATCTTCGAAAGTCATCTGGACATGGTCTTGAGCAACAAGCTCTAGGTTGGACCAAAGGTCTTTTCCTACCTCAGCCTAGGATTCTAGGAAAATATTAGGACTGACATCTAGTTCAAGTAGGTGAATGGTCTCTGTAACTCTTCCTTCACTCTAAATACAAATATTTGCAATTTAGCAGAATTATTTCATGTGTTTTACATTTCATCATGAGCTTCTCCAGGGATTTGGGGTCAAGATTTAAATACAGTGAGATAGCACGTTCTCTTACATGTAGTCTAACATTAGATTCTGTTATGACAGATAACAGTATTTAATTTCTTAGTTTAAAATAAATGTAATTTCTCAAAATCTTTTGCAAAGAATAGTCATATTTTACTGGTTCTGTCTACTTTATTTAGTCATCAACATAATGATTTTAATGTTATTTTGATTACAAAAGTTCTGCTGGACCTCTTAGTATAAAAGATGGAATTAGAATTAGCTATCTGGAGGTAACATTACTGCAGTCAGTCCTCCGATTATCATGGCTGGCAAAGAAGCTACTTCAGAATGGTCATTCAATCAAAACAGCTTTCTAAAAAACAGTCCCATCATTTGGCTTTGCTTACCACAGCCTTGCACAGTCAATAGGTTTTTCTGTACTGCAGCCAGACTGTAAGGTCCCTTCCAACCCAAACTATTCTATGATTCTATGAACATGTGTAAGTATCCAGAGCACAGCAGGAGTGGTCTTGCATGCAGGTGGAAAGAAGGCAGCACAAGGCAGTCAGTCACACACCCCCTTGAAATTTTGCTGCTCCTATGGAATTATATGTTTTGCAGCTATCCTAATCTTGTATCTCAGTCAGTCATCTCTTTGGTTGTAATGGGTACCTATCATGAGTAAGAGATGAAAACACAGCATCATAAACCCAGTTTGTGTTTCAAGACTCTTGGCAATTATTCCCAAGTGATTAAAAAAAAAAAGCGTTCTATGATTTGCACATTTGTCCATAACGAAAGGGAGCTAATTCAATAGCTAGTGAACTGAGAGGATGCTTACATATTGTTGTCATCTTTGGATGGAAGGGATAATGTGAAGATTTCACATTAGTATTCAGAATGTTTTGGATTTTTGTCTAATATGCAAATAAGATCATGCAATTTAAACCTCTTTGGCACTACATTACTAGGTTCTCAAAAATAGTACATGAGCTAGCATAGTTACTTATTTTTCTATAACAGACATAGACAGTGACTTTCTCATAAACACGCAAATTATATTTTGAAGGCTTGATCTTTTTTTATCACCCTGCAAAGACTAAAAGAATGTCTAACTAGTGAGTTAACTATTACAATTAAATATTTTTGTTTTGCTTCACACTTCAGGGCTTTTTGGAAGTGAGACCTTTCAGAACTATCACAAAGGGTTGCTGATAGCGTTTTGGAACCTATAATGGAGACTGAATGCCAATATATCTATAATTTACAAATAGTATTTCTGCTGAAATACACACATACAAACTCTTGTGTTACCTTTCAAGATTGAACTAATTTGACATTTGTCAAAAGATCTTTGTTTTTTCAATGTCACATAATATAAGGAAAACGTTTAAAAAGAAGCAGCCTCAGTCAAATATCAGAATTTTATTATTTTTTTTTTATTGAGGGTAAACTGTATTATTTAACCCATCACCTCCAAATTTATAAACACTTATTAAAGGTAACCCATGACAAGCTTTTCTCCTGATTGCTCCCAATAGTTACCCCCAATGTAAAAATATTTTTTTGTTTCCTCTTCAATCTTCCTTCATTTTTATGCATGACAGTGCTTGTTTCAGGGCAAATAAATTGCACTTTTCCTCATCATATTTTTTTTTTTTTTAATTACTTGACTATACTAACTCCCTTTTAATATTTTTTTTCTGTTTGCTGCTTCCCTTATAGGTCAGCTGATCCAGATCTTCAACCAAAGCTCTTTCCAGTGAAGTGAAGGAGTAGGAAAAAGGACAGAAAGATATTGGTTAAAATTTGTTTTACCTCTCAATATTTTAGATTGTTTGTAGCAAACCTGATTTTCAATGTAATTTTGGGCAGCTAAAAAAATAAACCCAGGACATTTTGAAACCAAAGGCCTCAGAAGTTCTCTTCAACAGGGCAGAACATGGCTATTCCAACGCGTTGCTGACTAGAAAGCAGCATTTAGTCACATGTTGTACCATCTCGCCAGGTAATCTGACCAATTTCTATGAAAATGTTGGCTCTACATTTTTTCAGGATTGTATCTGAAGTGACAGGCCTGATGTTCTGAACTGTCCCCTCCTGCCATACAGATAGATAACTGTTTCAGTGGTCTTTCAGCTGAACATCGTTGCAAAATCAACTCTTCAGCATTATTCTTCGTAAGGTGGTGAGATCCAACGCTATATTGGCCAAACACCAAACTATCATAGCTAGTACAGTATTATAAAACTGCTACATGTATGATTCAGGTTCTGAAAGAAGAAACACATTAGCAGAAATCAAAAAGGACCTTCTTGCCCCTTGTATCACCTTTGTGATCAAAAGTAAAGCATAGGAACCATTGCAGCACTGCGGTTCTCATGCCAAAGCAAAACCCAGTACTCCTCAGTTTATGATGCTTTAGTGAAGCTGGAGAATATTCAACACAATTCCTACGTCCTTCTGACTAACTAAATACGGGTTGTTATTGTTAGGTCTTCAGTCATGTAAACAGGTTTTAACCAGAGCACCACTGCTCTTACAGCATGAGTATGACTGAAAAACATTACTGCTACATAAATTAGGCAGAAATAAACTCTGCTTTATTGTTAAAAATGAAATATCCATCTGTAAAATTCTGTATGAATGACTCATGTAATAAATTGAAATATGGAATAAAGCATTTGCCTTACAGTACAGTCTCAGAACTTAATCCTAGTCCTTACTAATACTTAGCTGCCCTTCAAAAATAAAAACAAATCTGGTGTCTGCCACAAAACTTTTACATTCTAAAAGAAGTGGCAGAAGAGTGAGAAAGACAGCATTGGGTTCAGATCCTTTTACAGCAGTGGGAACAGGATGATATTCATGATACATTTCACATAAATAACTTTATTCATTTCTTTGTCTACAATAATAATGATTGATAATAATTATAATTTGTCTAATTATAAATTGTCTAATGATAATGAGTGATAATATTATATAATGAGATAATATTAAGAGTGGCTAGAGAGCCACAGAAGAAAGGGGTCTAGGGGTGCTGCTTGATAGCAGGCTCAATATAAGTCAGCAGTGTGTAGCCAAATGAGCAAACCACATTTTGGTGTGCATTAAACACAAAATAGCAACCTGGACAAAAGAGGTGATTCTCCTGCTACGTTTAGTATTGGTGCAACATCACCAAAATTTGGTTCTGGTCTGCACAACATGAAAAGGATGTTAAGGTCCTTAAAAGAGTCCAGAAGAGAGCAACATAGAAGATAAAATTGCTGGAAGGCATGTCCTATAAGGAGAGGGTGAGAACACCTGGGTTGTCTAGTTTGGTGAAAAAGAGATTAAGAAGTGACCTCACTGCTCTCTGCAGCTTCCTGCAGGGAAGTGGAGAGGGAGGGTGCCCATCTCTGTTCCCTGGTCACTAATGACAGGACACATGGGTACAGCACAAGGGAATGGGGGAAGGGGAAGTTCACACTGGACATCAGGAAAAATGTCTTTACTGTGAGGGTGGTCAAACACTGTAATACCTGTAGGTTTCCTAGAGAGGTGGTTGAAGTCCCATGCCTGTCAGCATTCAAGGGGCGTTTGTGCAATACCCTCAACAACATGCTTTAATTTTTGGTTAGTCCTAAAGTGGTCAAGTAGTTGGACTTCATGGTCTTTTAAGGTCCTTTCCAACTGAATTATTGATCATATTTCATTATGATCATTTCTATTTATCATATTTCATTAGGATCGTTTCTCATTAATGAATGTAAAGTAGCTATCTAACAGGTCCATTCCTTTTCAATTTAGCTCACATTTAGTCCATCACTAGTTGTCACTGAGAGCTGGTTGAACCACCACCTTGAAGAAAGAAGTCTTTAATTCATCTACAAAAAGGTTTTTTTACAGTTACTTGAAATGTATGCTTTAGCTTAAACATACTATTAAGAATAAACCTTCACCTGGTTCCTTTTTTCTTTCTTCAACTTCTTTGGATGTATAATACTAAAACAAATGTTTTTGTTTTCTATCACTCAGAAAAATCACATATATGATAGGACCTGCCTATTTTTCTACATTCTTCAGCAGTGAAAACAGAATTTAGTTACGTAATATTACAGGCTTTTTTTCTCTTGACATGCTGATTAATATGTTACATTTCATAATCTGTGAAAGATTTGTTGCATAGTTAATCCTACACTTCGATATATTTTTTCTTTAAAAAAAAAAAGTCCTCTTGAAATTTCTTTGAAAATCTGAAACATCTAATTACATTTCTTTGTAAGTTGTAATGGCAAAAACATCAAGAATGGAAATTCCATGGTTCCATATACTCAATGCATTTCAAAAGCTTGCATTACACTAAGGAATACAATCTTAGTCCCTTTTTTTTTTTTTTTTTTTTTTTTTTTTTTTTTTTTAAATGTAGCAATAATGACATTTGTTTATCTCCACTAGTGTTCAAATGCCTCATTGAGAATGCTGGGAAATGTACCTTCAGTCATTTTTAGCATGTGTACAGGAAAACAAATAGGAATTGTTCAGGCTGTTATTGTTCCTTTTTATAATGACTCACTACTTAAATGCATAATATGACATTTCTTTTTACATAGCTTTCCAAAGCAAAAATAGGATTATAGCATCAGAACAATTTGTGGTTCATGTGATCCTCAGAAATGATGAAAATGATGCTTCTCTCTCAAAAAACTCTCAATCTTCCTACATTTTTTTTCACTCTAGTGCAGGCTTTTCTTTTTGATATCAATGGAATCAAAACTTTAGGAAAAATAAAAACACACACACACAAAAAACATATCAACACCTGTTTGTTTTTCTAAAATATACTATATGTTTACAGAGCTTATGTACTTTGCTAAAACCCCAATAAGTAAGTGCTTAAGAATATATCTTTTCAGTATTCGTTATAAGAATGAATTCTTTACAATTCTTCTGTCACCATGTATGAAGAGAACATTTCTTTCTCTGTTTACCTGTGGAGTACAACTGATTTAGTCCTACAGGAACACACCAGCCTCCTGAAGGACTCACAAATCACAAAGAGCAAAGGTCAACAACGCACATAGTCAAATAAATGCTCCCTCTTATCCTCCTCCTCTCTTACTCCTCCACAGCTGCTGCAAAACTGAAATAGCATAGCTATGAGCAAGAGAAAAAGCAAGGAATAGAGCTGAATGGGAACAAGTATCCCAGCGCAATGACAAACCTTGCCATGGAAAACCCAGGGACTTCAGAAGTGTGATGATGAGAACTTGGGGGAAGAAATGCCAGGACAAACAGCAGGCCCTTGGTCAAGGCCTTCCTCTGTATAGCTACCACCAGCCTCACCGAGAGCAGCAGCCTTGTCCTGTGGCTCTCACAGTACAGACTCTTCACTAGGTTTTGGATACTTGGCAGAGTAGTTCCATAACAAACTAAAGCATATTTTCATGACAGAAATTTTGTTTGAACTGACACAAACAACATTTATATCTATTATTCACTTCATTGTGTGCTAATTCTGGTATAACACCATGATAACAAAACCTATGTTCAGAGGCTTCTTTTAGGCCAGAGTGACTTAGTTTTACAGCAAATACGGATTTCTAACACCTTTTGGGAAAGCAAAATAAACTTAACTATATCACTATCAACCCTATATGTCACATGAAGCTGAGCTGAAACATAAAACAACTGAGATGGCCCTGGCTTTTTTGACACTTCTGCAAAGTGCTGGCCACAGCATGTCTAGAGAGGGTGAGTACAGGAGGTATAAGTCTGGGAGAGAAGAAAAACCACCCTGTCTTTCCTTAGTTGGAAAAAAGTAAAATTTTAGAATAAAGTTTAATCCCTGATAAGGCCCCTGTAAAATTTTATTTTTCTACTCCCTCCTTTGAGGATGTTCAGAAGTATTTTTAATATATTTGGCATAAATTATATTAGTTTGTATAGTTATATATAGCGAATGTGTGTGTATAAAAAAGTTGCTACTTCTGAGAAGAGGTTTTCTCCCAGGCTATTGTAGCCATAATAAACCAGATCAGGCTGACATTGCATTCAGAAAGTACATACAGAAAGAAGTTAAATAAACAGGGATATCTCATAATAAAGTCTGTTTGGTTGATAAGAGAAACTATCTAAATGCTGAATTCATTTTTCTTCCAGTTATTGCAGAAAAGTACTGCATAAAGGAGACAGATAGTAATGTGACACTCATTTCAAAACTAAAATTGAAGATGTAAAGTTGTCATGAAACCTGGGTCAGATTTGAAGGAACAAACGCCTTGCTTACCTCCCACCTGGATTTATATCCAAACACACTTTTAGTACAGACCCACAGAACTTATGTCTCATTTGGGATTTTTAACTTTGACACTAATTTCTATAAGTTTGCATTAAAAACAGAGGGGAAGCTGACACCTTTATATTTGCTAGCTGGAAAGGGGAATTAATCTGGAAAATCACTAGCTTGCCTCTTGAAAAACAGATGTTTAAAGGAAACGTTTCATTTTCAGCATCATGCAAACATCTACCACTTTACAGATTCATTGAAGCTCAATACAATAAATAAGATAAATATTTTCCCAGTTTCAACACAACAAAGTCCACCAAAAGTATCTGACAACTATCTAGTATGCTTAGTTTCTTAAAATACAATATATTAGACGTACATAGAACTATAAAATCTGTGGATTTTTTGGCAAATATTTGCCAGATTTCCCATTCAATAGTTATGTCATGGTTGCAAGGCAGATTTTTTTAATACCTGAATATATATGGTATGCTACATGTTCTCAAATATTACCCTTCACAAGCATTATCATTCACGCTGAATGGAGAGGAAGAAATTGGTCACTCTGTATTTTACTCTAGGGTTAAAACAAATACACATAAGCAACAGCAAAATAGCCAAGAATACTAACACACAGAGATATGCCAGACAAATGCAAGGAAGAAGGAAGGGAAAAAAATGGAAGAAGAAAAAAAAGGAGCAATTTAGCAATCAGCTACCCAGAAGCAGAATTACATAAACACTGAATCCTGAGGGGATGTTCTGAGTTTGTTAAATTGACATAGTCACTACTAAGGAAAGTAACATTCATTCATAAATGAATTTTGAGTTTTTTACCCTCCTGCTGCCATAGTTATTTTCTTGACATAAATAATCCAGTAATTACTGTTTTTCTTCTATTAACAATTGTTGATAAGATTGTATTTCAGCAATTTTGGCTGTAATTGGGTATTCTGAGATTTTTTCTTTCCTCTGCATAACCAGATTTAATATTCAGTAATACATACAGAAGTAGTAGTCTTACACTTCAATTGCCTTTTTTTTTTTTTTAAGTACTCTTAGAAACCTTTGATACCTTGTATCAAATTTTGTATTTTTTCTAGGGGTCTGCTTTGTGGTTGGTGTTTTGGGTGTAGCATCAAATCCTTCGCCGTATTATGGGGTTGTTGGTTTGGTTCTGGCATCTGTGGCGGGGTGTGGTTGACTATTGAGCCTTGGAGTTTCGTTTGTAGCTCTGGTGCTGTTCATGGTGTATTTGGGAGGTATGTTGGTGGTGTTTGTTTATTCTGTGGCTTTGGCAGCGGAGCCTTTTCCTGAGGCTTGGGGCGGCTGATGTGTAGGTGGGTATGTGGCGGCGCTTGCAGCGGTAGTTTTAGCAGGGTTGATGTTAGGGGGGGTTTGTTGGGTCTTGGGGGTTTGGGGTTGTTACTGTTGATAGTGTTGGGATGTTTACTGTATGGCTGGATTTTAGTGGGGTTGCGATGCTTTATTCACGAGGGGTTGGGATGTTCTTGGTTGCAGGTTGGGGGCTGTTGTTAACTTTGTTTGTTGTGTTGGAGCTTGTGCGGGGGTTGTCTCGGGGGGCTATTCAGGCAGTTTAGGGGTCAGGATCAGAGAATAGTTTATTATAAAATACCAGCTTTGGGAGCTGGAGATAAAGGTTTAAGTCCTTTTTTTCTGAGGCGTAAGGATACTCTAAGAAGGGGTAAGTCTTCAGTCTTTGGTTTACAAGACCAATGTTTTTTATAAACTATTAGAGTATTTAGCAGTTAAGTATTTTATTTTCTAGGGCGCTTACAGCGGGAAAGAGGAACAGGAGGATGGTGAAGTAGGTGATTGATGCAAGTTGTCCGATGATGATGAATGGGTGTTCAACAGGTTGGCTTCCCACTCATGTGAGGATTAGGAGATTGGCTACTAGGGTTCAGAATAGGAGTTGGGAAAGTGGTCGGAACGTTATTGTTCGCTGCTTCGACTTGTGGAGGAAGGGAATTAAGAACAGGATTAGTACTGAGGCGGCTAATGCTAGGACGCCCCCTAGTTTGTTCGGGATTGATCGCAGGATGGCGTAGGCGAATAGGAAGTATCATTCTGGTTTGATGTGGGGTGGGGTTACTAGTGGGTTCGCTGGGGTAAAGTTTTCTGGGTCTCCTAGGAGGTTTGGTGAGAATAGGGCTAGTGCTATTAGGGGGGTGAGCATGAGGATAAACCCTAGGATGTCTTTGAAGGAGAAGTAGGGGTGGAATGGGATTTTGTCGCAGTCTGATACAATGCCTAGGGGGTTGTTTGAGCCTGATTCGTGCAGGAAGGTTAGGTGGACTAGGGTGATCCCTGCGATTAGAAAGGGCAGTAGGAAGTGGATGGCGAAGAATCAGGTTAGGGTCGGGTTGTCTACCGAGAATCCCCCTCAGGCCCATTCGACTAGAGTTTGCCCGATGTATGGGAGGGCTGAGAATAGGTTGGTGATTACGGTGGCCCCTCAGAATGATATCTGCCCTCATGGTAGGACGTAGCCTATGAAGGCAGTTGCTATAAGAGTGAGTAGGAGGATCACCCCTGTGTTTCAGGTTTCTTTGTATAGGTAGGAGCCACAGTAGAAGCCTCGTCCGATGTGCAAGTAGATGCAGATGAAGAAGAATGAGGCGCCGTTGGCATGTAGGTTGCGGATGAGTCAGCCGTATTGGACGTTCCGGCATGTGTTGGCGACTGAGGAGAAGGCGAGGGAGGTGTCTGCAGTATAGTGTATGGCTAGCAGGAGGCCTGTTAGAATTTGTGTGGCTAGGCAGATGGCGAGTAGGGACCCGAAGTTCCATCAGGCAGAGATGTTAGAGGGTGCGGGCAGGTCGATCAGGGAGTTGTTGATTATTTTTAGTAGGGGGTGGGATTTGCGGATGTTGGGGGCCATTAGAGAGTCTGTGTGGTTAAGATCATTACTAAAATAGATAGGGCGAAGGACCCTAAGTAGGTTTTGATAAGCCCTGTGTGTGCTAGGGTTGCGGCTTTGCTTGCGGCTACTTGCAGTTCAGCAAGGCCCTCTGGTCCTATTTTTTTGAGTCAGGAGAGGTCGATTAGGTGTAAGGCAATGTTTTGGCCCTTTTCTAGTAGAGCTTTGGAGCAGAATCGGTGGACTAAGGGGTTAAAGTATCCTAATAGGGAGGAAAAGTTTATGAGGTGGTTTGGTTTGGGGTGGGTGAAGGTGTGTGTTATGTTTGAGAGTTCAAGGGCTAGGATGACCCCTAGGATTGTTACTAGGATGGCAGCAGTTTTAGTGATGAGGGGTATAGTTATTGGGGGTGTTTTGGCTGGTGTGATGAAGGAGGTGATTAGTATTCCTGCCACGATGCTGCCGAGGGTGAGCCGAGTTAGGGGGGCAGTGATTAGTGGGTTGTTTTCCCTTAGACCTTAGATGTCTGAGGATACAGATATGAGAGCCAAGCTCAACTCACTATATGCTTGTCTTTTCTATGAGGGAGATAAAGACTAAGAATATGCATCATCTGTTCCTGGTCTTGGTCACATAAAAAGAAACTGCTTTAGTTCACTTCTATTCTGATGATCATATAAATGTACATGTGTATATGTTATACATACAAGATAGAGGAAACACTGACTTGGTGGTGGTGGTGGGTTTTTGTCTGTATAATTAGATGCAGATGGTGTAATCATTCACTGTAGTAAGATTAGATTCATCATCTTTTTTCCCTGCACAGACTGCCTATGCATATAGAGATGATTTTTGCCATAAATATAATAACTGAACACCTGAAAGCCCTTCAATCTTTCAGAACTGAAAAATAAAAAGAGATAAAATAGGAAATTCAATGTAAATATTTCTGTCTTCTAGTAACTGGGAAGGAATGGCTGGAAAACACTTGCTCACTGACCGAAGGTGAGATAGAAACAATTCCGGACCACTGGCTGTAATGGTTCCTCATCTGTAGGAAAAAAACACCAGTAGTGATCAAAGTTTACATTAGGAATGTAAGACCACCAACTAGTTATTCATGCTCAGTTTCAAGCTACCATTGAGGAACATAGCTCCTCTGCATCGAGTATTGTTCAGATACATTACATGTGCACTACTTACAGCTATCCCTTTCCATTTATACAAACTGTTCCAAATTACTTTCTGCCAGAGTTTACTTCTTAAACAAGTACTACAACCCATTTTGACAATTTGTCACTCCACCAGATACCTACTTCTAATGTTCTTCTGATATATATATATATTTTTTTTTTTTTAAAGAGTTCACAGAAGAGCTATACTGCCCTTCCAAAGCATTTATCTTTTTGTAGAAGTCATGTTAGATTAGCATATATCTTGCTATGAGAAGCTGAACATCGTCATTAACTCCTTTAAACCGTGAACGAACATTTATGCTGTTGTGTAAGCACAGACTACAAGAATAACCAGTCCTTTACATTCGACTGAGGTCCTCAATCCATTATTATCCTGGAAATATGAATCTGTTCTCTCATCACAGACAGACATTCCAACATGTATCAGTATTTTGTTATCTCCATACCAGTTAAATTTGTGTCTAACTTCAGTATTTGTCCTATCAGCTAAGTCGTGTACTAGTCTGTCTGCCAGGTTACACAAACCTTTTCCACTGAAAACAATTATATTAACCTTGGTGATGACTTCCTCTCCAATCCATCCTTCATTCTTCACTTTTGACCCTCTTGTCATGGCAAATATCACTTGTTTAACCATTCTCATCTAAATGATACAAAATTACTATTTCTTCCTGTTGGAAGATCACTATCACTCATATTTTGAAATAAATTATTAAGACAGCTAAAGAGAAATAGAGAAGACATATTTCAAATAAATATTAAAAGAGTTCTCCTGAAGAACTCTTTGCTTGGAAAAAAAATAATCTTGCTTAAAGACATTCAAAGTTATTAATGGACAACTGCTTAATTATTATGCATTAACCAGTGGCATAGCTCATTGTAGTGAGCAAGTTTTTGTTTCCTTTTAGGAATGATACACTACAGAGTATCCTGTGGGTGGATTTTATTTCCTGATTTAATTCGGAACAGGATTCTTTGCCTAACAGGCCTGTTTATCCCAATATTATTTCACAAGACCTGTCATAATTACAGAATTCAAGCAATTAGAGAAATTCCAACAAACCAATCAATTAACTCCAGTGTGTATCAGAATGTAACATGAGCATGGTTTGTATCATTACAATTTAGGTCACAGACACAAATTTTCATTACAGTGAGATAAATTCCAAGCTGCGAGCTTGATGAATGTTAGACAGTAGAAGTGTAACAGCAATTCAGCAAGGGACATTAAAAACATTAATGAACAAACATAATGGTCTGACAGTGAAACTTCTAAGAATGCTAAACAGTTCCCTGTAAAAATAAAACCAGGAAACCATAACAGCTTAAAATAAAGGCTTTCCCAAAAGACAGGAAACGTAACTGAAAGCAAAATTCTTCAATTAGAGTAGTTAATTTGGAGCATAACTGGGTCCTGCATAAAGCAACTAGCAAGAGCATATAGTTAATTGAAGACAAAGCTGTGAATTAGTCTCAAAATAAACATTTGGTACTACTAAATTCCACAGAATATGCCTTAAATTAGTAATAGCTAAAGATAAGAGAGGTGCTGTAGTTTTCTGGAGCTTCTTATAGTAGAAGCATTTTTAATAACTGAATTATTGCTTCAGTAACAATCATTACCCATTGTTTGGTTGCATTCCCAACAGTTCCTTCGATATCTGCATTCAAGTTTCTTTGATGGTGTGTCCAAGCATGCAAGAATTAAATGTAACAGTCTGTCTGTAGTCCGAGACCATACTATGACAGTAATAGACATGTGTTACTTGAAATGCTAAGCCAGATGGCAGGCAATGGATGCCTAGCTGATATTTTTTAGCACTGTATACAGTATATGATCATTTGAAGGATTCCCACATTAAGAAATAACAATAACAATTTCTGGAAGTGTTTAAAATATACAAAAGCTTGAAAGCTGAAGTGCTGAAAGGCTGCAGGTCAAGAATAAAACCTTGAAGATAACCTTCAAGAAAATTTGTTATCGTAACTCTTTCCAGATAATCACAGAGAAGTAAACTCTTTTAGAAACTTTAATAATCATTTAAAGCTTCTGTATTCCCGTAAATTAAGTTATTGGAAGATGAATTATTCATTTATTAATTCATTAAAAACAGTGATTTTTTTCCCCACATCTTGAGCCATTAAAATAGTATTTCATGTTCTTTTCTGTGCTTTTGCTGATGTTCACCTTATTTTATTTTGTATTTTTTTTAAGTTTCATCCTCTTTTTGGAACATGGCTTTTGTAAATCTCATACAATCTGACAAAAATTAAATTAGCAGAGGTCTAAGATTAATGACAGTTAAATAGCTGCACAGGCAATTAATTCTCTGTGATTAGCTTTGTTGTTAACTAGACATACTTTTTAAAAAAAAAAAAAAAAAAAAAGGTAAAGTTTAGATATCTGATGAAGGCTATTACAGGAGGACAAAAAGATTGAAAATGCTTCTTTATGTCAATTGGTACTCCGTGCCATTTTAAAGCTGGCATTACAATTTTTGCCAGCCTAACCAGATGGCCATAAGCATTGCTATTCAGGGCAAAACAAAATGTGCATCAGCTTGGAGTATCTGGAAAATGTTCTTATCTAAGGAATATAAAAACTTGTATTGGAGCCAGATTTTCTTCTCAGTTATAGAAGTGTAAAATTATACATAGGAAAAGCTGAATTTCCTTTTTATAGTCTTGACATCAGAGGACAAAAACTTTTGTACTTTTATAGAAAACCATCAGTAACAAATCCAGTTTTAGGTCCACTCAGATCTGAATTTGTATGGATTGCTTCTCAAGACTTAGACTGTCATATGAGACTGACTGCACTTTTGTCTTGTTCCTTGTTTTAATGAGTGGACCTATACCAACATTTTATTTTGGAGTCTGGTAGTACACCAAAGTTCAAAACTCCTCAGGAACCTACACAACATACACTGTATGTCATTTTTTCACCTTAGGTCTTAATCCAGTTAGGAAAATGGAAAGAAAGCAGATGGAGTGACTATAACTTAATTTTCATCTGGCAAGCAATCTGGATACAACTCATTTAAGTGTCACCTTGAATCTAGAAAATGTGACTGTAAACACAGGGGAGTTTTATTTGCTCTGACCGTTTCTAGTGTAAGACTAGGTCTAGTGCACTTTAACGTATATTAAGTAAGATTAGATTTGAATTTCTTTTTCCTTTCAAACATCTACAAGAAGAACTGTCCTAATACATCTTTTATTTGATAACATTAAACATCTGTCTCATTTGACTTCATACTTTACTACTACCTCAGTTATATAGCCTTTTGTCCAGCCTCAAAAATGAGCAAATATAATCCTCTAGCTATTTTTTTTTTTTTTTTTTTTTTTTTTTGTCTCTTGCTGGTTTGATGACCTTTGGTTACTCAGAGAGAACACTAGAATTACTGATGTATCTTAGACTTTATATTTTAATGACTCTTCAGGTACTAGCAACTCCTGGAGAACACATGCAAGTTTTGTTATCTATTGTGTTATCTACAAAGGATTTTTTTCTACAATACAGAATAAGGAGTCTGGGAATAGAAGGGGAAGAAAAAAAGGAAAGATATACTTAGGATAATCCACACACTTCACTGTATAGACAAACTCAAAAAAAAAATCAGAATTGTTTATTAGAGTCAAGTAAATATTAAATACAGAAACATTACATACATCATGATCTCAGGACCTGTTCATCTATCTACTCTGTGGGAATGCATCGTTTCTCATATGAAATTGTTCATCCAAACACCTTATTTAAGATTAATACCCAATATAATGCATTAGCCACACATTTAACATGCAAAGAAGAAAATAGTCAAACTACTACTAAAAAGTAAAGCACAATCGTATTTCCTTTTATCATGAAAATTGTACAACCACTCCTATAAAAAATTTAAAATCTTGTGGCATTGTTAAGATAACATAGTATTTTCTTTTAAACACAACCAAACAAAACAAACAAAAAAAATAGCAAGTTACACCTAGAAAAAACTGAAGTAGAGGTTAGATCAAATAACTTATATCCCTGCAAGCAATGTTAAAGAAGAAAAAGAAGTTGAAAGAAAAACCGTAACTTGCATGTCCAGCTATAACATGATAATACATGTACGTTTCCTGTCAACTACCTCCAGCCTGAACCCAGCTGATTGCTGTTACCCTTCTACCACACACAATTGTTCCTGGTGATTTTGCTGCCTAAAATTCTCAAGTAATTGTGCATTAACCTATTTCAGTCAAAACTTAGTTTACCAAATATCTGGTATTTTGCTTAAATAAGCATTGTCTATTTTATCAAAATAGATTAGGGATTCCCTTCAAACAGAGTAGAATGCTATTTAGAAAATGTCATACACTTCAATATTAGCTGTGATCAGTAGACAATGTACATATATATCTAGGACGCTGTACTGTGTATGTTAATACAGCTGTTTGTACTTTGTAGTTGCAACTTTCCTCATTTACATTTAGCTAATCAGCTTGTACTTGTGTCTTAGTGTTATTTATTTACAGTTTTACTTTTTCAAAATGTACAGAAGCAGTTTTTACAGGTTACATTATATCTGGAAATTTTTACTACCACCAAAGTACAGGACTAATTAAAAATGCTTGATACTTTATAATGTTGAATGACCTGTATTTGCTCTGGCTCCAGAACTGAGTCACAGATGGAAATTCTAAGTTTCTGAGTTTCAGAGCTTCAAAGTAAAACTAAACCATACTGGCACGGTTCATTCACTTTCAATTGGTCTTGGTACTTTGAAAGGTGCTAGCTTCTGTAGTATGGGAGAACATCTAAGAAAATAGGTAGATAAGGAAGCAAAATGAAAGTCTGTTGTGACTTAAATGTTAACTCATCTTTGAGTAAATATTTGCCTAGAACTCTGACAGATGAGAAACATTGACTCTTACAGTAATGAAATTGCAACTAATCATACAGTAAATCTTAAGCCTAAATTTTATCCACTATATGTAGAAAAATGAGTATAAAACACTTTTCTATCTTTTGAGTATTCTATAAATAATCACGCTGAAGCATGTTATCTTCTGCTGCCTCTGCTTTTGACAATAACTCTCAGGTAACATTTACAGTGAGTGAGACAGGGAATTAAAGTTAATTAGCATCTTAATCTTAACATTTTGCTTCACGAAAATTAATGGAACTTTTTCACCAAGCTAGAGAAAAAACATCCCCTTATGATAGCAGACTGACTATAACTACACTTTTAAATACAAATCAAGATTAAAAAAAAAAAAAAACACACACACAACCAGTTATTTATATAAACACACCAATACAAATATTACTATATTTTTTAGCAGGTAATGCATGTAGCCATATAATCAATATTCAATTTTTAGTCTATTTTACATATTGAACTTGAGCAGTTATGTGGAAAATTGTATAGTAGTCTCACTTCGGATTTCTTTGCTGGAAATTTACTGCTATTTTCTATCAAACATAATCACAGAATCACAGAATCACAGAATTTTCTAGGTTGGAAGAGACCTCAAGGTCATCGAGTCCAACCTCCAACCTAACGCTAACAGCCCTCCACTAAACCATATCCCTAAGCTCTACATCTAAACGTCTTTTGAAGACTTCCAAGGATGGTGACTCCACCACTTCCCTGGGCAGCCTGTTCCAATGCCTCACAACCCTTTCAGTGAAGAAGTTCTTCCTAACATCTAGCCTAAAACTCCCCTGGCTCAACTTAAACCCATTCCCCCTCGTCCTGTCACCAGGCACGTGGGAGAACAGGCCAACCCCCACCTCGCTACAGCCTCCCTTGAGGTACCTATAGAGAGCGATAAGGTCACCCCTGAGCCTCCTTTTCTCCAGGCTGAACAAGCCCAGCTCCCTCAGCCGCTCCTCGTAGGACTTGTTCTCCAGGCCCCTCACCAGCTTTGTCGCCCTTCTCTGCACCCGCTCAAGCACCTCGATGTCCTTCTTGTAGCGAGGGGCCCAAAACTGAACACAGTACTCGAGGTGCGGCCTCACCAGAGCTGAGTACAGGGGGACGATCACCTCCCTAGCCCTGCTGGTCACGCTGTTCCTAATACAAGCCAGGATGCCGTTGGCCTTCTTGGCCACCTGAGCACTCTGCTGGCTCATATTCAGCCGACTGTCCACCATCACTCCCAGGTCCTTCTCTGCCTGGCAGCTTTCCAACCATTCCTCTCCCAGCCTGTAGCTCTGCTTGGGGTTATTGCGCCCCAGGTGCAGGACCCGGCACTTGGCCTTGTTAAACTTCATGCAGTTGACCTCAGCCCATCGGTCCAGCCTATCCAGATCCTCCTGCAGAGCTTTCCTACCCTCAAGCAGATCGACACACGCACCTAACTTGGTGTCATCTGCGAACTTACTGAGGGTGCACTCGATGCCCTCGTCCAGATCATCGATGAAGATATTAAAGAGGACCGGCCCCAGCACCGAGCCCTGGGGGACGCCACTAGTGACTGGCCTCCAACTGGACTTGGCTCCATTCACCACGACTCTTTGGGCCCGGCTATCCAGCCAGTTTCTAACCCAACGAAGCGTGCGCCAGTCCAAGCCAAGAGCAGCCAGTTTCTTGAGGAGAATGCTGTGGGAGACGGTGTCAAAAGCCTTGCTGAAGTCAAGGTAGACCACATCCACAGCCTTTCCCTCATCCACCCAGCGCGTCACTCTGTCATAGAAGGAGATCAGGTTCGTCAGGCATGACCTGCCTTTCATAAAGCCATGCTGACTGGGCCTGATCGCCTGCTTCCCCTTCAAGTGCTGCATGATGACTCTCAGGAGGATCTGCTCCATGAGCTTTCCTGGCACTGAGGTCAAACTGACAGGCCTGTAGTTTCCTGGGTCAGCCCTCCGGCCCTTCTTGTAGATGGGCGTCACGTTTGCTAGCCGCCAGTCGATTGGGACCTCCCCCGATAGCCAGGACTGTTGATAAATGATGGACAGTGGCTTGGCCAGCTCCTCTGCCAGTTCCCTCAGTACCCTTGGGTGGATCCCATCTGGCCCCATCGACTTGTGCACATCTAAGTGCCGTAGTAGGTCACCAACCAGTTCTTCATGGATAATGCAATATATGTTTAAATTACAAAAGGAATGCTTTTGTTCCCTAGCTTACTAGCTCACTATTGATATACAATGAAAATAGAAAGCCAAGTAACTATATATGGTGCCTTCAAATGTAATCTCTGGAATGTCAAAACAATTATTGGCTAATGCACTTACGTTTGATTCACATTATTATATCACTATTTTGAAGTACAGAATATATCAGCACAAAATAATTGCTGTGGTTATCTTATTGTGACATTCTTAACAAAGCAGAAATACTGACATCTATGACTCAGCCAAAGATATTAACCTCATTAACTCTGCAATGAAGGAGGTATTGTACTCCTTTCACTTGAATTTCCAAAAAAAAAAAATTCCTTTCTTTTTTTTTTTCCTCCTAAATCTTAAAAAGAGTGTCTGGCTCCAGAACAATTATTTTTGCATCATTGCTATATTGAAAGATAGGAGAAGCATTCTTCTTTGTGCATTTTCAACTCAAAACTAGGTCACCTGATCACACTATTTAGCCAAATTGAAAATAATGATGATTGATAACATCAAAACCAAGTCTTCTGTTGCTCCATCCCTACTCTTTATTCACTGCCTAAAATTGGAGCAGATAATTTTTGACCCCATGAATAGCAATAGCAAACACTCCCTTACAGTAATGAGATTTTAACCCATAAATTAAATTTACCATTCCTTTCATATTTTATTTCATATAAACATTAAAGACTTTTTAATATTCTTTATGATTTCATTCATACCCTCAAGAAGTATGAACTATTTCACAAGATACACATTTGTATGTTTTCCTGTAGTCTTTATGGTACTTATGTGGAAAAAGGTTGTAAATACAATCACTTTATGAAGTGGAAAAAGGGGTGTGGAGTTAGTATGATTTGTAATTTTTTCCTTATATTCACAATCATCCAAAAGGAAAAACCCACACAAAATTATGGAAAAATACAATATGGAAAGACGGAACATGAATATTCAAAAAAATATCTGAGAACTACTTGAAGGCGTCACTAACATTTTAAATATATTTATCATTCATACACTACATGGTGATCATGTGACACCAACTATTCACAGCTACTGTTGCCTTTTAGATATACATGTGTACTGCAAATGCATGGGTATGCAGAGGAAAAAGGCCTTTAATAATGGACAGAAGGGTATCATGTTATATTCATTAAAAAGCGTTTAGAGTAAAAGTGAACATACTATGGAAATTATGGATTTCTAATACTACTGTAGATTTTCAATATTTTGTTATTGCAACATCAACAAATGTCTGTTTACTAAAACTCTGATCAGCATTAACAGTTTGCACTTATTTTGAAGGGTACAGAGCAACAATTATTTATCAAAGGTAATCTGAAACACAGCCATTATTGTAGGCTTAATTCTATGCTGGTGTAAGGTAAAGAACTAGGCCATTTAGCAACTTTTATTACCCATACTTGACATGTCACACATTAAAATACATATATTTGTAATTGCTTAGAAGAGCACAAAATAAGACAGTCCTTTATGTGGACATAACTCTCCCATCAAATGTAACATTTCATTTTTTCTGTTGTACCAGCTCAAGGACAACAAAACTTAATCCCACAAACCTTACTCAAATAGCTGTGTTAATGTTCACCTTTGTGTTTCTCAGGCGTATAAACACTGTACCTCAAAAACTCTCCCTGAAGGAGCAAAGAACCAACATAAAAATAAGAACAACAACAACAAAAAAAAGTATTTTCTTCCCCAAACCTACTTTTATTGAGTGTAATTCAAAAGATGTATTTTCAGATATAAAATGGAAACTAAGGCTGTTGGCACATTGCACAATGAAGTGTTATGAATCTGAGCAGAACAAACAGATACTCATGAACAGAATACTGATGTCAAAGCTGTACAATGCTCACTTCAGTTGTTTTCTAGCTGTTCTAGTCCCCCTAGAACTTTCACAAAAGTTCTATGTAATATATATTGCACATGATCCAATTGTCCCACAACAACATAAATCTAAGAAATTATTTCCAGTCGCTTACTAGAAATACTAACTGAATGTTGCCAAACTGAAAAAAACATTGCTAATTGAATGGTAATTATTTCTTAATTATATACTTTTCCACAGTTATCTAACATGACTTGGTTGAAAGCAGATCATTCTGAAGGAATATGTATTTTGACTTAAAGTAACTAAGAATTTTTTTTTTTTTTTTTTTAAATGAACAGGATAACATTTTAGACAACATAAAAGGGTATGAGACAGAGAGAGAGAAAAAAGTCTTACAGATCCCATTAAATGTCCTGGGGTCCAAGCAGTAAAAGATTCTGGTCATTGCGTTTCAAATGAAGAAAAGGGGAAAAAAAAACAAAACAAAACAAAACAAAAAAAAAAACACCAAAATACTTTTTGTTTTTTTTTCTTCTTACCAAAAGTTATGTTCATTACTTTCTGTACTTATTTTTGAGCCTAAAGTTTCATGTGACATGAAAATTCCTCAGTTTTTCTCCTTTGCAGTATAAAACACAATGCAGTCAAGAATTTTATTTACACTGTCAAGAAACATTTCTAATTTCTTCTGTGACTGATAACTGTTATCACACT
Source organism: Aythya marila (assembly GCF_965140915.1). NCBI lineage: Eukaryota > Metazoa > Chordata > Aves > Anseriformes > Anatidae > Aythya > Aythya marila. The sequence goes on along the minus strand of NC_139045.1, from coordinate 28,979,299 downwards.
TCTAGATACCAGTTCACTGAGAAACATGGATATACTCAAAACCTGCCTGGACACAATCCTGGGTGGCCTGGTCAAGCTGGCCCTGCCTGAATAGGGGAGTTAAACCAGATCATCTCAGAACGTCCCTTTTTACCTCAACCATTCTGTGATTCTGTGAAAAGTGCGGCAGAATAGTTCAAAGAAAAATTAAACTTCCCATATTCCATTATCTTCCCTCTCTATTAAAATGAAGCCACAGACTTCTCCCAGCTTAAGTCTATGCTGAAGAAAAATAGCACAGGCAAAACAAAAAGAATCTTTTTTCTTTTACAATGCTTACCAACTCTCAAAAGACAGAGGACAAAATTTTGTAGTGTCAAAAGTTTGCAGTTCACTTTTTTCCACCTAATTGATATTATGTCACAAGAATCCAACTTGCAGTGTGGAATAATTAAAAGTGGAAAACGATAATTAGTTGGCTCCTATTTAAAGCTCCCAGTGGGAAAGACACAGACAAGTCTGTACAATATAGTACCTTGCTAAGAAAGGTCAAACCTTTGGGCTGTATTCAGAGTGAAACACAATATGTCATCAACCTCAAAGGTGAACAGGCTTTGCTTCCATAGATTTAAGTGCTTGGATTGTGTTTCAGTGATCTAAAACAAAAGGAAGCCTCAATGGGAGTTAAACTTACCATTGATATAAATGAGGGTAATTGGGACTTTGAAACAGACATCATCATTCTGCCCTTCTCATGACTGAAATTAGGATGATCAGAGAACTGAAGTCTACAACAGAAATAAGTAATCTTTCTTGCTTGCTAGGGGAAGACATTTTGGTAAGTATAGAAACAATACAAAGAAATCATTCCTAATCTTACCACCTTTTCTAAATGTCACAATGCATATGATATCTAAAAGCAGTTTTGATTTATTAATTAGGAACTTAAGGTCATGCTGTCTCACAGGCTTGTGTAGAAAGAAGGAGTACCTGAGAAATACTGTTATGCACAGTAGCTATTTGCCATGGGAGAAGTCTGCCTTCTTTATTTTTTTTAATATAATCTAAAAGAAAAATGTATCATTTGAGTTTTTAAATAAGCCTCTGAAAATGATTGAAAGATGGATACTTAGCTCTGGAGAGATTCCTTTGAAACCTGCTCTTAGATCTTTTAAGTATGTTAATTTATACTATCTATATGTAGATTAGTCACATTCAAGACTGGTCACATTTCTAAGAGATTACAAAAAATATATAAAATCCCACCGCATAAAATCTGTCCAGTGGATATTATAAAAATTTGGATGACATTTTGTTCCAAACAGCTGTAAAAAAGTAACTTTAACATGTCTCCCTATTTTATATACGTGGAAAATCTGAATGAACTGTGAACTTCACAGTTAATCAATTTTTACGTGGAGTTGCTTAATAGAAAGGAGTTAGTACATATATATATATATAACTTCTCAAAAAATGTGTATTAACTTTTCTAATTATCCTACAACTTGCTTAAAAACATGCATTCTCAAAACAAGTCACGTTTTAGCATTTCTCACAGCAATGGTTATACTTAATACACAATGAAATTTGTAAGGCATTTGAAGTGTTTTTCCATTTCATATCAAGCTAGATTTATTATCAGTTTTGAAACAGCATTTAGGAGACTCAGTTCATTTCCATTTAGATCTTTAACCTTCAGTGTCCATTTTGGTCTTTCAAACCAAAGTCATCTCAATGACTGGAGGATCAAAACAGAAGTGAGAGCATATTAAGACTTCTTTTCTTCCAAGTGGTGAAAACAGGATAGGAATTCTTATTGCAGCTGAGTAGGAAGTGACTTTGACACTGCATTTTCACATATTGCAATGATATAATAGGAAAATGATAAAATATTTCTTCTTCGGTAAGCCAAAACCTAGACAAGTTGTACAATTTGAAGGTTATACCCAAATTCACGTCATCAGTGCTGAGTGGACCAGATTCATGAGTCATAATGCAAGCTGCATATAAAAATGGTTGTAAACAGGGAGAAAGTTCTTGGATGGAACTGCGTCCAGTACTAGAATGACTTCAGTTAGGAGTCCACATATGTGCTAAGAGTCTAATTACTATTGCCATATGAGGATGGAACACCAGTAAGCGTTAGTTGCCAGTCTTGAACCCCACCCAAAATCCCTTCCATCCCTTACTAGGTAACAGCTGAGATTTCACACCACATATTTGAGCAGAAGACAATTACATTAATTTTGTGAAGGAAAAATACAGACTTTAAGGGACAGAAAGGGAGAAAGGCTCTCAGACTAATGAGCCAAGTGCATTGCATACTTTTTTTTTTTTTCCCCTCCAGATATAATAAAGAAGGCAGCTGATATACAGTAAAGTATCACAAGTAAATACAGCATTTCTGGTCCAGAAGAGTCTGTATTTCACTAATTCCTTGATACTGTGCCGTACAAAGCTATACTAAACATCTGCAGTACCTCCAGTAAGCCATTGCACAGATGGAAGGAAGTACAGAGCATGTAGAGTTGCAGAGAGTGGAACACACTGCTTTCTCCAACGCTTTTATTCAAGGTGTTCTGTTCAGCCTATATAATCTCCAGGAAAGGTCTCTGTGTTTAGGAAAGCATAGCATTAGCTCATGCTTACTCCTACCAAAATCACTGGAGACCATGCAGCCAACAGATCTTGAAAAGCCCTACTGACAAGAGAACAGGCAAATATTTTCATATAAGTAAACCTGAAACGTAACTACAGCAGTAGGAACGTGACAAAATTGTTCAATTAGATGATCTTTAAGGTCCCTTCCAACCCAAACCATTCTATGATCCTTGTGGGTCCCTTCCAACTCAGGATGGTCTGTGATACTAATTCAGCATAAATCAACACCTGCTAATTGCCAGTTCTCAAGCAGGTTTGCCCATCTGTGCTGTACAGCTAGACTGCTACCCGAAGTCACCCTCAATATTTTAGGCTTGCATAATGATTTAAGACAACGAGGAGGGGGCAGAAGGGACATAGAAGGATATATACATTGCAATAGTTTTAGGCAACTTGGTAAGTCTGAGCCATAAAACACACACACAAAAATATAATATTCATAATATTATATTATGCTATCATTATTTTCTTTTGTTTTTCTTTTTGTGCTGTGAATCATGCTGAAGAACAATGGGCCCCTTTGGTTTCTTGTACATTTGTCAGAAGCACTCAAATTGTGTATAATGTATAAGTATGTTAGAATATAGCAATCAGAATTACAGGGTAGCACAGGCTGTGTACCCACTCTGTCATCTTCCTTGCACAGAAGGACGCTTAGCCCCTGATACCTCAGAGAATGGTTATTACAGGTGGGGAGGAAGATAAATTCTCTAAGCTGGTGGACCTCTTTCAAAAGTTTCTCCAAAGCTGAGACGGAGGCCTGTAGGGAAGAGGAGAGACTTTCTTTGTACTGCCAGAGTTGTTTAGCCAATTCATCCACTGCAGTGGAGGTGCTCCTTGCTGTAGATGCCTGCCCATATCCTCCCACTCTCCCTGCCACTCCTAACTATCCTGCCTCAGAACAGATCTCTGGACGACAGTCTTAAGTATTTGTTTCACCTTAGACAAAACACAAAGTGCATTCAGGAGACATAATAATAAGAACATGCTGGTCTGAACATCCCAAGGATAGTCAAAGTTTTGGAAAGCTACCATAACACTCGTAGAGGAAAAGAAAGGGAGAGTGAACAAGTAGGAAAAAACACCATCAACAACCCTACCTCAGAAACTACAAACAATTATAACTCTCATGTCTTTTCTTCAGGTAGCCAATCTACAAAAGGGTCAGGGGGAAATGTCCAGCAATAGTTTCTTTCTTTAAAGTTATTTCCGTGAAGCTACAACTTCCGGTAATCTAAAGGATTTTGACTTACATATTGTGAAAACAGCATTTCTTTTACCTACAGCCCATTCTCACAATTGACACTTCATAAAAGTAATGAGAACGCCACCAGTATCTACCCAAATCTATTTCTTCTTACTGCAAAGCAAGATTTGAATTCACAGTAAGACACCTTTTTCATACAGCCTGCTGTACAGTCTTCACAAATACTTAAAAACATTCTTGAAAGTCAGCCTTACCTGTATGCACTTGAGCTTCTGAGGTTGTTTTTTTGTTTGTTTGTTTTTTTAATTATTATTGGTTTTTTTTTGTTTTTTTTTTTTGTTTTTAGTGCTGTGAAGGAAGCCTAGAATCCATGTAAGCAACTTCACTGAAAACAGACAAGGTGAAGGAAGTACTCAAACTCCCCAACCACAAAACACCTGTAGAACCCAGGAAGACTTACTGCCAGCTTCTGAACTTGAGTCACTGCCAAACTACTTCACAGGGAAGAAGCACCACTAGGGTTTTCCTGTTCTGAGAAGGAACCACCAACGTAACTAGCTCACAGGGTCTCTGAACCTATTTCACAGAGATGGTAGAAAACATGAAGAAAAAGTAGCCTACTGGGGAACACTGAGTCCATTTCACCAGGACAGTAAAAAAGCACTCTTGATAACCTGAGCCTCAAACTCCCCTAGGGAGGCAATTCCTCTCATAAGTCCTCATGTTTCCTATATAGCAAAGGTCAAATGATCTTCACCTGGCAGATTTCACTTAACAAGGGTAGAGCCAAGAGAACTTGTGGAATAGGCTCATCTACCTGGTTTCAGTCTTTTAAGGTCAATTGCTCCTTATCACTAATGGAAATAACCCAACAAGGGGCTTAGTGGTTAGAGCTGACCTAAAGAATTAACTACAAAAGGCTCACAAGGGTCATATTTCTATTAATCATTCTGTGAGGAAAATTAGTACAGAGCCTGTTAAAATAAACAAATGAATAAATAAAAGGAAAGAAAAAAGAAAATTACCCTAAAGGCAAAATTGCTATCATAGATTTTCATCTGTCTAGTCATGACAGATAAAGAATATGGCAATCAGAACTACTTTTCTTGACATTAATGTTATTTAAATCTGCTTTTCTGAGATGTCTTCTTTATGTAGGACTTTTCAAAACCTAGCCCCGTGACCTCTGACTACAATATTCACTTCGGCTGCGTATAAACTATCATGTATAAATGCCAGGATCCGGATCCTCACTCACTATTCAGGTCAAAGGCTGGGCTGAAGGTTTGGGCTTTGACTTGATTACATGCCCACATTGCTGTTTCCTGGCAGGTCATGGGAAGAAGATTGGCTGGCTTGGGGGAGCTTATGTACACGTGGCTTTTAGGCTGCAGACAAAGTGTTCCTCTAGATCTAGAAGTTTGAAGAGGGTTGCAGTCTCCAAGCTCAGATACAACCACATACTAGTCTGGCACAACTGATTTCTGTGCTCCTTGCACTAGCTGCTCTTTCACCTCCTCTTCAGAGACAAGGACAAGTGTCTCTTTTGTGCTCCTTCGTTAGTAAACAAACCAGGATAGATTAAAGCCTCTTTCTTCAAGTCAGTAAGACACTGGGCTACAAAGATGGCGAAGGGCCTAGAGGGGAAGATGTATGAGGAGCGGCTGAGGTCACTGGGCCTGTTCAGCCTGGAAAAGAGGAGGCTGAGGGGAGACCTCATTGAGGTCTACAGCTTCCTCATAAGGGGGAGTAGAGGGACAGGCACCGTTCTATTCTCTTCAGTCCCCAGTGATAGGACCAGCAGAAATGGTGTCAAGCTAAGGCAGAGGAGTTTTAGGCTAAACATCAGAAAGAGGTTCTTCACTGGTGATGAAGCGGTGGTGGTCACACACTGGAACAGGCCCCCCAGAAAGTAGTCACTGCACTAAGCCTGTTGGAGTTTAAGCATTTGGACTTAGTCCACATGGCCTGAATTTTTGGCTAGACCTGTGTGGTGCCAGGAGTTGGACTCGATGATCCTTATGGGACCATTCCAACTCAGGCTATTCTATGATTCTATAATTTTGAAGTTGTTTTACTGTTGTCCTGAAACCAGAACTTCTCTGCAGTTCATCTCCCTCAGAGAATATGAAACAGCATGGATGATAAGGGGATGAAGTGCCAAGCCATTGGTAGCTATTATGAAAGTTAATATATAGAAATAACTCTATTTTTTGCACTAATTTATATTATTGTGTGAATACATCTCTAACTCAAAGAGTTAGTAATTGATTTCTTCCTATCTCCATATTTTCTTGTTGAAAAAGACTGAAAAAAAAAATCTAAGAAATGCCACACATCTCTCTAGCCTAGAGAAAACATCAGTTGAATAAAAACACCTTCAAATATCTCTCCATGCAATTAAATTAGATCTGAGCTTCAACTGGCTTCTTCAAGGATGGAATTGGGCAACAGGCACATTCTGGTTCAATACTTCCAATTCTATGAATCCTTTTTTTGAAATAAATCTATCTCATCCTTACCAGAACTCTAGAGACAATACAGTACTGACCTAAGAACCATCAGCCAAAACAAACATCTAAAAACTGTTTGAGAAACTTTGGTGCTTTGGATATTTAAGGCAGTGAAACAATGTTTTATCTTACACTTACATATAGTACACCTTCAGAAAGTAATGGTGCATTCACAGTCTGGCTAACATGACAATAACCAAGTTAAACAAATAATGCTGGCAGTTCCTATTTTGTCATACAAGCAGAATAAGGATTACAGAAGTTATTGAAGATGGAAATGTTATACATGTATAAGATTTACAGCTGCATATCAGGAAACACAGAGGCTATACTTTCAAAAGTATGGTTTTCTTCAACTTTTGCCTTAAAGCTGTATTTGACACAATAATTCTAAATAATAGAAACAACAGCAAAGAAGTACAGATGGTAGCATATAGGGAGCAGCATAATGAGGAGTCAGATTTAGAAAAAACCCTGTAAGGTAAAGGGGATCGATGATAACTCATATATGATAAGGAAAGGGAAGACAAATAACAGTTTCTCCATCAGTACGCTATATGTGAATAATACATTCATATATTAGACCTAATCCTATCTTCGATATATCATCCATCTGAGACAGTAAGTAAAACTGCCGAGAACAAGAGAATGAATGTGCACTGCAACTACTGCATGTAGAACCTACTGTATAACAAAAAATATAATGTAATGTAATGTAATATAATATAATGTAGAGAGAAATAAGTGAAAAAATGCAGCTTCAATTGAAAAGATGGAAATAAATAATAAAAAAATAATATGCCAATACTATGCCTGCCCTCCCTTTTTGCTTGCTGAACAAAAAGTCAGAAGCCTTCTGGGCAACTGCAAAAAGGATGCACTTGAGGATTCATGAAATATATCAAAACCTAAATAAATTACTCCACTTGAAGACTGTGAATGAGATGGAAGTATTAAGGCTCATAGAAACAAACTATGCCAGATGGAAAGAACAAAAGAGGCATCTTGAAGGAGGAGGGCTCATTAAAAGAAAGTGACTAAAGTACTATGAGATGTGACAGATCTTGTTGTGGGCAAATGGAAACAATATCAATGTGAGATACATGAAAGTAAGTTCATACAGAAACTGAAATTGTACATAAAAACTGTTCTGCCTCAAAGCAGAAGAATAAATGGGATGTAGAAAGAGGTTTCATGTAAGATGTCATTCAAATAACTGGAATAAAGGAAATAGAAGTTGGGGGGGGGGACATTGTAGTTCCAAGAAGTGAAAGACACAAGAGTATATAAATTTCTACTCATCTCTGTAGACAGACTCTTAGGCTTGAGTTCTAAAACAGTAGAGGATAATCAGATTCATCACTAGAAATTGGAGATAATGAGACATTTTCCACATTTCCTTCAGTTGAACCAAAACAAGGGGCATTCCGATTCCTGCAGATAGTAATGAAAATCTATTGCACTGGAGATAAAACAGAAATGAATGTACTTTCAGGTTTATAAAGTACCTCCAACACAGGTGGAAGACACATGTTATAATCCCTACCATAAGTACGTTTGACCTTTAAAACAAATAGTTATTTTCTACCAAAGGAACAAGAAATCCTACAGGAGAGAGTTAACAGCTGCAACTATTCCACCATTAAAAACATACCAGGTAAAGTAGCTCTTGACTGTTTTTCTACACTGGACTCCTAAGGTCTGGGGAAGAGAACACCATATAAATGTTAAGCATTAATTTAAGTTTGATGCTCAGAAGATTCAGACCACAAATCCACAAAGAAAAAAAAAATACATTAAGATGGAATACTCTTGAATATGGTTGTTTGGACTGTTTTGTTTTGTTTCAGTAAATAATGAGAATTTTTTAATAATTTGCTGTTTTATTAAAATAGTTGCAAAGTTTCACTGGTGGCTGAGCATCTTCTCAGTACAGATGATATGTGTAACAGTCATTCTCTGCACCTGATAAAACCTAGCCCATCAGGAAGGGTGGATATAACATCATTAGCAGTTGTTTCGTTCCTTTGAACAAAAAGGCAGAATATAAAAGCTTTTGAAAAGCTATTTGACTTCCCTGAAGAGCCAAACTGATAAATTAAGTTTACCAGCAACCTAGTCACTGTTATGTTTTGGAATTTAATAGTGAGAAAATACTCCTTTAATAAAATAAAATAAAATAAAATAAAATAAAATAAAATAAAATAAAATAAAATAAAATAAAATAAAATAAAATATAAAATAAAATAAAAATATTTTGTAATCTACTAATTTGTCCTTATTACTTCCCTTTAACTCTGTACTATGTACACCCATCTGTTGTCTTCAGCTAAGAGCTTTCAGAGAAAGGACCATTACTTTGTCCTAAGATCCAGAGCAGTCAGAACAATGCACAGTTGTTCTGCGTGCCTCCCATGATACTGTAATGCAAAGAGCTGTTATTGAAAACTAAAAAAAGAAAAAAAAAAAAGCCAATCCCTACATTGAGCATATTTTATTAGTAAAACACAGAATGAGCCACGGATTAAATAAATCATTAATTTCAATCATTTTCATATTTACTGTAATACTATTTCCAATATATAAACTGATTTTCTCCTTCCTTATTCAACCTAATTTCAAATATAATGCTTTTCAATGTATTTTCTCTGTAACACAAATTAATCCATGATTTGTTTCTTTTACTACACAGTACTTTTAATTTTCATTCCTAGCAGTTTTCTCAATGTGAAAAACATTTCTCTCATCAAGAAAGACTTGTATGCTTCAAAGTGTGACTGCCTCTGTCCTCAGCTATGGGGAATCTTGCTGACAATGGACTGGCTTTTGACCCACTTTGCAATGAGAGTCATTTAAAATGCTGCTTCTGCTCTACAGTGTTCCTAATTCCCTGAAGAAGGTCACTAAGTGCAAAAAGCTAGATTGAGCAGTTTGTATGTGGCTAAAAGATAAATGCATTTTGAATTGCATGCAACTAAAAGTCTTCTCTTGGAGATTTTCTTGAGCTGGAAGGCTGAATCCAATTATGTTTTTACACTGCCAAAAGATAAACATGCTTTGAACTCCATCTTAATTTAAGAAAAGAAATTTATTTTTCTTCTAGTCCTGTTTTTGTCAGTGAGTAGCACCTCATTTCCTTAAGAACTTCCAGTTCTGAGAATCAAAATGTAAAAAAGAATGCTCTATATATCGATAATACTGTTGGGAGCACAACTGAAGCACTATATAATTTATGTCAAGTGTTTTTGTATTTTTTTTACTCTTCATCTACTAAATGTTTCTTGTCTTATGAAAAACCCTTCCCCTTCCTCCTCTCCATTCTTGCTTTCCTGGCCTTTCCCCTCTCTCATTTATTTCATTATCATGGAGCATGAATCTTCTGCAAAAAGAAAAACACTTCCTAATGAAAGAAAAATCTCCCTCTTATTCTAACATATAACACAAGCAATTTCCATAGTGGCAGAGATCTATCATTGTTCTGTCCTTGTTACCAAGAGCCATATCCCGTCTGCAACAGCAAAAAAGCATATGATAAAGTCAACATCAAATACAGATATTAACAACCGAATGCTTAGCATTAAATTAGCTGCTTCATTTCACCAGAGCTTTCCTCCAGCCTTCCCTTTCCTTTCCTGCCCATTTGTTTGCCCACTTCATCAGTGGTGTTGTTCTGACCACAGTATGATTGGGAAAGATTTGTGAGGATGCATTTTCTTCTTGTTTTTAAAAGAAAATATTGACCTTCCTTCATTTTTTAATTCCAAAGGTCTTAAGCATCAAAGTTGGAAAGAGCAGAAGAAAGCTCCAAAGGTCTGTAGAGAAAAGCACCTGTTTGGGTTACTGTTCAGATAAACTATCTAGTACGAAAAACAAATATTAGAGAACATGATATACACACTTGGCAAGTTTTGTGAGTTCTTTTTAACTCTTACTTATTCTCAGACAATGCAAGGGAAACTATGCAAGAATCCTGCATGCCACAAATTGCTTCAGGTGGCTTAAATCCAAAACATCATCTTGAGCTCAATTTCAGTACTGTGCCAGGTACATCCTATCTTATCCTGGCATCATATTCATCTTTCTTTGGATCTTTAAAGTTGGTGACTCACATATCTTATGCTATCGAACATCTGCTTTGCAGCACCTTATCAAATCTGTTCAGAGGCAAAAGTAATTTAGAATGCATTTCATTTCATATTACAAGCTCAAAAGGTTACATGTAAGTTTAAGATCACAACATAATTTTTTTGTTGGCTTAACGACAAATACCTTTCACTTCTCTAAGGCTTTCTGTTAAACAAACCTCAGAACTAATGCCAACATAGACCAGATTCTAACAGAAACACTACTCTGTGTTGAATCACAAATTGTGTAATTTGCTCAAGGAATTATCAGTGCTCTGTGACTTTTTTTTTATACTTAAAGATGTATCTACATATATATATATATTTTTCCCCTGTGGCTAAAAAGTAAAGTGCTCTCTCTGCTCCTCTGTTACCTGCTAAGCACTTGACAGTGGAGATTGGTGATTCCACAGCTCATTACCTGTTATCACAACCTATCTCTGATCTATTACAGACGTAGTGTCTATAATTTTGCAAAGCACCCTACCTATCTACAACAGTTCCTCTTGTAAAGCAAATCAGTCATTCACATTCTTCTCATTTATTATCAGCAACTTTGGCTGACAGAAGCTGCAGCTGAGCATCTCTCCTAGAAGTCCCATATACTTCACTCTATAGTATTATCTAAAGACACCTTTTTTCAACCTACTTTATGTTTGTGAAATGCATTTATCAAAACCCCTGAGCATTTATAAATGTGTAGTAAAGTATCATTATAATATTGGTTGTAGTGGTTTTGTGTTACAATTGCAAAATTTGCTGGCGCAAATGTAGGATCTCCAAGCTTACAAAATCAAAATTAATACCTGATGCTCAATCTTTTAGCATTAAACCTAAACACATGCTTTTCTCAGACAATCCAACAACACACAGATAGATTGTTTATTTCTTACCTATTGACCTTCCCTACTGCAATGCACGTACAAAATCCATACAAACTTTAAAAGGAAAAGACATATAAAAGATTACTTCCATTAGGGAAGGTTAAAAACTCTACCAAACAACAACAAAACCAATGACTGAATCATTTTGGCACAGAGAAAACTTCCACTGTGTTTCCATCAAAGCTTTTTAACTTCTGTGTTTAATCTTTCACGACTAATTCTTCTCTACCTGGGCAATGTAGCATTTAAAGTTTCAAGGGGGAAGACAAACAAACAATCAATTCTAGTATTTTTTTTTCAAAACACATGATTTAATAAGGGAAGATTTATTTGTATGCTCTCCTTGAATTAGACAATCTTTGAGGACAGTGCATGCGTAATGAAGTTAGCTGAGTATAGCTTCTAAAAACATTAAAACATTCGACCTGCTTCTACAATCTCTTGAAAGGTCTTTCCCTTCTTTCCAAAGCAACAGTAGTTATCACCATGGGACTAGGAAAACTGTGGAATACAAGGTATAAGCAGAGGCATAGATAGACAGTGCTGGAGATTGAGGATCTATCTAAGTTGTGCATAGGGACCCAAGGGGATCAGTAACAAAACGCACTAAATTTATCAGTAGGTGTCTTACAGCTGTGTGCCATGGCAAGAGAAAATAAATACTACTAATCCTATTTTTTATTTTCAGAGGTAGGATTATATTTGTATTATTTTTGTCCTAAGAAAATAAGTATATAATTGTATAAGCACACACATACATATTTTAGTCCCAAGAATCATTCTGCTTACAGCAAAAAAAAATAACTGACATCAAGGACTAATAAATTAAAATTCCTGAAGAAAAAACAAGCAAACAAACAAACAAACAAAAAACAAAACACATAAAACAGAACTCTCCATTCTGAAATACTAAAACGATCTCAATCACAGCCTGTATTAAATTTATGATCACATTTCCTACAAGCACATTTCCTTCTTCAGGTTTCTTTTTCCACGCATATGGTCAGCAATCCTCTACAGGATATAATAAGTTCAAAGTTCTAAGAGGATATACTACCTCCTGCTTCCAGAAATGAGTTCATTTGCTTATAGGTGTAGTAGGGAAAGTGACAAAGACTAGCTATATCCTTTTCTGGGTTCACAGGATGACAGCAAGGGAAGAAATCAGGACAAATAATCGTTTCAGTTTTCCCCCTGAAATCCTTTTACAGGCATGGACTAGCTTTTAGGCATATGAGTGCATGGAACATTTATTCAGCTTAATCTATTTTTCCAATAGACTCAGTAGCTGGCAAAAAAAAAAAAAAAAAAAAAAAAAAAAAAATCTAGCAGAAAACGAATGTATAAAAACAGGATAAAAACTCTCCTGCAAATACAGAAGATAGGTCAGCAACACTGATATAAAACCCTAGATTTCAATTAGATACTAAGAAGAAATTTTTCCTATGAGGGTGCTGAGGCACTGGAACAGGCTGCCCACAGAATCTGTGCACACCCCACCCCTGAAAGTGTTTGAGGCCAAGCTGGATGGGGCTTTGGGCAACCTGGTGTAGCGAAGAGTGTCTCTGCTCATGGTAGATGGAGTAGAAACAGATTATCTTTAAAGTCTCTTCTAATCCAAACCATTCTATGATTCAACACAGAATGTCTCCATCCCCCTTGAATCTGGTAGTGGAAAAGCCCTAACTCTCATTTTCCTCACATGCATTGAAGATAAAGTTTCCCTTTTTAAAGAAAACAGATGAGGTAAACGGTGTGTTAAGAACTCTGAGCCCCAAATTGTTTGTTCACAACTGCTATGAGTTACACCTCACTGATCAGTATGCAGTTTTAATTTCAAAACCACTAACAAGGTGTGAAATATTTGCAACTGCGATTAAAGGCAGAAATGACACAGTACACCCATGAGCGAGGGAACTGATGTTTGACACCCCAAGGGACTACTGAAATTTTTTTCTTCTTCCTTCAAGGCATTTGTAAAATCACTCAAAAGTGTGATCTTTTCCCCTCCCCTAAATAGCAAGTTGCTGTTAATGCTGTCCTAGTTAAGACTAATGTCAAAACAATCCAAGTTTTGTCCTTAAAGTTCAGAATAGAAGCTGCATCAGACACTACATAAGCATGTCAACATAGTGTAAGAAAAATAAATATTTAAAAGAATATATTAAGAAAAGAATCAGAAAACTTTAAGTCATGCTGAGTTTAAGACACCTGCTTAATAACAGTTTCTGAAAGGGAAAATATGTTTTACTCTATTTTTTAAAATTATTATTATTAATAATAATAATATTTAACATACTGATGCTTTATGGCTTGTTTTCCCCAGGTAAAACTCCAAGTGTTTCCTCTAAAATCCAAAGATTCATGAAGACTGACCAAATATTGGGACAACTTCCACTCATAAAATTTAATGACCTGAACTCAGACGTTAATGGAAAATATTCATCTAGACATATTCTCCAGTCCTATTGAACTGCTTGGTTTTGTGATCTTGCTGTAAAAAAGAGTGCTTTGAAAACTAAGTTCAGTTGTCTTCACAGAATCACAGAATTTCTAGGTTGGAAGAGACCTCAAGATCATCGAGTCCAACCTCTGACCTAACACTAACAGTCCCCACTAAACCATATCCCTAAGCTCTACATCTAAACGTCTTTTGAAGACTTCCAGGGATGGTGACTCCACCACCTCCCTGGGCAGCCTGTTCCAATGCCTAACAACCCTTTCAGTAAAGAAGTTCTTCCTAACATCCAGCCTAAAACTCCCCTGGCGCAACTTAAGCCCATTCCCCCTCGTCCTGTCACCAGGCACATGGGAGAACAGGCCAACCCCCACCTTGCTACAGCCTCCCTTGAGGTACCTATAGAGAGCGATAAGGTCACCCCTGAGCCTCCTTTTCTCCAGGCTGAACAAGCCCAGCTCCCTCAGCCGCTCCTCGTAGGACTTGTTCTCCAGGCCCCTCACCAGCTTCGTTGCCCTTCTCTGCACCCGCTCAAGCACCTCCATGTCCTTCTTGTAGCGAGGGGCCCAAAACTGAACACAGTACTCGAGGTGCGGCCTCACCAGAGCTGAGTACAGGGGGAAAATTCCCCCTGTATTCTTCCGAATACATAAATTTACCCACAAGAACTGTTACATTTGTGAAATAAAGCAAAGATTCCTTTTCTTTCCTCTGCAACAACCTGTCAGTTTGTGAACCAAGCAGCACAAACTGCATAGCATACATAAGGTTTTCAAGAGAAATGGAGACTTCACAGGAGTGTGGGAAAGGTGTTTAGCTGTAGGTCAACCTCATGCATGCAGCTGGAAAAATTATGCAAAAATGAGATGAAAAGTGCAAAAGTGTAGGAAAGCTTTAATCCAAAACACTTGCACAAACCCTCAATAAAGTGAGAATATCAAAGACAGAGTGCTGCTACTGTAGTCAGTAGACTGGAAGAGCAACTTGATGATCGAAACAGTGACTGAGTCTAGTTTCCGTTTAAGACAGGCAATCATCATTTTTGAAGCTGATTGAAGTTTAATGCCTTGCATTTTCTTCCTGATACGCATTTCCTCACATAAAGCAATGGAAGGCTTCTCAAGGCTTTCCCAGTGCATATATGCATGTACTGTTCAGAATTAATTTGATGTAACATATTACTCTATGGTAAGTCATGACTATCAGTTACCTGAAAAGTCCAAACTTTTGGAAAAGACGAGTAGTTTTGAGTTGCTAAAAAGGTTTTTCACAACAAGGACTTTTCAAACTCAGGAGCCAAGTTACTTTAACATGCTGCATTGAATTATACTTGTTGAGGCTTGTGACCAATGGTTCAAACATAAACAAGCACCTATCTGTGTTCATCTTCATTAAGAACAAACCTCCTGAAGTATCTGAGGTAGTCCAGCACTGTATTAAGATGTTGTCCTAAGCAGGCAACATCTTCAGGACAGCTGTTATAGAGGCATCACTGCTTGCTACTCACAGCAGGACTCATGCTCTTCATGCCTCAGAAATGGGCCTAGTTGCAAACCCTGCTACAAATCAACTGATGGCTTTGCACTGCAGCAGGCATATAATCTTGCAAACAAGAATGGGATGCTAGTTTTCAAGCGCTGTTTATGGGTCTTTTTGCGCTATCTGGGGATCATACATCATCCACAACATGTCGCTCAGATTCTGTTAAAAACATAAATCAGTATTTGTCCATAAAACAAAAGGAAATCTATTTTATTAGTCCCCTGGAGAACATAAACAAATTATGCAACATCACACTTTCACCTGGTAGAAAGTAATAAATTATGTATGTAGGAAGGGGAAATAAAAGTGGAGGTATCAAAGAAGGATAGAATATATCATAAGAATGCTGTTCACTTTACAGTATACAAGGCTCTATCACTTTTTCTATTCTGAACCTGCTTGCTCTGGAGGTCATCTTCGTCTCAGAACAATTCTTTTCTCTTGACATACTACCATACAGCAGATGTGCTGTGTTTCTTTTAGTTTTGTCCATCTACATAACCAGCAAGGAAATCCTAAATGCCACTGTACAGGTACCTGTATTGTTGAGACTGAATGGGCAATTACCTCATATAAAATGCCAGCATAAAAGACTATTAAAACTAAAGCATAAGTGTACTGTATTACTGGATACTTAGAGTTTACGATTATCTTATGCACAGGTTAGGAATAGCAGGACCTTCCCCTCCACCCCCTTACCCCCCCCTCAAAAAAAAGAGAAAAAAAAAAGTAAAAAATAAAAAGGATATTGCAAAATTTTGGCCTAAGTCAGAACTGTACAATTATTATTATTTATTTTAAATTGCTTTTCAGTTTTGCCTAAACTGTTTGAATCAAGCCTGATTTTTCACAGGGAACAAAGAAACTTCATTTTTCACTTTCTTGAGAGGAAGATCATACATAATGCCTCCATCTATTGCTATTCTGGTATGATCTGCTTATGCACATTCAAAGCTGTTTCCTCATGTTCCAGCAATATTTGCTAGTAGTACCACTCACCCTAACAGAGAAATAAATGTCAGTTGGGAGTTCTGCAGCAGCTTACTGCTGCAGTTAACTTCAACAGGACTGCCGCAGCAAATGACAGGGCATAAATTAGATCTGATGACATTTCTGCCTCTAAAGTCTTGGCTCCTTCATAATGCTGCAGCTGCTTGGATCTTCATAGACCCATCTATCTCTTGCAGAACATTTCTAAACACTCTAAGCTAAATTCTATCTTACTATTAATCCAGGTATGAGAAAGCAACAAAAATATCACATTCACCTTTTCCTCTTGGATACTATTCTGTAACACGAAGGCAGAATGAAGGCTGCTAATCATGCTAAAGCATTGTTAAACAGGGTGCTTTGGCTAACACAGGCAACATATCATTTTGTCCTAACGATAAGCTACAATTTGCAAGAAAGAAGGATACAGGAAGTTTTCAGGGCTCTGCAATTAGGACAATAAGGTCTTAGAAGAACAAAAGGTATTTTTTTTTTTTTTTCCAAATTACCTTTGTATATACATTTTGTAATTTTATTCAGAGAAGAACATCCAATTACCCTTTTCTATAGATCACAGTGTTTCTTATCTGGAGTTTCAAAAAGCAAAACAGTGAATGGAAGAGACTGCTAGCCTTTACTTTGCTGACTTAGACCTTATTTCACCAGAAGGGTTAAGGTATTGCGAACTTTTGTTCATCCTTGCATCCGTATAAGATGGACACAGAAGATGAAGAAAGAAATGTTGAAAGAAGAGAACTCCTAATCTTGTACTGTAAAACATCAAGTGCTTATCAAACTGAACTAGGGTTTAGTCAGCTTACTACATTATTTAGATTCCCGTTTGCTTTATAACTAACTTGCAAAGAATAGAAGATAGTACAAAAATAATTTTTCAATAAATATTTCCAGAATGAACCATGTTTGCACTAGGATAAAAACTCATAGCTTGAAACACACAAAAACAAACAGTCCAAACAGAACTAATATCAGATCTGATATTGGGACAGGCTCCTGTGGGTTGTTTGCTCTCCTTTTGACATGTAATAATGGAGTAAGGATCCATTCAGCCTTACTACCCTTTTTGTACTACAGAGAAATAGCATGACTTCACTTCTATATAAAATCTGCGTTATGTTAGAAAAATTTATTCAAAATATCCTATAGCTTGTCAGCGTCCAAAATGTATTTACATTTAGAGCATTTGATCTTCATCTAGCTGACTTAATTTCTTGTACATGGAAAATTTTTGTTAGAGGTAATAAATAAATAAATAAATTTACTTTTAGTTTCTCTACATCTGGAGAAGCCACAGGCAAGAAAGATTACAGAAATGTCCAAAGATTAGTTACAAATTTGAAACAAACAAAACCTTATAACAATAACTACTATTTGTCATACAGTTATGCATGCTCCAATAAATTCAAATAAACTTTTTCATCTCTCACATAAGCTCAATTTAACTGTTTAAAATGTAAAAAGATAAGTGTTTACAGAACATAGAAAGTAAAGCCTTATTTCAAAAAGCATTGAAGAGAATTACCACTATCAGTTTACGTCTAAGTAATGTAGTTATGTAATCACTTTAAGAAAAATGGATTCATAAAAGAAAAAAAAATCTTTATGTGCAGTGTCTCAGTTGCTGGAATTAGTTCACTTATGCACAAGTACTTCATGGTTGCTTGAGGCAGTCAGCTGATGTCAAAGGAAGTTCTTCAATTACAATAAATTATGGATGTAAAATAAAGTACAGATGTAGTAAGTGATGGACATCAATTGTTATAAACAATGATGCAAACAAATTTAGTTGCAATTGTTATATAGAGACACTAGTTCCAAAAGCTAGCAAGTCTTATGTTAATTTTTAAATAACTCAGCTGATGAAAGCAGGTTATCGTGGACATTGAAGCTTTTCAGGCTGCATGCTTGAAATATCCAGTGTTCCAAAGGACTACTCGTTTACACTGGGACATATAAAAGCATGGTTTTCACTCACAAATACCCCAGAGGACTAGACTGTATTCATAGTCAATGGTATCATGGAGGTGTTTCTACATATCCTTACTAGCTAGAGCAGATCCCAGCCTCTGGAACAAACAGAATACAGAAGCCCGGTGTATTCACAACATACGCATTTCATACTGGTTATCAGAAAATATGACCTATGATGGTATGCAACCACTGTCATGCATATACACATACAGACATACAAAGTGGTCTGGAAACCCAGGGTGATGAGGAGAAAGAAAAAAAAAAAAAAAAAAACAAACAACACATTACCAGAAGACATTTGTGGCTGCATGAAACCTGGGAACTCCTGATTCACTCAACTGATGGCTATAAGCTGCCATAAGTAAATCCAAGCTACACAGCATGACAAGAACACACAGATACTTGTAAATAGAACCTGTCAAAACAGCTTCTATAAACAGCTTCATGAAAATAATTCAAAACTGTCAGACATTTCTATATTTTCAGTATGAGAGAAAATATCTTCATTAAATCCTTTCCCGAATTTGATGACATCTCTTCAAATTGATTTTCCTAAGAATTTGAGATGAAAAGTAAGCATCTGGATACTAAATTTCTTAGTTTTTAATGTTACCTCATTTATTTTATTTTTTTCTGACTCACAGTAATATTATGATTATAATATTATGGCCAAGAATGTTTATCTGTATTCTTAATTAAGAAAATGCAATTAAGACTGTATACTAGTCAACATCTATAGTTTTCAAGTGTTTTGAGGGATTGATAAAACTTTCAAAAATTATTTAAGCTGTATCTGGAGCAAGCTGTACAGGGTTTAGCATAGATTTGTGGATGCTCTCTGTGCCTGCTATGAACATTGGTTGGCTTTTCAAGTATATATTTTCAATAGCTTAAACACCAAAATTCAATCTGTTCTTAGAGTTAAGAATAGAGAGCTGCTGGTTTACCATGACAGCCAAAGTCATTTATGTGAGAACAATCTCTGACAGACTAAGCCGAGGTTCTGTACTGTTCACTCCTGTAACAGCAATATGCCACAAACCACCTCTGCAAATTCTTGGTCAAAGGGCATCAGCAATCTCCCTCACAATGGTATAATGCCTCTCATTCCAAATGTTCCTACATACCAATGTTATCACTATTCATTATAAAACAGAAAGAATGGGATTTGCTTTTTGCCCCCAAGTACTTCTGATTTTTTCTTATCAAAATATACAACTTTTATTTATCTCAAAAGCCGATTTTATCTTCTGGAACAAACATTAAACTTTGCTGGTTTCCACTATAGGACAAAAACAAAAGAAGTTATCGTTCTTTGGAATTCTGCTTGTTATGCTAGTTGTAACTAACTTTCCCATTAGCCCGTTTTTAAGAGAAAAACGTTCAAAACAGTAAGTTTAACAGAACAAAAGAAAATTTCTCTTCTGTTCAAGTCTTTCTCTCTACATAAGCTCAACCACCCAACAGAATTCTGCCCTCCAGGTTATTATATCTGTCACCTGATATCTTTTTTCAGCAGTCCTTCCTAATCATAACCTAAGGAACAACTACATCCTGGAGCTATTTGGAATCTTATAATCATAGCAAAACTTTTTGAGGAGATTCTGGCTGTAATCCAGTGCAGGCTTCTTCTGCAAATGGGGACTGCCTCACAGGTAAACCAGGTTTCTCAGAGCCTCACACTAAGTTTTGAAACCCTTCATAGCATCTCAGAGTAACTTGTCCAACAGGACAAGTTCACAGGAAAGATTTATCTTTTCCTTACATCCTTACATTCTATTGCAGACTGTGACTGTCACCTCCACTTCATTGTGAATGTCTGAGAAGAGTCTGGCTCCCTCTCCTCTGTAACCCTTCTCTATGTTGTAACAGACTACAATTAGATTTCTCCCTTTCCAACAGCTTTCCTTTTTCCAGGCTAAATGAACAGAGTTCCTTTGGTTTCTCTTTGCATGTCTACTGTTCTTCCTCTGGTTTAACATCTCTTTTGTATTGGTGACATTGGTGACATCTCTTTTGTATTGGAAACTGGACACAGGCTGTCTGTAGATGCTATGAGGAAAGGAAGACTGTAGATTTGGGAAAGGAATTGCAAAGAAGAACCAGCTCAGAATCTGCAATTACCAGAATGCCAACATAAAATAATTCCAGGAAACACCAACATCAGCTGATGTCTATACCTTCTGAGCCTTCCCGTCTGCATTTTGGCTGCTTACTGCAGTGTCCTACCTTTTTCACATAGACGTTTTCAGTTACCTGTTATCCCTTCTTCATATCTGTAGTCCTTAAACTTACCACACATGGAAATACTTAAAGTTAACCAAGACTACTTATTTTCTGGTTTGTTTGTTGTTTTTTTGTTGTTGTTGTTTGTTTTGTGTGTGTGTTTTTTTTTTTTTTTTTTTTTTTTTTTTTTTTTTTTTAAACTTCAAATTAAAAACCTTGGGAACTGAGATCCAACAAAAAGCTGAAAATCACTGATTGCCTCCTAAAATTATACCAGTAATAAAATGTTTCAAATCAAAAGCCATGTGACAGGCCACTCAGAGTGCTCTGCTGTCAGGGTCAAACAACAAATTCTGACAATCCTCTTTAACCCTCTTTTTCCCATCTCAATCACTCCATTTTTCCCACTAATTGAACACACATACTTCTTCCTGCTTCATTCTCAACAGGTCTTTTTCATCTTACCACAAAGAATTTAAAGCATAAATTCATTTTGTGCCATTCATGCCAAAGGCTGATTCTCAATCAATCTAATTTTATGCTATCTGCAATCCCTTGCAGCCCTCAACCAAAAATATTATGACATAATTTGCAACCTCCCCAAGATCTGCAAGGGAAATGGTTTATTTCCAGTAGTTTTCTGCTTACCTGGACTAGATTCTGTCTTTTATATATATATATATATATATATATATATATATACACACACATATATATATATACACATATATATTTCAATAAAGATCCAAAATGAATATGAAGACTAATGGACAATGAATTCTGCTTACTAGCCAGAATTCTTCTGCTTTTAATCTTCCTCTTGTTTCTTTCTGAAGAAGGCTAAAGCAGATTGATGGTTGGCTTTGCACATTGGTGTTTCTCTCCAATTTAACATCTGCCATTAGCTGTTTTTGTTTCTGATTTTTGTGTCACTATGTAAATAAGCACTAAGCATGGGAGCCAAAAATATAACTAGAAGATTCTTAAGTTATTTATAGAAAAAGGAATCTTTAAAGCTCCACATTTTATTAAGATTTAAAATAAATAAATAATAAAAAAAAAATACTCCCTCTAATATATCTAGGGTAATTAAGGCCAGTTTGAAATTCACTATCAATTTTCAACTAAGAGCATTCTGTGAGGTTTCTAAATCTATTTTGAAGTTTGAAATGATACACATTTTAAATCCTGTTTTGATACAAAGTTTGTTTTGTATTTAGGAGTGTCAGTGATTGTAACATCTTCCTGTGAAGGGATGAGTAGAATTGCCTGTAGGCAAACTATTGAAATCCTAGCTATAAAACTCTCTCCTAGAATGCACGACATCTTTTTTTTTAATGCAGTGTTGCTCTTTATACAAATATATATATGTGTGTATATACAGCTTTAATTCTCTTGACAACATTTTACTCTGAAAGCACACCATTGTAGAACAAACTCTAGGTGTAAATTTGCTGCATCATCATATTTTACTGCTATACAAACATACTTGGTTTTCTTGTTTGGAGTCAGACTTTTGCTGTCAAAAGAGGGAGGGGAAAAAGATAAGAAAACCATTTTACTAAAGAAGAAACAACAAAATTAAGTACTTGCTCAGTTTGAGAACTTTAACTCATCAATAAAAAGTCTAATAAAATAGTTTTTAACTTTGTCTTACTAGCATTGTGTCAAAAGGTCTTATTTAATAGACTGGCTTTTAGTCTGTCACTTAGAATGACAGAAGTTGAACATTTTAGTTCTTATCATTGTACACTCAAAAACATGCAAGAAAGATGTTTAAAATAGAGTTCATCACTTGCTGTTCATTCTGCAATAGATTAAGTAAAGCTGCTAATTGCATAGATACTCCTGGAGTTTATTCATTAACACCAGCCATCAGGCACTCTTCCTTGGATTTGGGGTTTATGATATAGAATCACAGAATCACAGAATTTCTAGGTTGGAAGAGACCTCAAGATCATCGAGTCCAACCTCTGACCTAACGCTAACAGTCCCCACTAAACCATATCCCTAAGCTCTACATCTAAACGTCTTTTAAAGACTTCCAGGGATGGTGACTCCACCACCTCCCTGGGCAGCCTGTTCCAATGCCTAACAACCCTTTCGGTAAAGAAGTTCTTCCTAACATCCAGCCTAAAACTCCCCTGGCGCAACTTTAGCCCATTCCCCCTCATCCTGTCACCAGGCACGTGGGAGAACAGGCCAACCCCCACCTCACTACAGCCTCCTTTAAGGTATCTGTAAAGAGCAATAAGGTCGCCCCTGAGCCTCCTTTTCTCCCAGCTCCCTCAGCCGCTCCTCGTAGGACTTGTTCTCCAGGCCCCTCATCAGCTTCGCCACCCTTCTCTGGACCCGCGCAAGCACCTCGATGTCCTTCTTGTAGCGAGGGGCCCAAAACTGAACACAGTACTCGAGGTGCGGCCAAATGAATTAGAATTAGAATATTAGAATGCTGCCAAAATGACAGTGTTACAAAAAGTTTTTAGAAAGATATGAAAGGAATGTCCTTCTATTTTCTTTCCACAAAGCATGCTCGAGGGTAGTTATCCATTTGATAAATTTGTGTTTTCAGTCACGCTTTTAGTAATGGCTGAACAAAATTCTAACATCTATGAAAAATAAAAAGAAACTGAAAGCTTTTGAAATGTATCAATTCCCCTCGTAGAGCACTGTTTTGAGGAAGTAGATCTTGTAATCATCAGAACTCTGAATAAGGCATTTCAGCTTTGGGCTGCAAGTTCATTTTTCAATTGAGATTTTCAGGCTATGCAGCTGCACCAGGATGTCTTACAACCTCAGAAGTCCAACAGAAGCTTTGTAAACATGTTTCTGGGATAAATGCACTCAGTAAAAAAAAATGGAAACCTGTACTAGATACCAAGCAGACTCCCAATACAGGGAGTGACCCCAACCCCCATCTCAGTAGGCCAGAAGCCACCTAAAGTCAGTGTCCTTAGGTGTATAGCTCCTTACATCAGGTGGCTAGCGATGGTCTACGGAGAATATGGAAGACATTGCATGTCTGAGTTCAAGCAACTGTATCAGAATAATATGAAATCTCTTATTATTTGGGATCAGTAATGAGGAAAAATCAGGAAATACTTCCTTAAATTAGGATCTTACATTCAAACAAACAACAACAAAAGATATATATATACATATATATATTAATAGAGGATATATATGTATATATTGTAATAACAAAAGGTACTAGTATGACCATATTTTAACTGGGGTAATACTTGAAATACCAGGATTCCCAAGAAGAGAGAGTACTTTGAAAATATTGCATATTTTATCCTGACATTATAATATATTTGTCTAAACTTACAATGAAATGAGCCATAGATCGGTTACTAATTAAAATCATCTGAGGAAAAAATAGCTTGGCTTTATTCTAACAAACAAAACATTCATTGTTATTTTCCACAGAAGTGAGAAGAGATGAGGGAGAGCAAAGGGAAAGGTAGATTAGACTTCCCATTTTAAAGCAGTTATCTATTTCCTTTCCTTCTCTAGGAAGATTCAGTTACTTCAACTGAATGAAAAACAACCTATACAAAAAGATCTGGAAAATATGCCATACAATGAAAGAATGAAGGGGGTCAGACTATTCAGATTACCAAACAGAAGGTTAAGGAGTGAATCAATCTCAGTTTGTGAGTATCTACAGCAGGAACAAAGCTTTGGTAATGAGTTCTCCAGTCTAACACATAAATATACAACAAAGATGTAAGAGCAAGAAAACAAAGCTACATAAATTCAGAGTAGCAACACAGTGGTTTTGTTTGTTTCTTTTTTAAACAAGAATTAATCACAGGAGCAATTTACCAAGTATTTCAGTGGATTCCCTATCACTGTCATTGCTAATAATATCTGATGTGATGGCTTTCTTTTTTTTTTTTTTCTCCCCAAAAAAGACATGTTGCTCAGAGATACAAATAAGTCCTATCTAGTGTGTTATAAAATAGCTATGATAATCCTTCTTTCTTAATCATCTGAGTAATTATACCAGACATCACTAAAATATGTACACATTAAGGGCTTCCATCAATACATTTACGAAATAGATTTATTGCTTTATATACAAGTGATGCTATATTTTTCCTTGAGAGGGCATAAACATTTTCAGAAATCATAAGGGTTATGTGCACATTCATTCTCCTTCTTAGTGTTCAGGGACTATTTGGCACAAAGAAACAGCTAGCTACAATGCCTTGAACAATAAATACCCCATGTTTCTGCCCACTTGCCACCCACAGCTATTCTGTAACCGGTTACCATTCTATAAAGTGGATACTTTAAACAGCAGAGACTGATTTTCCCTTCACATATACCAGCTGAAAGCTATGCACTGCAGGCAGGAAAGACAAGGTGAAACTTAGTTCTCTAATTATTCTGGTCAAGCTAGTAATAACTCAATGTAACAGGTATGTAAAAAAAACAGCAAATACAAGCCACATCTACTCACTGCATAATAGAGTTTATGCATTGACAACTTATTTTTCTTCTCTGCATAACTTTTTCTCCTTCATTTACACCCTTAAATTTCCCCTTGGGTTTCAAAATGCATTGTTATCCAAGGCAAATCAATGCTGACAAAACAGTATGATACCAAACAAGTGCCCTTCAGCAGCAGTTCATCATTGTTTCTTACCTGGCACCATTCCAATATGATGGTAAAAATAACTGAATCCCACTGCCTGAGGACTTTGTGTGCTTACATTTGGCCTTTCATCACAGAACTAGCAACTATTTCACAGAAGACCATTTTTGGGAAGGAGAAATGACAAAATGATATTAAAAAATTG
Source organism: Aythya marila (assembly GCF_965140915.1). Classification (NCBI taxonomy): domain Eukaryota; kingdom Metazoa; phylum Chordata; class Aves; order Anseriformes; family Anatidae; genus Aythya; species Aythya marila. The sequence continues at coordinate 28,953,915 of NC_139045.1, read as the reverse complement.
AACAACGTTAATGATTTTACTATCATTCTTCCCCAAAAGACTTTTTCAGCTAGAAGTTGCAAATTGTAAAAACTGAGTCTTTTAATGTTTTTAAAACTCCTATTGATTCAGCACATCTCAAAGATTAGACCTGAAGATATTTTGCTTTTTGCTGCTATTTTGCTCCTTCTCTTTTTGATTGTCATAAACCATCAAAACATAAAATGGTTACATTTTCATATGTGCCTGAAAGGAAAGTTTCCCATACCAGCTTAAATATTTGTCTCATGCTAAATTGCCATGAATCAGTTCAGGTCATTCTAATCACAACATTTTTCCAGAGGTTGGGGGGTGGGAATCTTATCAAGTACCAGGTCCAAAACCTGTCCTTTATATAATATTAATTTTGGTCAAGCCAAAAATTAAACTAGGTTTTGGGCAGTTTTTGTTTTTTTGAGTGCTGTTTTAAATTAATAGATCGCATCCCCAGCAATATTTTCTGGCTAGGAAAATAAACTGCACAGGAGGGTAGGAAGCAATATCTATGAGAAGTAGAAAAGATTACTTTCTCACCTCAAGGCTAGATGTGTATATATATTTCTACATGGCAACATCCCCCAAATATTTTTTACTTCAAGCTTGTGATATGAGAGAACGGGACCATGTTATATCTAGCCCATAAGAAAAGTTACACTGAATGATGAAATTCAGTGCAGATTTTTTACCTGGAGCACTCCCCACACAGATGATGAAAATGCAGAAAATGTAAATCAATGTTGGTCTTAGCCCAAGAATATTGGTCAGAGAATAGTAACTGTCTGGGGCTGGATTAGAAGTGAACTGAAATCAAATGAGAGATTTCTTGCAGACTGCACTTTTGCAGAGCTTTACCTTTAGTCCAAGAAATGTACCGTGTTCTTGAGAAGTAAAACGTTTCTCTTTCAGTCCCACAGGGGATTTTTTATATATATGAATTACTCTTAATTGCATATTTATTCTTGTATGGGACTGTAAGAAGGTATTCGTGACAGCCTGTAGTTGTACTTATATAGAAAATGTCACAATATAAAATGATTTTTACTTCACAAGTGAAGAATGAGTCAATAATTCATACACGGCATAACCACAGGCCAAATTCACAAGTGTTTCTACAAATACCAACTCAAATCTATCCACTCTGTACTGTAGTCAAGATTTTCATTTTATAGTTCATACTTTATTCTTTCTTTTGTCCTTAAGATTCCAATGTCACTTTCTAAGACTCCATTTGCTCTGACTCATTCTTCCTAGTTCATTAAAAATTTCAGTAATTGAGAGAAGTCCATTTTCAAGATAAGCACTGGGGTCATTTTGAAATTCTACTCTAAGAAACACAAGAATAAGAGAGGGATGCAAGAAGCCAGAGCTGTATGACATAATTGATATTCCTGGTCCTACAAACAAAAGTATCATTATGAGCAATTATTATCAAACAACAGTTTTGACTGTCCTTGGTTGGGGTGTAGAACTGAAGAGTGCTAAACTTTATTTCCTGAAATAAATTTTACAATGATGCCTAAAGAACATGACAGGTACTTTTCTTTGCTTAGTCATAAATCTAAACAAGTGATTCATAGCAGTGACAGTATTTTCCTCCAAGATGCAACTTTTACATCTTGGTACTCAAAAAGGACAAAAAAGTGAATCAGTTTTTCATAGCAACTGAATCAATTTAGTTTAGCTACATAATGAAAATATGAAAAAAAATGTACACTGAATTGTCAATGAGGTATACTTGCACTAAACTATTTTCACCTTCAGTTACAATGGTGGTTTCCATGTTATACTGCCAAGTTTTTTTATTTTTTTACAATGATCATTTGCTTTAGGAAGAAAGATGACTGTAGAAACACTATGTAATGACATCTTCAGGCAAACTGGGAATATGTATAAAAAACATTAAAAACATGCAGACAGAATATTATTAGAAAAAAAAAAAATGTTGAAAATCCATGCAAAATCCACAGGAATTTTAAACTGCTTGTAATTTCTATTCCTATATAAATTTTCACTAATGTGCTTAACGGTATATGTACTGAAAAGAGATGGAATTTAGAATGTCACTGAAGCTACATACCACAGAAACAGATTAGATGAAGTCATGTCAAACTTTATCATGTACAATGATATGAACAACTAGCCATACGCAGCAAGAATTATGGATATGCCTTATCATAAGGATAAAAATGGTACCAAGGAAGACTGAATAAGGGATTGAGGATAAACTAAACCAAAAGGAAAAAAGCATTCACATTAAAACTGCCTGAAAGTACAATCCTGAAATAGCTTTGCTCAATGTCCATCTTGTGTTTCAAATTCAACAAAAACATAAAAGCTCCAATTCCATGCTTCTCCACAACCAGAAGTAAGATGTGGGATTGCTATCAGCTTTTTAGTACTTCCTTTTTATTTTTTTTTCTTTTTTCCCCCTCATTTTATAGAATGCAGAGTGCAGCTATACATCTTTCAGATAACTAAGAGTGACTGTGAGCACTGGTGATTATGGTATGCTGAAGTCTTTAAATAAACACTTTTTCAATAATAAAAAATATCCAAAAGAATAAAAAACAGCATATTAAAGGAACAAAAAGATAAAATAATTCATGTTCAAAGGATAAAAAGAGATGGCAATTTAAAGGTAAAACCAAAACAAAGCAAGCCAGGTAATACTAAAATGAAACTTGTAGAACATATAAAAGCTAAAAATAAAGATGTTGTCAAACAAAGAAGTGGGATGACTGAAGAGTCAGTGGGGCCAGTAAATTATCGGTATAAAAAAGAAACACTAAAAAAGGTGAGACCACTACAGAAGAGATAAGTGAATCCTTTCATTAGCGTTCACTATGGAGGTCAGGGAAGGTTACCTTCTTCACAAGAGATGAGATGGAGAAGCTATTAAAGAAGTGTCAATAGAAGAGGTTTTAGCACAAATTAATAAATCAAGCAGTAACAATTGTCATGACTAAGCAATTTGTGCAAGAGCAAAAGAATTGCAGTATGAAGTTGCAAACTTCAACACAAAGAGTTACAAACTATGGTATATGAACTATTACTTAAATCAGTCATTGTGGCAAGAATAAAAGACTGAACTGAAGAGATCATGACTCCTTCCCCAAGAGTTGTATGACTGAGGGGACTACAGACTAGTAAAGTGGCCACCCTACCAGGAAAACAGGTAGGAAAACAGAGAACAGGAGTAATTGATTCACAGTTAGAGGTGAAATATTTGGTAAAATTCTGGATTGCTTTTATATGAAGAAGTCCCACAGAATCTATCAGCTTACTTTGAAAAAGTTAATGAGCATTGATTAATTGATATAACTCGCTTGGATTTCAAGAAAGTCAAGAAAGCTTTCAGCAAGGTTACTTCACAAAGATTCTTGAAGGAGCCATGCTTCCCCAATCTAAGGCAAAAGTCTCTCCCACAGACTAATAACTAAAAGATATTAAATCCAAGAGAATAAATGTTCAGTTGGTTGATGGAGGGGTCTGTGCCAGAGATGCTGTTCCAGTACTGTATTTCTGTAGTTGAGGCTTCGGTAGAACTTTTGTGCAGAAGTGTGTTCTTTCCTCCTCTCTTGCATATGGGGCAAGAGATATAGATGAGGGTTTTAAGACAACTTCTTTAAGACAACTTGTTCAAAAAAAACCAAACCAAACCAAAACAAAACAAAACAAAAAAACTGAACTAGTATGGATCCTATTTAGAGGACTATTTGCCCATTTCAAGCTACAGAATGAAGTCCATAAATGTCCTACCTCCTTGGCTACAACTCCAAGAGTCAGAGCTTTAAAACATTGATAGTTACCTGCCACTTTTTCTGGTATATAAGGTATTAGAGAAAATGTTGAAACAGGAAAGTATGCAATTTTAGAATGCATTACTATTTCACATGAATTCTTTTTGTGGACAGTTTTAGCCTGCTATAAATTGAGTCAGTACATTAGCATCATTGTGTATGTCCTCTAGGCAAACAAACAAACAAAAAACACCACCACCACATACACACATAGAAAAAAAGAAAAAACAAACAAACAAAAAAAACAACACTTGTAATTTCTTGGCCACTGAAAACAATTACTCATATACACAAAAGTATTTCTGCTCTGTAACAAACAAAAAGCCAATTTGGAATTTAGAAATAAAATTGATTTGGATAATATTGTTCAAAGTAGTAGAACATAAATTTTTTTTTGTTAATGAAATATAATTTCCAAAAAACCTTTAAAATGTCTCTTTGACATGACAGCAAAGATCTTAACTGTGCTTAAATTATATAGTATGTTCGCTATGACAGACTGCAAATACGTATCCAAATCTTTCACACTCAAGTGATCCCCAAAAGCTTGTATGTGTGAAGTGTGAGTGAATAACAATGGGATATTATTTCTAATGATATAATATTATTTCTGTTGTTTTAATTATATGTTTTTCTGCTATAATTTTGAAGTTTCATTCTTGACTCATGTCATTCTTTATTCCATCCCTCCACCCCCCCTTTTTCCCTATCAAATGGGTTATTTCTAGGTCATCTGTATCAATGTAATTTCATATTCCCACTCTGCACTCTCTTTTCTGTTGATTTTTTTTATTATTATTATTATTTACTCAAACAAAAGCAACACAGCTTTGATACACATTGATCAAATAATTGATAAAAAGCTGCCATGGCTATTGATCAGTTAATTTACAGAATTTCCTAGGGTCCTTTTACAATGAAATTCTAACAATGTTCCATTTTAATTTAATGATAAATGCATCTCCTGGGATAATATACTGCATTGTTTTCAACCTTGTGTTTATTCTATTCAAAATGCAATTAGTATCAAGGTAACAAGCAGCAATGTCAAATCTCAAAGGCAAACACCCTGTAACATACAGATAAACGTACAGAAAATTACAGTCAATTTTTATGGAAGCTGGGCAAAACCACCTCTTGCGTTCTCCTGAAGAACAATTTTGAAAGACTAAGAAAAAATTATTCTTAGAAAGGGAGAGGAAACATTATGAAACTACTGGATTTAGATATGAGCCTTCCAATTGCCTTTGAAATATTCCTTTTTTAAGTAAAGAGAGAGAGTAAATTAGAAGACGTTTGGACTTAGCTATTTTTAGCAAAGCTACAAATGTATAACTTAAATAGTAATATGACACCTTGACAGATAAAAATATCTATAGCATCTTCTTTTAATTCCTATAAGCCCTGCTACACTGAACTTAGCTAGAGGAATCAGCATGTAAAATACTGCTGTGAAAAAGATGATTATGATTCATAAAAATGAAATACAACACAATAAGCTCAATAAAGCTCTTTTCAGAGTAACTTCAATCAATCTTATCAACAGAATTTGCCACCACTGAATAACTTTCGTAAGTGTGATAATTTCTCTGTTATTCCCACACAGCAGAAAATGTAAATGCAAGCTAAGAATGGTGATCTGACATAGTCAGAGTAAAGACAAAATGGATTTCATGCACAAGGAAGCATTTTCTGTAGAATCCCTCAGACCATAGGAAGGGGAAAAAAAAAAAAAAAAAAAAAAAAAAGGAAATCAGAATTATTAAAACAGATGTTTTGTGTATACAGAGACATCCTCAAAGCAAAAGTCAACAAATTAATCAGCTGTTTATTTTTTATCATGTCTTCACTCTATTCCTTAAGTGCCTTATTTCATATACACAACTCAAAGGGCAAATTAGGAATAGATAACCCTTTACACATGACTGATAATGTGTACCCGGAAACCATGCATTCAGAAATAATTGTATAATGGTAAGATTTTGCTCTGAGGAAATGAGAAGAAAACTGCAGTAATTGGCACTCAAGTCTAATTAAGTACAAAGTAAGTAGAAACTTCAATGAAGGATTTTGTATCTTTCTTGACCAGGTTATTTTTTTGTTCAAATTATCATATTTTCTGTATTCACCATTTTATTTACTAGAACTGTTTATTTGGCTCTGGGTTGTCAATGACAATAGTTAAAGAAAGAGTTTAAAAATTATCTCACTTATAATAGACTATAAATTGGACTTGATAAGTCTACTGTATTGTTATACTTATGAGACACTGTGTACCCTAGTTAATATAAACCATACCACATAGTTGTGTACTTTGGGGGTAAGACTTTCTATTCTAGCTCAAAAGTCTGCAAATAATAATAAAGTTTGAGGTAACTTTAAGAAAAATGCCTCTTATATTGAACATTCCACTTGGTTGAAGCTCAGCTACATAACTTAGTTAGGACAGAATTTCATCTCACCTGCAAAACCCTGTCTTGTAGTTGTGCAAAGGATTAACACCTCTCTCGAGAGCAAAAGGAACAGGCCCCCATTAGCCTCATTTCAGTCCTCCCTTAATTTGTTTAGAGTATTTAAATTGCATTTAAAGTTTTAGACAAGCAAACCCTATGAAAACTTAGAGGTAAAAGTCTTCCAAAATACATTTACTACAGCTTTGTTTGAGGAGGACAGAAATTTGCGATTTGAGTGGCTTCCACAGTGTTCAGCAATATCAAATATAGCATGTAACTTTCTAGTTCTTCATATCTCATGATTTATATATAAAAGGGCATATTTTATTTTGGTAACATGATATATATATATATATTTTTTTTTTTTTTTTTTTTTTTCCTCCTGTGAAAAGGAGGAAGGTGAAAAATGGATTACAGAACAGAATAAGTTTAGTAACTAGCAAAAGGATGCCTTGCCACCCTAGGTTAATTTCATCCTTATCTTTGTTATCTACTGCTTGCAGTTTTGCTTTAGCAAATGCATGTTTTATGTCTGCTTGGTATTTTTGTTGTGTAGATTCAAAGATTATCATATTTAGATGACCAAAGAAAGTGGAAAACAATACACTCAACTCTCCCAGATTGATAATTGAACACAACACAAACAACCAAAGAACACCGTATCTTCATGGTTACAAATATTCTATGGGTCAGGAAGTATCTAACAATTTAAAATATTACTAGGCAGCCTATTTTCTATGGTAAAAACCCTACCAAACATACAATATAGTTTGCAAAAAAAGATTATCTTGACCTCTGCAATATCAATTTTGTATATTTGAGCAATATACATATACCTGACATTAGTATGGTACCACACAGAACAGCTTTGAAAGCTAAACTAAACACAGTATTTCTTATAACGTCATGAATTCAGAAGAATTAAAGTGAGGATTGCCCAAAAAGTGATTTTTATTTATTTATTTATTTATTTACAGATACTTGCTGTAGCCCAATATGGGGCAGCAAATAAGGAACAGATAATTAACCTCTTAACCTTTTATAATCAATAAAACAGGAATGCGTCAAGATGATATAAAATCTTCAATTTAAATAAAACGTGACTTGATCCAAACACACTGTAGTACCAAGGAATTGTAGAATTCCAACAGAAATACTGAAATACGTGTAATATACCATATGTGAATGCCTTCAGCCCTAGCTATAGACCGTCATAGCTTCTATTCTTTTTGTTGTTGCTGTTACAGTTTCTTTTTTTTTTTTTTTTTTTTTCTGAACTCAATATATTTATTCTTAATGTCAAAGGATTTCAGTGAATTTAAGAAAGCAGAAAAAAAAAAACCCTCTGCCACTGTCATGCTAGTACAACAAAATTACAAAAAGATTTCAGACTTCTGAGAGATGTCTTCCAATAAATCCCAGACATAAGTGAGACCATGCAAACCTCAAAGTTACATCACAATGAAAATACCTATTTTTAGAAAATACCAATATTATCTGCACTAGTAAGCACTAAAGGGAAGAAGTTTAATCTTATCTTGAAAATGAGAGAAAACTGACAGAATGGGACTGCAAGAAAACAACAGACAAGTTTAAAAATGGAAGACCATAGCCAGTCTGAAAGATGTTTCTGTAAACATATTGTAGCTACTGCTGTCGCAAAGAAAAGGACATAGTCGTAGTGTGGCAAGACTGCAAGTAAAGCTTTATAGAACTATTAAAGTGAGTATTTTGTACCATGAGGATTAGTATCTTGTAAATTGAGTCAGTGTATCATTACTGACAGCTATAACTTTTCTAAAAGGAAGGACCAAATATTTGTCTGCTGGGCTGTATCATTATTTCATATGATTCCACAAAAACTGATTCAACGTCAATTTTTGTTAAGATCTGAGATTGTCTTGATTCAGATTGGTGCTTTAATGGGAAAGATAGTTGTAAATTAGTGCTCCACAAACTGTATTTTAGGAGTTCCTACATAGTATATATCATCATGTTAATGTAAATCGTAATACCTAATAAATGTTTTTAATGAGAGTATGGTCAGAAACTGTGCATAACCTCTAGCAACTTGGAAGAGGTTATGAAGAAGTTCAGACTGCCTACCTTCTAACTGATCAACAGTAAACAAAATAACACGAAGTAAATTCCAAGTTATTCATGTCAGAAATTTATAAAGAGTGCAATCCCCACGTGTTCCTTTCCAGAACATATTAAAAAGTTTGGATAACAGTTATGATCATATGCACATTTAAATATTTAAATTTAGTTTTTTAATTACAAGACACCGTTAAGACCAATCAATTTGCATTCAGCATGCCCTGCATTTGCATTCGGAAGTTTGAATTACTTCACTTATCTGCTGTCCTATTTGCTGTTCTCCAACACTGGAAAACTCCCTCGGGCTTAGCATGAAACACCTCCAGTAGATTTTTTGTACATAGGATAGCTTTTAAGCAAGACACTACCACAGTGCTCACTTCAGAGATTCACACAGTGTGATTTCTATAACAAATTGCAGATATTGGGTCCCAAAATTATAACTTTTCCTGTTCCACTAACTAACAATAGTTTCTAGCATTGCATGAATCCTTTTCAGTTTTCACTGGAGAAAACTGTCAAGAGGTGGCAATCTGCTCTTCATGCTTCTCACTATCCCTTAAGCATATGTTTCAGTTTATTTCTAACTTAACTTTAGCCTTTCAACTCACTGGTCACTTTGCAGTCTAATACCTTATTTATCTATTTACTTATTTATTTATTTTAACAACAAGATATCTCTCTTTTTTGAGCTACTGTGAAAAACAGCTGGTGGAAATAGCACCCTCACATTAGGAGTCCCAGCCCTGTAAGATGTCAGGAATTACTAACTGAAATACACAATGGGAGAAAAGGTTTACAAGGATATGTGCTAGCAGTCTTCCCATGTTGTTACCCTACCTCAAACTGATCCATCCTTTAGCCGTTTTCTTTCAAAATATTTATTACTACTTTCTTGGCCAAATTCATGGGTTTGGCAACAGAGGTATCACTGTCATTTAAAATGACCAATAGTAACAACTGCAACTTCAACCCATAGCCCAGTTAAATTTAGGAAGAATGACTAGTTTGCTAAGACTTGGAAGCACTAGGGAAGCCATAGAATACCTCAGATAGTTAAGGCTGGTATCATGCTACCTTGAAACTGAGATATATATTTTTCAGAAGAGGAGAACTAGGAATAAATAGGCTGTTTCAGTTCTAGGAATTTCCTATTCTACTTTACCTCTAGTAGGAAAAAAAAAAAAAAAAAGCCAACAGTAAAGTAAAAATGCAGTAATTATATCCTTGGGACATATAATTATATATTAAATATAAAATTCTAACAAAAAGAAATTATGAGATTTTCATATGGATACAGGCTACACTTGTCATTATAGAACACTGCTATCCACTGAGATTCTTTTAGCTTACAGAGTGAAATAATCACATAAATTTACTTGTATTGACACATCTAAGTCATCATCTTACACAGGTCCTATTACATGAGATTGGAAGAATTGTTATTTAACTGATAGCACAGTTATTTTTATTTGCTCTATAGTACTTCTTATTGGGTATAACATTCTCTGTAATAATTTGTTCTGTTTTAAAGCCAAATGGTTTCCTGCATCTCATTAATAAATTAAGCTCTTTATTTCTATCCTAGAGGTCTGCAGTAAAATACACGCTTAATACAAAAGGGTAATTCCTTATTTATTTTTGCTTAATCATTTCTCTGCGTTACGTTGCAATGAGGGATTACAATTATGCTACATTAAGATGACATTTTTATTTTAAAAATGACATTGATCTATGTTTCACTTGATCTTGATTTAACTTCCATCTAACAGGTATAATTTTCTGTTTACACAACCTATTATATTTTCTGTGTAACTCTCCTTTATATTAAGAGAAATTTAGATTAATAAAAAATAATATTTTAACTAAGTAATAAGATAATTAACTATTTCAAGTGACCAAAAAAGAAAATTTCTCAGAATATTCCTTTAAGTAAGTTTAGTAACAAAATATGGCATGTAAACTCATTTTCAGTGGCCGAGATGGAAACTAGAACTTTTTGTTTATGTAACTTTTATAATTCTGAGGCTGTTTCTGTCACATAGTGAGCAGGAGTAGACACTCTTCAGTGAGGTAAATTAAAAAATAGGTAAATCATATTCTCTGCAAAGTCCATTAAAAACATTTTAGTTCCTTGTTTGCATTGCCTGTCCAAAAAGTACATAGTTCAATTGAATCTCCAGTAGAGTATAAAACAGACAGCAAAAGAAAAAAGTTAACGATATCAAGGTTTCAGAAGTTCAATAGCAGGTATATTATTTGATAGTTATTTGTCTGCCATCTAATTCCTAAACCCAAGCGATGCTTGATTTCAGAAGCAGTAAGCAAAGAGCACATGTTAAATATTTTCTTGTTTTCTGTCTTCCAGTATTTCATTCTTGTTTTCAGTAAGGAAGTCCACCTCAAATCCTGTAGTTGAAAAACAGCAATACTATTCCTTTGTAAGGTCTGGAAATGAAGATCATGTAAGAAGAGATACAATAAGCCCTGTCTGTGCTCTAAGTCAAACAGAAATTAACTAGTTTGTCTAGAAGTCAGATAGCTGCACTGGCACAAAATTGTATTTGAAGTAATAAATCCTGCTTAGAGCCATAGTGCAGCACAACAGGAAACTGGACCAAAAAAAAAAAAAAAAAAAAGTAGACTGGAATTCTCTGTATGTTTAGCAAGTCTGGGGTCTGGATCTCCAAAATCATTTATCTGAATTGTGCTGTGTACTTAGTTCCTACTGAGGGTATGGATTTGTTTCTCATAAATGCTACCGAACTAACAAGTAGGCAGCCATCTGAATATGTTAAAATCTCAGCCAGAGGACTCTGACAGTTTCTGATGGAAAGGTCAGTTTTCAAATGAGAGATTTTTTTTATTTTCTTTTTTTTTACTTTTATAAGCAGTAGCCCATAACGAGCAAATTGTACTTCACAATTGTAGCTCAACTAGAACATGGAAATTAATTGTGCCAATCAGTCAGCAAGCAGTAACCTGTCACAAGTGCCTGCACATATTAACTATGAAATGAGTCAAAAGAATAAATATTCAGTAGGAAGAACTAAGCGCATTGCATGTAGTTGTGTCTGCTTCCAGTAACATTCAGAGCACAGCTGTATTTGCTGTGTCAAACAGAGATGCAAGTCTAAAGCCAAAGTGGGATTAATTTAGCAAGGGTTGTAGGATCACCACAGACTGATCCCAGCATAACAAATTAGATGAAGCCTTCAGTTCCTCCTGCATGCTGGCCAAAATTGTTCTACAGTAGGCTGTGCCTGGAAAGACAGCTCTGAAAGCATGTTATCTGGGCAACCTCTTACAATTAAACCATGGATTAATCTGCTTGTTAATGTTTGTCATTGTGGACAGATACTTTAAAAATCCCAGATACATTACTGCTGCCCACTGTGACCATCTGCAACAATCAACTCCTTGGAATAAATTTGAAAGTAGCACTTCATTTTGAGTTGACTATAGATAATACAGCTGCTACTGCAGCAGCCTTTAAAAATTTGAAAATTTAGAGGAGATAATTAAAGCAAAGTAAGTTTTTTTTTCCTTTTTTTTTTTTTTTTTTTTTTTCCCCTGTGATTTCTACCAAGAGCTAGGATGATGCTGGAAATCAGTGGCTTGAAAAGACTGTACTTTTTATGCATATTATTACATATTATGTGTAAAGCATGTATACATGATATTATTTTTGTCTTAAGAATATTCTAGAAAAGTAACTCCTTTCAGATAAGCCCTGAATTCTCTATTTCTGTTAATGAAGCAGCTCAGCATACATCCACCCTTGCTGGTGGGTTGGGATGGGTCGGGAGGGTGGGGCAGGGAAGAACCACCAGGACTATATTCATAGCAACTGAACACCATGGATACAAAGCATGAAATCAGTGGAAGAATAAATACTTCTTGAAAAATGAGTGGTGAAAGAGAACACAAACCATGGCCCACTTGGGTAGACAGGCTGAGGTTAAAGGGAAACTACTCAAAATTGCTCAAGAAAATATCAGGGCTCAGTTCTGAAGGACAAATATCCCTAAATATAAAAAAGTTTGTTTAGGACAGGTCTCAGTAATAGTAAGTGAGAGATACTCAAGCTAAAAATAATTAGTCTAGTTATATGCTGATTATTTAACTTTTCTTTTTTTTTTTTTTTTTTTTTTTTTCTGCTCATAATCTGGTTTCCAGCCTCTTAATCAAAAACTTATCTTGCTTTATTGGTTTGTGGTTTTTTTTTGGCGAACTCAGACCCATGGACTAAACTTCAACAAATGACGTACATTCCAAATCTAGAAGAACTTAGACAAAGCCTTACCTACTAGGCTGACTGAAGAGGTGTATTGATTTACATAGCTAGGTTTTGGTAGTGGATGGTTGCAGGGGTGGCCTCCTTGAGAAGAATCCAGAAGCTGCCCCATGTTAGATAAGGGCCAGCTCCAGCTGGTTCCAAAAGGGACCCACCGCTGCGCAGAACCGAGACAAAAAGTGACACAAGTTGGGCCTCTGTGAAAGCAGATTTAAGAAAGCAGGGAAAAAAAAAAATCTGCTGCTCAACAGCAGCTGAGAGAGGAGTGAGAAGCAGCCCTGCAGCTGCCCCGAACAAGGTCAGTGCAGCAGGAGGGCAGGAGGTGCTCCAGGCACGCAGCAGCAGAAATTCCCCTGCGGCCTGGTGGAGCAGGCTGTCCCCCTGCAGCCCATGGGTCCCACATGCAGCAGATCTCCACACTGCAGCCTGTGAAGGAGCCCCCGGTGGAGCAGGTGGACGTGGCCTGGAGCAGGCTGTGGCCCATGGAGAGCCCCCACATGAGCAGGCCCCGGGCCGGAGCTGCAACGTGTGGAGAGGAGCCCCTGCAGGAGCAGAGGGTCTGGGGGGAGCTGCCGCCCACCCGTGGGGGACCTGTGCTGGAGCAGTTTGCTCCTGGGGGATGGACCCCATAGTACAGAACCATGTGGGAGCAGTTCTTGAAGAGCTGCTGCCTGTGGGCAGCCCCCACAGTCTCAGTTTGGGAAGGACGGCATCCCGTGGGAGGGACCCCACGTGAATCAGGGGCAGAGAGTGACCGTGAAGGAGCGGCAGAGATGAAGTGTTAGGGAATGACCGCAGCCCCCATTCCCCGTTCCCCTGCGCTGCTCAGGGGAAGAAGTTGAGGTGAAGAGGGTGGGTGGGGGAAAGGTGTTTTTAGTTTGTTTGTGGTTTCTCACTGCTCTAGCTTACTAGAAATAGGTTAAATATATAAATATATGAATCTACCTATGCTGAGTCTGCTTTTCCTGCGATGATAACTGCTGAGTGATCTCCCTGCCCTTATCTCAGCCTTTCAGCCCTTTCCCTTTGAGGGGGGGGTGAGGGGGGGAGTGAGAGAATGGTTGCGATGGAGCTCAGCTGCCCACTTCAGTAAACCCCCCTCCCAAAAAAATGGTGTAAGCAAGAAGAAGAAATTTGTCTTGACAAATTTGGATTATTGGACTATTGGGAAATAACACAAGGTCAGAGTCATCTCCCTAGCTAGAAAATGTATTTTACCAGAGGGGAAACAAGACATAAAATGCTTGTACAAAAAGCCAACAGCAAAATAAATAAATAAATAAATAGCAAGGTGCAGTATGAGTTATTAAATGAAAAAAATGGAATTTGAACTAAGAATTAGGTTGACTTGAATGTTACATGACATTATAGAATCTCAGGGAAAAAAAATAGTTTTTTATCACAGAAATATATTTAGTTTCCCAAGCATAGTTTTTCCTTTTGTTTTATAATAATAATAATAATTATTATTATTATTATATAATAATATATTATTATTATTATTATTATTATTATTATTATTATTATTATTATTATTATTATTGCCCAGCATATGCTCAATTTGAGAACATTCTGGCCATATTCAAGTAAGTGGAAAATTTGAAGTTATCTTCAGCAGAACCAAGATGAAAAACTGAGTGCAGTCCCATTGATTTCAGCAAGACCACTAATTATCTGAAGCTATGTGCAAGCATGAATTTTCAAAGGAGCAGGGCCTTTGAACAATTTGTTTGTGTGTATTTACCAGTTAAGAAAACAACAACATTTTGAAGTGGGCTGCAACACTGACAGGTGTTTGGAATGGAATTAAGTGCACTATTTCATTTTGCTGAACCTCACATATGTGCAATTTAACTGAAATGAGCCTTCTGGATCAGCAGGTATCAGTCCCCCACTGTGAGGCAAATTAGATAACTAAAAGCAATTGCAGCACCCTGAAGTGGAGCCCAAGAGTGATCTGGGCTTGGTCTCTGTAACCAGGAGCTTGGATGTGCAGGCAGCCATCTCTCAAGCTGAGGCTCTTTCAGATCTAGCTTTCCAGACCTACAGTTTCCAGGGTCCTCATCTTTATGGAGTGGAAAGAACTCCAGACACAGAAATTTCAGATTTTTTCCCTGCAGTGTGGGATTTCTTGAAAAGCTTAGGATCTTTCCAGCTTACACCTAATTGCCTCTTCTATACTGCTTCTGAAGTCAAAGGCAGCACAAGGGGGCCCCAAAGCCAAAACAGCGCAAGTTTTGACATCCAAAATTGAAACTAGTTTTAATATTGCCAAGATACTTCTTTGGAAATTTTGTATCAGATTCACACAAGCAAGTTTCATTTCTCAAACATATCGAATTACAATGGAGAATAAAAATAAAAAAAAAGAACAAACAGAGGTTATCACCTAGGCGATACAAGAATACAACAACTAAACGTATTCCGAGAAGAAAATCTACTCTTGTTCACATTTAAGTCACGGAAAACACTTTTTTTCCCTCATCCTCTTAAACAATCGTTACTATCTTAAATGTTTTAGATGCTGTCCCTCTCCTTCCCCCCCTCTCCTCCCCCCCCCCGCTTTTTTTTTTTTTTTTTTTCTTTTTGTGCATTGTCATCACAGGTTGAGATGTAGAAACGTTCTTAGGAAGCATTTGCTTGTATTATTGTTTTGTTGCAGATGTTTCTCTTTTTTAGGTTAGGAGTATGAGAACTACAGGAAAAAGTACTTCACAGTCTGTTCTTTGTACCCCTCTCATCAAAAAAAAAAAAAAAAAGTTTAAATACATTTACATCTAGCATGTTACTTATACATTTACAGCCATTGCCTTGTTTAGTCAAACTTTACATTTCAGAATATAGTTATTTATAATATACAATCAAATAAACTCTGCATGTAAAACACGTCCTTACAAAATATATTGCAATATAATTTATCCTTTCAACATTTTGCTGCCAAAAGGGCAGTTTAGTCCAATATATGTAAAAATTCCCAAGTCTCCCATTTGTAATTATTTCTTCAGAATTTATATAAATTGGGGTTTTATCATTAGGAGTTCATTTCCAAATATAGCATTTTGTAATTATATTAACTGTTCAATTTGTTTTAAGTGTGTTGCTTTTTTTTTTTTGCTTTTTTTTTTTTTTTTTTTCTTTACCCCACCTGTGCAGGAGGACATTTGAAGGACTGACTAATAATAAACAATAAAATTCATGAGAACAGCATATTTTAAATGAGTTTTGCAAAACAGTTATGATAAATGAATCTCATATTTAAAGTGATGAACACCTGAGACACAATTTGGATCCTAAGATATATTCAACTATCCAGCAAACATGAACTGTATTTCGTTATTTATATTATTGATCAAAACAACCAAAATTTCACACATCAGGAGAAAACACACTGAATGAACTGTTTATGAACAACCTATACATTACCATTTAATAATTAAGAACACTGAAAAATAGCCTTCTTTGGGAAACTTTTTTATATTTTCGCTTCCTTGTAAGAAAGCTATTTCTTATACTACACTATTTCTGATACTACATATTGAAATAGATGACTCTCATGACAAGAACCAAAAAGTGAGCCTGTTCATCACAGCAGCTACGTCTACAATCCAGTGTGAAATTCAAGCTTGCAGTATGGAAGTGGTTTGCAATTAGCCCTGCAAATGGACTTCGCATGCAAGACCATATAAGCAGGTATAAATTGGAATGTGTTTTAGTTCACCATTCACTCTGACTGGGAACCTGCCTGGAACATCCACTTTGTTTTGTGCCTGAACTTTTCCTCTTTCAGAAATCCAAGGATGAGAAGAAGCCTGGGTACCAGGCTAAGCTAAGGTCAGACAAAACCAGGGCTAGGAAGCGCTAAGGTTCTCTACGTTCCTCCAGCTAAAAATACGTGCTTTGGAAGAACTGAGTTAAGGTTGTCTGGTGGTCTACATTATTGTTAGCCAGACTATCCAGCTCACAGCAAAGCAACATCAAAATTGTATCCAGGGTCTCAGTTTTCAGAGCTCCAGAATTCATCTCAAGTCTTTTCTTGATCAGACAATCAAAGCAGTCTATGATTACTAAATAACTACAAATCTCTTTCTTCAAGAAAGCTGGGAGCATCAGTTGAAATACATGGTTGCCTTGGTCTTACACTTTTCCTGAGTTATGCAGTTTTAGCAACTCCTAAAGACACACAAGGGCTAGGTGGACTTCTACTCCATAAAGTGATTCTGTACTATTGAACGTTTCAAACTACTAGAGCCTCAGAAATTCAGACTGCAGTCTTCACTGAAGACTAGAGCCTCTTCTAAACTTTGCATGCTATTCTTTTGCCTTTGCACCTGGATATTCTTACAGTGAAAACAAACAAACAAACAAACAACAACAAAAAAATGATATAAGTAGATAAATAGGAAAGGAACATCAGATAATTTACTTTAAAACCTATAACCAGGATTTTATCCCATCAGAAGAGAGAATTGGTTCACTGGAGAGAAGACATGCACTTTGTTATTCAGTGAAGTCAAGCATGAGAGAAATAAATAACCTCCCCCAGAATACGAGGAGTGCTCTGTCTTTTCATGAAAACATATCTGCTATACATAAATATACGCAGATATTTATGCACTAACAATGTTCAGGGCAAGGGGGAGTGTGACACGAATACACAGGTTCTGAAGGTCTGAAAAATCCAGATAACTGCACTGAGGTTATGAGAAAGTATTGAAGAATAACTGAACTATCAATATGCAAGCTAGAGTGGGCACTGGAAACTGCAATTGCAGTAACATGATCTGTCACATTACTGTGGCTACTTTTTCCCTTTAGCTAAAGAAGGTTGTTTCTACAATACCTTAAAATATAGATGATTGTTTTCACAGGTTAATTTCTTGAGGGTATAATTGGCAAAACTACAGAAATATTTTTGGGGAGTATGTGCACACAATGTATTTCAACATACATTAGTGATGTGTATATACTCCTTTTATATTCATTCAACAAGTATTATGCATTACTCATATATATATTACACAAATACTGCCTAACAAATACAAACCAAATATTCAGATGATCCAAGATCTACAGTGTATTCAAGAAATATATTCAAGCAATTGAAGTGTTTCCCTTATCGTCCCTTTCTTGGAAGCTGCATCTTTGAGGAAAAATTTGGAAAAAAATATATATATTTTTGTTACGAAGAAAAGCAGAACAGAAGTTAAAATCTCTAGCTAACTTTCTGAGAAGAGCTGAGTAAAAGAGTTAGAAAGTAGTACCGTGTGTTGTCAGTACTAAAGTCACCAAAAATCTTTTTTTTTTTTTTCCCCAAAAATAAGTACATGGTTTTTTGCTAGTAGCTCCAAATACTATACTCATAGTTCGTGATTCACTTCACTGGCCAAATGGATTTTTTGACAGCTCACAGAACTCTGTAGCTGTCAAGGTAAGTACCAGCAGGGAACCTGGAGCACAGCACAAAGAAGGTTTTTGTATATTAGGAAACAAGAGACCTTTACAAATGAACCTAATTACTTTATACTCTGCAAAGAATAACTAAATGATCTGGAAAATGAGAAATCTTTGAAAATATTAAGTTTTACCCGTACTATGCAATAGAATGCACGTTGAATTTAACACCACATGACTTACTAGCTTCATTAGCACAATCCTTAAGAAACATTCATTACCAAATGTTTGTTTCCTTTTAACTCATTAAAATGTTCATAAAAAAACAGCAATTCTGAGGAAAAATCCAAGACAGTTTTTTTCTGAATGATTTTGAATTTCATTAACGATAGTTATTTTTATTTTTTTCCTTCCAGATCTTCTGTGTGAAACAGTGATAAAAACCTATGCATTTAAATGTTTACAAAAATACAGTCCCCTATTTACTTTTGAAATTCATTGATAGGTTGTATAGCTTCTTTCCTGCCTCCAAGGAATTCTCAGTATACCATTAACTTGTTTCGAGTTTCTATCAGTAACCTGTGCTGAGAGCCATTCTCCATGCTCAGGCTTACACAGCCTAGTTTGTATAACAGGATCCCCAGGAATCTTAACTTGCTTAAATTTTTTTTCTCCTCAAAAACACGCTCATATGCTATGCGGTTACCAACTCCAATATTTCAATGTTTCTCAAAGGCCAAGTTAAAAGTCACGCTGGTGTCATCGAAGGAGGTCTTAGTGAATTTGAATGGATTTTGGTTTAGTTCAAAAGTACCAGTAGTTAATAATGGGATAATAGGCAACAAATAAAAATAAAAAAACTCAGTACTGGTTTAATGTTTGATTGCTAATACTTGAAAGGGGATGGATGATCTGCAAGACAGAAGTTAAAACCTCTAGCTAACTTTCTGAGAAGAAAGAGCTGAGTAAGATGTTAAAAAGTAGTACTGTGTGTTGCCAGTACTAAAGTCACCAAAAGGTGGTAAACAACATAAGCAAAGATAATACCTCCTGGAGACTATCAAAACACATTAAGAGAACATGATATATTATGCAACTATTTCTGGGTAATGTGCAGATTTTAGAGCTGTGGTGGCAGCAAGCACTTTCATTTAGGAAATGTACAATCTCTAACTAACTGTATTTAGACTAGCCATTTTATAATTGTTTAAAGTACCTGTTTTCAAACACAAAAGACATACTCAGTATCACATTACACTCACATGCAACAGCTTCAGGATTAAGCAATCGCATACTAGGAAGCTGGTATCTTTGAAAAGATATACAAATAAGAGAATAAATGTTTACACTGGTCATGGCACAGGTAATAAATGCTTTATCATTGTAACCCCAAACTGAATTTTACTGACATCACCTGATTCTCGACTGATGTAAAGAACTTCTAGAAGCAGTTACAACCATAATAAATATCAGAATGTTTGGCTTTCAGGTCTTGAAGTGAACTCTGATAATTTCTGAGGGGAAAGACCTGTTATCGGATTTGAGTATATTTTTCTTCTTATACAAAAGAGCCAAAAATTAAGTAAACTAAGCTCAGAATTCTTAGCTCAGCTAGAATTTTGAAATTAAACTTGGCTCATGATGAGAGCAAACTATCAGAATAATACTGGATTAGCACCCTTTTGAAATCTTAGGTGGTTTTACAGAAATTGTAATGCAAAGTAATTTTCAGAATGGCATCTGATCTTTTCTTTCTGTTTACACATTTATAGGATATTTGACCCAGTAGAGGAAAAAAGACAATGGCTTCTGGTGCACATAAATCCTGACCAGATAACCCAATAGTTCTTTCAGACCTTAATTTTCGGGGGGGGGGGGGGGGGGGAAGGAGGAGGAGCAGGGAGGAGGGTGAAATAGTTTTTCTGTTTGTTTTTAAAGAAGAGAAATGAAAGGGAAGATACATTTGATGTTATTTTCTGATGTTTTTAACTCAAGTCAAACTGATTTTATTGCAAGAAAAAAATGCAATATATTGAAAACAGAACAATAATTAAAGTTGTTTATCTGTATCAGAGACTGCTAGGTTTTGTATCTGCCAGGAAGTGTCTAGCACCAAGTGAGAAAAAAAAAATAAAAATGAAAGCTTAATTTGAAAAAAACTTGAAGTAAATTCAAAAACAACTGTTACAAATAGCAGTACTATTATACTATGAAGTTCTTAGCTTACATCAGTTAAAATGTGAGCTGTTAAAACTTGTTCCCTATCATTAAATACGAACTAATTTTATGCACATTTAAAAAAATAAAAATGAATAAAAACCATGAATCATCCCACACAGTCTACAAGCTGAATTTCTCTATGCTCTAACATCAAATTCAGAAAAATCTGAATTTTATTTTTAATTTTAATTTAATTTCTGTTGCAAAAGCAGAGCAGTCCTAGAACCGCAGTAGCACATGTGGTCCTCCCTGGATGCTTAGTCCTGTGAATCAAGAACTAGGTTGAGCACTCAAAGAACATGCCTTCTGCCTATTTTCTTTCATCAGCATGTTATGGGAGGAGGACTGTGCTTGGTATTGCTTTCTCCTGACCTAGAAAATTTTCACAACTGAGTATCTTGAAATATCTTGTATTTGGAGAACTAATGATTCTAAAAGTTTGCTCATGTCTGGTTTTTGTTTTAAAGTCTGTGTTCAAAACTTGTTCTGATCCTTGTAATGAGATTTCACTTGTTACAAGCATTTAAATATATACGGATGACTGAGAGAGCAAATGGATGTTATGAGAATGTTTTTTATCATAGGGATTAATAGAGATAATAGATTATACCACCAACTGCTGCTGTACTGGATCTGATGTCTTGGTTGTGTGACTAAAATAATAATCTCTGGTGTTTGAGTGTACGACAGAACACAGATAGGAACATGTATATAGTTGCTAAATAATCCATATTTTTACTGTAAAAAATAAAAATATTTTAGATGGAAACTAAAAATATCAAGAGAGTTAAGTAGTATAGTGGTTTATGAGATTATGTTTCCGGTAAAAGAGAATGGAAAGGCCAAACTACTGCTATAAAATGGGCATTAGCTACAGCACTTTATGAAGATCATACTTGTTCTATGATTTTCTGAAAAATAGGTATTGTAACTTTAATAACCAATATCAGCAGCCATGCATACAAAGAGGAGGGAAGAAAGATCATATCTTTTCCTTTGTGCCAGTACAGAAATTAGCAATGTTACCTTTTGTACAGACAACTACATCACAGCCAAAGAGGAAAAAATGTCTTTAATGGGTTGTTTCCTTTCTTTTAAATGGAAAGAAGGAGGCAGAAAGGGGTGCAGAACATATTAAGTAGTTTTTGAATCCTTCAGGCAAACAAGCATAACACAGCCCGATCGGTATGGCGTGACAACAATTTGCATAAGCTTTTATAAAAGATTTTCCATCTCTGAAGCTTGTGACAGAGCATGGAAGAGATTATCTTTTAAAAAATACTTTAAAAAAAAAAAAAAGATATTTTTGAAAGAGTAAATTTTGCATTTCCTTTTTCTTTTCCCAGCTGCATACAACTTCACTTAGCAGCACACAATTGCTCAGGAGCAACATAAACAAGGAAGAAATCATGGGATTAGAGGACAACCAACCTGTACAAAATGCGAATAGTCACATCAGTCACTAGTCGTAGAGCTGATGAGAAGAAATCCTTGTCTACTGGAAGTGTAGTCTTTTCAGCAAGTATTTTTCTTTTTTTTTTGTTGTTGTTTGTTTTTGTGTCTCCCATGATGACAACATATGGCTGACACATTGTAAAGCAATACACCTTTAGAAAAACCCATAGCAACCTTTTTGGTATGTTATTTTCCCTCTTATTATGCAGTTGGCTGCAAAGAAGTATATTAAATTGAACTTCACTTTATTTACTTCATTTATTTTCAAACTCAAATCATTTTCTGGCATCATAATTAAAAGGATATTGGGGGAAAGTGTTGCATTTATTTCCATAATAAATAAAAAAATAAGTGACCAACATTGTTTTTATATGCAAACATTAAATCAATCAGGATGTATTAGCCAGTAATAAATTATGACTTATTATTATAATTTTTAAGTTATGGGATGATAATACTAAGATGAACACTACAGCACCATGTAATAAAGAATAAAAGATATAAGGAAGATCAGAACACATGCTACCCTGTGGCAGCCACAAGCTGCTTTATTAACACATCTAAACATAAGACATGATTATTATATTATCCAGTGAGTTACTTTGCTAACAAACAGGTCCTGAGTTACATAATGTATTTCAAAGTATTAGAGACAACGAAGCATACATTTCTACAGAAACTGGTAAAGATTTTTGGGGACACAGGCCAGTTCCCTGTTAATCATCATTTAACAACTTCAGTTTAAAATTAATAATTATTGTACACATAATATTGTTTTATCATTGATCATAACATCTATTTTTAAAGCCTGAAGGGTGCTTAAATGATAAAAACAACCGTTAACAGTAAACAGAAAAAGAAATAAACATTCAAACGGCTTGTCTCTGAATAGAAATGCAACAAGAATCTTCAAAACAATTAGAAAAAAATGCTGATTTTTTTTTTTTTTTTTTAAACACAAATAAGTATCTGGACTTCCCCTTTTAAAGCACTGTGTTGAAATTAAATACAAGATGGATATGTATTTTACTGTTAGAATTTTATTTCTTTCTGAGTAAAGATATTTCTTTATATTCTGTAAGCAGGGTTTGGTTTTTTGTTTTTGCTTTTCTTCTTCTGTGACTGAAGTTTTGAGACAGTGAAAAATTAAACACTGGGAATTTATCCCATTGCACATTTTGAAGATTGATGAAACTCTATCCACCTTGAATGACATACTGAATACATGGAACTGCAGATGTGGGAGCTATGAAGTGAAACAGCAAAGTTATTTGTGATTTATAAGCTCAGGAAGGCTTTACATCAAAACAGCAGGAAGGGGTCTCATACGGTCTAGAATGAATCCTGCTTCTTAGCAAAGAGGAAAATACCCTTAAGAACTAAAGTTGATTTAAAGGATGTAATCTTCCTGCAGGTAAAAACACCCCCCTATTGCTACTTATTCTAAATGAGGTCCTCAGTTTTGTTCCTTGCACCAAGCATTTCTTGGCTTCTGATGGATTTATTGCTTTGCAGCCTGCTTTCAACAAATGCTTCCCTTCCTCAACAGATGAGATCAGTGGCCTTAGACTTTTAAAGGTGAAGTATTCCATAATGTTGAAATCCATATGTTATATGCTGGTAAATTACAATAAGTACAGCCTGTCATGAACTGAGCCACAATTACTTGTGATTAGGCAGTTCCCCAAAAAGTTGTCCTCAGCTTAAAGAGAAATTCATTCATTACTCTATCTATATACATGTACACTCATACATCTGTATCTGTTTACATGTCTTCTCCATTTCATCATACATCACTAAACACAGGTGACTTTGAAGCACATGCATAATGATGTCCCATGAAGGGATGTGAGACAACATTACAGCAACACCACACTGGCTAGTACAAAAGTCTTCACAAAACTAAACTGGGAAATGTATGCTTTGCTCTCCTTTCCCTCCCTCACACAGAGGCTTAACGTGACCTGTTGCATGTTATTTAGGCTCATGAGTGATGGAGGAAGATAAGTTCTGGAAATGGGAAAGGGAAACCATGTTAAGCCAAGGGAAAACATGTTCTGGGCTTTTTCCTGGTAGCGGGTTAAGCACAGATTATTTGAATGGCAGGCTCTTGTGATGGCATTAGACCTATATGTTATTTAAAATAATAACATCTTAATAATTCAAGAGAGTATGAGTATCAGTATGTGTGAAGTGATCAAAAATACACTGGTATAATTCCAGGAGCCTTCTGTTGCATGACTGGACTTACTGCAGAGGATTTGGGACATGTCTTAACAGTTCGAAAACATCTAGAATGAATGAACCGTGGGAAGATTTTCACACTGCATTGAATCTGACAAAGGCCTGTCCCACCCACAGCAAGTAGCTACTCAGTCCAGTTCACAGTTGCTGGAGTGGATGCAGCCCTACATTATATCAAAGAAATATGAGAAGAAAATATGTGGTGGATGCATCTGCTGCCACCTTCTCTCTCTCTCTCACACACACACTCCCAATCAAGTTCATAGATGCCAAAGTGGCTGCAGCTCTATGAGCCACCTGTTACATCAAAGAAAGATAAATGCATTTGCCACCACCTTTGCGCCATCCTTCTTCTTTCACTCTCCCTTCCTACTTCTTCCAACTCCTTGTAGTGCCACAGGACCTAAATACCAAGCCCCAAATGCAGGTGTAGCAAAAGACTACTTTCACATGACAGAAGCAAGCAAGTCTTGGTGGGACAACATCAGAGCAGAGTGACAAAGATTGAGGACAGAGGAACCCCCTTTGCTTCACCTGTCTGAAGTTATCCTGTACTTATTACAACAATAGTATTTTCTGTAAAATCAAGAGAGTTGTTTCTATAAGTCAAAGTAATTGTGTAATTTTTGCCTGTTAACAATGGTTAGTGGTAAAAGAGTAAAAGAGTGCTCTGAGGCAGTCTCTTCTACCTGAGGGCATTCTGAAATAAGTTAATAAATAAATTAACAAATAAACCAACATCAGGAGAAAAAAAAAAAAAAAAAAAAAAAACATAGCAACAAAATATATACATACACACAGAAATGCATGGTACAAGATATGTGTGGTTATCCCAGTGCAAATAAATAATTTTTTCATACAATTTTTTTAGTATCATTTCCAATGCCTTTTAGTCCTTGTGGTGAGAGTCATTTTTAATAGCTATGTGGTGATACCATCTCATCCATTCAGCAAGCTTGGGTCGGTTGGCTGGATGGGAGCGTTTTTGTTAGGGTGGGGTGGTGATGTGTCACATCCTTCCTCCCACTCACAAGTCTTGTATTTGAGAATACTCTCCACACAGTTCTACTATTTAACAAGGTTATAATTAAGTTCCCCATGAGATTTGGAGAAGTCACAGAACCTTATTTAACTTTTCAGCTGTCTTGTGCATACTCAGTATGAAAATTTATAGAGACTTCATGGAAAGCC
Source organism: Aythya marila (assembly GCF_965140915.1). NCBI lineage: Eukaryota > Metazoa > Chordata > Aves > Anseriformes > Anatidae > Aythya > Aythya marila. Next base: position 28,928,746 of record NC_139045.1, on the reverse strand, counting down.
TAAGGCTGTATTACCTCCAGAGTACAGAATTTAAGACTACTTTGTACACTTGAGCAGAATCCCAGCAACTTAAAAGGTGGTCATTGCCACATATTAAAGGCAGAGAGTATCCAGGTTTCTGTGATGGCAAGTCAGAGTGAATGTTTTTAATCCCAGGCAAGCAACTATCTCTATTCTGCTACTTTTATATCATACTGATAGAGGGACAGTGTATATTTTTTTTCTTGTGTGGAGATGTTTGGCCTTGTCTCACACCAAAGTTAGTGAATTGAATCTTAAAACAATCTACTTGTTTCTAACTGAATGCTTTCCCATTTCACAGAGGACGCAAATGGAACAGTATAAAACAGAGTGCTTTGATCTAACAGTAGTGTTTTTTGCATGGCATGAACTCACTTTGCTCTCAAGACCGTGGTTTTACTCACCTAATCACATAAGTGGAAAAAACAAGCTTTCTAAAATTCATGATTTAGCAACATGGCCCTAACAGAGAACTGAACTATAGCCATAGCTGTAATTACTTCACAGAAAACTCACTTGCTGAAAACCGCACAACTCAGACTCCACAGCTTCCACAGCAGAATCATCTGCAGGCCACTTTGTTGGGAACATTTATTTCTTAGTTCTCCTATTTCAAATAGACATTGAAGTTATTCAAAGTGATTAAGAGGTTAAGAGTTTTTCCCTGTTTTCTTTGAGCAGGATTATTGCACAAATCACTTCTGTTTTACTAGAAACAGTGAGATGTACAAGAGGTAAAGATAACCACAAAAAGAGTTTCATCTAATACCTCATCTGTTTCATTTTTTTTTTTTCCTTTTTTCTTTTTTTTTTTTTTTTTTTTTTTTTCCTCCTCACCCAGAAACAGAAGCCTAAACATGCATATCCATGTAATAGAAGAGGATATCCAAAATACACAATTCTGGACCTTCTGCCTCAAATTATTCTGGATGAAAGTTTGGATTCCTCTAAAACTACTAAATCATAAACTACTTTGCTAATATAGTCAAAGCCTCCTTCAGGCCACATCCACCTGCTCCACTGGGGGCTCCTCCACGGGCTGCAGCATGGAGATCTGCTCCATGTGGGACCCACGGGCTGCAGGGGGACAGCCTGCTCCACCAGGGGCCTCTCCATAGGCTGCAGGGGAACTGCTGCTGTGTGCCTGGAGCACCTCCTGCTGCACTCACTCCTCTCTCCAAGCTGCTGTGTTGCAGCACCTTTGTTTGTTAACCCTTTCTTAAATATGCTCCCACAGAAGCCCAACCAGCATTGCTTATTGGCTCTGCTCTGGGCAGCAGCAGGTGCCTTTTGGAGCCAGCTGGAGCTGGCCCTTATCCAACATGAGGCAGCTGCTAGATTCTTCTCACTGAGGCCACCCTCACAGGCCTCTGCTATCAAAACCTTGCCACCTAAACCCAATATAACCCTGTCAATAAGGAGTCAGGTTGGCCTACTGCAAAGCAGTACTAAAGCTTTGTTTAGCTGTACAAAATTGATATAATCTGTTTCATATTTATTTTTTTCTTAATTAAAATAAACCTGCAAAATCAGCAGGTTTGGGTATTTCGTGGTTTACCTGAATGATGTTGAAAGCCAGGATTAAATATGTATCAGATTTTGGAAATATAACTGTTGGGATATTGTTACTGAGTGATCAGAACACTGGAGTGTAAACAGACAACTATGCAAATTCTTTATAGTGATGTTTCACAGACGTCTGACATTACTTTGCTATAATAACAACTGTTAATTAAATCCACTCAACTGAAACATATTCTAGGAATGACTGACTTAATTTATTGAGCATTTTGCATTTTAAGTTATTAACAAATGCCAAATGTGCTATATTTTTTGACACTAACTTCAGTAGCTTTCTTATATTGGAATAATTAGTTTTGCCATTATGGAAAAGAAACATGCTTTGATATCGAAGTTCATATTACTAAATGTTCTTCTTTATATATTTGTTAATATATATGTATATTATCAATAGGATCTCATCATCCCTAACAATATGTCTTATTGGAAAGCTAGGTTCTTTTGTTTTTTATTCATTTTCCCACTTGTAAAGATAGTATACTTCCCTACAGATATTTCCATATTCTTCCTGTCCATGGAAAATTTTAATATTCAGGATACTAGACTATTAGTGATCACGTTAAATTCCACTGCTTGGAGTCAGAGAGCGCTCCAGTACAGATTAACTATTTACTGCAGCACCAGTATCTAGATGCAAAGTCCAGGGGAGTAAAGAATTACACCTAATGGCTTTTACTGGTGTGGCTAAAATTACATGGGAAATTTACCCTAGCTCAACACAGCTGACAACACAATATTTTGTACAGCAACATGGCCCTGTAGAGCTGTCTGACAATGATAAGTCTCCTGAATGTCAGTGTCCTTTTTTTGACATGTGAACATTGCTGGAAGATGTTGGAACTTCATCACTAAGCTTTCCCATGAAAAATCCATCAAAAATAGCCACATTAATAAAAAAGTGCGTTGTTTCCATTGCACACATATATCCATGTCTGCCCCAGAGAAGTGATAGGCATCTCCTCCAAGCAGCCATTCATTCCCAGAGCTCTGCCTTGAGTGCAGACTGGTCATGAACCAACGAAAAGCAGACTTCTCTGGTGTTGCTCTTTCTAGGCAGCATTGCTTTTACAAACCAATTTGTGCAGTAACACAACTAATCTTCCCAAATTCAGGTTTATACACCCAGGAAAAAAGCAAACTGTGGATCATTAAATGTGACAGTGACATCCACCTAAGGACTATCCCCATGTTGAATTACATGATTAACTGTCTTGACGGTGGAAGAAAAACAGGAGGCTCTGGAAGCCTATTTCAGCTCTTAGTCTTTGATATGCTTAAGCATGCAGTTAATCTATGTAGCAGTCAACCTAATGAATTAAAGATCACAGTATAATTAGACTGATTTCAAAGAATAAGAGAAAGGTTCTATAACTTAGTAATATGATAGTGTAACATTTGTATCATGACGAGGAACTACTTTAAAATCACATGGATTATAGCAATCATCAGGAACAGATCCTCATCCGGTATAGCCCAGATAAAATCCAGGTCTTTCCTGGAAATCTTATATTTTCTATTTCATTTATAAGTCCAATAAAACTGTTTAAATTGATGTAGGAAAACACTATTTCTACTTCTGTGCCTACTTCTTCCCAATGGTTATGCATTAAATAATGTGGATAATGTACATCTAATGAATATTTCATCCACTCTGCTTGAGATCAGGCACAGTACAATAAGGTTCACTAAGACTGATTAGGGTCATACAGAGCACTTTGTTCTACCAGTCGTGCAAGCAATTCCCCTCCACCCCTGCTACCTTTAATACCTTAAATTCAGTAGAGATGTGAAAAAAGTACCCAGGAAACTTTTATCATTTTTTGTCTATGATTCCACAGACATTGTTAAATTCTTGTTACAGTTATGCTAATACAGGGATTTAGTTCTGCAAATGCATTTTGCTACTTGTCAGGGATTTTTATCAAGCTTCAAAAAATAAATTACTGCAGAAAGAACCTAGTATGAAGCAATGTTAAGTTCTCTGGGAACTATTGCTTTCTTATTAACTGCAACTGAAAACCGTTCAAAATAAAATAGCAAAATAATGGAGGAGATAATACTGATTTTAATAGTCAAGGTGACTGTGTTTCACACCTATGTAAATGACTGAAGTTGTTAGTTATGCACAAGCCATATTTTTAGTTTATCTTAAAGATGTCCTATTCCTCTCCAGTGTACTACTGAAGTAGTGTTCATATATCACAGGCTCTGTTGTATGTCAGTGATGTTCTGGAATACAGACAAGAAGTTTGTTGTCATGAGCAATAGCATTGCTATGACACTCTCCTAACACTCTCCTAAGTACTTTTTTGGATGGATCTTTAAAATTTCTTCTAATTGCCAGAATTACTTCCAGCATTCAGTGTTTGTCAATAGTGGGTCTGGGGCAGGCAGTGGGGAAATAAAGCAATAGGGCAACAAAAGATGAGAAAGAGCATACTGTAACTGCCAGTAAATGTAAACATAGCTTGTTATTCACTGAGCGGTAAGACTTACAAGAGTAATACTAGTTCAGCAGAAATCCCTAACAATAGAAGCTCAGAATACCAACAGAGACTTCCAAGAGTGAAAACAAACCAAGAAGAATAAATATGGGCGATTAAAGGAAAGTAATCATTAGCACTGTGTAGAACTCCTTTTACAGAATATAATACAAGAACATAACCAGCATATGTGAAACAGCCTAAATATGAAGAAAATACAAAACAAATAAGAAAAACTGCAAGACAGTTACAGTCCTTATGAGAATGGGAATCAAGAAAGAAGAGAGTTGCTCCAGAATTATCTTTTCCATATAAGGATGTAGAACCTAATGAATGCCAATAATTCAACACCAGCATAACACGCCTCGTCTTTAGCAAATAAAGATTCTTTTTTTTTTTTTTTTAATTTGCTACTTCCTACACTTTTTTTTTTTTTTTTTTTTTTATCTATTTTAGGAAGTTTCAGTAGTAAAGTATCATCCTTTACTACATAAACAGAGACAAAGAAATTACTGTTCTGCACTTATTCTTAAAAGTAAAGTCAAATGTCTTTCCTGTTACATTCATTAATATGTGTGACTCAGGGCAGAGACGGCTGACAGACTCCTGTGGACCACTAAAGGTTTCAATGGAAATTGGAAGTTCAGAGCTTTCATTTTTATCAAAATAAAACATTTTGGATGGCCTGAAGCAATAATAAATCACTTTCAAACGGTGCTCTGAATAAAAGATAAGTACAAATATCACAAGGATCAATAGCCTGGGGTTTTATCATTGTACTATAATTGCTAACATAATTCAGTTTTAATACTATCTAAAGATGTGTTTAGATACCTAAAGGGATCAGAACAATGGAATAGAACATATAAGCTTAAAAATTGACTACTTTTCTCCCCTACAAAAACGGATCTTCAGCTGAAATTATTTGCTAACCAAATGAGACATTGAAACTACTACTTGAACCAATGTGACTAATTTCAAGATGTGAACTGGAAAAGCCTAGGAAAACGAGTATTTGATGCTAAAACTCTGGATTATTTTTTTCTTAGTAATGAAACTCTAGGGACAAAATCTTAATAATTCTACTAGTAACTCTGCCTTGTGCTGCACTACCACACTTCAATCCTGACCCGGAAGAAATAGTATTTCTAGAGACAAGAATAATTGAGTCAACATCCTCAGGGAGTGAAGACTGACAGTTGTCCCAAACATTCTGATTTATTTTGTTGTTGTTTTATTATTAGCTAACAACATAACAATTTAACAACTAACAAACTTAATTCAAAGTAAAAATATTTAAGTGTGTCATTCTACAAGAGTTATTAAAAAAATCTTGAGTTTTTTCTGTTTAACATATTTGGAAAATAAACATGGGAATTGGTCAAAGAATATTGAGTTTACATTTTCCGTAACATAACATACCTCTTCACTGTTAGCTATTCAGAACAAACTTAATGAAAATAGACTAAACACGATTATTTAGAATAATATGTAAGGTGAATGCTAGTTTTCCTATCCCTCCTTAAGCAAATACTTGGTTTTATACCAACTTCAGAAAACAGACCTCTATTAAATAAGACCTTCAATGCCAATTAATAAGCTAACAAAGAAAACCCTTCACTTCTGTCCTGGTTTCAGTTAGAACAGAGTTAATTTTCTTCCTAGTAGCTGGTAGAATGCTATGTTTTGGCTTAGGATGAGAAGAGTGCTGATAACACCCCGATGTTTTAATTGTTGCAGAGCAGTGCTTATACCAAGCCAAGGACATCTCAGCTTCTTGCTCTGTCCTGCCAACGGGCAGGCTGGGGGTGCAGCAAGAGCTGGGAGGGGACAGACCCAGGACAGCTGACCCAAACTAGCCAAAGGGGTATTCCATACCATCTGACGTCATGCTAAACAATATATAGGGGTGGCTAGCCGGGGGAGGGGGCTGGACTGCTCGGGGTTAGGCTGGGCATCAGTCAGCGGGTGGTGAGCAATTGCATTGTGCATCACTTGTTTGTACACATTATTATTAGTAGTACTATTATCATCATTGTATTATTATTATTATTGTTATTATTATTTTCCTGTCTTATTAAACTGTCTTTATCTCAACTCACGGGCTTTACTTTCCATTTCTCTCCCCCGTCCCAGAGAGGGAGTGGGGAGGGGGAGTGAACGGCTGTGTGGTGTTTAGCTGCCGGCCGGGTTAAACCACGACAACTTCTCACATAAACAAAAGTGAAATCCAAGAACAATTCATAGAAGAAAAGTTATGCTGATCTTCAGTACAGTACTAATTTGTAGGAAACAACTGTTGACTGTCAACTTCAGCAATATCAACAGTCTGTAAAATAACCTTTTCTAAATTAGTTCTCCATAGCTTGCCTTTAAATACAAACATAAGAACTAAAGCCGCTACTCTATTTCTATCTATGAATGAAATGCCACAACCTCAATTTAAGAAAAAGCATTCTGTGAGATCTTGCCCCAAATCAAAATACAATTCAAAATTACAGTAACAGAAACAAGCAGAAGGAAATATAGTAATGTGTTGATGGAGCAAAGTTAAAATGAAACAAAGTTAAGGAAGAAGACTGTGAAAACTGAAGTACTATAATTATAGCACAGTTCAAGAAAGTGAAAGTCATTTCTGCATATTTTAGAATACAGAGGCAGCTGGAATGATTGAGGGATAAGAGCTTAGCTGTTTCTGATATCCCCCAACTTTTTTATCCTGCTGTTATGCAATAGGCATCAATGTCCCAAATGTTTTATTAACACAGAACTAAGCCCCTGACAGGTGGGAGAGCACACTGCTTCACTGTTTTACTTCTCACACTGCAGTGTTTCAGCAGCAGTACACAGTTCATTACCACATTACCTGTCAAGACACATCCACTTTTGCTATTTATGATTGAGAGACTATGCTACTTGTGAGAAGGTAAAATAAAATTACTTAATTTAAATAGTAGGGGACACTGTGATTTGACTTGCTCTGCCAATTATTTTCTCTCACAATCATTCCTAAAAAAAACACATTGATTTTCCATAACTCTGATAGTTATTGATTCACAGGCAGTTGGTTTTCCATGCTTTTCCCATTTTCTTCATAGATTGATTTGCAGCTGAAAAGTCTGATCTCATGTTGTTTACTTTTCTATTTGCTCTGGTAGTCTTTGATATTAAACTCTGAACTGGATATCTTCAACTCCAGTAACTTTTTACTGTTTCAGCATGATTAGAACAGACTAAAAATCTCCAGTGACACAGAACTTGTAGGAAGAAAGCCTTCATAAGACAGTAGGTGATGGGCCTATGTTGTGGTGCAGCCCCATCAGGCAGCTCAGCAGCCCCAAATGCTCACCCACCCTCCCCAGGTGGGATGGGGAGAGAAAGGGAGAGGTAACAGTGCAAGAGCTCAGGGGCTGGGGCACGGACAGCTCAGTGGGGAAGGCAGAAGCTGTGCGAAGCGAAGCCTGACTGGGCCCCACTGGCTGCTTCCCACCAACAGGCATGTGCCAGCCGCTGCAGGCCAGCAGGGCTCCTCACGAGGGGCAGCTTCTCGGGGAGACAAATGGTGTCACTCCCAACATCCCCTTTCCTCCTACTCAGCCCCAGCTCTTATTGCTGCGCATGACAACGAGCAGCATGGGACATCCCTTTGTGCAGCCTGGGCCAGCTGTCCTGGCCGGGTCCCCTCCAGCTCCTGGAATGCCCCCGGCCCCTCATTGGCAGGGCAGCACGAGGAGCTGGGAAGGCCTCATCCAGCTGGGAAGGCCTCATCCAGCTGGGAAGGCCAGCGCTGCTCTGCAACAGCTGAACATCCACATGCTGTCATCACTATTTTCTTCAGAAGTCCAAAACACAGCATTGTGTGAGCCTCTAATAAAGAAAATTCACTGTCTCAGCCAAAACTATGCTAGTATGGAGCTACAAAAGCATAGGAAATGGTAGCCCTATTGCTTCATTCACAAAATCTCTAGTTTGGGGGCTGGCATTCTTTTGTCTGTCACTTCATCAGCGCTTTCATAGGATGATGATGCAGGATAGGACTGAATCATACAGCATGAGTTGAGAGATAAATTTCCCTTAGCTCCGATGTGTACAATCTCAAAGCCACATAAATTCAGCTATTCATGTTCATTACCACAGAAAGCATACAGATTTCCTCTTCATCACATAAAACTTCTACCATTGCATCTAATTTTTGCTGTTTCCTAATACCATGTATTCAGATGTTGGGAAAAAAAAAAAAAAACACACTCCCATTTTATAATTTATATCAGAAAGTGTTGATAAGTGTTGATTAGCTACTTTAATAGAAACTAAAAGTATTGCTATTAGTATTACTAAAATGCAGAGAAAGAATACTACACTGTACTGCATCCCAAGAGAACCTACTGCTTTGAATTTTTCATTTTATTTCACTTAATTACTGAAAAAGATAAGCTAATACTTTCCAGAGATGTCAATCTATTCACACAGGTCCCTCATGAAACATACTCATTTATTTTATAATTTGTGTCTGAAGAGAGGATTGCTGAGGTTGAAAGCTATTGGTATATCACTGAAATCTGCTTAAATGATCTGTATCAGAAGTTGCCACATACTACATTTTATGAAGACCTTTCAATTTTTACTTTTGAAATGTGGGTTTGGTTTTTTGCTCTTGTTGTGTTGTTGTTTTTGACCTTTCTAAAGTTACACACCAGCTCATAGGGTTTGCATCAGCCCTGTATCCTTTATATCACACTACTGTCAATGCTTTCATCCCAGCTCTTGGCTACACACTAGAAGTATCCGGAGGGAGGAAAACCATCATCACCTGAATTTTGAGAGTATTATTTTTGCTGTGTAAGCTCTGAGACAAAATCTATGTAACAATATTACTCGATGGAGACTAGTTGTCAGAGCCAATAGACAAGACTTCTGGATTACTACATTTGTAAATTATACAGAGGTAATAAACCTGGTTGTTGAAAGAAAAAAGCAGATGTGGCTTTAACATCATATCACATAGTTTATTTTAAGGGAAATGCAACGTCTTTACCAGATTGTGCTTAATTTTTAAGTATTCCTTATTCAAATTAAAGATCAACCACCAATGTAAAATGTAAAAGGCAAGTTTCCATTCATTTCTACACAGTTTCCTAAACTCAGTTATGCAGGAGAGGAAAACAACATACACAAGCTGCTCAAAGGCCACAATCCCAATATGGATATCATTTTGCAACTGTGTTTTGCAATTCTGCAACAGGATCCTCTGTAAGAAGTCAAGTCGATGTTCACCTTGATTTTTTAGGAAGGTATATTAAAAGCAATTCACTACAATCAATAGGAATCAAACCATGCATTTACAAATATAGCTGATGAAGTAACTTAGAATGATATATTAGCTGTTATATGAAATAATTACACAACAGGTAAGAGGAGGAATATTCTTTAGTTCCCCATTTTTAACATGGAAGGTAGCAAAGAGTTCTATTGTAAACAAGCTTCTTACTGTTCTTGTTAGGAAGTTTAACCTAGTTAAATGTTTTTAAAGGAAGTGTCACAGTACAGTGATATGGCAAGGAAAAATATAAATAGATTAGCCAATTGATAGGAGTACCTGTAATGGTGTTTTTAAAAGCATTTTTATGCTATCATTATGGAAATTCAACTAGTAAAGTTTTAATTAATTCAAGACTTAATGGTTGCAGAAATTTTGGCTGTGTAGAAATTGGAGATAAACTAAATTGTTTATTTTTTCCTTTAGATTGTGTGGAAGGGTTGTTTTTTTTTCTACTTACCAACCTCAGCATCAGGCCTTTATTTAAGAGTCACAGAACAATACCTTCAGAATTAAGCAGTCATCCCCTTCCTCTGCTTTTGAAACTAAAATAATTTTGTGGGGTATGAGTATCGTTGAAAAGTTTCTTCCAGGAATATATTCAGGTTCAGTTAAGTTGTCTGAATACTTTATTATCTACCTGTACCTATTAAAGGTACATTAACACTATCTATATTTTATCATCATCATTTGTCTTCCAAAGGGCCTAGAACACTTGTAGAATAAGCTACTATAGGCAGACTAATGCCAAAATCCAAGTTTTGCTTCTTAAAAATACAGGTCTCTGTATAGATGGCCAATAAACACCACTATAGTACTTTTTCCATAGAGAAAAACAGAACTTCTTCATTGAAATAAAGCAAACAAACAAAAAAAATCACTATCAAGTAATTAATATTCTCTGAAAAGTCTGATGTTGGTCTACACCATACCTTTGGATACATTATAGTTCATTCATTAGGCAGATACCAAGAGAGAAAGCTAAGTAATAGAATGTGTATTCTTAAAATGAGGCAGACAATTTACCTCAATATCATATAACCTTCAACAAAAAGAAAAGAGATCATTAAAAATGAAGATGCAGCTTCTACTCTCTTCACAAATCTTATTTTATTGTTTTACGTGATTTCCGCCCCTCCCCCCCCCGCCATGGGCATTTGAAAGGTATACATCATAAATTTTTATGATCACATGAAGTGAGTAATATTCTAAGACGGTAATAACTTTATAAATGGTAGAGAAATGAATGGCAAATAGGTTGGTGCTGCTGACTTTTACATACACCCTCCAATAACATTAATCAATTTAAAAGACTTCTATTCAAATTCTTATGTCCATAAGCCTTCTTCAATATAGAACATTCATTGCTTAATGCCAAATCCTACAGACTATTCTTCATTGCTGTTGGTATTTTCCACCTCTTACGTGTTACATTTTTGGCCAGTTGGTCTTAATGTTGGAGAACTTAAAGGAACTACTGGGGCAATTCAAATACGTGGACAGTAAAGTTTCTGACCATGATAAAGATGATATGTATAACATTTGGAGGCTTACTTGAAAAAATTGTTCTAATATTTGGTTATAAAGAACTTCTGTCACAAAAGTGAAGGTTTGCTATTGGCATTGACTAAATTTTATTGCAACCAGGTTCATTACAGTACAGAGGCAATGCTGCTGAACTTCACAATTATAGCTCTGCAAACATTATGAAGTTGAAAGAATATTATGAAGTTGAAAGGAACCCTGGTCTGCTGTCTTTGCCTTCTACCTTACATCTCCTTCCTTCCCACCAAATTAATTAATTAATTAATTAAAAATCACACAACTGAAATGCCTGTGTAAACCTCACTTCCCTTCCAGACTTCAGATGTCTAGTTTTGAGCTCTAGCTTTGAGAGGACACAGATACATCTGCAGAGCATTCTTCATATTTTCAAATCTAGGATAATTTGTGAAAAAACACATAGACTAGAGCCAAGTGAGAGAGGAAAGGTACAACTGCAATCAAAGATAAGCTTAACAGCATCTCAGGAATTCAACAGGAAACCACTGGTATGCAAATGTACAGTTTTCAATAAAATACAGAAATTTTGAAGATGTCAATCCAGTAACAAGGAAGATCAGCCCCTTCAAAGCAACAATACAGACTAACCCTTCCATATCTGACTGGCAAAAATTCGGCCAAATATTTGGTGTCACTGCAAACATATTAATGCTTAGCCTCGTGATATCATACACATTTACCAAAGCCTAAATGCTTTGCAATTTTACCTTTTATAGTTCATTTGCATTCTTTCTGCACAGATGGCAAAAAGCATCCAAAGCAATCTGGGCAGTGAAGGCTGCACCCAAAATGGCTGTCAATATCAGGACCAAGACTCTCCATGACAGGCAGCCACAACACACATCCCTGACCAGCTCAGTTCCTTAAGGAAATCTCTGACATCAGAGAGAAATTACCCTCACTAAATAACTTGCAGGAAACTTCTAAAGTACTTTGAGTAAGACCTAGTGCTGGTATTCAACATAATACCTGCTAAGCGTCTGATTTTCTGGCTTTTCTTTTGACCTTTCTTGTTATGGCTTGGCTTCTTGTAGCTGAGATGTGTTGAAGGAGTATAAAAAATTGCTGTGATGTCATCTCAGATTCTCTGTACACGAAGAAATGCTCTTTATGATGGAAGGTAGACAACAGGCAAACTGTAGCCCTCTCTGTCATTCAGACAACATTTCATACTTCAGTTTCACTTAAAACCATTACCATCTGTGGGTAGTGTGCCAGTGACAGTTGTACACATAAATGAAAGAAATATGCTCTTCTTATAGAAAGACGTTCACTGAAGAAGAGACAAGAATCTTCAAACAAGGACTTGGTAACTTTTCCACACGTTAATGATTCTATACATAGACTTTCCAAGGGGACAGTAGGTACTTGTACCTAAAAGAAGTAGCTGAGATACTACCTTAGCTGGAGATACACGAGAATTAAAGTAGCCTCATATAATTGAATAGAAAAAATGTTTTTGCTTTGGGAATTTGAGAGAAATAAGAAAGCTAGAGGATTAAAGAAGTCTGTTGGTGGACCCTGAAATGCTCAAGGCAGAGAAAAACACTTACAGTCATGTAAAGGCTCCAGTTAGTCTTTCTACACAGGGCACTCCTTTCATTTTATGAAGCACTGAAGTAAATTTATGAAAGTCTGGTTACTGTTCCGCCCTGGCCTTTGATCTTTAGGGGACAGGAAAAAAAAAAAAAAAAAATCAGCTCCATGTTCTAAGCCTCAACTTTCCTGCTGATGAGCTAGGGAAGAAAGTGACAATTGTTTCTGTGAGAACACTCATTTGCTTATGAGAACTATCCAAAAGGCAAGCATTGCAACTTTCACAATCCATTTTGTACTTGTGTGTAAGCCACAAGAATATGGGAATATGTAAAGAGGAAATTCCAAGCACTTCTTTTGCTTATTTCTTTAAGTCAATTACAAAATAATTACCAGTGGCAGAACTAATTTTTTGCTTTGAATATGCTGACATCTCTCAGTTACAAATATAGATGTTCATCTGAATTCCACTGAGGTCAGCTGTATGATTTTAGCTCCTTGCACGAAAGACACAAAAGTACAGTCCTGAATTTTAAGCATTTCCATGTTACCAGTCTCACAAAATATTCTACACAGGATGCAAGCTTAAAATGGACCCCTCTACACCTGTAATTACAAAAAATTAAAATGCAATTAAAAAGTACCTTAGGGTATAAAGTGTCCATGAATTAAAATTACTAATTTATTTTTATTCATAACATCCCCAACTCTGTTGTTAATTTCTGTTGTTAAATCAAGTTTCATAGAATTTTACAGCCATTGTATTTTACTGGCTGTCTGCCCGCACTGAACAGATCTTATGCATGGTAAAAGACGAACAGGACAGGAGATCTGTAGGAGAGAAAGTTAAGAAATGCGGACCTTTGTATAAAAAAAAAAAAAAAAAAAAAAAAAAAAAAAGAGCTGGTTTTTCAATCTATTATCTCACAAGATGTAATTAGTAAATTACAAATAATTACAAATAGGATTGGTCTGTGAAGAATGTTTAATGGAAGCCTTAAGAGATCTGACATCTTACTTGGATAGAGTAATACTGGGCATTGTGGGAACTGTCATTCAGAGAAAAGTGTGTCTGTCTTTCCTAACCCAGCTTGTAACGTCACAAAGTAAATACTACCAGAAATGCTATTCTCACACAGAATACAGTGGTAGCTGGAATGGTGCTCGGGAAGCTAAAAATATAGATAGATAAGTTGTATCTACTAGATCACATAGGTAAGAAATGCTCTGAAATATTTCCCAAGTCACTCCTCTTTGCACCCTCAGCCTTTTTGTTTTCCATATGGCTCCTTGTCTTCTTTCTAGATAAGGAGATCAACATAAGTGTACAGATGTAAAATGATAAAGATTTGGTACTAGTAAATGTTTCTGTTAACTATTGCAACAAAAGTATCTGCATCTGGTGACATTTACATTTGATGCTTCATCCTCATATGGATTTCAACCAATTTAACTAACAAATTTCTTCTTCTAAGTAAAACAGGTATTTAAAAGATCCAGACTACCCCTGGGAACAGAGATGTCTTAATAGCAAGGTAGAATTTGATGCTTCCTTACCAAGAAAATATCAACTAAACACATCTACATTTAATTTCAAATAAAGATGAATATGAAAAGCTGGAGGGCCTGCAAGATTGAAGATTTAATTAGATAGAGCCTACAGAAATAGCTTTAAGTGCCCTATAGTTTATTCCACAAATAACTGCATCATTATTTTTTTCATTAGATAGACAACATTTTTTCTGTCACTGAGCACTGTACTGGAAACACTGATTATTTGTTGCTTAACCCAGGAAAGTTGCTTCCAAGCACTGTAGTCCTCCTACATACTCCCAAACACATACTTTCTTTGATATCTTTTATAAACAAAATCAACTCAAAGACCCACTCTCAACAGCTAGCAGAAGCCCTGATTAATTCACTACTCAGTGTATACTTCATTCAATTTTTAATAATGTTTAACATTTGTCAGATATTTTTCATCTCACTCACAGTATATAAAGAATTACAGGTAGCGTGTCAGATAAAACTGTCTGAAAAACATTTCTCCCCATTATGAAAAGATTTTTTTTTTTTGCCTTAAGTTTCCTTACTTCAGCCAAATATTTCAGAATCTTTCTTCAAATACAGGATAAAGTGAAACAAATTTTAAATATATTAAAATTTTTGTAGTAAATTTCAGACTTTTTTTTTAAAGTCTTGTTTTAGTATTAACACGCATCAATCCTGAGAAGACTTTTAGTTTGAAAATTTTATAGTAATACAAATAAAGTGACTTCACCTTAGTTATATGTTTACAGCCAGAGTGAATATTCATTATATCTTAGTTTCTTCTATGCTACACTGCTTTAACACTCACAATTTATGAACTGCTTGTACTATGCTCCATATATATACATATATATATATGTGTGTGTGCGTATATATATATACACACACACACACATATATATATATATATATATATTCTGCTGTATATATATATATATATATATTCTGCTGCCAGGATAACACTTGTAACTATTGAGGCAACAGGCAAGTCATTTCAACTCATAACCAATGTTCCCAGGTTTATGTAATATTCCAAGAAAACACCTATACGTGGGGAATGTTCCTACATGTTCTACTTCCCTCTCCCCTCCCATTTTCTGCAACCCTAAATGCCAGAATCAGACCCGTATAGGAAAAAAAGTAGCCACCAGTTATGGACAAGCATGTTTGAATCATTCTCTTCACATTTTTGAGTGTCTAGTATTAGTTTCACTCAGCACAAACCCAATGCTTAGTATATTTATATTAAAGTTAATAAATTTAAGTAATAAATCTAGCAGCTGTCATGTTTCTAAAGAAGAAATGTGAGAAAAACAACAGTATTATGGAAGTAATTATCCCTTCTACGCATGCCCCAGTGTTAAGTTTCACCATGGTCTGGCCTTATTTTGGCATGAATTGTGTGTACAACTTTAAAAACTAAGTTATTCAGTAATTCTAAGTTACCTCAAATTCCTTTTAAAAAATCAGTAGTCAAGTCCTGTAGAATATTATTCTACTTGCAGTTTTTAATATTAATGTCCCAGAAGAAAAGAAGTCTATTTCATCTGTTTAAAGCATTGTTAGAATTCAACATTCAGCAGCTGTTGGCTCAATTTACATCACACCAGGTTTTCTCAGCGCTGTGCAATCTGAAGTAGATTAGATCCCATTGGTATTGTGAAGAAAAAAATCACTGATTTACCAAAAAAAAAAAAAAGGGGGGGGGGGGGAGGGGAGAGGAGAGTGAGAAAGGGCAGAGGGAATGACAAACCAACAATTTGTTTTATTTCTTGGCAGTTTTTTCCTGTTTCAGAACTGTGCATAAAAGGCCTACTTCTGATAAATGAGCTAACTTCACAATCATATTAAAAGATTCAAATTTAAGGAAAGATTTTTTTTTTATAACAACATTTAATTAAAAAGACAACAAAAACTGTTTGAAGTGAAATCCAATTTAAATTCATTATCCATTTCATTTAAAGTATTCAAGCATAACTTTTGACAATGGAGAGGTCCACTTAATGTTATATAAAAAATAATGCACCTATTGTTCAGCTATCTACTTAATGAAAACATTAAAAATAATGAATTGCAAAATTTCAAGGAAATGCCTCTTAATTAAAGCATTTCCATATGTCAAAACATTATTCATTTTGGCTTTTCTTGCCAAAGAAAAGTTTGTTCTTTTTCCCCCCTCTCTAATCTTTACCTCAATTTTAATAAAAGATTTAAACTAAGGATTTACCAGCTTGCTTTTTGTATATGTAATTATGCAATAGACTGAAGCCTGTTGAATCTAAGCCACTGAAAAAAAAAATGATGAGCCCATGCATAGCAGCCTGTTGTAAAGGGGGGTAGCTTGATGGGCTGAATCCTGTACTTCCTTGGATATCATAGAGAGCAAATGGGATGAAGATATACCATGTACTGATGGGGAAGGCAGAGTACTATGAGAGCTTATGTAGAAAGACCAGAACTAATCTACATCTATGGCAGAACCAGTTATCTATTTCCCTTTCCTAAAGTATGGCAAATGAATGAACACCTTACACAAAGTTATCAGGGAAAGAAATAGGATGATATCAGAACCATTCTATGAAAGAACAAGAAAAATATTTCCACTACAAAGGCAGGAGATTCTGCCAGTAACTTCACTACAAAATTCAACAGTGAGGTTTCAGCTGCTATTATTCCAAGGCAACATCCTGTTTGCCTTACAAAGGAATTCTACATCTACCCACAATTGGTATGGCCCATTGTCAACAACTGGTCAGCAGATTTGCACAATTAATTTTCTGCTTCTATCAGTGAAGCGCTCATCATGAAGATCAAAGCTCTGTTTCCCAACAATTACTCAGTCCCATGATATTTAGTCCCACGATATATAAATAAATACTGTTAGTTTCAAATAATCTAACATTTCTATTCACTTGTTGCAGTGATGTTACATATGAAAATTAGTAACAGAAGTTATTCAAAAGTTATTCAAAAGTTATATATTCAAAAGTTATATATTAGTAAGAGAAGTTATTCAAAAAGTGTACATTGAAGAAGCTTGTGAAGCTTTAACTTTAAATCTTGTGAAGATTTAACTTAAACGTGTCATCTGCACAGATGTGTGACTTTCCTAGATTTGAAATTAATCAAGAGATTGAGAGCACAATAATATACAGGGTGATAACCAGTATACATATCTCTCCTGTTTTTAACCACTACTGTAATCATGGATTATGTTTGTGTTTTTTTGTGTGTTTTTTTTTTTTTTTTTTTTTTTTTTTCCCCACTGTGCTACAATGTTATAGATACTGAGCAGTTTAAACTCAACTGACTCCGCAGTTCAAGCCCCCAGATCAATCTGCTCTGGTGTAGCCTCACCTTAAGGTAATGAGGGCAGTTTGGGGCACACCGGGTATAAGAAGGACATTAGCCCTCCTTTGGACACTCTCTGCTAATAAGATGATGAAGGGCCTAATGTTCAGCCCAGAAGAGAGCAGGCTGAGGGAAGCCTGCAGCTTCCTCACAAGCAGAACAGAGGGACAGGTGTTGAGCTCTACTCTCTGGAGACAGTGAAAAGACCTGAGGGAATGGCCTGGAGCTGGGACAGGGGAGAGTCAGGCGGGGCGTGAGGGCAAGGTTCTTCACCAAGAGGGTGGTCAGTGCTGGAATAGGCTTCCCAGGCAGTGGTCACGGCCCCAAGCCTGCCAGAGTTCAAGAAGCATTTGAACTCTCAGCCTGATTTTTGTGTGGTCCTGTGCATGAGGTGGACTCCATAATCCTTGTGGGTCCCTTCCAACTCTGGATATTCTGTGATCCTACAATACAAGCTTCTAGTTTGTAGCAATCCAAAGGCCAGGTTGCTAAAGGACTAAGTACAGGTTATTGAAAACAAGTGAATGCATTCGGTTTTGTTTGCTTTTTCGTTTGAGTATGTAGAACACAAAAGAAGCACAGGTGGAAAAAAAAAAATCCCATGTATTGATGTTCAGGTGAAAAAAATCCAAGCTTTTCCCCAAATGGAAAAGGAAGTGTAGGAATATTAATTTATAGCTAAGAAAATGATAGTTATCTATTTTGTTATTTTATTTAAATCTACAAATTTAAATCTATGTTCCAAATCTACATTATGTTATAGTTGCAAGAAATCCTGCCTAAGACAAGTTAGCATCATACAGTGTAACAGATCAATTAAAGCCAATGCAGGTGTAGGGTGTTGTTACAGATCAAGTGACAGAAAAAAATATGGAAAAGCATAAACCTAAGAAATAATCACATGGATATGTTTCAGTTGTAAATACAATCATGAAACTACTCTTTTCATTAAATATTTTTTTACTAATGTTTCCCAGGGAAAATTCCCATAAACGCACTATTTTCAAAGTTAAGAGCAAATATTAAACTCAAAAGTCTTCTTAGAATTTCAAGTCTGACAGAGGATCTAGAAAAGCTTTTTAATTATCTTAGAATGGTTTGGTTTGGAAGGGACCTTAAAGAAGATCTAATTCCAGCCCCCCTGCCATGGGCAGGAGCATCTCCAATTAGACCAGGCTGCTCAACTGAAATAAATGTGGTAAGAGGGGAAACAGAGGTGAAAGAGAAGGCTGCCAGATGTGACATACACCTGCGTTTTCTCAATGTTTGTCTCTCACAAATTTCCCTCTCATGTAATTTTCCTCCATTTCATTCAATTCCACTTTCCTTTGTTGAAGAAACATTTTCCCTTCCATTGCAGTCCTCAGTATGGTTTTCCACAACAGCATACTTGTTTTGCCTCCTCATATACAAGTCTAGTTTATTGACAGCTTCTCTGCAAAATACACTAAGTAAAACAAAAGGGGGCGTGTGTTTGTTTTCATGGAAAATTTCAAAGTATATTCTGAACATACAGTAATATATCTATATACACACACAAAGTACTGTAAAACTATGAATTTGCACAAATGTGGGAATTTAATTTAAAAATACAGCTTCACATTACATGTTCCATTTTGCTCTGAGAATATGAAGTAATTAATTTCCAGTGAAACATTCTCATGAAAAATGAGTACAAGCTAAAAAGCAGTAGAATGTATCGCATGCACATAATACAAATCCAATACATTGGAGAAAAAATGACATTTATGAAATTTGTGGTCAGCTGAGCTGCATAATGAATGCACACTGTTTAAAAGCTTCAAATAAAAAAAAAAAGTCAACTAGTCCTTCCAGGGAAAGAGAGAACTGTGCAATCAGATATCCACTGGGGGATATACAACTCAGTGTAATCCCCTAACAAATAAAAAAAGATGATGTGCAATAACAGGCTATCATTAATCAGAAGATAAGAAACTGTATCAAGTGTGGAAAACAAACTACCGTTCTTATCCTTAGACTGACTTTTTACTTGAAGATGTGTATTTTAAAAATATTTATTTAAAAGGGAATGTTGGAAAATTGAAGACATCTTTTTGTCTTTGTTCTTTCATACTGCACTTAATTTGGCATTTCTGCTACTATTTTGAACTAATTCAAGTGCCGAGTACCTGAAAGAACAAAAAGGCTTGATTACCTTAATTCACCAGGTTGGAAGCTGGCAGCTAAGACACTGAAGGACAGAGGGTCTTCCTGAAACTTTGAATGTTACTTTAGCAGCTTTGTGAAAAGCAAAATGCACATTTTTAATCAATTGAGTTTCATATCTTAAATATCTTCAGCCTTGGCTGTATTATTGTTAAACTGTATTATTGTATGTGTTAAAAAGTGCTTTTCAAAATACTGTAGAAACATGGAGAAGGTTTCTGCCTCTCCCCTCACTTTTTCCTCCACACAAGTTGTATGAAACTGCTCCTCTAGCCTTGCTTAAGTCCTTCAAAAACTTTTTAAAACAAGGTGTCCTCCAACCAATGAAGAGGCAATTTATATAAAATATTTATTTTTGACCTGAAAACAGCATGCAAGATAGCAACACAGCATTAAAAACCCCAGAGGGAGCAGGTAGCTACAAAACAGAATGTGCATTTCTGAGGAAGATTTATTCCACTGAAGCACAGAAATGCCTTCAAATGAAATAAGAACTCTTGGGCTTCATATGAGTATTTTAATTAAGTGGAAATGCCAAAATCAAACTCTTAAAGTTACGGTTTTGGTCTTGAGTTTCCCCAGGTGGTAAATGTGATATGATAGCATGCCACAATGGGAGGAAAAAAAACAGGAGGCATTCAGAGCATTGTTGAGCAGAAATACTCAGGAGTCACATGCATGCACTACTTACCATATAACTTAAGTAGGACAGTTTAATTGAAAAGTACGTAACATGATCTGATCTGCCAAGCATTCCTCAAGGTTTTAGTGATAAAATCCTTTGGAGATATCTTATCCTTAATACAACAGGGCAAACAAAAGCATTACTGAATTCCAATTTCTACCGTTAACATCTCAGTATATTTACCTATATAAATTTCAAAGATCCTCTCTTCAGAGTGTGGAAGTGTCTGTCAAAGTGAAAATGAAAAGGTAGAGACTCTAAACTTCTTCTATCACTACCTCTAATGGAACTCTCCTTATTCCACATAGGGCAAAAAAAAATAGAGATGAATAATAGGGGTGAATAATCATGTGATCTAATGGTTTGCCTCAGTAGGGGACTGCAGTTAATGATCCAAGAAGTCACTTCAAGTGACTATTGGATATGGGCATACAAAAAACTGCACTACAGTATGCAGGTTCTGCTGCATACAAGCATCACTGTTCATACAGTGCTTAAAAAGTTTATCAACTAGAATAGCAAGTGCATATAAAAATCCAACAAAACTTATCAGCTGCCAGGAAAACTGTTAAGACCCATATGACCAAAATATCAGAAGACATCTGAAAATGGACGTAGAAGGTATGGATTTAAGGTGTCTTATTCCTTTATTCGGAATATCATCACTAAACAATTCTACCATTTCTTCAAGATGCTAATACAGTTAAAAAAAAAAAGTCATGTGAGACCCACTTACAAGATCAGCAAGGGGCATCCAACAAGATCAGACTAGAGACAACTAGAAGTAGAATTGCTGAACTAATAAAGGTTAAAAATAATGATAGTTTTTGAAAAATACTACAAGCATTAAGTTTGAAATAATCGTAAGTATAGAACTGTTAACTTAATGTTCTGTTTTAGATAATGATGCATGATACAAACAAAACCTTTACCTAATAACCTAATAAAACCTTTTCTTTTTGCTGTGCAACTATTTGCAAAAAAAAAAAAAATAAAAAAATAGCCTGTTCTTCAAGCTACAGACTCTATATAATATTCTTCCTGAATTTGTTTAAAACACACCAAGTGTAATCATGATTTCTTTTCTTTTTTTTTTTTTTTTAAACTTCAAAAGTAAAAGTAATAATAATACAATCTTGGATAAGCATAGTGACTTAGATCTGAATTCCAAATTTTTCATCCAAGTTTAGTTATTGTGCTTGCTTCTAGACTTAAAGAATATCCTTAGATTTCAGGGAACATAATTTATATCTGCACTGCAATAAAGGATACAACTCCGATTTGGCTTTTTATCTTTAACAGGGTTAATTCTCCCACAGGTAAAACTCCATGGGTTCTGTCAACCATAATACCCATAAGATTAACCTAAACAGCCAGTTTTACAGAGCATTCTGACTGAAGAGCTCCCACACACATAAGATCCAGCTGATTAACAGCTTGATCCTAAACATATTAACACCATTTGAAGAGTTTGAGGTGGTACAGCTTTAATTCAAGACATTTTGTCCCTACTACACATCTTTTATTCTACTCAGGAATAAACAGTTGACTGATATCAAAGATTAGCAGAGTGAATAAATAAGATGTAAAGAATGCATATCAGAAGTTGGAAAACATTGATAAAATGTCTGGAGCTACAGATAATGGTTAAAGTTAATAGCATATTAACTCTGAAATTAAGAAAAAATGATGTTCAGAAACATCCTGGACATACTGTTAATGTTAAAATCTTCAGCTCAAGATTTCCAAGACCATGTTAAA
This sequence comes from Aythya marila, assembly GCF_965140915.1. Lineage (NCBI taxonomy): Eukaryota > Metazoa > Chordata > Aves > Anseriformes > Anatidae > Aythya > Aythya marila. Next base: position 28,906,710 of record NC_139045.1, on the reverse strand, counting down.
GCCACATGTTCTTCATAAAGAAGCAGGTGACCTCCTCTAACTACTTAACTAAACTGACTTCCTAGCAATGTGATTGGACCTCTTCCAAATACATTCATCTTCCTAAATACTCATATAATAGTAAAAATTATAGAAGTCATCAAATTGGGAAGTCCTTCCCTTTCATGAGTTTTGATGTTCAGAATCCTTCCCCCACCCATGCACTTTATGAATAAGCTGTCAGTGTGAAAACCTGTTTATTTCTCTATTATTCTGTAATAAAACATCTAATATCGGTTCATTATTTTTAAGTTTGTGATCTTAACTCAAATCAATATGGTTATATTTTTATTTCACCTACCATGTCTGCCAGGGGAAAAACTACAAAGTTTCATATTTTACTTTATCCCTGCGGAAGTAAGATCAAAAATGGTTCACAAAAAGTTTTAAAAGTTCCCTAGCTCTAGTGACTCCAGTCACATGTAGAACTCTGCTTGCTTTTCAGACCTAAATTGAGTTAAATGCTGCTGAGAAAATCCTATATGCATGGTGGTTACTTTACCACCTTTCTAAGGTCATGTTTTCACCACTGTCCGCCTCAACCTCATTAGCTAAACTGCTTGGAAATCACCTCAGGTCATACTTTATTTAGAACAGGTGAGTTCTACTGCACAGGGCTGATAAATCAAAGTGAGCACAGACTTGTTTAGAACAGATTTTGTTTTGGATTCTCATCAACATTTTTCTCGAGGACTGTCATGTCACATACATACATCATCCACCAGACAAGTATGGTATTTGTAAGGAAGTTATAATCAGAGTTGTAGGGTTCTATTTTTCTGATTGATTCCAGTTGTTCTACAAGTTCTCTATTACCTGATCTTTATTTCTCATCACAATTAAAAGAAATCAAACCTCTAAAACACAAAGAATAAAAACAGATCTAAATAAGGATTGAGAAATTCTAACATGTAAATACCAGGGCACCATTCAGGTGTTGCCTAACACTAAGCCCATATACTCAGGATTCTGCTGTTGACGTCCACCTATGTTTTCAGCGGTTGTGGATTGCAACTAGTGAAGTCTTTATGCTACCAAATGCTTGGCCCTTACAGTAAGAATTTTAAGCAGATCAGGCAATTCACCAGTTGAATACCTTTTATATTGACTCACTGTAAGACGAAATATACCTTACCATTTCCTTCTGCTGGGGGTAGTAACAAAACACATACACCACAACAATTAGAGTTCCACAAAACAGAGCACTGGTAAAGACAGAAACTTACATTTGACACATTTGTCAGTAGACAGTACGCCCCCCCCACACACACACTTCTATAGCAGGTTTACTTTTGGGTGAGCTTTTGATGAACCAGTGAACTAAGCAACATTGTGGGAGAGGAACTGTGTAGGTTTAAGTGGGGAGGTGGGGAGGGTTACTTACACTGTCAGACCACCAAGGTTTCCAAGTTTCCTCAAACAATAGAGATATTTGATAGCCCCTTTCCTACCTCCAAACTCATATCAGTCCCTGACAGCATTGTCAACTTCAAAATCATCTCTGCTTTCTCCACACACGTACCTCCACCTTTTGGGGAATTGGGAGAATACTGAATTTCAGATTTGGCTTACACTACTGAAAAACCTTGAACCAACTTTCAGGAAGGTGAAGTCTTGTTATAAATGAAGTCTCAACTTAATCTGAATTTAGTAATATTCGTAAAAGGAATATTCATAAAAAGTATAAAAGGTATAAAATGCAAGTAAACAGCGCTGGGTGTGCAGGGAGTCTACACTCCACCAACACGCACACACGAACATCAAACATTCTAAACATATAGAACATTGCTTTACATACTAAACCCAAGTATGCCTATACACACGTACAATCAGAAAAGGTAACAAACAATCCTTTAAGTTCCATGACTTAACAGTCTCCATTTTCCATTCCTTTTCTCGATTACAAACAAGTCTCCGTTTTCCATTCCTTTTGAACAATGTCTTGCTTTAAGTTGTCAAGCAACTCGGTCTTCGGGCCGTATGTACCCCATTCTTCCCAGATCGAAGAAAAGCACATCCATCTTTAATATCTTCATCGATGATCTGGACGAGGGCATCGAGTGCACCCTCAGTAAGTTCGCAGATGACACCAAGTTAGGTGCGTGTGTCGATCTGCTTGAGGGTAGGAAAGCTCTGCAGGAGGACCTGGATAGGCTGCACCGATGGGCTGAGGTCAACTGCATGAAGTTTAACAAGGCCAAGTGCCGGGTCCTGCACCTGGGGCTCAATAACCCCAAGCAGAGCTACAGGCTGGGAGAGGAATGGTTGGAGAGCTGCCAGGCAGAGAAGGACCTGGGAGTGATGGTGGATAGTCGGCTGAATATGAGCCAGCAGTGTGCTCAGGTGGCCAAGAAGGCCAACGGCATCCTGGCTTGTATCAGGAACAGTGTGACCAGCAGGGCTAGGGAGGTGATCGTCCCCCTGTACTCAGCTCTGGTGAGGCCGCACCTCAAGTACTGTGTTCAGTTTTGGGCCCCTCGCTACAAGAAGGACATCGAGGTGCTTGAGCGGGTGCAGAGAAGGGCGACAAAGCTGGTGAGGGGCCTGGAGAACAAGTCCTACGAGGAGCGGCTGAGGGAGCTGGGCTTGTTCAGCTTGGAGAAGAGGAGGCTCAGGGGCGACCTTATTGCTCTTTATAGGTACCTCAAGGGAGGCTGTAGCGAGGTGGGGGTTGGCCTGTTCTCCCACGTGCCTGGTGACAGGACGAGGGGGAATGGGCTTAAGTTGAGCCAGGGGAGTTTTAGGTTAGATGTTAGGAGAACTTCTTCACTGAAAGGGTTGTGAGGCACTGGAACAGGCTGCCCAGGGAAGTGGTGGAGTCACCATCCCTGGAGGTCTTCAAAAGACGTTTAGATGTAGAGCTTAGGGAAATGGTTTAGTGGGGACTGTTAGTGTTAGGTCAGAGGTTGGACTCGATGACCTTGAGGTCTCTTCCAACCTAGAAATTCTGTGATTCTGTGATTCTGTGATCTCCTCTTCAAGGCCAATAGGCACATCCAGGTCAGCAGGGGGCGTAACAGCAAAAGCCTTCGATGGCTGTAGCAGCAGAGGGGCCCATGGCGTAACAGTCGGAACACTAAAGGAGCCCGCAGCTCCCTGTCTGGCAAACCACACGTTTCTGCCTGTGGTCCCATATGGCTCTTTAAGGCCTCAGAGACTGCTCACCAGGTGCCGAGCAATCCTACTGCAACTTTGTCATTTTTAATTGCAGAGTCCCACACCTTGACATCAATTTAGTTCCATGTTTCAGGATCATAAACTGTCCGATTGTTAAGGACAATAAGCTGTAAGGTTACCAGGACGGTCTTTGTTCCTAAGGACGTATGATTCCCCATAATGCGCAGCTGCTTACCAGCGAGGGGCAGCTGCGTGCGCGGGTCCGCCTCTCTCAGCTTCAGCTTCTTCCCAGCTCCGGTGTGCCCATTTCCAGTGACTTTCTGTATGAGCTTCTCTGAGCGGTTTGCTGAGTTTGGCCGAACCTATCTTCATGAGGCGATCAATGTGCCTGTTCCCGTCCTAGCCTCCGTTCCACTAGCCTGTTCCTTTTCATTCCTTCTTTCTGCTTCTTTATTTCTTTATTGATGACATAACTTCATCACATCGTGTTGCCTTTTTTTTTTTTTTTTTTTTTTTAATCTTAAGGGCAGGTTCCCCTCTTATACCCTTCACCCCACAGCAGTTCTTTTCAAAACAACTTTTCATTGGTCAAACAACTTTGCATAAAACACCAACAGCAAACACCCAGAAACTCCCATGCCTTAACGGCTGGAGAACAAGAAACCTGAGACTGCATGGAGTCTCCTGAATCACCCTTCTTTGTTCCCTCTAAACTCTTTTACATTCCTGATGGCCTCATCGTTAAGAGTCTAATGTTATTAACCACGGGGCTTTCCGACCCCCATGGCCACACTCTCAAATCTCCCCCTTCTTTATTAATATCAACCATTTTCTCGATACGAATTACCACTCCGTATGTAACACCACTCTATATATAACAGTCTTAAACGTCATTCTCTAGTGCCCACACATATTAAACTGGGTTGTAGAGCAATGCCACTCTTAACTAGGGACACACATCCCTAAATCCTCTACTGGATTTAAGCATCTACATTCTTCCTTTCAAAAGGTATTTATTTTAAAAAAGCTCTCAGAAGACAAAGATGTTAGTAGTCTTTCAGCTAGCAAATAGAATGTGGAGGAATGGTTAAGTGAAATAAGACGTGGATGTTGGGCAGTTAGGAGGCAATGGGCTAGTGAAGTACCGTACTCAACTCACATGAGTCTGGGCACATACGCAGCTGGCTGAGAGCCAATCAGGCTCAAGGACACGATGCCCTTGAGCAATGGGGAAAGTCCCTAAGGCGGGACAGTAGCTAAAAGAAGGAGGAACTACCTGAAAAGAGCGGGAAGTGTTAGCCAATCCTGAGCTTAGTTTTTGCAATATGTATGAGTTGATTATGTTCGAACTAGATAAAAGGCGACTGAGCTATCCATTAAAGTTGAAGTTCACTGTTCACTCATATTGAGCGTCTGTGTCTTCCTTCCGTCGACAACAATAGAACGGTAGTTAAACCCAAGGTACAAATTAATTTCTACCTGAAAGCATTTCAGTTTCTCAATTTCCCTTTTTGTCATGCTTTCATTTCATGTCATAAGAAAATACCAAAAGAGACCAAGACCTGGTACAGTGAACTTTAAACTTCAGTAATTAATCCTATTTTGAAATAATAGTTCAAAAACTGCTGTGTTGTTGCAGTTTGTTTTGGAGTTTTAACTAGAACATTGCAATTCTGGACAGAAGTAAAACCACAACTGAATTGTAATATAAGAAGCTTTGATGAATCAATTCCTTAGCATAATGAGCAGCACAGTCTAAGTTGGTATCTTGGCTTTTTATCAATAAACACTAAGCAACAACAATGTAAGCATTCACTTATTTCATAGACTAAAATTTTTCATTATCATTGTGACAGAGATTGTACTTTTATGTTTATGTCTTCTAGTCTTTGGAGGGTAAAAATACCGAGAAAAGTAAATTTTAGTTTTCACTGGCCTAACATGACAGGAAAAAAAGGAACCATGATAATATCTCGCAGCACAACTGACATATAAAGAGAACAGAACAGTTTTGCTTTACTGATAGCCTAAAGAGAACTGTGACTTTCCATTTAGACTCTGCCAAATTTTTCCTTTTTATCAGGAACTACATCCAAGTGTTTCCCTTGATGCACTAAGGGCATTCTACTTCATGAATGGAATAAAGGTCAAGTTCTGCACTGACATCCACAGAAGTGCACAGAGCATAGGTTTTTTTTTTTGTTCACTGCTGATTCTCAGAGAAGTCTGCCTTCTCAGCTTCCATAGCTCTCTACTTCATCATCCAAAGGAAACCATACAGCATAGATCATCACTACTGGGACAGCTGAGCAACCAGCTATGACCTCTTAACAGAAGAAAAAAGTTCTAATATACCTCTTATGGGCATATTGTTCATTTTGTTTGATGTAATAGTCACTATCCTGCTGACAAATCTGAATAAGCTCTCTAGTGTAACTCTCATTTATACAATCAGTGTGAACTTGTGCATTTTCACAATACTTTTCAAAGTTACTAAGTATATTCCCACTCTTAAAGATATCTAATAACCTATCCATTATATAAGCATAATCAGTATTTTCAACTGGTGCCTAATCCTGAAAGAAATCCCTTTTGCATTTCCACTGAGGTACCGCTCCTTTTCTGACCATGCATATGATAAAAAGAAAAATCATGGATCAGACTCATCAGAAAACATTCCCTTATCAGTTTATCTAGGCATGATTCTAAGAATATTCTTCAACTACATGCAACCCCCAAAGGCAGCAGCACCAAGAATGGCTTCTTGCTTAAACTAGCCAAACAACTAGAATACTTCTCTAAAAAGTTGAAGATTAAGTCATCTCTCTTCTTCAGGGAAGCACCGAAGTATTTCTACACTGCAATCAAGATGCAACAGCAACTCCCTCATTTGGATCTATGAACCAATTTCAAAAGCACAGAGGCAATTACTGTTGAAGTGCAACTATGTCAGTACTTATCCCAATACTTTTGCAGTACAACATGCTGAGCTACATGCTGCCAAAATAGTTGTTTGGCAGTATCCAGGTGGCCAATTTTAAATGAGGTTTTGTACACACAGATAAGTTTTAACTGCATTTACTGTATTTGAAGATAAAAACAGAAAGTGACATTAACTTTTGTAAAATGGGTTCCAGATAAAAATCTTACAAAATAAACACTTTAAGCTTGACATTTGCACCAGGAAAGGTAGAAGAAACTACCGTAAAGGGGGGAGGAAAAAACAAACAAACACACACACACACACAAAACGCCACATTAAAAGGAACACTGTTAAGTATATCAGATAGTCAAATTGACAGTTGACTTTTCAAGAGTGAAAGAGCACCATTAGGTTTAGGAATTGACATTTAAAACAGTTAACTAGGTCACAGATAAGGGAGATCCAGCTGATAGTCAGCTACAAGACTTTCAACACGATTAGTTGCCAAAACTTCTTAAAGAAACTAAGTAGTCATTGGATAAAAGGAAGGTCCTCAGGTGAACACAGAATTTGTTAAAAGATTGGGTAAAGTGGAGTTTCATAGCAGAGAAAGGCTGTGAAAGATTACATGTGCTGGGTTACACACCGTTCAACATTACAAGTTACATGAAAAAGGAAATAAACAACAAAGTGACAGTTGATGAAATTATGTTGTTCCAAATAGAAGAGCTTAAGGTTGACTGCAAAGACAGACATAAGATTTCACAAAACTGGATAATAAATTGGCAGAAGAAATTGAATACAAGTATCAGGTAAGGAATAAAAAACCACAACCCTCTACACATCGCAACGGGCTTACCACTACTAAAAATAGCAAGTTAGACCTAAAATAGTAGTTCTGGAGAAAAAAAAAATAAATAAATTAAGCATTACAATGGACAAAATAAATTTAAAAAGTATGATGAAAGGTGTTGAGCCTTGACAGAGCCCACAATGAAGCTATTTGAATCTCAAAAATTAAGCGGATCTAAAAAAGGTTCAGAAGTTGCAGTACAAGAGCTCAAAAATCCACAGCTGAAGGGCACATTCTGAATGTGTTTTTAGAACACAGAAGACGGCTACAATAAACTGTCTTTCCCCAGTAACTGTAGCATTAACATCACCACCTAAAAATACCGACTGGTGAGCAGTCTTTCAAACATGGTGCAACAATTTGCTCTGATCACATAGAAACCTGAACGCATGCCCTGGGCAGTGCTTACATAGTAGCCAGTAGCGAGATTCAAATGAACAGCAATATATTCCTTTACAGGATTTTAGATAATCCATTTTGTGTTCTATTTGGTGCCAGGTTGATTGCTCCAAAAACATGCTTAAGACAGAAAAAAATTCTCCTACATCACACTTTCTAGACTATCTCCCTCCAAGGTATGGAAGAGTTGGTTTGTTTCTGGTATTCACTTTGTCACATTTTTAAATTAAAGCTTCTTGAGAGTAATTGTAGTATAATTTAAAATATTGGGCTTATCTTGTGAATTTATTCAAAACTAACATGAATTTACTTCTATAGTATTTAGTTTTCTTGCCACATCCACTAGTCATGAAGTTATATTTACTGCTTACCCAGCACATTACTGCCCACCTGCTCCTTGTACTCTCAAGAATAATCAAACCTAAAGAAACAGAATGTTGCTTGATCTCAGCAATGACACTATGTATTTAAAAAAAAAAAAAAAAAAAAAAACCTTTGTGTATTTCAATTGAAACACTTCACTTTAGGTCTGCATTTTAAACAGTTGGCCTTAAAGAACTGTTGAATAAAAGAAAGAATCATTACTGACCACATTGTGTCCATCATAGCAAGATGTATTACACTGAAAACTGGTTGGACCATTTTGTACTGAGACTGATAAAACATTAAAGTATGTTCTTATTTCAATTTGCAGTCATGCAGCATAGCAAAGAACACACGGAGAAGCAAAACCACTTGATTGCAACAGACAATTCAGATTCCTCAACTGCCCTCTCCCCACACACACACACACACTGTCCTTCCCCCTCCTCCAATTGCACCCCTGAGGGTGGGGAAGAGGAGAGGTGGGAAAAAAAAAAAAAAAAAAAAAAAGCGGGAACTTATGCTTTCACATGTGTTTACAGAAATAAAGAACACCTTCACGTTCCTTATATTACCAAGTAGTCTGGATATCTGAACAAAACAATTTTGCTTTCTATCAGGCATATACTACAATTCTATTTTCTCTTCTTCTAATGTAACAATATCCAGTATACTCACTATTTTATTTAGTGAGTGTAAAATAAACCAAATAAACTGTACCAACATACAACCCCCGGTCAGAGCACAAATAGTCTACACAAATTGCAGTATTTGCAAACTATTGAGAACTCTGAAAGCTTGCAAAACAAATATGTAAGAAGAGTTCGGTATTTTTCTGAACATCCAAGGAAGTAAACAGAAAAGGCAAGATTTAACAGATTAAGGTATTATGCAGCCTGTTAACTCTTAAGACATCTCCTTCTGCTATTCTAGGTGCAGTAACCTCTGCAACCATGAGAGGAGGATTTGGCTTACCTGTAAGAGCCTTTAAATCTATAAAGTGCACAAACCTACAAATGCATTCCATCAGTCACATTTTACAACTAATATAAGAGCTTTTCCAAGGCTTATGATATGTTGTGACATCCAATGGGGAGAATTCTTTTCTATAGACACTTCTTGAATGTTATCTTGTTCATGCCAGTTATTAAAGAGACAGTTTTCCATAAAGGATCCAGTAGCTTCAAAGACTGACTTTTTTTTCAGGTTGTATTTTCTTTGCATTAGGAAAGAATACATTTTCAGGCGAATTGTATTAGAATTTTCTGGTGACCTGGAAAATATTTGAAGGCTTTATTTTAGTACAGAAAAAGCCTTTTTAAAAATATATTTTTATTTCATGAACTTGTTCTGATGCTGCTTTGAAAAGAGCTAAGGGCACTGAAGCCTGGTTTTGAGGTTGTACTGGAAAAGTTCCTAAATGAAATCACATGCTGCAATATTCCAGGTAATGACTTATTTTTCTCTTTTCATCTTTGCCTTTACAGATGTATTATTTTCACTTTTTCACCTCCTTGCACTCAGTCTGCAAAAAGAACCTGTCTCAAGGCAGAGAGAGGCCCTGATGCTGTCCTGCCTCGCACGAGCAAAACTATCAACAGGAAGGAATGGCATGATGTGTGGTGAGTGACAACAGTAAAAGAAGTAACCAACAAAGTCAACTTGCATGAAGCTGGAATCTAATCATAGAGGCAGATCAGGTGATCACAGGATAGACTGACTAAAAGACAATAAAAGGCAACAGCTGAGGCACATCATCCATAGTTCATTTGCAGACTACGAGCTTTGCACTTAAACTGGTGAGAAATCAGAAAAATAAAGAAATAGCATTACTTTTCCCTTTTAGTGGAAAGCTCCTGGAGCAAGTCCAAGGAAGTCTTACTTTCAGCTGGTCTTGCATGTATTGTCATAGCTGTCACTGTCATCACTTATGTTGTCATACATGTACATCACCATGGAGATCCCATAACAACAATTAGTAGCTTTTGTTAGTCATACACTGTCACCAGAAGAGGATATAGCCTGTGTAAAAGAACTGTTCTGGGGCCCACATGAAGCATTTTATTAACTCACTCCTAGCCAAAATTCAAAACTGTAAGAGGATGATCATTTTTCTTTGCAGGTAATTCTGCGTTTCTGTTAGTAATGTGCACTTGTTGCCAAATGGAAGACCTGAGTATAAATGCCCCACTTGGTATTCAGTCCTTGGTCAAACAGCAGTTGGGTGATGCATAAGTTAGCACATAAGCTGCAGCAAAGTTTGCTGGAAGATTTAGACATAGTGGTGATGAAACCAAGAAGGAAACATTTATTTTCCTCCAAAACTCAAAGCTTTTCTTCAGAGCAATGTCTCCGACCCAGAAAAAGTAAAATAAAATAATAATTATAATAATAAAAAAAAGCTTCATGGCATAAAGTTATTGTGGTAATACATGCAAAGGAGAATTTAAATTTTGGCATTGATAAACTGACAATAAACAAGAGATTTTCCTATAAGGATGAGACTTCACAATATTTCCCGTAATAATTAAAACAACTAACAAGTACCAGATAATTTTAGTCAATTCTCTGTTGTCAAGTAATGCTTCAGAGTTTTATAAATATCTGCTCAACAAGCTCATTAGAGTGGTGAAGTAAAACCTGGGGAATAGTACTAATTAATAAAAGACAGTCCATGCAGAAGTGTCACAGAAGTGTCTGCAACAATGCAAAGGAAGGACTGCTTCATGCTGTAGTGCAACTGCATGGGCATCTGTGTCAATATTCAGTGAAACAGCACAGCTACTCTAATAGAATCAACAAATCACATTAAAGCTGTCACTCCTAACTGGGACAATGAACTGATGCATATCTTTAAAAAGATTATTTTACGGAAGGAAATCTATTGTAAAACTCCAAAGCTATCAGTGAAATGGCTGGTGACCTTCAGTTTCCAACTGCAAATACTTTTAGCAATCTATGTCTGTCATAACTGGTGAGATTTTCTGCTAATATGCTTAAAAGCTTCGTAAAGCTTCCATTATTCCTGAGCAATTGGTAGTGACATGTTGTTGTTCTAACGAGTGCCGATGCATGAGTGTAATATTAAAAATATACTCTGATTTTAAGCACTGTTTCTAACAGGAAGTATACTGAATTTTCAAAATGTTTATAGCTGATGCAGTTTTAAAACATTTCAGAGCTTCAAATCATTTCTTCCTCCTATTACAGAATGTTTTTCTGAACACTACGAAGTCATGGAATTTATCTATTTTTGTAGCTAAAAGAAAAATCATAACCTTAGTACATGTCATTATAGCACCATGGCTAGAAGTTTAATAGCTTTGCTTTAACAGCTCATAAAAGTTGAGAACGATCACTTTTTTTTTTTTTTTTAAGTACACTGTTGTAACCTAAGGAAAGCCTACACCTTACTTTTAATGAGGTATACATTACTTACTAAGGTTACAGTTGATTCAGTTTTTAATCAAAGCAGTTTGTCAGTGATATTTCAGTAAAGTTTAAAATTAATTTGTATGAAGCTTTTTTTTTTTTTTTTTTGTGAATTGGGAAAAAGCAAGACAAGCTTTCTTTAAAAAAGTATCTAACTGTGGATATCAAACACCAGGTCATGTATGTATTCCCCAGTTCACTTTAATACTCCTCAGGGCAAAAACTCACAAGAAAAAGCAGTTAGAGAAAAGTCTCATACAACTCAGGATAAATTATTTATGAATATTGTACATTTAGGACACACATTGTAAAGCCACAAAAGATTCTGAAGCAGCCTTCCAGAGCTGTCTAAACAAAGATTGTTTTATGATTGATAAATGATCCTGCAGCAATGACATAGCCCCAATGTCTTTCATACTCATAGACTCTAGAAGTCATACCACAGAAAACAACTCTTGAAATTTTCTGTTTACCCTAAGTGCATGAAGCTCAGTGCTATGCATAAGATTTCTTAATAAAATCTTTAACCCACCTCTTGAGATAAACTAGAAATAAATTCATCAGTGGCCATCACCAGCATTTTGGAGAACAGCAACTGCTGATTGTAAGCCCTAAAACAAAGGAGTACAGTGATAGTCAAGCAGTCATCTTTGTAAAGCAGGTTAAGATTGTCCACAGGAAAATAAAAATGGAGTTACACGTAAGGACAGGAAGAGAACTGCCCAAAGCTGGTTAGACATTAGCTAGTGAAAAGCCTTCAAAGAATTAGACTGATATTTTCCTTCCTGGGGTTCTTATCACGTTCCTTCAGGTGTTGAAGGATTTTTTGGTAGCAAAGAGTACACAGTAGGTTTTCCTAATTCCGTCTCAGAACTCAGATGCACACAACATGTGCAAAAAGATGCATAAAGTGTACAGTCATAATCACAGTATGAAGAAAAGATATTGAACACAATACTCACAATATAAAAGTAGTAAATTCAGGAGAATGATATCGCTGTAGTTTCCCAGTGGATGGGAAAGAATTGATTCCAGGTGTTGCAATTAGTTCATTAAGAAAGAAACAACCAGATGACAGCAGAGAATATCAAATTCCAGCGTTGATTTATTCACAATTATTTGTATGCCTGAGCAGGTGTCTTGACAGCAACAGCAAGTTTTACAACTCACAGGTGTAACACCCCTTTCAGATCTCCAGTGAAGGCAGCTGTGTTTGAACAGCTTCAGCCTGCCAGCAAACAGCTCTTCATACTCCTGTTTTTCCCAAGACACTGTTCCCAAAACTGCCGCAAGCTTGTTCCACCCTCTTTACAAGTAAACTAGAGGCTCTTTGTGCTTAGGCACAATCATAACCTTATTTAATATATTCCTGTTTTGCAACTGTGGGTACAGCAGAATCAGCAATTCCCTGGTATGCAGGGTAAGGATACTATTTGCAGTTTGAATTTTCCTCAGCTACAAGCCATGCAAAACTAGCATGAAAAGTTTGTGGAGTTTACCACAGAACTTATCAATCCGTTTTAGATATTCATAAATGCCCATTACCTAGGTGCACAATCAATAACGTATTTATCTTTATGCCATCTCTGTGGAAGGCCATTATCCTGACTTTATAGAGTGCGATACGGGAAATTAGAGTCTTGAATTCACATTGCACAACCGTGACTTGAATATCCATTCCTTATACACAGTTAATACTAGCTGGTTTAAAGCAGGATTAAAAGACACTTCAATGCTCCACAGATTAAAACAATACTACCTAATAGGTAGTTTCCACAGGTACAAAATGAATTTAAGATTTTCTGTGGTGTGGCTGCTTCATTTTGGCATGTAGGAGTGCATAATATTAAATCTTAGTATGGAAACCTATCCTACTAAAGTCCTGTAGAAGTGAATAGACAGTCAAACAGCTTACCTGTGCTCTGTAAATTCTCAAAAACAGCTATACTCCATTTTATTATTATTTTCAATGACATGAACATAGCTTAGAAGCTAGATTATGATTTTGAGTATTTCAACAGTGAAAAGGAAACTGAGAAGAGACTCTTCATTATACCTCCTATAGTTAACTGAACACTGAAAGCTGTGAGAAACACTGGTACTCCAGAAAACTGAGAATCTATTAAAATTCACCATGACCAATTCACTGGTGAACATCAGCACATTATTTCTAGTCTCACTCAGATAAAGAGATGTCACGAATTTATTGTTGAACCATTTATTTTTTTTTTAAATTCATCCTTGCAAGGCCTATGTTTGATGGCTAGGTCCTTTTTGCTGTTGGATATGTGGTCTAGCTATCCTGAGGAGTGGAGACACAAGGCTAGCAGAGAACAAAAGTGCCTACTCACTTTTAAGAACAGCATTTTAGTTCTAATGAATCTCTTCCCAGCACCTGAGCACGTCAGAAGTGTGGCTTCCTCCCATCATTGTGATTTCACTTCCCTGCTCCTCAGTCAGCAGGGGCAGAGATTGACAGCTTGCTTAACTTCACAAGGAGAGAGACTACCTCTTGCCTCATGCAACTTAAAAGTGAGCCTTCTGGTGGGATAAGAGAGACAGGCTGCAATGGGAGACCCATCTGTTCTTACTCAACTAAAAGGAGGATGGCTCTGATGCCAGGATTCAAAGGCAGAATGATGAAAATAGGGCAGCATGGAGGAGGCTCTTTACACTGAATGATGCCCTAGTTGAGGTCTCTTATGTTATGTTTCAGATTTTATCCACATCTAGAATAGCATGAAACATGTTCATTAAAATAATTCTATATCATTGTACAATTATATTTTATTATGAAACATGACCAGTAACTGCAATCCACTTATAATTACTTCAGAAATAGAATATAATACTCAAATAGGCCTTTATAAAGTTGCAACAACCCCAGCCTACAAAAAAGTCACCTTAACGGCATTTGTATGAACCACATATTAAAATTATGTTTATATAGAGAAAGATTGTTTAGCTCCCCCAGTGGCTGAAGGGACAAAGTTAAATATGTATTAGCAACTCATAAATCAATGTCATATAAAATGGGAGAGTCAGAAGGAAAAAGCTACAGCTCCATAGAAACAAGTTGTTAGAGATTGCTGTCTCATGTTTGTTATTGCTAAGTTCACAAGCAGTCCAAGGATGGTATTTTGATAACTACTCCTGAAACATTAATATTTTGTGGCCTTCTTTCAGCCAAAGCACACAGTATTTTAATACTGAACTGTGACATAGCTCAGTTAAAGTCCTAGGAGAAAAATACCTGTTAACATTTTAGAGCTTGAATAAACGGATTAGATTGAAAGGACAAATGCTTCAAATGCTTTTATAATCCTCAGTAAATTTCTAAGTGTGTGTGCTGCTGTTCAACTCTAAGAAAATCAGACTTGAATAACTCCCCCCACCTCCTGGGGGTGTGGGTGCATTTAGGCTTGAATTGTTTCACATAGTAATCTCTGCTCATCCATTGACCTAATGATCTTTATTCTGTGATTTTAGCTGGAAATGCTACAACAGATTTTGGCTATTCAGAAACTAGTTCTCTCTGTAACATACGTTACAATTAGAGTGAAAGCGTGCAACCTCAAATAAAATTCTTCACTCTGTTCAAGCAAAACAAGTGTCAAAAGCCAAGCCACGCAGAATTTGACCCACTAACAACAACAAAAAAATATTTAGTAACAGCTGAAAGTTGGAGAGAAGAAATTTCTTGAAATTCAACTGTTCTTGAATCATGTTAGACAGCAAAAGAGTGACTAGTTAACCTGGAGCCAGGGATAAAAGCAAAGAAACAACAAAAACAATCAGATAAAATGAGAAATCTCCATTGGCTTGTCTGAGGATTTGAAAGAAATTTGCAAGACATTTTTATTTTTTTCTAAGCAACATCATGACATTTCTGTAACAAAATTTAAACTATTCAGACACAACATGGATGTTTATGCTTTGTGTAAGTGGGCAACTAAACTAGAGCTGCATTACTGCTGGAACTTGTGTTTCACATCAGCAGAACTCACGGCCTCTGGAACTGTCAATTTCATAATCTTGAAAACAACGAAGACAATAAATATGTTCACAGTAGGGGATTAGATGGTCTGCTAACCTGTCCTTTGGGACTCTACTAATAGCATTCTGTTTGTCAGGGCTGTCAGAAACAATGTGAGGTATTTTGAAGGTTTTGAGATACCTATCATTCACAGTCCTCCAGGGCTGCCTAGAGAACAGGAACACAGTTTCATGAGAAAATATCAAAGTTTTCATCCTGCATTAGAACAAAAATGATATCCTTGAAGACCTCTGGAAAAAGCACAAGAAAAAAAAAAAAAAAAAAAAAACACAAAAACAAACAAACAAAAAAACCCAACGCTATATTTATAGCCCAGTTTGCCATCCACATTATGGGTTTGAGCACCCATCTGGAGCATTGAGGGCTCAGGAGCATGTGCCTGCTGAAAAAGTCACACAAGTGCAATTTGGACCTATTTCTTGTTGTCCAAGTAAGTGACTGACTTCTGCATATCCCACCTTTCATTCAGCCTTTCCCAAACAGCAGTTTTTATAAAATATTAAACCTTCCAGTAAAACAGATGTTTTTCCTGATTTAGTATTCTTCTGAGAGGAAAAGACTTTCAGTACAACTCAGCGATTAGCAAGCACAATTTTGGCCCACCCTATTTTGCTGCTGATAGCTAGCTGAGTGCCTCTGCGGTTGTCCCTCAGTTTTAAATTTGAAAAGCTACATGCTGTCTCTTGCTGTACAAGACATTTGATAACTGCTGCCTATGAAACAGCAGTTATCCAGTTGGTAGTAGCTTCTGCTGTGAATCAGCATTAAACAGACACCACAGAGCGTAACTGTAAGCCACTCTGATGTTCAACCTGTTCTTTGCGTGCATTTAAAGAACAATTAAAGAACTCAAGATAGTTTTCAAGTGTCTGTCATAAGTGGAGTGCATTTTAAAGTATAAGTTTATTTTTAATGGTAAAAAAGTAAACAAACAAAAACATTAACCTTTCAATCTTGCCATCTACTTGTTACATTTTTTCTTCCTATCCTCCAATTGAAGCATCACTTTGAAATGAAGGAATGTCAGAATATTTATAATTTTTTTTTCATACTGATACTTTCAAAGCATTCAGTAGTGCTTGAACATAATTGTGTTTTTAAATGGTTCTGTTAAACATGAATTTAACGCATAATATCAGCAGTATCTACTGGCTTAAATCATTACAAGTTCCTTCAGCACTGTCTCTCATGAAGAGATCCATTTGGAGATCACATCTCCCAAAGTTAGGTATTTACATGGCCAGGCTTCTAAACCATCACCACAGTCAGTAGATATACAGCCATGAGAACTAATGGATAAAAGTATTCAAAAAGGGGAAAAGAACCCCCTTCACTAGAAATCAGAATCTGACCATTTGTTTTTCATTCATATTCCTTTTAGCCAGTGAATGCCTTTAACACTTTACTTTTCATTTTTAATCCACAAAATGGATTCCATGAAAAGCCTAGGCACATGAAAAAAATCAATGAAAAAACTAGGCACAGAAACATCAAGAGTTTCCCTACTTTGTTTCTAAAACTATTCAAAGTATCTTTTAGGTTATGTACTTTTAAATTAATGCAATCCTATTCAAATTTCTTTGATAAGATGCATTGTACTTTAAAAGTCTTTCAGTTAAGCTAATACAACATTATGAACATTATCATCACTTGTGCAAACTTTTTAAATGAGGAGATACTGGTCTGAACTGCATGCTTTATGTAACATTATAGTTTGAGGCTCTCATGGAGAAGTGGGAGCTGGAGTGCTTTTCTGCATAGAATATATGCTTGGTACATAGCAGCCCTGCAATTCACTTTCATATGTGATTCTCTCCCCCCGCCCGTCATTTGAATAGCAGCTTTATGACTATTTTTGGCCTCCTGCTGTTAAGGGGAACAACTTTAATGAGCATTCTTTAGAATTCCCATTATGTACCAGAGAGTGCTGCAAGAGTCTTTTGGAATTATGCATCTCATCTGCGAAATTGAAATATGTTCTTTAGAAACAAGAAACATTACAGCCTCCTCTCACAAAAGAAAGAATATCAATATTCTGTAAAGAGAGACCACTCTTAGTATAAACACCTCAGTGTTTTCAGTAGGTCACACTGAAATATGGCCTATTCAGAGACTTTCAAAGCAAAGAAGCAAATGAAAAGAACTCAGTTATCTTTCTTTCCTTGACCACAGGCATGGCTACAGAAGATTCTGGAATGAAGGGGGGGATTAAAGGAGGAAACAGACACTTGATCCAGATTTTCTGTAATCCTGACCCCAGTTCTCACATTTACATCTTTCCTCATTCTCATTTTATCTTTGTGAAGAATTGGGTGCTTTTTTCTCCGCTTTTTTTCCTCTTAACAGAATACGTATGTAGGCATCTTGTTTATTCTTTATACTATAAATCCTGAATCCATGTAATTACAGCTACTGTCAGGACACGGTTTAGTTTATTAAGGACCAGTCCACATCACCAACAACTCCTCACACCGGCAACACAGAGCTCTACAGTTCCCTGAAACAGACCACCTCAATGGTCACACATGCTACTTCAGACACCTGTTTTACGGACAGCCATATTGCATTTGGAGATTGCACTCTCATTTTAGTTATCTCTGTAAATTGCCTACAGTTTTAGTACATCTTGCAGCAGGCACCATCTTAGCTAATGTACTTTTGCTTATCCAAGGCATTTAGCAAGTATCCCAGCAGATGTACCCACAAAGGAGATGTCTCCAACAGAGGTTTTAAGAGATTTGTTCTGCAGTCTACTCTCAGAGTTTCTTCTTTCTGAGGCTTATCAGATAGTATATTAGACACAGGTTTATGATTGTTAACTGATATTTGAAATACTCCACATCACATGAAGTTTTAATCAGACTACTCCATACCAAACGTTCTCAGATTTTTTTTCTTAGCAGAATTAGTATTTTAATAGAAAACATCTCAGAGATAAATTCAGCCAAGCAATATAATCCATCACTAAAGTAAGACGAATATATAGATGGCAAAAGAAAACCTTTTCAATGCATTTGGTTTCTCAGATGGCCATGACAAGCCAAATGGCTATATATCCTCTATAACAAAGCACTCATCTGACTCCCTTCCTACAGCCTCTACACAGAAATAACATCCAGGAGCTCTAAAGTGTTGGTTGTTTTTTTCTTTTTTTTTTTTTTTTTTCCTTTTTCTTTTTTGAACAAATTTGGCTTAGCAACACACATCATCATTATGACATTTTTCCCCCATCATTCCTTTTTTTTGTCTCCCATTACTTGCAGGAAGAAGATTGCCAGCTCCACTCAGAGACTCTGCCCTAAAGCACCAAGCTGCCAACAGAGGCACCACTTTATTTTTAAGAGGTTGTTGTACACATAAAACAGAGCACTCAGAAACAGAAAGACTTCTAACCACAACCTTTTCAGAATGCATTGCATCCCTGCCACACTAAGCTATAAGGAAGCAAAATAAGCACCCTGAAATTCCCATGCCACACGCAAACTCAAAGGCAGAAAAAGTTAGTGTAAACCCCTATTAATCCCATTTCACACTACCTTGTCTCTATTTTGTTTTCAGAACAGGAATCCTTTACATCCTTAAAGTCAGTAGCTCCTATCAAACACATGTAAAGATCTACCCCTCGCTACAGACCTCACAATATATTTCAAAGGCTCCCAAAATTTCTAATTCTAGCTAAACAATAATATAGCAATTTATAAGAAAATACTTGAGATTCATTGCATAATTACCTTAGCATCCAGCTGCAATAAAACATATCTTCATAGTTTGTTGATAGTTGCATACGATATTTCTTATATAACACCAAACAGAACAAGAATAGTCCACCCTATTCTGGGGCAGGCAAAATTTTGAAGGAAGGAAAAGAAGAGAGAGGGAGAAAGGGAGAAAAAACACAGAAAAAAGTATCCCTGCTTTATTTAAATAATAAAAATGATTTTAAAAAGCTGAGTCTCAGCTGTGCACACACTCCCCCACAAGAAACTCACATCACAACTTCACAGGTGTGGGCCAGGCAATTTTCAAAGAAGAGTTTGCAGCCCCAGCTGATCCTTAAATTCCTTTAATTTTTTTTTGTTTGTTTGTTTTTTCCCTGTTTACCCAAGGGGAAAATACAAGATAAAACAAATTAATTCTCAAATCCAAATTATTTATGTAATCCTTAAACATAACGGACAGAAATCTAGCTATTTGTCAGTAACAAGCAAGTTCTAGAGCCATACAATAACACTGTTTCTTCTGAAAAATGGCTAAAATAAAGCAAACTTATATATATATACATATAAAACTGTCAATCAGAATCAAACTTTCAGGAGACATTCATTGGTTTCAGTAGCACAAACTTTTCTTGGTTCTAGATAACAGATTAATAATCAAAAAAGATAAAACAAATAGGCAACGGTTTCAGTTTATCTAGAGAAGTCAATAGTTCAAATTTTTGCTTTTTCTTAGTTCTGAATAGGGCTGGGAGCTGTTGTTCTGGGCAGTCCCTGTTACAATTACTCATGTACCAGTTTAGCAGCTGCTCCATTCTATTCTCGGCTGGCCAAACGAGAATCCCCTCCCTTCACCGTCAGAACACACACCTGATACTAGGGTAAAAATGAGTGCTCTCAACCTGCAAGTGCAAACATATGAAGATGTAATAGAGAACATTTTCTTAGGTAGTTTAAGAAAATGTCTTTTTGGTGGTGTGTCTTCTGAAAAATATCAAACTCTTGAAGAATTCCCTTGGTTGAACATATTTTTTGGCTTTGCCCTGCTCTAGCAACATTATTGAGAAATTACTCCTAAGGAGCATATTATTTGCATTAGCTTTAAAGGAAGAAAATATCCTTAACAACTGGCACTACTAATCATAATGATGGGAAGGGGAATCATTAAGGAAATTTATGAAGTATTTCACTGACATCCCAACAGGGCAATAAGGCTTGTTCTAAATAATAAAAGTCAGTAAATGAGAGAGTACAACTTTGCTCTGGTTTGTTATGGACAATGACAAGGGTGATGTTGATACTTCAGTCATGTTGAATAAGGCTGCAACACAAGCCTTATTGCTTGGAAGTAATTTCTAAGTAATAGCCTAAGAAAAGACAGGGTCTTATAAGCAATCAGACCCGACTCTTCCCCTTCCTGCTGCACTGACAGTGAGCAAAGACTAGCAAGTACTTTGCTCACTGGGCTCTTCTTAGCCAAAATTAAAATATTTGTTTGCTCTAATATAGGATGACCTTGGTAACATAAAGGTGGATAGGATGTTCTTATCACTGATATGACAGAGCTCATATGTTTGGACTACAAACCAATTCTGATTATCCAAATAATGTTAAAAGACTGTATCCAGTTTATCTTTTGTCCTGTTAATTGTAAGAACTTACATGGAGTCATACCAAAGATTCCTGCAATTCCTTCCAATTTAGCAGAACTTAGTAGCCGTTGTTTAGGAAACATATTAGAAAGAGGGAAAGTAGAGAATGGTCTTTCCATTTTCTGATAAGGATTTAGGGATTTCATGATTTTGAGATTCTATCTGGAGTTTTATTTTTAATAGTAATTGAAAAATTGGGACTCCCTTAACGTCTGAATAAGAACATAAAGGAACATTCTGCTCTTAATAAAAAGTCTTCTGGTTCTGAAATTATCTAGAATCATTTTCATGAAAGGAAGATTAACCAACTTGGTTATCTTCTTGAGTATTTGTCAAACAAGTCACACTTTCCAATGCATCTATTTTTTATATATATATATATATTTTTTTTTTTAGAGAAAGTAGTCTGGAAAATTGCTAGTGAAACAGAAGCCTCTGAAGACAGTTGGAGAAAGAGAGAAATTAAGATCATTCAGAATAAAATATGTTATTTCAAACAAGAAGAAGAGGCTGTTACAAATGTCACTCTAATATATACATTCTAGTTTTATCTAAAGGAATCATCTAACGGACAGATTTGCAGGTTGTCATTAGAGCCAGCATCTGCAGCATGTTTCATCATCTGAATGCCCTGACTTAGTCCTTCTCTTTGACACTTCTCAGGTCCTAGAGGTTTTTTTTTAGAATTTAGGCAGCTTCTGTTAAACAAATTTCCCACCTGTCACTTGTCCAAATAAATATGCTTTCAAGCTTGAATATATATTTTCCTCTAACAGGTAGTAACTGCTAATACTGGATCAGAAGAAGAAAATTTACTTCAACCAACAAAAGGAGGGGTTTGGACTACATTATCTGGAAAGGAAAAGTAGTGGCACAATAGTATTTTCAGCATCATTAAAAGGTCTGGGGTCATTCCCCACCCCACTTTTCTCCATCCCTTTCCTAGCCCTCTGCTTTCAGAGACAAGCACAAAAACTACATAGGTAGATAATTACTGTAATGAAAATTAAATTACTGTCTGTGGTTGTGCTACAATGCTGAGGATTTTATGACAGTTCACCAGCAAAGTGCATGCACCTAGAACCAAATCTTTGATGTGGTATGTCAGTGTATTTAGACACACTGGCACTTTTTGTATGTGGCTTCATCATTATGAATCTGCAGTCATATGCTTTCCAACAGATTTTAGAAACCTAATTGCTATTCTGTGAAAAGGGACTTAGATTTTTTTGACCAATTCTTTCCTATAATTTTGACCAAGAACAAAATACAGTAGTAAGGATGATGTCATAACCATTTTTGGAAAAAAAATCCTCTTTAAATAGCTTTTGTGGGCTACCAGCATAGCCAGCTCTTTTTTGTACATTCAGACTAAAAGACAGACTAATCTGTCTATGAGTAGGAAGTCCTAAAAGAAGGCAATCAGTTTCAGAAACAGCAGAACTTGACAATATCTATTGTTCGGGGGGGGGGGGGGGGGGGGGGGGGAGGAGGAGGAGGAGGAAGCACATTATTCATTATGACAGCAACTGAAAATGCAAAGGAAAGCTCTGGCAAAGAGGTTACCGTGAATGACACATTGCTTGTTAATAGCTCATTCTTAAAATATTGGATTGAATCCATGCTACTTGCCTTCAGAACCCACCAGCAGATACCCTCAAGAATTTTAAAAGTACTAAGACATTAAGAAAACGTTAAGAAAATATCTTAATATTCACAAGCACTACATATGCTGGTTTTCATGTTTCTGTAGGCTGCAATAATGATGGCACTGCCTTTCATACTCTAAATTCTTGGAACACACTTGACAATAATTATGCCTTAACTTTTTTCCTCCTCATGGAAAATATAGAGATTTTCATGTTTTGAAAGTTTCATTTCATTTATGTACTTCACCTATTTTCAGATGCTAGAACAGTTAAACATCTGAAATAAAGATATAACAACACAGTTTATACATCTGTGAAATTAATAACAAACGTTGCTTTTCACACAAAGGGTGAGATTTTTGGAGAGTCATCACAGTCATTTTGTACCCCAAATAGAATAGTTGGGATCCATATAATTACATAGCCCTAAGATATAGTTCAGGTAGATCACTAGTTGATTTTTAGGTGCAAGTAAGTTTTATGCCTCCAATTGGTAGAAGTTGTAAATGATGCTTATGATGAAAAATTATATCAAATGGGAGAGAGGTTGATCATTACAGATCTCATACAAGATATTTTAGGCTTTTTTCAAGGAGTTCATAAACTGAGGAAAGTGCTTTACAGTCCAAAATGTTCTTCCAATATTTTATCCTTTAGTATAGATGTGTTGCATAGTACATTTTAATTATTCAGAAGGTTAAAGTTAGTATTGCCAAGACATGCAGACTAACTGTGTCTTCAAGAGAAATCAGAAGAATGAAATGAAATGAAATGAAATGAAATGAAATGAAATGAAATGTAAAATAGATCTCAATCCTGATTTAGAGATGGCAGTATGAAAAAGAAAAAGACATGGGCACGTTATACTCAATGAATCTTTATGGCAAACGCAACACGATATATGGAGCCAATAATTTATTTAAAACTTAATAAAGATATTAACAGTCTAATTAAAATACAACCAACTGATTATTGTAACTGCAGTAATATTAACACATAGTCCAAATCATACTGAAAAGACTCACCAGTGATGTCAATCAATTATATACAAGAAAATACAAGGTTAACGGTGTTAAAATCCATCAAGCAGAGAGGTGGGGTGAGTATGGGGGTAACAGAGTTGCAACAGGTCATCATCATCCTGAGCTTTTTTTCTACCAGGACTTTCAGCTTAGGTTTGTGTGGGAAGTCCCTTCTGCCTCGATACTGGCATTCATTTGGGACTATTTTTACATGTTTTCTTATCAACCTGCTTCTTCCCCTTGTTGTCAAATGAAGCATGAAAGCTGCACCGTTAACTTCCTCAGCTTAATTGCTGTAAAAGGCTATCGTTCCTCAGAGAATGAAAGAATCTCCAGGTCTGTCAGACTTTTACTGTAAAGGTTATTCACAGTACCTGAACTAAAACAAGTTAGGCAATAGTCATTACAGCACCAGAGAATTATTAAAATCAGCTCAGGCCAAGGCAATATAAAACTTACGGCTTTTTACTGGTAATGGCAATGGTCATAATTGCAGAGCTACAGGTATGGAAAATATTCAATAATGGTCAAGTGGAGCAACATGCACTTGAAGATTATGTATTTACAGATTTTTGACTGCTCAGTCATTACAGCTTGAAAAGAGAAAATGAATTGAACAGAGCCTAAAATTCAATGAAAAATGGAAGGATCTGAAAAAAGAGTAAAACTGTGAGGTCAAAGATGGAGATAAAAATATATTACAGCATTTTAAAACACTTTTTAGGTGGAAGCAGATGAAGCACTGTCAATAAAGAAATTAATAAAAAGCTACTCAAAATGGATAACATTACCAAAAATTTCCATGAACTGAACGTCAAGTTTTGATGCCTTAAGTGTATTGTAATGGAACAAGAACTTTCTTTTTTCTCTTGAGTATGTGGGTAACTGTAGACTTCGATAGATGTGGGATTTGCTTTCATAATGGTCAATTCCAAGTTCCTAATCCAAGAGATCCATCTTCTTGTGTGTTTAAATCATGCCCAGCCATAAACAAACAAACAAACAAACAAACAAAAGTCAGGTTTCAGGGTTACAGCTAGCTTCACCACTAGATGGCCGTGTTGTTTATTAGAGCATATCCTCTTCGACATCTGCTGTGAAAACAGCTTCTTGAGAAATAAATGTCTTACTCAGCAATAATGTATCTCTGTGTTCATGACTAAATGGAAATAATGCACGTCTAGAAAAAAAAAAAAATAAATAAAGGACTTGCTATGATAAAGCAGGAGTTTCTATACAATATTAGACTAGATACAAAAATGGAAGCTAGGGTGCTGTTGAATGTATTTCATATTTAGTATGTTCAATAAAAAAGCGAGTTATGCTAGAAATTCACATACTGATCACATGCAGCCTTGTATGCAAAGTGTTCAAAAAAAGTGTGTTCAAAAAAAATTCTACATGCACATCTAAATAAATTGCATTTCTGCTTTTGTGCATGGGTACCTCAGCTTTGATATTGATGAAAAGCTTTTTATGTTTCAATCATGACAGTGCAATCTAGATCCAGAAAACAGCAGTTCCCTCATGCAGCTTTCCTGGAAAGCTCAATCCATTAGAATTCTCCATTAAAGGTTTGTACACGAAATACATGGATAGTACAATGACAGCAGAAACAGTATGAAGAGGAACAGCATACAATTTATGTATGGTGCTTAGAAACCCAGCAGCTGGGGCAGCAGGGGCCCTTTGGACATATTTGAACAGAGGATGGGAACTAAACCTGTCTGTCCCACTTAACAGGTGATTGCCTCCTTGGTGAGAGGGAAACATATCCACTGTAAGACTCTTTTTCATTTGGTGCCACTTTCAAAGCAGAATGTAATGTCTCTCTCTGGGCCTGTAACAGAAGTGTCCAGGCATAATTATAATTTAGTCTCTGCGCTCCCCAGGGTAGCTGGAAATTGGTCCCAGACAGCAAGCTCCAGCTTTGAAGTTACATATATAAGATCAGTGTTTTAGATTCATGGAAGAAATTGTATGAAGCATAATTAAAGGAATAAATGTCCATGCAACTTTTTTTTTTTTTTTTTCAGAAATAGATGAGCTTTTAGACATCACTGATTAATAGAAGATATTTTAATCCTCATGAAAATACATACAGAATCCTGCTTTCTCAGATGTGGATGAGCAAAATAAGAAAATGGGGATGGGGATATTCCAAATTCTGCAAAAGCTGAGAGCAGATGTCTCTATGGAAGCAAGCTACGTTTGGCAGAGTCTGTGCAGGCAGAACTCCTGTTTCATGACAAATTCTGCAGATACAGGGTCAGCCCCCTGTACAAGTGTCAGTTTTCATTTCCAGTTAGGTAATACCTCCTGCTTGGGGAGTTGAAGGGGGCAAATAAATAAAAAAATATAGCAGGAGCCACCAGAGAGATCCTGCTGATGGGATCCTGACACCTTACCTATGGGTAGTCTCTTGCCTAAGACAAAAGTGCTGCCAAATTCAGACACAATTTGGCATCCTGTGCTGAGTGAGCCTGTGGACACCAAAGTCCTTGTAGGGTTCCAGGATAAAGGTGCTTTCTTCAAAATATCACACTAAGTTTCTGCTCAGCATAAAAACATGACCCTATGGCACACAGTATTGGGATTAGAGATTACTGTGGAGGAAAAACTTTATCTTTCATATGTTATGAAACAAAGAAATGCTAACAGTGAGCATGTTGCTACTATTGTGACTGATTAGATTAAGCTGATTAGAGACATTTTTGTTCTAGTCATACCAATTTTTTTAACTGGAGTCTAAAAGTATGAATATATCAAACTGAGGAAGCCCTATTTTTCCTACCTGCAGGCCTTGTTTACATATTTTTCCAGAGATAAGAGGCAAGCCACAATAATTTGTGCAGTGGAGGAGCAATTCTCAACAACTCTAGCACTTGGTAATCATCTGCACAAGTGTGGAAACTGTGTGGCTGCTATTGCAATGGATTAGTACAGAGATCTTTCAGCTTTTTCATATTGTTACTTGTTTATATTCCTTAACAAAATGAAAACAAAAAGTGAGCTAGTTTCCTGGTACGTGGCCATTTCTCCCCATACTTCTTTTTCATTTGGTGTTTTAAACCCGATGGATCTTAAGGGGTCAGGATTTGCTTGAACTGCCTTTAGACAAACCCCAAACCCTGCAATCCTGCAAGGACTGGCTAAGAATAACTGTGATTCCAAAACAGTTCCCTCCCTGTACGTAGGTATCCCACAGACAAGAAAACATTTGCTTAGATGGTGCTTGTACTAGCAATGTCTGGCTATATTAGCTAGACATTGTACACATTTTATTTGGAAAAAAAGTTTACATGTGACTGCATCTTGGATTAGTGAAACACAAGAGATATCAGTGCTTAAACCACTTGTGGTTTCTCACAAAACTTTCATCTGTTTGTTGTCAGTTCCACAGGCTGTCTTATATGCTAGACGTACGAAACATACAAGTCCTGAGTACAAAATTTGGATACATAAAACCTGTACTTATCTAATTCCAGAACTTGGGCCCCTAAATTATCCTATGCACATCAGTTTGCTGCAATACATCTTCCAGAAGACAAAGTGTCTCATTCAAGGCACGTCAAGATCTCACTATATTTTAACTACGCAATTTGGGGATTTCTTTCAGACCTAAACATCAGCAGTGAATAGGGTCCTATTGTGCAGTGCCCTCAATCTGGCTTGCCACCATCCTAATGTAAGTAACCGAAAGTTTTTCAGTCCAGTGCACAGATCAATTGAACAAATACGTGTCCACAACATCCAGTGCACACATATCTAAAAGTACCTCCTTACAATCCGAGAAACTGCCACCTAATTCGTTTCTGTTGGGAGAGACAACATGAGGAAAGCCATCCAGCCTGATGGCTTCTACAAATCTTCTTCCTTCACATCAACTCTCCCTTGCTGTGTCTCTCTTTTGCTGTGTCAGAGGAATGAGGATTTCAGCTGGGGGCTGTGAATGCCACTTCTTCCCCAGATTTAGTATTGCAACAGTAAGTTCTGTTTCAGTCCAGCCCTCTAGCATCTTTGCTTCTTTACAGAAACATTCAAACTATATTAAGCACATCTAAATACTGAAATGACAGTTAAGTCTGGTAACAAATTTTACCCTTCAGCAAGACGGAACATATATTTGCCCAATTCAATTTATTTGGAGAGAACTCTCCATATTAAAAGAATGAACAACCTCTAGTCATACCTACTTTTGATGAAACCATTGTGTTTCTTCTTTGTAATGGCTCTGTAATGTGTGGCTTTGCTCCACTCAGTTATGTTTTCTCATTTTCACTTTCAAGCTTTCAATTAAAAGTCTGTCTTGGATTGCACGAAGTTGAGAAACAGAAAAAGTAAACTAAGTCTCCAGCTCTCTTCTGTGATTCAAATGCCCAGGCTTCTTTACAGGTACAGCACTATATACCAACACTCTTCTGACAGTGTGCTCTTCCGAACAGCAATAAGGAAAGGAAAATGTTATGAGGATTCTGTTCATCCCAAACGCAGCCAATAGAATATTAGTTTGCACTTCTTTTATATCCACTGATATATCTTTTAAAAAGCCAGAGGAAAACAAACCATATTCTGCAATGTACTTATCCATAATATACTTTGCTGCAAGTATTTTATATATGATTCCAAAGCCATTCTTCCACCCTTAGACCATCACCACTTTATTGTGTCTTGTGCATAATTACTTATGTCCATAAACAGAGTGCTTGCTGGCAGGAGGAACAGGGACACGCAATCATTTCTTCTATTGGTATATAGCCAACAACATAAAAGTAGCAGCATTTCTGTTACAAAACCATAGGCTATAAATGCTAAAAACAGTATTAATTATAAAAGTGATAAATAAAAACATAATGATAATAAAAAAGTAAAGCAAATGTAAGGATTTTTGGATTCTTTGAGAAAATTTCCTCAGCCCAAACAGCAGTGCCCTAACACTAACTGGAATTCTGTCAGACCCCATGCTTTGAAGGGCTGTGTACAAAGTCTGGTTTGCAATCTGGAACCAACATTTGCTTTCACCACTTAACTGAGTCCAAAAACACTGTAGTTTCCAGTGCTGAAATCAAGTTAGTATTCCACCTGCTTGCTCCTAGCCACAGTCAAGATGTTCACAAACAAGAGCAACATCCATTACTCTATCTCAGTGTAATTCTCAGCATCCCCAGCATGTGAAATAGAAGGAAGCAAACAAGGGATGAAAGTATTGTAGCACTGCTACACAGGTCTTGACTGATGTGCCAATGCCTCTCTTTCACATCTTTCCTCCTCAGTGCTCACTGCAAGTACTGCTGAAAGAGGGCATGAAGGACTAGCACTACAAGATACCCATTCTTATTCAAAGTAAATAAAAACATGCAAAAAAAAATAAAAATGGAGCATGATACCTCATTTTAGTGAACTTAAGGAAAGATGCTTTCTTTGGGTGAAACAAAGAGATTGAAAAATGTCTCTTCAATAGAAGACTGAAGTTAGTCAAAGTAAATACAGTTTAACAAGGCAAGAAGAGTAAAAGCTGTACATTGTGGAAGTACTATTAAGAAAGTAAGGGTTTCACAGTTTAACATCATTTGAGAGAAAATGACTAATCGTTTCAGCCATATGTACTCTGGGCATAAGATACAACTGGAATGGTCATGCTGATCTGGTGGGAAATATGTTCACTGCTACCACAGCAGTGCTGGATTTTGTCTCTAAGTTTACAGGTGAAAAGAGGGCGAGACAGCAGGAATGCCAACCCAGCAACCCACTTAACTGGAAATACAAAGGAGCCAGAAGGCACCAAATAGTGGAGGAGAACATATGAAGGTCTAACAGTCCAGACTGAACAGATTAAACAGTGTAGTTCTGCTTTCAAAGAAGTATCAGAAGAAAACTATCTGGAAAGAGCATCTAAGTACAGTGTGCAAGCATATCCTGTTAGCTAATATTTGCATAATTACAGAGAAAATGATTATTTATTTAAAATGTTTATTTTAAGACACCTCAAAACTAAATCTGTACTAATTTGGAGACTTAGTTCCTCTTCTTTCCTTATTTATGCAATAATTTCTCCTTATGCAATCCCCAACATAAATATAAAGTTGCTTCTACTTCTTCACTGTTTATGGCTGCATCATTAACAATAGTTTGGCATAGGTCTACTGAGATGAAGCAATAATAATAATGATGATTATTCTTTTTGTTCTCTATAATTACATTTGCAGCTTGTATTACCTCTCAAAGGGAGTGTTCACATTAATAATTTGCATTGCACACCTTGCACAAGAAGCTAGGGAAAAATCTTTTTTTTTTTTTTTTTTTTTTAAAAAAGGTGACATTTCATAGAAATAAAAGAATATCTTTAATTATAACACAATGAAAACTGTGAAAAATTTTATGCATAATTTGTTTGCCATTAACATATGTTTATACATGTATTTATAACATAATAGTTGTAGTCTAAGCTGCAAATTTGTTCTAAGAGAAGATAAAAAAAAGCTTGCATAAGGAAAATGGAGCAAGGCATGAATAAAGGAAAACAGAGAGCCAGCTGGGGGAAGGGAGTCTTCTTGTTGAAGACTCCAAGGATTTGCTGGGAGATTTGCTGGGAATTGTGGTCCCTTTTTTTTTTTTTTTTTTTTTCCTTCAAAAGGAAAAAGCACTGAAAAATATAATCAGGCAAAAACATTATTTTGCTATAGGTTTAATACACATTTAATTAAAAGCAAAGCATATACCTAAGTTTTAATTACAAGAGAAAAATATTTTAAAAGTATAACAAAATAAAAGAACTATGATCCAGCCTTGTGAAAAGATAAAGGACACACTATCTCATGAAGATTAAAAATAAGAACATTAACATTATGACTAATAGCAAGAAACTATTTTTTCATCTAGTAAATTAAAATAAGAATTTTAATATTCATAAGCTAGAAGAAGTGATTTTTCATGCATTACTTCTAAATAGAAAAAGGCAATTTCAGTATCATTCAGTCCTTTACCTGTAACTGAATTTGTCATACTTTGTGAAGTATAGCTTACCGAAGATGGTTTTAAAATCATTTTTAAGGTAGTGGCATATCAAACATGGCTTTTAACCCATTAAGAGGTGACAGATAGGATAGATTCAAGTGAAATATAAAGAATAATAACCAGTGTATAAAAATATATAAAATTTATGCCAATAGATTTTTCTTCTGAGCACATAGCCATGTTAGTAGTTAGCTAAACATTTATTTCCACATTACTATAAAAAAGTGTTGATTTTAATTACCTCTATCAAGAAATGTAAACATCTCCTCCTTGCAAGTGTAAAACACTAAGTTTTACTTTTTATTTTACAGAACCATCATACTCTTTTCCTTCTCCAATATAAGAATGACACAGCTCACCAAATTATCAAACTGTCTTTTTGCCTTTACTGTGGTATACTTAATATGGTGCTCACTATGAAAGGACTCCTAATATCAACATAATTAAAATTTTTCTTTACATTACTTCCCAATTTCATTATTTTTGTGATCCCATTAAATTCACTTTTTTTTTTTTTTTTTTTTTTTTTTTTTTTCCTCCACTCTAGTATGATACCAGATATATAATCTGTTGAATCTGGGGAGCTGTGACCGAGGACACATTTAGGTGACAGCATTCACATTTGGACATATGTTGCCTTAAAGTGTTAGAGACCTTGTCTACAATGCTGTCCTCAAGTATCTTCTTCCCATGCTATAGTTACTTCTCAAATATTTAGAAAGGAGCATTTACCTGCATGTATTTCATCTTGTGCAAGTTCTATTATCAGCCTGGGATCTCCTGGAAGCCAAGAAACATACTGCAGATTTCAAAATGACAATACCCTTGTTTGAAAATGAGATGTTCAGAGCTAAGGATTACAAACGACAAAACACATCACTCTCTCAGGCTTGCTTAGGCCATAGAATCATAGAATCGCCTAGGTTGGAAGAGACCTTCAAGATTACCTAGTCCAACCTCTGACCTAACACTAACAAGTCCTTCACTAAACCATATCACTAAGCATCTTTTAAAAACCTCCAGGGATGGTGACTCCACCACTTCCCTGGGCAGCCCATTCCAATGCCTAACAACCCTTTCGGTAAAGAAGTTTCTCCTAACATCCAACCTAAAACTCCCCTGGCGCAACTTAAGCCCGTTCCCCCTCGTCCTGTCACCAGGCACATGGGAGAACAGACCAACCCCCACCTCGCTACAGCCTCCTTTAAGGTACCTATAAAGAGCAATAAGGTCTCCCCTGAGCCTCCTCTTGTCCAGGCTGAACAAACCCAGCTCCCTCAGCCGCTCCTTGTAGGACTTGTTCTCCAGACCCCTCACCAGCTTTGTCGCCCTTCTCTGGACTCTCTTGGGCACCTTCATGTCTTTCTTGTAGCAAGGGACCCAAAACTGAACACAGTACTCGAGGTGCGGCCTCACCAGAGCCGAGTACAGGAGGACAATATTTCATTTCAACCTTAATGCTAGGGTTTTGCATTTACAAATCTGCGTTTAAGTACCTGCTGTGCAAGTTCTGCCAGAAACTTAAACAACTGAAATAAATTGACTAGTGTTATTTCTGTCCCCAAGTCAGAATCACAGAATTATGTGATAATTCTGGTTGCAAGCTTTTAACAGGACTTTTAGATCCTCAGTCCAACACGCTGCTCAAAGCCAGTTCAGCTAGATGATAGACAAGGACGCTCCAGGTGTAATCCAGCAGGGTCTTGAAAACCTCCAAGGAGAGAGACTGCACAGCCTCTCCAGGCAGCCCACTTCAATGCTTGGCTATTGTGAAAAACCTTGTCCTTATATCCAGTCTGAAACTCTTGTTGCAGTTTTTTTGGCTGTGTCTTGTCTTGTTAACATGAACCACCGTGAAGAATCTGCTCTGTCTTTTTGGTAGCCTCCTTGTAGGTACTGGCAAGTATTAGGTCTCCCTGAAGCTGTCTCCTCTCCAGGCTGAAAAAGCCCCTCAGCTCCTCCTTGTAGGGCTGTGAGTAAAAAATAGAAACTGGGGTCCCAGGTCTTCCCCTCAGAATAGTGATCTCAGTCTGGACATCTCTATTCAAGAAAGCTGAACTTCAACTGGAGCAGGTGTGAAGATGGCCCTGGTGATCAAGTATTTGCCTAGCTTCACCAAAAAATGATGAGAAGTTGTGATAATTGTTTACACATGCAGTCTGGAAAAATATTATCAAAGTAGCAGTAGTATTATTGAAGACAAAGAATAATATCACAACAAATGGCATTGTCATGAATAAATGTATGTTTCACTGATTTAACAGAACTGGTAAGGTTACAAGGATTTTACATGTATAAATAAATCAAAACATCTGGAAAGTAATTTTGTGACAACAGTTCTATAAGGTCTAATATTTTGTCATTCGTATTCCTTTAAACTATAGATTTTAAAGGAAACAAAACTATTGGTTGTATACTGGCCCCCATTTTAAGCATTTTTCTTTTTACTACTGTGAGCAAGGAAGGTTATTTATTTATTAAATATTCTCTTCATCCATAATCCTCTTTATACTGGGCTTACCTCCACTGAAGCACTGAAATTGGCCCCAACCTGCCATAACCAGGGTACCATCAGGTTACTTTGCTGCTAGATGACACATGCTGCTTGAATACTTAGGGCTGACTGAGAGTCACAAGTGCCTTAGGCTTAGGTATTGCTGCTAAGTAGCTTTCAGAGTGTATTCTGGGCTCATTGTTTGGAGTCCTCTGTGTCAATGGAAAACATTGGGTAGCTCAGAGCTGAGAGAGGCAGAGGATGAAAAAGACGATCTAGAGGCAGCTAATGGAATTGATGCAGGGTGTAGGACCCTGCTATGACTCCAGGTTGTTACTGCTCAGCTCGACCAGATCTCCTGCTGTTTCATATCTGAGTTCAGAAAGCTGAAAATTGCCATCTATAGTCTTTGGAGACAAAAGATGTGGCCTTTCTTTTCTCTGCAGGAAGATGAAGGACAAGCAGGAGAAGGTTTCCTTCTTTTTGTACCCTAATCCAGCAGGATTAGGAGCACCTGTCTAAGATACAACCTCTTAGACAGGAGCACCTGTCTAAGATACAACCTATTTCAAACACACACATTTACACAATAAAATTCAACCAGGCAAAACTGGAATCTATTGACCTATAAAATATTCTACAAAGCTTTTGCACCCGCATTGGTTTTCCCTAAAGTTGCTTGAGTGAATGATTAGAAGAATAAGGAGAATAAGTGAAAATGGTAGTTAATGCAATTTTAAATTCTTAAAATATTCATTAGAAAGGTTACCATAGCAACTAACTGACTCATTTTTCCAGAAGATCTTGAAACGCATTATAGGTGTTCTCTTCAAAATACCATAAAAGGGGAAAGATATATGTACGGATGATTGGTAATTTTTTTCCCAGAATCGAGACCTACCAATGTATTTACCAAATATCCTGCAAACAACCCTGCTACTGTTCTTTTACCAGGTAAAAACAAATGTCCTAAATTAAGCTGACAATAATCTTTCAGTTTAAATCAAACTGAGTATTTTGAGGTAACTAAACAAAATAGTTTAATAAGTATATTATTACATTAATACAAACTTTATAATTTGTAACACCACTATTCTGCAATCTATATTTAGGAATATTTAATTCCTCACTGAAATTCTGATACTACAGCAGTGTAACAAAACAGTTGTTCAGTAACACAAAGGAATCCCATATTCAATCTCGGAAGATTCTGTTATTTCAAAGAAACTGAAACTGTCCATGAAGATTGCTACTTAAAATCTAAATAATACAATGACAGGCTTAAATATTCAGATACCCTTCAACCTGTATTCAATAGACAGCCTTACTTAATGATATGGTGTGAGCAAGAGGCTCAATAAAAAACTCAGACTGACACTTTTAATGTAATTGATATAATTGACAACAATATGTAGAGTTCTTTGATACTTATTTCCTCATTTTTGCCACTGAATTTCTTAAAGACATACTTATACAAGATATGTTTTGTACATATTTGAAAAGACATTTTAATGTTGGACTTATGAACTTTACCTTACCAAAAGCAACTCCTTCACTGCAATCCCTGCTGAAGGGCACTGTCTCGTCCTCACATGCACTTCTCTCAAATTCATTTGCATTCAGGAACATAGAGGAAACTTTCGGCAGCTGTAAGAGAACTTAGCTTCCTCCATTACATTTATTTTATCTTCCACTTCTTTTCTCTAATCTATTTCTGTAATGAAATTTTAAACCTTAAATATTTATAACAGCTTGTGAAATAAATTGTGTGTGTTTACCACAAATTAACCAAAGGCATTCATTGCCTCTGCTTAAAGAGACAATCAGAAAAGACAGGATTTTAAACCACCTACTGGTACATCTAGGTTTGTATTAAGGGAAATTTGAAACACTGAGGACAGTGTTTCACATCTCATTTATTACATGATTCATGTAATAAATGGACACCGAAAATCTTTCAATTCCATAACAACGGGAAAGAAACAAACTGTGGTCTTTGAGCTAGGACTAGACCTAAAGTGATTTGGACAAATTCTATACAATACAAACAACTGTAATATTATTGACAATCAAATCTGTCAGGTACACGAGTACAGATTTTGGTCTTCTTTTCCATAAACAGGTAATATTTTGTTTATATTTTAAAGCTTCTCCAATTGCCATATGCTGCTGATACAAAAGAATAAAGACACTACCAAAACTGACAGCTAGCTTGGATTTTAATAAAGATTGTATGGGGTCATGCAACACATCTTTCATTGTCAAAGAAAGAGAAGAGAAGTCTCCAAGGCCTTCCAGTACCTAAAGGGGGCCTACAGGAAAGATGGAGAGGGACTCTTCATCAGGGAGCATAGCGATAGGAAAAAGGGCAATGTTGTTAAACTGAAAAAGGGTGGATTTAGATTAGACATTAGGAAGAAACTCTTTACTCAAAGTGCAGTGGGGCTCTGGAACAAAGAAGCTGCGGATGCTCCATCCCTGGAGGTGTTCAAGACCAGGATGGATGGGCAACCTGGTCTAGTGGAAGGTGTTGGCGGGGGTGTTGGAACTAGATTGTCTTTAAGGTCCCTTCCAACCAAAACCACTCTACAGTCCTATGAACAGGATTTCATAATTATCATAAGATATAATTCTTATATTTTACTGTTAATGCTTATGCAAGGAGAAGGCAAAGTACATTCCACCTATGCCGAGCACATTGGACAGTGAGCTGTTCAGCTGTTTAGTGCCATGCTTCTTGGTTTAGGCTTTTAAATTTACACAGCTTCTAGACTAGAGGTCTTTGGGTCCAGAAGCCTGGCAACAGAATAAACATGTCTATACTCTAATTACTCTGTACCTAAGTGATTAGTAGATAAGCTTTTCTCTGTAGCAGCCAAAGGAAATTTTCCACATAGTTAAACTCTTTTAAAAAGTTTTCTTTCCACACTGGATATAATTTATTTTATACACGTTTTATAGATATAAAAGGCAGATTAAATTCCTTCTACCCTGCTTTCAGATAAAATCTATGTTACATACCGCTTCATGTGGAGCATTCACCAAAGTCAGGTCAGTTTAAAATTTATGGGGTTTATTCTCCTTTTGTCAAGCATTTTCTACATACAGAACATTCACGTGGTGTAAGTTACAGAAGAAAAATGCATGAAACAGACTACTGCAAATAAGTGAGTAACAGACTGATTACATGATTCTTGTTTGTTCACAATGGAAAAAACTTGTTAAAAAGGAAAACAGATTCAGTAACTAGAGATGTAAGCAGACTCTTAATTTAGTTAAATCTACCTACCAGGGGGCTTGCTCAAGCTAAAGAGAGATCTACTGTATCACACAGGGCAGGATGCTAAATGCACACAAGATTACAATGCTAGAAAATTCCAGATTTCTAAATAATTTTACACAATCTAGATTGGAGTAAAATTTTGTTTTACAAAAGGTGTTGTTTGTTGTATTGATTGCCTTCAGTAAAAGGAGGTCAGTTTAAGAGTTTATAAGCATTCCTTAGCAAAAACGTAATAAAAATAAAAATACTCCCAAACTTTTAAGTCATCGCTCTAAGTCTGGATCATTGTTTACTGCTGGCTTTCTTATCCTACTAACTACTGTTATTCTTCTGAGAATCTCATTTGTCCCATTTAGATGTTTGCTCATCATTAAAATTAGAATTCCAAGTTATGAAACTATAAAAAAATACAAAGTATTTGTTTTTTATTCTTTTTTTTTTTTTCACTAATCCAATTGGATGCATGAAATTGAAGGTCTGTTGAGTTAACCAAATAGTTTAACAAATATGGTTCAATGGTACAATGCATAAGCAAAAGTATTACCTATAGGTTGTTGAGTTCAGTTCTCTGAGTTTCCAGCTTCCTAAATGTGTGTTTGTTTTTGTTTTTAATACCTTATTTTTTTCTTTTGTTGGTAAAGGTGAAGCTTCATGATGCCATGTTTTCAAAATGTGGATTACCCTGAAGAGTTAAGTGCAATGTTTCTCTGTAGCAGAACTCAAACTCCTCACTGATGAATCCCTGTGATAGCTGAAAAAATTAATACCTATTAAAAAAAAAATAGAAAGCCTCTGCAAGCAGCTTTCTCAACTAAGAATCACCATAAAAATAAACTCCACAAACAGCAGCAATCAGAAAACTGTGCACTGCAAATATAACTTCTCCTTTTTTCTTTTTTTTCTCTTTGTATGTTCCAAAGCTTGAGACTAGAAATTTGATACTAAAGGTTTCTCTCCAATGACAAGCAATCCTGTAGACACAATGGGAATAAATTATACAATTTCTATGCTTTACCTTTCTTGTGAGACTTTCGCTTCAAGGCACGAAAAGATAAAACAGTGGACTGGACAAAACAGGACATAATATTTCTGTTTAACGAATCAAAGGTTGTACAACAGCTCTTATTTTGTGTCTGAAGCAAACCAAACCAAAATTTGAATCATATTTACATATGATTCTTCCATTTACAAATTCAAAGTATCACGTTAAATTCCCTGAATCTTTATGTTTTTTACTACTTTCTTTAAGATAATGCACAATGTTTATCATCAATTTCAATATTCAGCAATTCCACTCAACCAATACAATCTTGGCTGATAGTCTATAAGGAGTACCATTATCATATAGCTGTTGTTTTAGTAACTTTTATGTGGAAATTGTCTCAAATTGTGTTTAAGTCAAAGAAATAACATGTATAGAAGGACCTAACAATTTCAAATGAAATGTCTAGGTTTAAAGAATGGTATAATTTAAGTGCTGTAAAACTATTAATTCAGTAAATATCCAACACACATCCTTATGCTTCTCCAACCCAAATTACTGTGTTGCCTCTCTCAACTTCAGTGATTTCGCAATTTAACTTATTGAGGCGTCCATCCAGGATAAACAGAGATTCCTTGGAAGGGGTCATGAGATACTGACCAAAAAGGCCACTGTCTTTTATAAGACGGTTCTTACTGTTCCAAGGCCATTCACCTGCCTTTACAGGCTCCTTAAGACTCTTTACCATCTTAACCTTGCCAGAGGAGAGCTCCACGAAGAGAACATCAGTTTGTGTACTGGAGCTACAATAGACATTGTATTGATGAGCTTCAGTGAATGATGGCTGAAAAGCTACATCAGATATGTGCAAATTTGTATGAATGTCAAATGCATCCTGTATTTCTCCTCTCATTGTTATGTACTGGAACCTCATAAGACCCTTTGTGTCATCAATGCTGACAAGGTAGTGTCCATCTGGAGAGACATGTGGTGTGCCTGTTACATCGCCGTTATATCCAATCACAGAATCAGTAACGCTATCCACTATAAGCTGTGGTAGGACAGCCCCAGTAGTGTCAGGCTTACAATGGATAAAAATAAATCCTCCAAGATGTGTATAAGCCAGTGACTGAGGAATGCAATTATAATCCTTTAAACTAATTGTCTTGATGTATGACATAGTTTCAAGATCAATTTTCTGGAGCACAGCCTCATCCTTATGCAGAATAAATCCAAACCTGGAAGGAGAAGCACAAAATCAAAGTCAGAGTTATTGTATGCATTATGTACAAATGTGGGAAGCCAATGTAACAAAGTGAATGAGTTAATATGTGCAGCACTGTACTAATATGCATGTATATCTCAGCTTCAGATATTTCAGATATTAAGCATTTTATAAATTTTATTCGTCAGTGTTCTCATGATTTTAATTTAGAGTGCATCAAATGAAATGTCTAAAAATATTTATCTGATTAGTTGGAAAAGTGTTTGTTTTCTCCAAGTGACATAGGATAAAAGATAAACATTACTTTGAGCATATCTATCCAGTTAAAACTTTCACTATGAAGAAAAAGACTAAATATCACTAGATAGTACGTCTCACATTTTTTAATTCACTTCATACAGTTCTTCAGCTTTCTTGAGAATATCAGCTTAATCCAGTTCTCATTGTTATTCAGATAATTATCCAAATCTTTCTCATTTTAATTCAGCAGAAGTGAATATCATAAAAGGATTTAGGTTTATGCCTCCCAACTATCCAAGCCCCACCATTTCTTACATTTTAAATGACCCTTTATGCATTTCCATACATCAGGGAATTTTCACTGAACATTAATAATATGGTTAAGACTTAAAATTCCATAGTTTAATGTTTATAACATTTTAAATATACATTATATGACTATTCTATAACGTTAACATGTAAATTTTGACTGCACAATCAATCGTTTATATGCCTAAACCACTGCTCTAAATATTATGAAGTTATGTCAAAGTAAATTAGTTTCACTAATAATCTAAGAGCATTCACAACACTTATCCAAAACAGCTGTTTTCCTTTGACACATTTCTTAACATAACACTTTACTCAATCTTTGATCCTACAAATGAAGCTTTCTTGCTGCTGTGTACTGATATATAATCTAAAAATACCTTTCAGATTCTATTCACATGAAGCACTATGAGAGCCACAGTTTTTCAATAATTGAGTTGTTGAAAATAGCACAAAATTTCACACTATACCTTGCAACCTCAATATATTCAGTTATCTGTGAACCACCAAAGAAACAGGCAGAAAGGTTTCAGGACATTGTTCAGTCAGTTCTTCAGATGTAAGATAGGGTGAATTATATTTGTACTTCCTACTGAACTAGTAGAATTTTCAAGAACACTTTTAATTTTAGCCCCACTTTCAGAAATCCTTGCATCCTACTTCAGTATGATAGGATCATAGAACTGTAGAATCATTTTTTTTTCCTACATGAGTACTGATGGAGGGCTAGACGCTGCCATTAATATTACCTTCATTATTAATATTAAATGTGGGAAAAACAAACAAACAAAAACAACAACAAAAACCACACACATATCTAAATTACTAAATCAAGCACTGAAACATCAGAACATGTAAAAGCAACAAAAACAGAATGTCATGTTAGCATTATTATACACAATATAAACTCAGCCAACATTTGTGACCTGTCCAGTTTATGTTGTCAGTCTTTAGCCCTATTTCTAATGCAATTAGATTCATGTCGTTTCACACAGAACTCTATTTCCTCATCTCTGCCCTGCTCCAGTGTTACTGCTTTGGAATCTACTGGCCACATCTGAGAAGGAGAGGTTGTAACGTGCGGAGTTTTCATGGAATGATGACTGGTGGCTAAATAGAGGATAACGATACTCCTGAAGAGGGAAGCATGAGGTAAAGTCACCAGGAATTCATCTTTGCCTTAGATTTAGCACATAGTGTTACATGCCAAGGTGGCAGGTCAGAAATCATAGAAAATGAATGTGGAGGAAAACTGGACTACTGGCGTGGAAGAAGATGGCTGGCATATGCAAGAGAGGTTAAGGCATTTGAACAGGAAGAAACTGAACATGTGGGAAAATCTCAGATTATTGTAGAATGGTGTAACACAGGACAAAAAAAAAAGACAGGTTACTTGCTATCATTTAGTGATGTCATTTACACAAATTTAAAATTGAATAGGATGGTAATTAACACTTCTCACTTTTCCTTATTTTAATGAGTTAAAGGTATCTGAAGGCAAAGGAAAATATGTAATCTGAGGTCAGTGTAATGGCACATGCTGAATACATTAAATGCTCTATTTTCAGCTACTACAGTATTATTTCATTTATTTAAATATGAGTACTTTGCACGGTGCAGGCTTCTTGCTTTAATTACACTTGAACTCAATTTCAATAGTGAACAAAATGAACATTTTTTTCATTTGAGATTGGTTAAGTCGATTTGGGGTTTGAAAACATTATTTTTCTCTTCTTGTATACCAATAAAAACAATAGGGAAAAAAAATGAAATTTTATTTAAAGGGAAAGCTTTCACAAAACTGCTGTCAATTATGTCCAGAATTTATATCTGAGTGATGCTTTCAGGTGTACATCAATATATACAAAAGTGGTTATGTGATTTTGAAAGTCCCATCACAAACCTCTATGATTAAGTATATAATTACTTTTCAAAGTTTGTCCTACTGTTTTCAGAGACTGCATAAAACAGAACGAAAAAATGTTTTCTGTAAAGAAATCATTCATTTCACCTTAAAACATATTTGGCATATCTTATTGTCTATGTGTGCCCAGCACATTTTATTCTACCTTCATTGTAACTAAGAAAAATTACTCAACATTCCACTGTATGTTTTCATCTGCATTCAAATTTCAAAATTAGAAATCAGAATTTGTCAGAAATCACAAATAATTTTAAAGTAATGATTTTTAACTATTTTTCTACCAAAAAAAAATAATTTGAAAATCTAAATAAATGTATTTCAAGCTTGAGAAACCCTTGAACAATTGTTTTAATGTATCACATATTATCCGGACAAACAAAAACAAATCTTTACACAGCTTGCGAATCAATTTATTTTACAGATTATCCTAAACCAATGAAAATGATCCTTTCTTTCTGAAGTAAAATACAAATTCAAAACAGTACAAATTACCTAAACCATAAATTCTTTCTTTTTGATTAAGATCACAATTAAAATGAATGATTTAAATCACTTCGATTCAAATAATTCTTCCCTGCCTATGAATGCTCTATTAAACAGTGCTAATGTTCAATTTATGTGATACTTTGCATTCAAAATGTCACTAATTTCAAGATGAATACATAAATTACTAATCTATGCCTCTCAAACATTATTCCCTATGTAATATGTTTCTGAACCACAGGTACACTCAACTTATGATAATTTTGGTTGCATAAAACCTTTGATTATCAAAACAGTGAACATATATATACCCTAAAGTTAAATACAAGGTCTCACATAACTTCCCTACCATTGCATCAGCTGAAGGTGTGGAAAGACTTACATTCAACAACCAGTTTTACTAATGGGAGAGCCTGCTGCCACTATCCATAATCCCTCCAGTTTCTCATAACCTGGTGGCATCCTTTGACAGAGGGATCCCCTAAATTCTACCACTGAGTAGTTTGATTAAACACTCCCTAAGAAATGCCATCAAAATAAATGTAGTTATCCTGGAATCATGCAATCTGTCTGTTGATTAACCTGGGTGGTTTGAACTAAATAGTTTTGCAGCCAGAGCAGAACAAAATTTTCCACTGGTATCAGTATGTTAAGAAGAGGATGTTTGTCTACATCCCTAGATGCGTATGTCTCCATATCTTCAGGGTTAATCATATGCTTATTCCAAAGCAAATCAACATATGCATTTTAAAACGTAAAACAACTGAAAACACAATTTCTAAATTTCTAGTATCTAAACCACAACTTTCCAAAGCATTCTAGTTTTTTATGCAACTTCACATGTACCACTTAGTTCCCAGTCCAAAACCAACATGTAAAAAGCTTTCAGTATCTTAGATACATTAGTCTTAGAATTCAAAAAGCTGTTTCAGGTTAGGTAACAGAATTCACAGGTAAATGCTTGAAAATCAAAGAAATCGACTTCAGGATTGCAAAAGCCTTATCCTGATACTGTATTTGTTGTTCCTAGGAGCACAATTTATTATTCTTACTGCCACTGCTTGCTCTGAAGCTATTAAGGTACTTGATTTTGCAATCTCCTGCTGCTCCAGCAGCTAATGATATAACTACTGATAATCAGCTATAACTGAATACCCATTTACAATGCATCTTTTCAAAGTGTGCAAGAGGCAGCTTAAAGAGGCAGCTTTCTTTACACTGATTCCTCAGTTTCATGCTCTTAAATATTTTCAACTTTGTAGCCTTAACATTGTTTACCACTATCCATGCTCTTCACTGTGTCCTGCTGATTTCTGAAATTTGAAAACACAGCTCTGATGGAAATTCCTTCCCTTTTCTTTTATGTAGCAATTTCTCTAACACAGGAAAAATATACTTTATTATAACGTTAACATGTTGAAGACTTTTTGCTTTATTTTTTTTTTCTAGTTCAAACTTAAACAACTTACAACTTTGGGCACTGATATAATGTGGAAAACTCTAGCCTACAAGGTAATGTTTTTAGAAGTGAGTAGAGTAGAAGCTCAGCTTTGCTAGCAGAATAATAATGCAGTGAACTTAAGTAGGAGTGTTACTGATTTCAAAGCACTTCACAAGTATCACAGCAAATGAAGTAAGGAGCTGAATGACTTTCCTAAAGCAATATAATGATCAACTGGCAAAGTGAGATTTAAAATACAGGTTATTTCAAGTCCAACACACTTTTTTTTTTTTTTTTTTTTTTTTTTTTTTTTAACTGATCATGCTACAGGCTACCCACACTACTGCTGCTGAGGTCCCAGAAGATACATATAGGAGTAAATTAAGGCATCAGCAAACTGCAAGCTGATTAGCTTGATACTGGATCTGGAATAGATACTGATACTGGAATGGATGGCAGACAAGCAGGTCAATGTGAGATCTGAGTCTAAGGAGTCAAAAAGAACCAAACCTCCTCCTACAGTCCTTGGATACAGGGAGAGGTTAGAATAATGCTTAAGTCTCATATCTGTATTACACATTGGGAAGACCAAAGCCAGAAAGCTTCATGTTGCTTTATTTCTGATACTAAAAAAAAAAATAAAAAAAATAATAAAAAAAAGGAATATTTAAAAAAATGGGGTAAAACATCTAAAATTATTTGAAGGATATTTTTAAGCAAGAGACTGAGAGAATTCAACATATTTAGCTGAAGACAGATATAATTTAGATGTCACTTTTTAAAACTTTACATATACCTTAATGGAGAGAACATACCGTTTAGTAATGCTACCTTTAATCACACAAAGAAAGTATAATAATGATTACAGAGTGACACTAGACAAAATTAGAAGCATACATTTTTCTAACAATGAGCATGACAACATATTGCAAAAATCTACTATAGAGGTGATGAATTTTCTTTGGTGGGAATCTCAAGATAAAGGCTATTCTTTATGAGAGACTTGACCAAGCCCAAGTAGATGTAGATTTAGAAATACCCGATTCACTATCTACATTTCTCAATTATTATTTGAAATATGTAAAATCTATGGTATGCACAGAAATCATAGAATCATAGAATATCCTGAGTTGGAAGGGACCCATAAGGATCATCAAGTCCAACTCCTAAAAAGTCAGAAAAGATGTTCTCATGGTCTTTTCAAGCTTATGAATATAAGAAACATTAATTCTTTGTTCATACACCAGTACAGTAGATTTTAACCTCCTACAACTCAGGCATCTGATGCTGAGATTTTAAGAAGCAGCTAAGCATTTTGAATCTTATGAAATTAATTTTTATTTGACATAATA
This sequence comes from Aythya marila, assembly GCF_965140915.1. Lineage (NCBI taxonomy): Eukaryota > Metazoa > Chordata > Aves > Anseriformes > Anatidae > Aythya > Aythya marila. The sequence continues at coordinate 28,862,741 of NC_139045.1, read as the reverse complement.
TCTTATCTCACAGACCAAAAACAATTAAGAAAAAAAAGTCCCCATTGACTCTACAACACATTGATTTCTAAATTCAGGAAGTTTGTTACATGTTTGGGTAATATAACTATACAACTATAACGGACATAATTTCACTTAGGAAGAAAGATGTTCTAAGGCTGGGATGGTCATTCCTTTCAAATTTATTGATCTAAACATAGAATATATTGGTGGATAGCTTGTAGGGACAGTCATTGATCATAGAGTCCTGCTTCAAAAAGTTGCCTGCTTGCATACAGCAATGATCAGTTGCAAATAAATTTTCACTGTCCAATAAACTAATTGCTGCTTTCTAACAACCAGGTGAATCCATTCTTCCCTTCTGTCTAGCATAAAGAACCTCTTGGCATGCCAATGTCAAGATTGTTAACTGTACTTTTGTTGTCAACTTGTACTTTGTCTTTCTGATGAGGAGGTAAGAGTAACTAGAAGAACACATTATTTTCCAAAATTGTCAGGAAGCAATACTGCAAGTCACCAAGGTTAAAGGAAGCTTTGGAGTACACAGGTTAGCTCTGATCCAAAAAAAGGCCACATGGAGTAAAAGACTGTAATTTACCAGAGCTATAAACAATGAATTATCAGAGTAATATATTAAAATCTCATCTTTCAATGGTGTCTATAGTCCCAATGCAGTGGGAACATTTCAGAAAACTGATATTAGTAAGAGAATTTTACTGGAGATCTCAGTAAAACAGTCAGGAAGTAATAGGCTGAGCTTTCATTATGCTGTGTTTTTTGTTTATTTTTTTCCACCTCCATTTAAAGTAAAGCAAGACTATTAAATCTGGGTAAAGAAGTTTGCACTAATACCTTACATTTCATTCTGTTCTGTGGATACCTGAATTCAACCCACAAAGCTACCGTAATCTAACAACTTTTCAAAAGCACTTAGTTTACTAGAAGGATTAAAAAAATACAGCCACTCATAGTCAAACAATGAAATTGTGCTTGTCGCCTGTGTGCTGTTAGCCTGTTTTTTATGATTAGGTAGTTGGAGAACAAGTGATACTTCAGAGTAACTTCACATTTCCCAAATGATTTATAGAGAGATGGTGGTGTTCCTCTCATATAGATTGATATGCAGAAGCCTCCCACTGTTCATTAAACTCTGATCAATATTTATGAGAATCTCAATCCTCATGTCTTTTCTATGCAGTGAAATGATGCACAGTATCTGGCAGCATATAAAGGTGTTTGTCAGAGTGCATACTGGGAACTCATGCAACTCAAGCCTGAAGTATATGAGACCAAATTTTCACATTTTGAATCATTTTACAGTTAATGCAAGTGGGAATCTGTAGCCTGTGGGCATGCCACTCCAATTGGAGTATATACTAGAACTATGAAATCTGAAATGTTCTTTCTTCATTTACTCCATATGCATGAATATGAGATTTTAATACCAGATTTTAAAGAATTAACCACCTTGAAGATTTTCCACAAAAAAAAATAATTGTCACAACTATGAACCCACATTGTGCTGTGTTTTAGATTTGTGACCAAAAGAGCATTGACAGAACACTGATGTTGTTACTAAACAATGCTGACAGAGAATCAAGGCCTTCTCTGTTTCTTGTTTTGTCCCGCCCCAGCAAGTAGGTTTGGGTGTGGGACACAGCCAGGACAGCTAACTCCAATTGACCGAAGAGATATTCTACCACAGAATATTATGTTCAGCAATAAAATTCTTTCCAGAGTAGCCAATGCTTGGAAAACTGGCTACGCACTGGTCTGCTTGTGGTGAGTGGTAGTTTTTGCATCTCCCCCCCAGCTCCTTCACTTATTAAACTGTCTTTATGTTGACCTATGAGTTTTCTTACTTTTGCCTTTCCAATTCTCTCTCCCCCATCCCAGTGGGGGAAAGTGAGCTGGGTGGTGGGTTCAGCTGACAGCCAGGGTCAACCCACTACAAGAAGTCATTAGTTTTCTGTGAAAACCATTGAGTTTTACAGTACCTAGATGAAGAGTGTAGGATAACCCGACCAAAAGCCCCAGGACAAATGGACACAACGACCAGCGTTCTGTGCCGTAAGCCAATTTATTGCTGCATGACAGTATCTTATATACTGTCAAAGCGTCCCACCCAGGAACCCAGGACCCCACCCACTGTGCTCGCAGGCACCCCCAAACCCCTCCCTTCGTGCGCGCAGGCACAACCCAGAATAATCCCACAAAGAGAAATTGAGACAGATAAATTATATTACTTCTGTAAACTAACTTAAAAGAAGCAGCGAGAATATCCTAAAAGGTATAAACTCTGAATCATATTTTTCAGCAGTGAAGTCTGTATGGATGAATACCTCTTTTTCCTAATTTTAATAGGGAAAAGCAAACAAACACACTCACATATTTACGAGAAGAATAATTACAATAATTGTAAAAACTAAAGTTAACATGCTATAAATGATTACTTCTAGAGTCTCATAACCTACACTCAAGACCATAATTTATTAAAGCACTGTTTTCTCCTTTCTGCTTAGATATGCTTCTAATTTTTATTTTTCTGTTTGCTGTAAATGAGAAACTTCAGTGTTATGCAACGTAACATACCAGAAAAATTGCTTTCAGATAAACTTCATGTGATAATTGTCATGATATGTATTTTTTCTTAAACAGTAGTGACATTTGTATTTACTAGAAAAATAGAAAAATGCACAGTGTAATACAAATGGGTTTACTTGTTTTAATGCTATAGCTAGAACAGAAACAAGTCTTGCTGCTCAGTTGCTAGAATGTATTTTTAAAATGGGATTTAGTATCCGGATTTATGGAACTATAAACCTGTATGTAATGAAAAAACAGTAAGCAGTAAACCTATGACTGATATACAAACATCCAACAATCCAGTTCATCAGCTGTCATGAAAATGTTTATGTTTAATCCTAAGCGGGGGGCAGCACATCTATACCTTCATCTAGAATGGCAGTGACAGATCTGAGGCCACACAAAACTAGATTTTGGATGATTCTGATAAGAATTTCAAGTAATAATACACCTTAAAATTAAAAAAAAAAAAAGTGTACTTTAGACTATGCACATGTGCAAAAGGATTATACTGCCACAACGGCCCATGTCATTTAAGTATTATATTTTTTATAATCTGGTCTTTTCATCAGTTTATTAAAAACTGATACATGAACAAGGAAATCAAAAGTGACAAAACCAATTCATGGCTTAACCCTAAGTAGCTCTTTCACATATATCAATCCACTTAGGTTTACATCCTTACTGCTTTGAATTAAAAAATAAAAAATAATAAAAAACAAACATATTTCTGCAATTGCAACAAAGCACAGCTGCTTCCTTCCTCTAAAATCACATCAGCAGTCAGTAAGTAGTTTGAAAAATTGTCACTATGATCGTTCAGTCTCACATTACCTCCACCCTACAAAAAAAACAAAAACAAAAACAACAACAACAAAAAAACAGGTGGGATTGCTTTCTGATAAATACTTACATTTAAATATATAACCATGTGTATCCACACACAGGTTAAGTCTTCAAGTTGCTATTTTTGCCAGCAGTCCAAACAGACAACAGGGTCTAGAGAATCTGTTAAGTTGACCAGCACAAGAGCCCTTAAGGGCATGAACAAAATTGCCTTTTAGATTCCTCTACCTGTACAGACTACACCTCCATTAACTATAGCAGAAGTTTGATAGCTTGTATAGATGCACAGATGCAATGGATTTTCACACCTAAAGCTACCTGCCTACCTTCCGAGCCTCATGCTCACCATAGGTGTTCTATCCAAAAGAAAACATTATATCCCAAAATAGACTTATCAGAAATTTGCAGATTCAGAAAACTGAGTTTAATTTACTAACATTACACCAGGATGAAAGTAAAAGAAAACTTTTAGAGTTTGAAAACTTTGAAATGTGATTTTCTGTTTCTCCTAGTTATTATAACACATTCAGGTACCACATAGTTGTAGAGGTTATTAAAGCTGTTCTTTTTGGTCATAAATTAAAAGTCTTGCTCACAGGAGCAGCTAGTACTATCCAGTCTGTACTGGATACAGACTAAGATGTTGTATGTCTCCATTCAAAAAAAGAGTTAAAAGCAATGAGGATATCCTCTCTTTGGATTTTCAGGAATCTCTTCATTGCTCTAAAAGGGTAGTTCTAATAGGAAACCATGAATACACTTCACTTCCAAAAAAGTGTATTTTTCCAACTATAATGATCAACTTTGAATTTGCGCAAGTCAAGAGACTTGAGACAACAACAACAAAAACACACCCATCAAAATAACAAACCACCCACTCCAAAGTTTGCCTTTTAATTTTATCTTTTCAGGATTTTGCAGAGCTCTAAGAATTGCATGCAACATTTCTCAATGAATACTCCAAAGGTAACTTTGCTTATCACTATATCTGAGTAAACTAAATGTTCATATCACTATTAAATGATTAGACAGTCTGTTTGCACTGACACTACTGTCCACTGCAAAATGTCAAGATGAAATTACATCATATAACTTCTAACATCTCTCATTTAGACGTTGCATTTACAAATCATAACAAATATTTTTCAAATGGGACGTGACCCAAATAATACTATATCTACTGATTTTAAAATTTTATGAAATTTCCTGTTTTAAAAAGATACATTTTAAAAGCGTATCTGTTTGTGCAGACAAGAACTATGAAAACTTTGCAAGGGTACATCAGGAATTTAGTATCCAGCTTAGGCACTGTCTTTCTGCAATTGGATTGACAATTAAGCATTGTCCATCTACAATTCTACATACAAGAACCATATTTCATAACAACACAGTTGCTTCCATTAATACCATTATTTTTACATAATACCAAGATTTGTAAAAAGCATAATTTCCCAGTGTTAAGATTTGAGTAAGTCATGTTACACAGTTTTTCTCATTCTATAGCATTCTATATAGAATTTTATAGCATTCCTGTGTGGATAACCCAGGAAAAATATTAGCCTACTCAGGCAGTAGAACTTGAATTATAATTAATTAAAAACAGGCCTAATCTGTTTTACCTTTATTCATTGTATGTATAAGACTGAGAGTTTTGTGCAAGGATACTGGGCAAAGCATACTAAAGTGAATGTCAAAACAGAAAGAATTCTGTAAAGAATTCAAACCCAAGGCAGACTTTAGGGCAGCCTTGTTTAAACACACTTTACTCTCATTTGCTGCAACTGAACATCTTCATCTCATCCTATAATAATACTTGATCTCCAGTAGTTACTCAGAATGAAGGATAATACTGAGATCTGCAGCTACAGAATCAGTGAAGATGCAATATTGTTTTAATGGGAAGTTCTAATTGAGTAAAGTGTAAATTAATAATGCACCAGATATTCCATATAATGTATCAAAATCACGTGAATTCTGATAATGCATGTGAATCAGCATTAATGTTGATATTGAAATCACGTGAATTCTGAATGGCATGAAATTGCAACATTCAGGCTGGGTGTTAGGAAAAGGTTCTTATCTGAGAGAGTGGCCAGGCACTGGAACAGGCTCCCCAAGGCAGTGGTCACAGCACTGAGCCTGCTTGAGTTCAAAAAGAGTGTGGACAGCACTATCACACATACGGTCTGATTTTGGGTGGTCCTGTGTGGAGCCAGGAGTTGGACTCCACGGTCCAAGGACTTGATTATCCTCGTGGGTCCCTTCCAACTTGGGACAGTTTATAAGAATGCATCTTTAAAAGTTTTTGCAAGGTACCATTTTTTCCACCATTCAGACAGAGCAAACTAATTTAAAAACAGCAGCCAAGCAAAAAGCTAGGATGGAGCTGCCAACAAGCAGTATATTCACAACTTTGCTACCTTTACGTTGTTATTTTCTTCCTTTAGACAAGACATACACATTACTTATGAATGCAACTGCATTTACTATGAAGCAGAAAATATGTAAACACGAGTTAACAAGTCATAACAACACAAGAAAAGCCTAAGAAATAGTTTGCTAGAAATGAGGATTAATTTGTTTTAAAATTATTTTTATAAATACTTTAACATGAAACTGTATTTGTGATGGAAAGATGGAGTAGAAAATGATGACGATGTAAACGCTGATGTCCCACTTTCCTTTTAGTTTCTGGCCCTACATTCACAGATTACTCCACTCAAGACAATAGGCTTTTTGTAAAGAGATCTAAGATCAAACACTTTGGGAAAATGATGTTCTCAAAACAGAAACCAAGTAAAAGAAAAAGAACTAGATGAGCTACAATCAAAACTATTTGTACACAAAGCAAAGAAAAGCAGTATTGTCTGACACAACAGAAGTTTTCAAGGAAACAATAATAAACATTACCTACTTTATCCCACATTCATCTTTAAAACTACTCAGTATTCTATATTTTAGAGACCTTTATTCAGAATGTATGCTAAAAATCAACATGGGAAGATACAGTTTTATTGCTACAAAGCTTGATCAAATCTGCTGATCAAGTTTTCTGGAACTCCAAGTAAATACTATTAACTTCCCATGAACAGCCTGTTAGAGCATCAGGATGGTCCCTGACTCTATAAATATATTCTAACCTGGCTACATGGGAAAATATTAGTATTTAAACAAAACTAAAAAAAAAAAAAAATTCCCGATGAATTGAAATTATCCATTGTAGTTCTGAAGAAGGATTCTATCAGCAAGGAAAAGAAAAAGAAATTGGCCAAAGAACTGTTTCTTAGTGGTACACCTCAATTGCTTTCAGTGGTCTTTTGAGCTTTTGTCATTAACACCACACACACACACACACACACACACACACACACAAAATAAAAAAAAAATGCACTCTTCCTTGTAACTGTGGATTTTCTAAGAACTTGACAAACTGCACTGTAACCATTATTTCTTGTATTAAAATCATTCTTTACTTTATATCCATACATGGATGATTCTCAGGAAGACTGTTTTCATTGATTTCTTTTATTTCATAAAGGCCTTGCAGTCATACCATTGAAATATCACAGAGTTAATTTTCCTCACTTTTAAATTACTCTTTTAAATAAAGTTCAAAATACGTTTTTTATTGTCATTTTCTATTACAACTGCTGTAGCATATTGCACAAATAAAATATTTATCTCTAGATAAAAAACACGTTTTTCATTTTTGAAGGGTTTCTGATTTCAAAAACTGTCAGCATTGCAAGGGCATACCAGTCTTCCCCTCAGGACCTACAAAATGATTGTTCCTGGAACAGTTCATTTCTGGCAGGTTGCTGAGAAAAGACCTTTCTTTAATTTCTGCAGTTCAGAAAAGGTTGCTTGATGATAACAAAAGGCTAAGTGGATTTTGCCCATTGGCTTTTGCTCATCAGCACAAAAGTTGTTTTATTTTTGGGTACTACAACAGTCTTTGACCTTTGAAGTTTGTTTCCCTGATTTTGTTTCTGTTCTTTATGACACTAAGAATTCTTGCTTCATATTTCTGTTTTGCAGCAGAAAAGGCTCTCCCACATATTTGTGTATAAGTGTTAAGCACAAAGCCATCTTCCTATCACTCTAAATAAAGTATTTAAAGACTACACCTTGAAAAGATATAAATAATATTTGCACCAGTAACACGTGACTATTATAACACACCTCTGAAATCTTAACATAGCAGTGCTAAGAAATAGGAATGGAGAAAATAACTCAAGAATAAGAAAATTAAAAAATGCAGAACAGAAGGTTGCCCTGTTGGAAAATGAGTAATTTCAACATATAACAACATCATTGCTACCATTTCTGTTAAATGAATGAAAAGATCAGTTCTGATGAAGAATGGAATTTGATGGCAGGTCTTTACTTCCTCTCCTTTCCTCTCTCCCTATTTCAGTGTAAGATTGTACCTGCAGAGTATTTAAATTATATCTCACTAGAGATCTATTGGAGGGAAATGGAGCGTATACTGAAGAATATCTTCAAATGACCTATGGTAAAGAACAGCTGGGAAGATTTTGCCATAGCTGGCCCAATGGTGGATTCTTCAGAAACTTTTTTTTTTTTTTTTTTTTTGTCTTGTAGGAAGAGCTTTCTTGTTATAACATGGTGTTCAGTGTTTTTCAATCATATTCAGTATACATTTGCACAGGATTGGGATAAGCCCTGATATTTCAGGGTACTAATGATGCCAGAGTCTATGTATTGTCTGAGGCTTCCCTCATAAAACAATCACATCAGAAGTATATGAAACAGACTTTTTCATTATTGCAAATTGTTGTCCAATGATTAAAGTATTCAAAAGAAAATCATTCAAGACATTTTATTACAAAGGAAAACATTTTAGTTTCTACATTTTTAGAATCCAGGAATACATGCAACTATGCATTTTATCATAAAAAAAGTAATTCTCAGCAAAAAATAGTCTTTCTACATTGGCAGTACACATGGTTTTCTTTCTTGTACATTTTAGGAAAGGAGAGCAAGCAATTTAACAACAACAAAAAATCACTTCATTTTTGGAAAAAAAATGAAAGCCAAGTAAAGGGTTAGCTATACTGAACAAAATACATTCCTAAAGATAGCCCTGAATGTCAGTACAAGGAAGGATAGAATTGAGATTTGGCCAGAAAATACGGTAACAGCAAGGTGGGCAGATGTCATATGGAATGCACAGATAAATTTGTATATGCCAAAAGAAGTAGACAGTACTAGTAGAAAATGAATAATGAGATAGAGATAAGGACTGCAAAGGTGATAAATTATCTGTGTCAGAACAGTCCCAAAAGGTCTTTTCTTCATTTTAAGAAGGAAGCTCCCGTAATGTGATATCTGGGGATATATGAACATTGAAAAGAACAAACACTAAATTGTATCACAACTTCTTTTTCTCTACTAATGACTCAAATTAAGAAAACATTAAGAAAAAAAAAAAAGAAAATATTAAGAAAATATTAGACTGAACTGAAAACTCTTTGATTCATATAACTACACAAGAATCTCTGCTTTACTAAACATTAGAGAGGTTTCTAACATAACCTCAAATAGAAAAGATTAAATGTTGTTATTCTAAATGCTCAAAAATAGAAATATAGAAATAAAAATTTGTAAATAAATTTCACTATCCCAAAGTCACAAATGAAAAATGCATAATATAAAATAGGGTTGCTGTGAAGAAAATTCACTCCATCTGAGGCATACCCAGCAAAACATTTTAAATCATTGTGCTCTGGAAGTTTATCAGCAAACATAAAAAATTGGTTAATTACATAATTTTAAGATTGCCTCTTAAAGCTAATAAATGAATCTTTATAATTTGATTTATTTGGAAAACTAATGAGTAATTAAAGATTTACTAAGATAACTTCTAATCACTAGATACTAGAAACTCTGTTAATCCCATACTTGCAGGTTTCGTTTCTTTTTGTAATTGAATAAATTTTTATGTGTTTCATTGTGTAATATCTTTTCACATACTGACACGTATTGCATTTTAAAAGCAAATATGTAAAAGGACATAGGTACTACAGTTATTTATTTGTAATAATAGTTTGTTTGGCTACTTCAGAGGGAGAGATTATATTATCCCAGAATTAATTTTTTTCCTGCAATGATGTCTGCACATGCAAGAGGAAAAAAATAAACTATAGCTTGGAAAACATTTACAGTTTAGCAAAACTCCTCTTAGATTTAGTATAAGCCAGTAGACTTAAGCCAGGTTGTGGCTATTTCCTGAACTAAATGGGAAATGCAAGTAGAACAAGTAGAATGTTCCTGCTATTGCCAATGGTAGTAGCTGAACAAGTTTCATTTGTCTGAACTGAATCTCTTAATCTGTTAGTTCTTCATATTCACTTTATAATAAAGATGCTGTAAAAATCACCATTCACAGCAGAAGAATAATTTTTGCTGTCTCCCCTCCTTCTTCCCCATAAGTTCCTATGAGTTTCTTTTTCATAAATAACACACTTATGGACCAAAAGGGACCTCCTTTGCAGGGGGAAATACACAGAGAGGGGAAAGAATCACTACAGGTTCTCCATTTAGTACTACTCTCACAAAGACATGGTTTACAGAGATGTGAGATGGCAGTGTGAGCCCCTAACCCAGACAGACCTCCATTGTGTGCTGTGCTGCCATGGAGCACTAAAAGATTCCACAATCATGAGAAATTGCAGTTGCTATATCTTTAGTGATTGCCCTAGTACTATGGAGCTTCTTTCTCCAAAGCCTCAACCTTTCAAGTTATTTCCCCCGTAGAAGTACATATATTTATAGCTTAAAGACTAAGAACTGTGTGCAAACTTGGTAGTCCCCTAACAGGGCTTGTTAATTTAATCTGTGAAATATTAAATCATCTCTTAAATAGCTAAATCACATGGGCTACATTAAATATTCAACCTCACAAATTAATTCCACCTCTTTTGTCTATAGTTGGCTCGGCATTTATCTTTTTTTGTTTGTTTGACATGCAAATCATTTGAAAAGGACGTTTTTTCTGATTACGTAGGATTTCTGAAATAAAATATTTTCTGTGTGCTTATTTTCATACAAATACTGAAAATGCTCTGACATTCCAACTACTTCACACCACTGTATGGGCTTAAACTCTGGAATGAAGTGTGGAATTCTGAATCCAAACTTCTGAAATTACTGAATCAGCACCCTATGTGGATTTCATTTATGAAGGTTCACAAGGATTCATTGGCAGCACATTCCAATTACCTCTTTTAAAAATGCTTAGTTTTTGGAATGTGTTGTGCAAATGGATAAGCATAATCTCAGAAAGACTGCTTCCCCCGTTATCCTACACAACAGAGAAATAAGAGAGATAAAGATTCAAACTGAGAACATTATAACTTTACTCAGATCCTGAGCCATCTCACCAATGAGTTGATCGTTCATTCCTCTACTTGTTAAGTCAGGTAACTATATAACATCTAAAATACTTGCTAATAGATTAAAACATCTAAAAAGTTAGAGTGACTCCATTACAGCGAGTTCATTTAATATTGCTTTTGAAACATTTTTCAGCAGCTTAGTGATAGACCTTAATTTATTCCAATTATCTTTTGTTCACTTCGATTTATGAACAGTGGAGCTGAAATAATCAGCTCTTTTACTCCTTAGGCTTCTAAGAATATATTTTCATGAGTATTATACAAGTCATCTTTTTGCAGCTATCCCACATACTAATTGCAAATATCTATTTTTATGATAAGAATTGGGTGTTAGCAGGCAATTAAGGACATGATCATTGGTTGCAATGAACTGCTTTGGCACAGAGCAGTTCGGTGATTAAAATTTTCTTCTCATTAAATGTATAATGCCAACTATTGAAAATACATATACTCGATTTTTAAAAGGCCCATCTACAAATGGAATAAGCTTTGTATATATTTTCTCGAGAAATAATTTTTTTTTTTTGGGGGGGGGAAGACTTGGTATCTGTATAGTTTATAACCACTTAACAGATTCCACACTGTCCACCCGTAAATGGTTAGCAGTTGCAAAAGGATTACATCATTCAGAATTTTAGTTTTACAGGTGGCAAATGCACCTGGCTGCAAAAAGCCTTCCTTTTTTTCTGGAAAGGTCTGGTGTTGTTTGGAACTGACTTCTAACAAAGAGCAAATAGGTCTCTAATCAGCTAATTCAGCCAGTGGGTTTATTTCCTGTCTTTCTGTCTTTCAGTATTCACACTCATAAAATGCTCCCCTGGCTAGAATAAGCACCAAATGGCAATAAATTAAAGCTTTATATTCATTGCATCACATTCTACAGAAACACATGCTGCTGTTGAGGCTTTTTATTGTTGACTGTTGACAATTTAGATTTAACAGACAAGTTTTTTTCTTTATCACTACTACTTTGATGTATTTCTCTGATGCAATTAATTCAAAAACTTTCCTGACACATTTCTCATGTGGTTCATTTTCATTTAAGCAACAACAAAAAAACAATTAAGTATTTGAAGGCCAGACTTTTTGTGAAAGGCAAATTCTTTAACAACTGAGTGACTTCACAAAAATAGCTCTTTAAAAAAACGTAAAATAAAAATATGGTTTCTCTATGTAGTCTTTTTTTTTTTTTTTTTAATAGAATCAGAAGCTCAAAATTAGGTAGTATTTTAGAAAACTAACATAAGAAAGCAACTACGTGACCTATTTAGACAGAATTCCAATTTCAAATAGACTGAGTTTGACAAAATGAGTTCTTCACTGTCTTTGGACTGGGCCTATTTTTCCTGGTTCCCCTTCTTGTATGATGTCTTTCATATTTTTCTTTTCCTATTTACATGAAAATTAATGTATTTAAGTATCAGTGCTGTTCTATTGATCCTTTTATAGCAAAAATCTGCATGAATAATTATATTACTATCTGATAGAATATGTATCTTGTAAATAAATGTGCTTGCCTATACTGTATAGAATTATTTTACATTCCATTAAACAAAGCAAGCATTTTTACTAATTCAATACAATTTTTAGTGATGCATTGTGTAACATTTTCAAAATGGTTAAGTCATGCCAATATTTATTGAAATGTTAACTGATTAATTTCCCCCCCATCACCTGACATCAGCAGTCAGTTCTTGGACTTTTAAAGACTTGCACACATGAATGTAACTTTAATTCATTTCATATGCCATCAAATGTGTGTGTGGAACAGGATGTTCAACAGGATGTGGAACAGGTGTGCAACAGGATCCCTTAGAATTGTTCAAGGAGAGAACTGAATCAGTCACTGTAGATCACTAACTGCTGTCTTCTGTCAGTGCAGTCGTTGGCAATGGATAAGGGAGCTATGCAGATAGGAATCACCAGCTGTAAATTCCCTTAAAGATAAAGCTGAACAAAGTTGCCCTCCCTAGGGCAATAATTTAGTAATAAACATCAAAATCAATTAGTCAGAAGGGTAGCACCTCTAATGCTGGTAGTTTATGTAGTGTAGCTTCTAGAGTAGCTTCTGTTCTCTCAAAGAATTCATGCTCCAAATGTAGCAGAATTATTTAATGGTTTTCTATGGCTGAGCTTAGGAACACATTGTGCATTTATCTACTTGTTTAAAGCAACGTGGCAGTAATGGTACTTAGAGTTAATTTCTATTCATACATATTAATTTACACATTCCTTTTAAAGTGCATATGGCTGATTGATAATTTATTTGTTAAAAGTTTTGTAGAAAACTAAAATTTTTCTTTTTCTTTTTTTTGATATAGACTAGATTCTTCACAGGCACATATTGTAGAGTAAATTCTGGAACCAATTGTAAAATCAACCTAAATTTGATGTTTTCACTTTTTTAAAAGACTAAATCTTTTTATGAGACTAAAATCTTTTTGGATGGAGATGCATATTTATATATATGATTTGAGATTTTAGCTAAACATGAGTGATGCCTTCTCATAACTGAAGGAAAGTTAGAATCATCCTAATTAGAGCATTTCTATAGATACTTGAACTTAGAAGGGCACAATAAGCAAGGAAGTTAATTATTTGCTGAGGTCATTTACACTGAAATATATCTGTGTCACTTTGCTAATAACCTAACAGTTCTAAGCATACCAAGTACTAATAACTACTAACATAAGATTCAGATGTACAAATCCTAGAAGGCAGAATTTTTCTACCCTACAGGTAGAAATGTTACAGAAAACACTAAAAGAAAATGAAATTTCACATTCCTACTAATGCATTTGGAGGAAGAAAAATAGAAGTAGATTTTCATTTAAGAGGCGTTGGTGAAATTCGGAAAATATTTCTGCTCTACATCTGTATTAAACTTTGCCCTCTTTTCCTCACACTCTCTTTCCTTGTCCCATGTGTCTCTAAAATCCAACTTGTTACTTCCTTACAGTTTTCCATACTTGGTATATTTCTATCGCAGCCAAAAGTTGTCTATTCCGTGGACACACAAATAATCCTACATTCATTGAGAGAAATAACTAAGGTCCCAAGAACTTACTGTATTTTACAGTATGGATTATAGTGCAAACCATTTTTAACATGTAAGAATTTCATCTACTCAGCACCCATGATATCAGAAAAACTTTATGCATGCATCTAAATAGAGTTTACACAGCTTGCTTGTTTTGCACAACTTTACATTCTAAATAGTTTAATAGTTTACACGTAGCTTGCTTTAAAAACAGATAGCCTGATTAAAAAAAAAAAAAAAAAAAAAGAACAGAATTAGCAAGAGACTCTAGTTCAGAAAGACTTAAGTTATGTTTTATCATAATTCCTTTTAAAACTCCGTAAGTGGCTTTTCTGGTCTGTTTATCAAGAGAAAAACGTTAATGCAAAATATATATAATACAACGTGGCAAATACTATATATAAAACAGCTGCTCTGGTGTAGAAGAAACTAGGGAGTATCATTTTCAAATTAAGATTTATGCTCCTAATTTAGGGAATTATCTCAATGTTACAGCTATCAATTCCTCAGGAACACCCCAGGTGACATTACATCTCAAATTTAGTATCTAGAGTAATGAAATTTTTGAACGTTTGATGAGAAAAGGAAAAAAAAACAAAACAAAACAACACATTTTAATAAAGGTTTGTTCTGATAAATTCAACAGCCTTTATTCAACAAAACTCACATGAAGTTTGTATATGAAAAAGAGTCTTTCCAAGCTATACTAAAAAGGCATGGTCTCACATTTTCAAGATTATTTTTAATTTGTTTTATTTGGAGAAAATATTATAGTTCATTTGAAAGTTAATTATAACTGAGTTAAAACTTACCTTATATGGGTAATGATGAGGGTTGTAGCAGGAATGAAAAAGTCATCTACTCTGTCAAACTGCTTTCCTACTGGCTGAGTATGGATTGTGTGATGAGAAACACTCCCACTGGCTTGTGTTATCACCTACATAAAGTAACATTATTACAAACTATGGAAATACTCCTTCAAAATGTAATCTAAGTACATTCATACAATATTGCCTCTGTATTCCATCTACTGTGTTAATCTTCAGCTAGAAATGACAACACAAACGACAGTGAATCAGCATTTCAAATTCCAGAGAATTTTACATACCTAACATACCTGATCTTCATATTTCCTTTCTCTCCCCATTTTTTTTCTCTAATGGAGTCCATATTTATTCATATATATTATTAAAGTCTCCAGCAGTTAGTGAAAACTAATATTTTTATTTACCTATTCTCACACTTGACCCTAGATAGGGATTATGTTTCTTAAGCACTGCAGTCTAAGTGAAAATATAAGATGTTATTAATTGATTCACAGGAAGCTATGCTTATACATACTCCCAAGTCTTGTCAATCATGAGGCAATTCGATATAGCACATATATATTTCAGAAGAGCAAGTGGGTTTCAGTTTATATATTTCTTAAATTGTTGAACCAATTCGCCTTGAATTTTCCTCAAATCCTGAACAGTCTCTGCAGTAAATCTTTATAGACAAGTAAAAGACAATTTTATATTAATAGCCAGTGTGATAATCATTTACATGCTCTTAAGACTGGATTAAAAAGCAAAATAATTGATTATGGATAGTGTAAAGGAAATGGAGAGTGAAGATGATCACTGGCTTTAAAATAGGATATGTGTGACTCAATTATCAGTCATTTTCTTAGGAGGAGTGACAGCAAAACTGTCACAAATTATCTTGCATATTCACAGTTACTAAGAGTCTAGAGGTGCTAAAAAGGTGTTTTTAAATGTTAATCATTTTTTACTATTTAAGCCCTACATTTGAATTTCTCTTACTCCTTATGCATTTAAAAACAAATAAGGTCTCCACTGACTTCTAGAAAAAGGAAAATAAGTTGAAATAATTTTGAAATTATGACACAGACTATCTCCATATTCTCATAGGATTACTTTAAATTAGGAGAAGAAAGTAGTGAAAAAGCAGCAAATGCAATTACAGTTTCTTGAAATGTTTCTTTAGTGGCTGTCCCTAGGCTTGCCACTGCTCAGAGGACATGTGAAAAACAAAAACTGTTATTATACATCTGAAGAAAAAAAAAATGGAACTGTCTTACTTTATTTTACTTACTCTTACATTTTACACTTATTTTAGTGAAATATGAATATGCCTAAAATCAGACGTATCCTCTAATTAGGGGCAAAAACATCATAAGCAGCAAGTTTGCTCTCAAAAGACTGGCAAAACATGCTACTGTTTTTACCTGTATTCCATAGACTTCTATCAAGTTGATATAGTCAGTTCTGAGTAAAGGTATTGAAAAAAATATATATATATATTAAAGCAAAGTCAGTTATCTTATATCTTACTACCTCTGCTGGGTCATCATAATAATGTTTAAAGGGAAATATACAAATGTCTCAATTACATAAAGATTCAGCCTATCTAGATTTCATAGCATATAATCAGTCTGATCAATATACCCACCTGCAAAGTTGGTGAATTCTTTTCCATGTCTCCCCAGCTCAGAACCCAGACTTGATCATGTGATTTATCATAGTGTAGTTTCACTGGGACAGGATCTGTACTCACTGCCTGCAGCAAAATAAGATAAGAAATTCTTACCTTCTGTCACATTTTAAAAAGAAAAATAATAAATATGACTGAATTAAAATGATGGCTGGACATACATTTCCTGATGTTTTAGGATTATATTTAAAAATCATGTTGTCAGTTTTTGAAATGGTCCTCTGATTAATTCAAAGTTACTGAATCACTGATTTTTATCCATTATGTGTTCTAATATTTGACATCAAGACTGCATCATATTGAGGCTATTAAGAAGCTGAAAATAAACATTTTAAATCAAGTAAAAATGTACTTACCTTCCTTCCCAACTATCCCTCTCTTCATACATACCAGTTAAAAGCTACACAAATTACTGGAAAATGGCTAAAAAGGGAAATTATTCTCAAACTACATAGTGAATCAACACATGTTCCTGCACAGTCCTGCATAAAACCAACACAATGTTACTGCAGACAACTCTGCTAAAGTGTATACTGTTGAAGTTGGTAAGCCTGTTAACATATAAATGTTTCCCAGATATGATTTCTACTTTTTGTAGATGTGATCAGAACCAAGGTGTTTTCCCTACCACCTTGAGTTTTGCCTCCAGAGACTAAAAACGTTATAGGCTACACTTTCCTTTTTTAGGAGAAAGACTGAATAATCAAAAGGGAGGACAGACTATTTGATTAACAGACGTTCTGTACGAGGTAACAGTTGTGGGGATTACTTTTCTATATTCATCATTAAAGCAGAAAAAATA
The DNA here is from genome assembly GCF_965140915.1 of Aythya marila. Classification (NCBI taxonomy): domain Eukaryota; kingdom Metazoa; phylum Chordata; class Aves; order Anseriformes; family Anatidae; genus Aythya; species Aythya marila. The sequence goes on along the minus strand of NC_139045.1, from coordinate 28,845,550 downwards.
AGTGGAAAATGTTTTTAAGTCTCACTACTACTGAACAATAAAGCACAGCTTGTTTATCAGTTTGTCAGGGAGTGTACCAGCTGGCTAATTAAGTGAACCTAATTTAAAGTAATGATGTAGATCCTCAAGATAACGCGCTAATGGCTGGCTGAGATTGCTGATGATACTTAACCGTACTCCTGAGGTGCTGGAAGTCACAACTTCATGTAAAAAAAAAATCTTTTTTTTCTTTTAGAAAATGGAAAACTAAGTCAGGTTGCTGCTCACTAGATGATTTAAAAACAGAAAAGTCCCCCTTGGAAAAGGTCATTCAAGTTTCATAACATTTCCTACTGCAAATAGAAGACAATTAGTCTAAAATAATACTTTGGTGGCTGTTGTATAGTTATTTTGTTCAGACGTATCAAAATTCAAGTTGGATTCCTCAAATTAAAGGGCTGGCTCGTGCATGTTCTGCTCAATGAGCACCAGGTGTATTCTGGATTTGGGCCATGGCACTGCCTGGAGGAGAAGGAATTACCTGTGGAGTCATGCAAGGATAATGCAACTCCCAAGAAAGGACGAGACAGCAAAGAGAAGCTCAGAGTCTTGGAGATGTGCTTTCACAGCTGTTTCTAGCTATTCCAGGCTCAAATGCCACCAGCACAGTGTACTAAATGACAGTCGACTGAAAGACAACTTGAAGTCGTCCTACTTAACTTTATGTTGCTAAGCAGTTCCAAACAATTACAGGTGACAGCACTTGTTTTCAAGAACTTAAAAATGAAAGTAAATATTTTTCTTAACTTTAAAAGCTATGATTTAGATGTACCTGACTAAATCAGAAAACCTATGAATACCTCCTTAAAGATACACCACCCACGTCCCTAGATTGGAAACATATATTGAAATTTAAAATGGCTATTCTAGTATCTTTTTAGAAAAAAAAATCATCGTACAACCTAGTTATTTACATTATCTAGATGTATACATGTACACTTCTATATACATTTTCTTCATTAACTTTTATAGCATAAATTAATGAATATAACGTGCATGATAGTACTTCAAACAAAAGACCATAATAAAGAAAACCACGTCAATATGTTTCCTAAAAAAAGGCTGTTCAAAGGTGACCTGGCTATTATTACAGTAATGAAAAAGCGATGCTATTCCATTTTTCAAGACTTTTTTTTTTTTTTTAAGGTGAATTGTATGTTGTTGTTGTTGTTTGGCCCTTGATTAGCATGAAGGCTTGTGTAGTATTTGGTTTAACTTAATATGCCTTTTGAGGAGCACTGAAATAAGGCACAAAGCCTAGACCATTACAGATACTTGAATATTTAATCTAACTCCATACAAGAACTGGAGAATCCCTCTATTCTAATCTTTGTTGTGGAGGGGTATACTTTTAGTTGGTGGCTAATTTATTGAATTTTACTCTATAGTTAACATGTAAGGTTAAGTATCTCTAGGCATACCATTATAATACAATAAAACAATTAATAAAACAATTACAAATCTCTTTTAAAGCAAATCTGAAATCTGATCAAACTATTCCATAAATACTAAGTTCAAAACAGCTTCCAACTTTTTTTGTTTTTTAACATATCTCAGTAAGCTCTAAAGGCATAATATTGTCTCTCTTGTCATTGAAGTCTAAATGTTAATAAATGCAATTGAATTGAAATATCATTCATCAGTTTGACAAATTAAGATGACAAATTAATGCCAGTTGGAGACCAGGGAAATCATTGCTAGAAATTCCAGTTCTTCAAATAAGAGGATTGCAGTGAGAATTTTTTTTCAATGTCTCTTCCTGAAGAAGTACATCATATTGGTTGTAAAAAGTCTTATTCTCAGAAAACCAATTCTGATATGCAAAGGGTAAACTTAACTATATAATAACAATAATAATAATAACGATAAAATAAAAAGAAGAAAGGGAACAAAAATATTAATAACTTTTTATGTTTAACTTTTTTTTTTTTAAAGCATTTTATCCATCCCCATCCTCATTTGGAATGGCTAAGGTTTTCAGTGCAGCTATGTCTACTGAGTCAATTGATATACAAGGTAGTAAATATAGATGTTTAAAGAATATAAAGTGATATGGATTAAAATGTTTTTGTCAAGGTAATTTTATTTAAAAATTACAGTTTTACTATTTATTCTTCTAAAATTCTATACTAATATACATTATATATGTATTCTAATATATATATAATCTCTATATTAAAGATTTTCATTCATTTATTGGCCAGAGAAGGCAAAAAAGCTGAAGAAAATCTCTATTTAAGTATTTTTTATTTAAAATAAATTAGAGTTCTAATACAAATCCATGTTATATTTAACTAAAAAAACACACTGGTGATAGATGTGATGATACTATAAGTAACTCTGTAGATGTTATGTATAGTTTGTAATCATTTGTATGATTAAAATTTGAAGCAGAACATTCAATGTGGTATCAAAACCTCTATATCAGAAAACCTCTCATACAGGTTTTCTTTCTTCAAAGAATCAGAGCAGAATTGTTAACAATTTAACTAGCTTCAGAGCTTTTGCCCAGGAAATAATTTTATTTCAGAAAAAGCATAGCCCTGCTTTTAAAGCAAATTTCAAGAAGATTTTGTATGATCTGTAATGTACTCAAATAAAAACCAAACCAACCAAACAAAGCCGAAACAAAACAACAAAAAAAACCACAAGCCCCAAAAGAATGTTGACACTCCTGTGTTGAAAGCCTTTCTTTACCACTGAAAGCCAAATAAAACTTATCTTTCTGTTCAAGTGACACCTGCCTGAAAAACTAAAGACTATACTATGAAATATAATCTAATATAAAGAAAAAAAAAGTGTAGTACGGTAGGAACACTAGGCAGAAACCAAATAAGAAAAATAATTACATTTTGCCTTTTTGATATGCCTTGTAAACATAAATATTTTAAGACTTTAAATAATAATCAGAAAGTAATTTAAAATATGCTGGATTTATAGCTATGATTTGCTAAATGCATTCTCATATGCCTTTGACAATTCAACAGAATAAAACCTGGCCTTGTGTCCCCCATTTAACCTCACAGTACATTGACACCACTTATAATGCATTGATGCCAGTGGAAATGGGAGAAAGGAAAAAAAAAAAAAATAGGAGAGAGACAGTAAGAGAAAAGCCACAAGTAGATTGGTTATAGTATTTTATTTCTATAATGGCAAACAAACTTCAATTTTTACTCCATCCCAATGAAGCTACTGACCATGTGAATGATATTGTGACTCTCAGGCTCTCTTGAAGCAATTGTACTGCTCCAAACTCTAGTATGTATCTTAGCATTGCCTTTACTACAAGGTCTTTTACAAACCATATGAGTTAATTAATCTCTGTACCATAGCATCATTTTCTCTCTTTTAGCCAATGAATTATTTTGATTAAGCAGAGTATCTCCGATCTATTGGAGTATCTCCAGAGTATCTCAGAGGCTGAGAAACAGACAGTACTACCTACATGGCAGACAGGAATAGAGAAGTTCCAGATCACAGCCTCCGATCTCGGCTAAGCATGGTCTTGTGTCTTCCACAATTACAGAAATTTCTCTATCTGAAAGTTTACTGAGTAACAGCCCTCCACATTCTGTAGCCAACCTAACCCCCTGACCTTTCCTGTCAAAACAGTTAAATTCCATTATGATAAAATACTATTCTATACCTTCAATTTAAAGTGAAAAGTACTTCAATTCAGAAATTTTCCAAAGAACTACATTTCCCCAACTACTTAATATTTGTAAGAGGTATTTTTTCATATTGATTCTGTCCCTGCCAACTGACTATTCACAGGAACAATAATTAAACAAACTGTTGTTAAATGTAAATGAGCTTTTTTCCAGATACTGTTTACTCTCAAACTAATGGCATCTTTTTTTTTCCAAAATATAATGAAAAAAACTTAGACATCAAATTAGACATCAACTCAAAAATTAGAAATACCTGTACAACTTTCTGAGACTGTACATCAACAATAAGTACTCTGTTGAGTGTGGGCTGAGTCACGTAAATGAACTTGTCTTTTACATTAACAGCAGTTGCCCATACACACCGCTGAACAGGATTTCCATCAGCTTTGGGACAAACTTCATCCTAGATTTCAAAAGAAACTGAGAAAGTGTAAGAATCAGAACAGCTAATGCAATAGATAAAGGCAAATTAGAAAAATATCAATATTTTTTCTTCCCCCTTTTTAACTGTAAAATACAAATCTCAGAAAATTTAGTGAAGGAAAAAGGACAAGTTGACATCAGGACATATATTGAGGCTAGCCAAAATGCATGTTGTAAACAGTGCTACTCACAAGCACTCTAAGTGTAAAACATACTTCAATACATTCAGGCAGCATTAGCATTTCTGTCCTCAAAGGAACGATGTGTGTTTTCTACACATGTCCTGAGAAAGAATCCCATTTGAAACAATAATACATGTAGAAATAAAGTAAGCAAGAAACCTTTTTAAAAATAACAAACAAATAATGCACACAAATTAGATGCACAATATCTCATTGCTGTACTGAGCTTGCAACTCCCCCTTCTGCATCATCACAGTAAAACTGCAAAGAAATGCTGTTATAGACAGGGCTTACATCTGAGGACACAGCAGTAAGGCAGGTACAAGATGCAGAAATATAAAATTGGAAAGATGACTGTGTAGCTGGAGGCCAAGAGAAGAGGAGGAGATGTGGCGCATGTTGCCACGGGACAAAGCAACAATAATTAGAGGCATTTGCTTTTCTGGTCATATGGAGTACTGATCCACTGCATCAGAAGTTTGCTCGTGCTGTAAGACATTCCAGAGACCTATCACGCTAGTCTTAAACGCCATATAAATCAATTGCTTCAAATTATCATTCCTTACCCCTCTGTCCTTCCATCCCTACAAAAGGATTAAATTAAAACAAAAACAAAATTCCTGTTGACTTCAGTGAAATCATACTCCATATTCCATAATTACTAACTCTCCTAGTTTATGTTCACTATTTATATTTTGCAAATGTATTACTGTTCATCATATATATAGGTATTTATATCTCTGTTTCTATTTATTCTAAGTAAAGTTTTGTTTTTATCAAAATTAAAAAAAAATATTTGGACAAATACAATACCGTATGTAGAAATTCTCTTAATGAAATAGTATGATTTATTCCTATAACAGATATCAACTTTACGTAAAAACAAAAAGCTGAAAAATATTCTGCATGGAGAGGTACAACATGTGTCAAGGGTTTATTTTGTTGTTTTCCTGACCTATTCCTCTTTTCCCTCTTTATTTTTCTTCTTCTCATTGCAAGTGACAATTTCAACAAAATAAAATTATTATTTTTTTTAGCATTTATTCCTCCTAATTTAAAATGCTCTGTGTCACGCATCATAACTGGTCACTGTGAAAATAATTATGTCAGCAGGTGATGACTTCAGTGTAGAATGAACAGAAAGAATTGAAGAGATCTTTAAAAATAATTCTGTTTTTAAGCCTTAGACTCCTTTTAAATGAAGGGGAAAAATAATGTGACAGAACAATACATCATAGAATCACAGACCATCCTGAGTTGGAAGGGACCCACAAGGATCATAGAATTGTTTGGGTTGGAAGGGACCTTAAAGATCATCTCATTCCAACCCCATTGCCTAGGGCGGTGACACTTTCCACTGGATCATGCTGCTCAAAGACCCATTCAACCTGGCTTTAAACACTTCTGGGGATGAGGCATATACAACTTCTCTGGATCATGGAGTCCAGCTCCTGGTTCCACACAGAACCACAAAAAAAAACAGACTATGTGTCTGAGAGTATTTTCCAAACACTTCTTGAACTTCAACAGGCTTGCTGCTGTGACCATTTCCCTGGGGAGCCTGTCCCAGTCCCCAGCCACCCTCTTAGTGAAGAACATTTTCCTCACACACAGCATGACCTTCCCCTGTCCTGGCTCCACACCATTCCCTCAGGTCCTGTCACTGTCCCCAAAGAGCAGAGCTCAGTGCCTGCCCCTCTGCTACCCTCGTGAGGGAGCTGCAGGCCACCATGAGGCCTCGCCTCAGCCTGCTCTGCTCTGGGCTGAACAAACCAATGGACTTCAGCTGCTCTTCAGACATTCTCCCTCCCATCTAGAAACTGGTCTTCTCAGCCCTCCTTTGGATGCTCTCAGACAGCTTCACGTCCTTCTTATACTGTGGTGCTCAAAACTGCATAGAGTGCTCGAGGTGAAGCTGCACCAGTGCAGAGAAGAGAGGGACAATCACTTCTCTCGACTGGCTAGCAATGCTGTGCTTGATGCATCCCAGGGTACGGCTGGCCCTTTTGGCTGCCAGGGCACACTGCTGACTCATATTCAATGTGCCATCAACCAAAACCCCAGATCCCTTTCTATGGGGCTCCTCTCCATCTCATCCCCAAGTCTGCACATGTATATCCACAATTGTCCCTTTCCAGATGCAGAATCCATCAGAGCCTGGTATAACCACACTTACTATAACCCTTTGAGCTTGACCCATCTGCCAAGTGTTCACCCATTGTACTATATATTTGTCTAGCTGTATGGTGGACATTTTGTCCAGAAAGATACTGTGAGAAATGTTATTGAAAGCTTTGCTAAAATCCAAAACGATTACATCAGCTGGCTTCCTTTGGTCAACTAGGTGGACATTTCCCTTGTGAAAAGGGACTTTTCCCTATGGTGGCTGTGACCAATGACTGCATATCCAGTACTAATCAATGTTTTCAAGAAGTAGATGATGCATTTCAATGCCAACTTTTCTGTTTCATCAACATTCTTTGCCTGCTGTGACTCTGTACATTTGAGAAAATACACTCAATCTTTATATGTCAAATAAGAAATAAATCAATTTTGAGCTCTAACGGAAGGCGTTTCTTTACAGAAGATCAATAGCCCCTGTTTGTTCCTATGTGGTTCTAAAACCTCAACAAAGCGAAGGTCTTTCAGAAATCACATTGATAAGGAAAAGTTACTAAACTCAGGTTCCATGGGATGGCACATAATCAGGACCTTCAGCAGAACTTAGACATATAAAGAGTAAGATATATCTTGCACTGCTAAAAAAGCCATGCACTCTCTAGAGAGGTTTAAAATCTGTTTTTAAAGAACAATAAGCATAGTGACAAAGAAAACTTTTTTTCTTAAACTTGGCTAAAAGCTTTTCATTATATAAAGTGAAGTGTCAACATAAACAAGTGTGTTTCTAATATTACGTGCAATCATCAGATCTACTGTCATTCGCCCTCTGTGCAACTGTCACTTCAACTGGAAGATTGTTCACTGATCTCAAATTGTGCTTTATATTTATTCTAAATACGCCTTGTCTTAGTTCCATGCTTTATCTAAACAGATAACTACTTTTAGATTGTTCCTTTTGTGTCCTCACAAACATTCCTGTTGTGTCCTCAGCAAACAATTACTTCAAATAATGTATCCTTAAATGTTTATATCTTTAAATGTTTATCCTGTGTCCTCTCCAGTCATCTCTCTTAGAAACTCACCTTAGTTTTCTTCATTTTTTGATGCTGTTGTTCTACAAAGGCACATTCAACATACCATGTAAAAATAGCACCAACTCCCACTGAAGGAATTCAGGTTCCTCGCACATGGCATCATATAGATTAGTGTAAATGATTAATCATACCTCCCACTGTGGAGGTATACCAGGACAGAGCTATTTTCCTGAATCTGAGTTTAAAACACTGATTGAAATGTATTTCCAAATATTCTCTCAATGTAAAAGATTACATACCTAAATAACATATATGTATATATGTATGTAGATGTATGCATACACATATTTTATTTAAATTAGAAACTACAGGGCATGATTCTTAACACATAGATAATTCATAAAACTCAATCCTTCTTTTCCACTTCAGTACAGCAAGAAGAAAGCACCATACTGTCTTAGATCAAAAGTAAAAAATAGAGAAAGATAAATTTACACATACAAATTCAATTTACTCATTTTAGAATATTGCTTTTATTATAAATTCCTATAACACAACGGCAACTCTCACTCTGCTCCAAAATTAAAAAAAAAAAAAAAAAAAAAAGTGTTTCTCTGAAGCAACAGTAAAAAATATGCACCCAAATTCTCATATCCAAAATAGACTTTTTCCTCAGCAGCAGTGGGTTTATGCAGTTGTTTCCCTTCTTATTCACGTTAATCTAGAAGCTCCAGAAATAACTTCAATCAATGGTACCAAAATCTTACTTTTGAAAAGTTAGCAGTTATCTGATTAGACAGTTCAGATTTCTTTGACGTTAGAAGCAATAATTCTAAGTCTCTATATTAATTTTCCCAGAGGTTGGGTAATTGGTTAAAATAATTTCTCCTTGAAATATAAGAATAAAACCACCATTTTCTTCTTCTAATTAAAATATGAGCAATTTACTTTTTCCTAATTCATTCTCTAAAAAAGCTAACATCTGATAGAACATTAACTTATTTCATTGCTTTTTTCCCAGACTTTTAATCAAAAAGTGTCTCACCCTACATCATGTCAGCAAACGGAGGAAAATAAATCCTCACAGATTTTTTTTTAAACTAGACTGGGGCAAAATTCTCAGGAGAAAACACATGTTTACAGATTTCTGTGTGCAAACTCCTTGTTTATAAATCTAGACTTAATGCAAGAGTCCTATGTGTTTTAACAAGAATTTGAGTAAATCTCTTTAAGCAGTATAATGAAAACTCCACCTATGCTTTAATTAGCTAATAGTAAGATAACATTTACAGGAGTGTATCTGTCCAGGTTTGAATTTATACATCACCTATTCCATCTTACAACAGAAAGTTGTAAATGATGAACATACTTGTTATTCAACAGTGAAAATCACTGTGGACCTTTTTCATTTTTTTTCCTCAACAATTATGCATTTACTACACTTCCTGTGTCACAAGAGTGTAAATATGTAAACAAAAGAAATTTCTGTGGACTAATTACTGTGTCTCAAGTTTACATCCAGTGGAAACTTTGCTCTGGCACATAGTAACATTTTGAATATTATTATGAAATTAAGCATTCTGTTCCAACCTTTAGCACATATTCAACTTCAAATATTAGAAGTCTCAGTTTATTCAAACACATATCTATTTTATTCTGAAATATGGCCACGATGTGTTAGTTCTTGTAATAAAAAGGGAATCAGAATTATGTTGAACCCTGAATGATTTTTATATCAATCTCAACATTTTTAAATTGCCTTCCCCCACCCTTCCCCAATTATTTTAACTGGAGGGTAAAATAAATACACTGTTGCATAAGAATTAGAATTCAAGGGCTTTGGATAATATTAATTTGCAGAATATAAATAGAGGTTCCATATTAGTATGGAATATGCCCCAAACACTTCAGAATGAGAATACATTTAACTGCTGAGAAGCTGTACTTGGAGCATGGATAAGGATCTATTTGACAACAGTTTAAACAGAATTGTCAATATTAGCCCAATAAAAGTCACCTTTCATTTGGTACTTACTTAGAATATTCCAGTAATTTAAATGATTCTGAGAAGGAGTGGAGGAAGCTCTTTATAACTTCCTGTGAACCAAGATGATCCAGTAAAGCGCTAAATCTTTTCCTTCACTTTAAACACAATAAAAGTCTAATTGATTCCCATGTTAGGCACACACTAAAGTGCTTCACTGTATTGACACTCAGTTGCATAAGAGGCAATTAAATATTTAGATAAGAGTTCTCAAGTATATCGTTATTGAGAAATTGTATTTACCTTAGGAAAATTAGCATAGCTAAATAAGCATGTGTAAATACCGCACCACTCATTCAAAACACAATGCAATGCCATGTAGAAACACCAGAGTTCATTCTTTTACAAAAGCTCAGATAAAGGTAATTCTATTTTGCTGACAAGTAAACAGGAAAGCCAGAAAGGAACATTGCAGTATCATGTGTATTTCACTTCTAGTACCTAAACTGCACTGCAAAATTTAGAAATGTTTCTACACTTTAACAAATATTTGACGGTGATACAGGTCTACTGGAGTTTTACTAATCGTTTGAGCAGCTAATTGAGAAAAATGTAAAGAAATTGAAGAGTTTAAAGCAAGCACGAAATGATTTCCTATAGGTATACATCTATATTAAGAGCTAAGTGACACAGATTCTCTTAGCAATAGCCACCATAGATTTGAAAGGCTATATAAAGCAACTTAAAAATATGCAATATAGCAACATCTCTGATTAGCAGTTATATGACAGTTGAAGAGAATTAATAGCAAACAATTTACAACACCAGCTCTTACCATTAAACAGTCACATACTGAGCTAGGTAAAAATTTGACCATGGGATAGAACTGAGCCATTTTGTTATCATTATTTAGAGAAAATGATTTTTCCAAAGAGGAAGATAAGACATTCTGCAAAGGAGGCAACAGTTATCTAAAGCTCCATGAGTTTTTTGGTTTGGTTTTCAGTTATGTACTATTATATGTATTACTGTTAGTATTAACAGTATATGCAAGAAATTCTTTTAAGTTCACATTTCATCTTTTTCTCTTTTTCTTGCAAGAACAAAGATTTATTAACTTCTATTATAAGTGAAGGAAGAAGTTTTTGGTGTTCAGAAGAATATGTAGAAATATTGTTGAATTTAATGGGCAAAATGACATGCATGCATGAGTACAAAGCTTAATTTCTGGCTATATATTTTATGACAAACCAGAGATACCCGAAGAAGCACAAGTCTACACCTACTTAAAAATGAAAGCTGTCAAGTAGTCTGCTTTCCTGGTTTCTTTTTTAGGGATGGTTGGGGGGGGGTTAATTATTATGCTAATTTATGTTTGAAGGCAACAAGAAGGAATTAAGTCTGACTTATCCATCCTGATTATTACCACATTTCAATAAAAATACATTTAAAATCTAGCCTGCACTTTAGACCGATAAAATTTTAACAGACTTCTTAAATAATCAGGTTTTGAATTAAACAGCCATAAAAAAGCTCTTTGGCTTATTTTTGGCTGTGTCAACCTAATTTCACTTAAGCTGCACAAATCAAGGTATGATTAGCTGTTCAAAGCATAATTATTCACACTAAAATAAATCTTGCTGTTGAGTACAGCAGCCTTTGACATCAATAATGTAAATTGAAGAGGCAAATTCCAATGAGACAGTTCTGCTGTTACTTTGTGCTGTTCTGCTGTGCTTTAGGTATTAGGGAAAAAACAAACTGTACAGCTCATGGGTTATTACACATGGGTTCTCATTTCAAGGTCACTCATTCAAATCCAAATAATGAAAAAAAAAACAACTATTATTTTTAAAAGCTAATAGATCATATAAAACAAGTCAATGTAGTGACTAGTACCAAGTGTTCCTGTGAGAACATGCATCATGTCAGCTAGCGGTTTGATTAACAGTAAAGGAAAAACAATGACAATAAAAGAACAAATGGAAGTGGAGAATGCACTACTGTTTTTTGTAGCGATATACATAAAAGCTACTTCATAAATGCACAGGATTTGGTGAAAGCAACTATAAATCCATTGACAATAATGTTACTGAAACTATTCATACGAACTGTAAATTGGAGTCAAAGCATTGATCATCTCTACTAACTTAGTGGAGCTCTAAGGTTGTTTATCAGGATAAGGATTTGCCTCATGACAACTGACAGTTTAATACAGACAAACAAAATACATGATAGAATGATATAAACAAACATCCAGTGGAGAAAAAGAAACTATTAAAATAATTAATTCAGATATTATATTTAATACAGTGTTAATCCTTGAGTAATAGAGATGCAAAAAAAAAAAAAATTGAGTAATAGAGATTAAAAAAAAAAAAAAAGGCAAAAATAAAGAGAAGATACAGAGCTGTTAAAAGAAAGGAATGGGAGAAAAGAGAAGGAGAGAAAGAAAAAAGGGAAAGACAAGGGTAAGAAAAGCAACGGAGATAAATTAAATCTCAAACTAAGACTGAAAGCTTGAATTTGATCAAAGACAAGACAACAAATTTTGAGTACACTATCATAAGTTATACATTAACTGAGAAGGCATATCTGAATTTATCAAGCAGATAACGCTAAAATAGCATTTCTTAATTAAAACTATAATTGAGAAAATACTACATGTAAAAACAAAACAAAACAAACTTGCCTGAAAACCGAGGAGTTTTTCACTAGGCTTAATATGTCTCTGAAATTCACATTCCACTGGTTGTATTACTTTGATTCCATCTTCATAAAAAACATAAAACATGTTCCCAATTCCCAGACCTTAGGGAAAAAACAAACACACACACACATTGAAAAATACAAAATTAAATAATCACAAGAAAGAAAATCCTCATATTGAAGTAAAACCCTCATCATATTACTCGTATAAGATCAGTTTGTTAATGTGTATTATGCTAATACAACCAATCCTATGGGATCTTCTGTTGTAAAACTAAAACAAAGCTCTTATTCAGAATTTCACAGTTTTCTCCACTGGTAAGACGTTGTCTTTATGAATATAGATCTAGAAATATAATCTATAGTTTGACAGCTGCAGTAATGAAAGTCTTCTCATGAAATAATTTACATTGAAATAAAATGAATATATATTCTTCATGTATTCTTATTTTTCTTTTCCTAAGGGATGGAAGAGTTAAAATAATTTCTGTATCACACTGAAAGAGAAGTTCAAAGCCTTTGTTATAAATCCTTGCTCTATCTGACAGTTCTTTTAGTCCAAAAAGGAAATACTTTCTCTTGAATTTTATTGGAAAGCCAGAGCTAGAGAGAAATTCAGTCCAAATTTGAAATGACACAAGTATTCATAGAACTATTCAATCCTATGGCACTGTTGCTGAATGAGAGGCATGATGTAATGTTTTGTGGAGAAGGTGGGAACCAGATCATGCTTATGAATAAGAACATCCTTCCAAGTTTACCATGCACTACTTAAGACAATTGTTGATTTGCTATGATGAATGACTTTGCAGAATTTTATGAAGAGGAAAATCACCTTACTTATAAAATTATTATAATAAACCCTAACAACTAAACTGTGGGCTACAATGATAAAAAAGTAGATGTCCCCTGTGTACCTAAGCTTCCACTTGACATAAAAACATTTGGCATATGATCACAGAAATAAAACTCAGGAAAAATAAATTTGAGCCTGAAACTCTGCTTATTCTAAATTCCAAAGGAAAACCTATGCTAATAGAAAAGGGAAACATCTTAATGTCAAATAAAATAATGTGAACGTTAGGGGGGAAAAAAGTGTGGGTTTGTGCACATATGTACCTATGTACGTAGGTGTTTATATGTATGTAAATACATACAAATTCACAGTCTAAATAAGGTCATTTAGAAGACTGTAAGATGCACAGGGCTGCAAGGCCATGCCCAAAAACAGCAAGCTCAATTATCTTTGAGAAATCTTCTAGAATCATTCCCACTTCTGGTCAAGTTGTCCTAAAAAGAAGGAAAGAACAGTCTCCATGCAGGGCTTTCCTAACTTTCTATCACATATATCTATTAATAGCATATCAAGGGCATAAGGAATATTTTACAATATGTTCAGACTAGCTAATGGGATACCTGTGTATGCCTTTGCAGGTAAAGCACATACCCTATATAAGATAAGATGCCAAGTTCTTTCTTTAGAAAGTGCCTGACATTGTGTCCTGTAAGAACTGCTGGAACTTGTAGACAAGTCTGAAGTTAAGCTGCCCCTTCTAGTGAACATCACAGATAGCTGAGCAACTGACTTACTGTATCTTAGTGAAAAATAAATATGTATATCTGGTTGGGACGAAACAAGGTCTTCCCTTCTCCCTGGACCCACCGCCCTAAAGTGTATTATAGTTATTATCAGAATAAGTAATACCAGAATGTGAGGAAGTAAATCAGCCAATAGTCTGAAGTGATACAGTCATTTAATAAATTGACTCCTAAAATGTCCCCCTTAGTTGACAATATTCCAAAGCAGGCTTGCTAATTTACAGATAATATTTGTGCACAGCAGCACAACCCAAAGTTTTATGGCTGTATTCCTGGTGTCCAGATAGTAACGTTCACTAAAATGTTCTTCAAAGTCAGTGAAAGAGACTCAGTAAGAAATGCCCTTTCTCCTGAGTCAGAGCAGCCAGTTCACATAAGGAACTTTACCTGTGGATCCAGTGACATAATCCCCATGCTTATGACCCCAAATCTCTTCCTTTGAGCATTCATCTACAAATATCTATATAAATATCTAATCACTTAGGCAAGCCTGTTATTTACAAATACAGGAGCTGTTCCTCTCAGGACATCTCATGTAATTTTGCAAGCCCTCTCTCCTCTCCCTGCCTCCCCCAACATAACATAGTACTGGCAGTTTCTCTGCCAGAAGCAACAACAACAATTTTAAATATATTTGCTGCATTTAGACAAATGTGATTCTATGTTTAAAACCGGCTAACACCTTTTTGGAAAAAAGAAATGATGGTTTGGGTTTGCTCCCGAATGTACAGAGATATATTTATGCTTGTGTATGCATTATGTCATTGTATTACATTCTAAGGTACGTTCAAAATCTTTTCTTACACACTCTTTTCCAGTTTTGTTCAAGATAAAACACAAGGGAACACTTTGATGGACACTTTCCCAATAAGCAGAGAGCCTACCATACATTTGAAAACTTTGAGCTAAGCATCTGTTTGTTTATCAGTTTAACTTTTAACAGTGAAATTGTATGAAACTCTGAACACATCATTTACACTCTGCAAGGCCAACAGAGCAATCAAGTGATTGCTTATACCAGCTGAGAAACTGATAAAATATGAATATATATATAAATGTACATGTAAAACCAACAGCCTAGTTCATATTTGTAAACATACTGATAAATGCTAAAGTCTAGTATGTAATTAGGCAAATGAAAACAAATTTTTGAATTCTTAAATTAATTTAAAATATTCATTTAAGAAACACATAGAAATATAATTTGCAGCATGAATTCACAGCAAAACCTGAGCCGTGTATAGTATTATCAATACTTCAAAGAAAATACTTGAAACATTTCCTATTCCTGAAATACATAAATTCCTAAATTAAAACTTTAACTTAAGATCCAGATACTTAGAGCAAAGAGATGAGAGCTCACAACAACACTTAATTTCACTTAAATTATGTGATATTTTAATATTTCTCCATGGTGACACTTTTTCTGCAGTATGATTTACGAAAATATTATCTTGTATGTATATGAAAATTAATACCTATTTTCACTAGTAAAATATACTTTCCATGTTTTCTATGCTATTAACATCTGATACTGTCTGTATTTATATTTATTCTTCAGTCTATCACAAAACTAATCACAAACCTCTATTCCCTACCCCAACATTCACAAACCCCTCCTGAGTATGTAAAGAAGAAAACGTTTTGTCTTGCTAAGAAGCAGGAAACTCAGTTTTAACTAAACTGACAGAGATTATAATTTTCACAAGTAAGAATGATTCAGACAAGATCAACAGCATATAAGCTGATTGGTGGGAAGCTTTATCATGTCAGCAAACAAAGGCCTGCATTTTACGTCTGAGTTTCTTGTTCTATTCCTTTGAGTAACTGTCTAAAATTTTTGATCAGTTTATTTTCTCCTCCTTCTCCAAATGGAAAAACAGTTCATAAAGGCACCCACATTGAAAGGATTATTTTCCACTACGTTTTTTCTTTAAACCAAATCCCTCAAATATTTCAAGGGAGGAAGATAATTACTGTAACTGTAGACTATGAGAAAATAATGAAACAACCTAGGAACAAAAGATGAGCATTTCATTATAATATAGAAAAATATGAAGAAAACATTTATATTAGTACCTTGCTCTCGCCACAATATATTTGCAACTGCAGCATGTAAGAGAGAAAGAATAGAAAAAAATAAATTAACAAGAAAAAAACAGCACAAACAATAGAACAATTTTGAAATAATTAAGACGATTTAACCTCTGATTCATTAAAATATATGTACAGGTAATTCAATGGAAATAGTGAATTAACAATAAGATTAAACAAAGTTTTCCATGTCATGTGATAAAGTTGTGATTTACCAACATAGCTATTGGGGTTAGAGTAAACCCCACCACAACCAAACTACCCCACCCACCCAAGTTATCTCCATTAGCCTTTAATCAATAGCACATTTCATAAACATATATTATATGTGTTATTATGTATATCAATATGTATATTAATTAGAGGTGATATAATTTTCATCATTTCCTTTAAGTACAACAGAACTTTGAAGAGATTTATTTCAAAACATAGTTATGAGAGGAACATGAAAAAGAAAAACGCATACAAGATAACTGTTCTGTATTGCTGTAATACAGCTATGCCACTGAAGATGACATGATAATGTTTGACATTATCCTTGGAAGACCACAATGGAAACTATAAGATGGTGTGGAAACTATGAGTGTTTCTTTTTTTTTCTTTGGTTGTTGTTGTTTGTTTGTTTCTGTGAAAAATTAAGATGTATTTGACCACCTTGTATATAACATTTGGATTTTAGACCTTTGAGATCAATGAAAACTAATTATGCCAATTTACTACTCATACTCTTTCTGCCTGGAAAGAATAAAAAGGATTAAAGCATAACTGTGCAAATTTAAAATATTTAGAGTTCAGCACATCGTAAATTGTTTGAAATGCCACCACTGACAAAAAGTGTTCTGTAATATAGTAATCTTAAAAGACAGAGAAAAATTTAAAGGAAAAAATAGAACGCAGAACATGGTAAATAATGGTAAATAATAAATGTTATTTATTATCTAAATAAAAATAATGGTCACATGGTAAATAATGAAATTGTGGTATTTGTTGAAACAGTGTTGCAAAAGCTAAAAACATTAATGAACATTGAAAGAAAAACTTTTGAAGAAGTAATGGAAGAGACATTATTAAAAACAATGTTGGGTGCTCAAGCTTGAGAGTACAAGCAGGAAGAACCATTATTCCTGAAAAGACCCAAACACTATGATTTTGCCAAGCATCTGCTGGGCACTGCTGCAGAGAGGACTGTAGCCTAGATGGGCTTTTTGCCTTGTGCAAGCATTTGTGCAGCATTTCTCTTGTTCTTGTGCTCTGCCAGAAGAGAGAGATCATCAAATATATAGAGAGGCCCTTGGAGAAAGCATCAGTCTACTTTCTGACAAGCTCATGATTCAGAGCTTTGGGTAACAGCCATTAGGCTTTTCTTCTTTTTTTTTTTTTTTTTTTTTCTCTCTTCTACTACTTTTTTAATCGTCTGCTGATTTTATTTCATTAATTCTCTCAACAGAGCTACCTCGCTATATTACCTTAGACACAGTGTCACTCAATTATCCCTTAATATAATGAGGGTGGTGATTGCTTTTTAACTTCAGTGCTTTGAAGTGTACAAATGAGAGATCCCTATATAAGTAAAAAGCATCAATGAAGTGATAGAGTGATGGAATAAAAATTTTTACTTTCCCACCACAGAACAGAAGAACATCTTATTCAGATATGCTCAGTCTGTGTTCTATTTATTATCTTGAAAACAGCTTAGTCCTCACCTAATAGTGCTATGGGCATACTATTTTCAAATGTCATCCTTGCCTTTAATATTTGAACCACTACGATCCAATAAATTGCCAAAATCCAAGATTAATGCAGTGTGCCATCTTGTCACTTACCCAGGCTGAGTAGTACACCTTTATATCAGGAGGCAGAATTTCGGTTGAATTGCTAAAATCAAAAAGTAATCAACGTATTTTAAATGTATTTCTCAATCACCTGCTTTTATATTTCCTCTTCTCATTCCAGGCTGTTACTTTCAGAAGAGAACAGCTTTGAATGAAGTCTTGACTACACTGCTAAGTATGCATCCTCTAGATATCCAACTGTGTTGAAACTTCATGGTGACTGAATTGCTAACAAACTAGTATGGATCTCAAATTTATACCCTGTGCTAACAGCACAAAACATTAGTATCCTTCCCACCAACTACATATGGCACTTTCTTTGTGACACCATGCATGCATATGCTTTTATTATATATAAAAGCTGACAGCTTCAAAGAGGGAATACTAAGGTGCTAACATTCATTCTCCTTTGCCCAAGTGTTAAATCTGACAGTTTGACATAAGGGAAGAGGAAAGAAACACAGAGGAAAGAGTTGAGAAAGGAATGAGAAAGCTCTACTTGCAAGTTTTACCATTGCTGTATGAACTGAGCACATATTATTCCCTTGATTTAACCCAAGTGTTTATAGAATTAGGGAATCATCACACAATAGTTGAGATTGTAAGGGACACAGAGAGTCCCTCTTATCCAGTGTCAACTACAGCAGATTGATGAAGAAAACATGCAGTTAGGTTTTTAGTATCTCCAAGGATGGCGACACCACAACCTCTCTGGGGTTGTGGAGTCAGTGTGCCAGTATTTCATCACCCTTAATAAATAAACATTTTTTTCTTATGTTTAAATGGAATTCTCTGTCTTTCAGTTTGTGCACAGTGCCTCTTGTCCTTCCAATAGATACCACAGAGAGGAGACTGGTTCCCCAGTAAAGAAGAGACTCCCCCTATCGGGAATTTATACACATGGATAAGATCACCCATGATCTTTCTCTTCTCCAGGAGAAACAATTTCAGTTCTCTCGATCTCTCCCCATGCTTCTCTTGCACTGGGGCACCCAGACATGGACCCAGAACTCTAGATGTGTCCTTTTTCTCTGTATGCCAGCGTTTCTTTTTTTCTCTATATTCAGATGACAGTTATGTTTTGTCTATACAATCTTATATAGTCTTCTTCTGGGGGGAAAAAAAAAAAAAAAAAAAAAAAAGTAAATTAATTTCCCCAAGGAAACCTGGAAGGTTTTCTTTAAAATTAGTTTTCTCTTCACATTTTGAGGAAAGAACCATGTAATTTATTGCACTTGAAGTCCTGTAAATTTAGCCATAAACTACTTTTTATCAGTCTTTTTTTTTTTTTTTTTTTTTTTTTTCTAGAGGTGACATAGGAAAGAAAATAAAAAGTAATTACAACTATTCAACGGTGTGGAACTACATAGCATCAAATTAAATGATTTAAGATGTTAAGTGCAGAACACATTAATTTGTGTTAACGTAGAATGATATATATGGTTCTGAGCTATATTATAAAAAAGAAACAACAATTAAATGGGATAAAAAGAGTGCTTAGCCTCACACTTACTCATTTTAAAATTAACAGATCAGCTGGAAGAAAAATGAGATGTTATTTAAGAGTGCAATATAAAATTATAAATGACTACCATCACCTCATTTAATACAGGTCAAGAAACCTCACATAGTTTTTAATCAGTCCTCTAACTTATATTCAAGAAAGATCTCCAGTCTTTAGACAAAGGACTTGGACCAGGTAGATCTGTAGTTGGAAGGTATGTTAAGGAATATATTGTTTAGCATTTGTTTAGTTTAAACCAAAATTAGCACCTTCAGTCACATCCTATACTCAATGATATTTACATGTATGTCCCCAAATTTAAAAATACATAGTTGTTGACAGATCTCAGTAAATTTTTTTCATTTTAAGATGGAGGACCAGTATCTCCATCTGTGCCCTATGTCCCTCATTTATTAAAATAAATCTATTCAAACAACATACAGTTATTAAATAGTATGGGATGTGTTTGCAACCTTGCAAGTTAGTGACCTTGAACTAGCTGCTCTGTTGGCCTTAAGTGTTTGTGAAGCTCATGTGTTAGGATGAGCAGCAGCTGTAAAGCAGTATGCTGTAGTGCCCAGCAATGCACGTTGGTGGGTGTTATGACAGAGATAACTTTTCAGCTTGTCAGGTGAAAATATTTACTTTTGTTTGTTATGCAAGATGAAAGCCAACATAGTATGAGAGAGGAAAGGTTCTTTGCAGTGTGCTCTGGGAAATCCATCTGGGATCCATCTGATGCTACATGAATGCTGGGTGCCCTGCATTTATAGGGATGTAAAATTTACTTAATCTACATATATTCCTCTTTTTATTCTTATTTTATTCTTTATTCTTATTTACCTTATTGAAGTAACTATTTTATTCCACTATTCATTTACAGGCCTTTCATGAAGACATCTGGAAAGAATGCTGCAACATATCTTTCTCCCCCCACCTTGTGCAGAACAGGGGAAAATCCATGTTTTAGTGAGAAAAAAAATAAAAATCAAAAATTTTAAAGCATACTTCTCCATAAAAAAAAAAAAAAATCATCCTTGTTATTCATTTTCTCAGTTGGCTAAATAGTAATAGATTGTGCATTTCTCAGTAAACTTTGTCCTTAGTACTTCATGAAATTCTTCAGCAGAATTTAACAGCAGTACAGATTCTTACCCAATTTGGATAGAAACAATGACTAGAAAATCCCCCCCATTTCTTTTACTAAATGAAGTAGGGATAAGTCAGAAGCTTTGTCAGAAACTTTTGACATTCAGCTGTTATATATTATATGTAATTTCAGAATGGATAACCATATAAGACAAAACATTTCTTCACTCATACACCTGAGTCAATTTTGATACACATACTTATAAAAAGACTAACTATTCAAATCTTTCAGTAAAGCAATTTATGTGAATTGGTATTGCTGGAATAAATCTGTTGCTTGTCTTCATTTTTAGCTTATTGTTCTCTAATTTATTTTCTATAAACCTTTATATAGAATCATGCTGAATTCCTTTCCTGTAGCATATTAACTCAATACAGACCACATTGGTAGGAAGAAAAAATGGCTCATGAACTCAAATTCTGCCCTGTACTTGAAAGTTTGAAATAAATTCTTTGTCTATGATGCTGTCAACAAGTATAAACTTGTTTAGCACTGCCATAAAATAAAATGCCAGCATAAATTATCTCTGAGGAAATTAGGTGAATAGGTATCATTCAGTATAATATGTGACAGGAAGATTCTATTAAAGTTGCATAAAGCCTTTCAGAGAAAATTTAAGCCATAAATCACAGTCAAAAAGCTTTTAGTCTCATTCTCGAGTCAGTAGAGATGCCTGGTGGCTTATGATGGCCATAAATCTGTCAAGACAGTAGTATTCAGATCACATAATCTCTTACTAGGTGTTAGGACTATAACATTACGTATAAAAAGGTACTGTGATAGAAATAGATCTATTTAATGGCATGGAAAAGACGTATTATTTTATAAATGTAGCCCCTAGACTCACAAGGCAGGTGATTTTTATACTGTTGTGTGTCGAGGTGAAAGAATTTGCAGTTGCTTTGCGATATATGATGATGTCATAGGGGGCAAACCGAGTAACCAAGAGGAAAACCTCATAAATATTAAAACATCATCAAGTAATATCAAATTACTGAAAATACCTTACATTACTTGACATCTTTCTATCATGACAGCTGTCTCAAGCTGCACATGTTTGTCTCAGTAAAATATATAGTAAAGCTTAAGGAGACATTAGCCAGTGGCAAGCTAAATTGTGTTTTGGAAAATAAGATTTTGGAAAACATCAAGAAAATTAAAACATTGCAACAAACAAAATAAGACAACAACACACAAAAATTGTTTAAAAAATAATTAAGCTTTAAAGGGAACAGAACAATTTCATTATCAATGACTCCAGTTTGATAGGATTATGGTAAGACGAAATGGAGAAGAAACCTAAGCCAAACTGATGTATCTGTCCAAGTCTAGGAGAAATTAAAAAACAAACAAACAAAAAACCACAAAACAAAAAAAAAAAACAACAACAGTATTTTTACAATTATTTTACTTCAAAGTATTTTGCAGGGATTGAATATCATAATTTTAAGTACTTGAGTCACCCTTGGAAATATTCCCTTGTCTTGGACTATCAATATTTTTTCTTTTATTTCTGTACTGCCAAATTTTCTTCTTTAGATCTCTAGATTAAATTTATATACTCTATTCCACTAATTCCATTAATTATCCCCATGCTAGTATATTTTTTTCCCTCATATCTCTTTCCAAGCTCAAAAAATTGTATATTTATACCTGTTAGCTTTGCATTATATTCCCTACTCAGCTAACATATTCTATTGTTCCTAACACCACCTGAATATAGCTTTTAAAAAAAAAAAAAAAAAAAAAAGCTGTCAAAATAAAAGACTTTCTTAAAGTGCATCTGCATATACTGCAAGCTAGAAAATGAAAAGCCACCTTTATCAGTTAACGCATAGATGCTGCAGTATTGGAATAAAGATCTAATTTACAAAAGGAGAGAAATAGTCATCCTTAAGAAAAGGAAGTCACCTTAGTTACATTTAACATCCTATTTTTATTCTATCAGTTGTTCCAGCAGCTTGATATTGCTTTACATCAATGCAGCAGCAAAGATGCTGGATAATTATTACAAATGGCTGCCAAAGCTAGACAAAAAGCATCCTGATTCCAAAGCTACTCAGGGTTTAAGCTGTACTGATATGAAGCAGATTTTTTTCAATGTTCTCGAAAATATTATTCTATAAATGTTTTCATCTTGTATTTTCAGGATGATAATTGGAAACAGAAGGCTGATTAAATATTTTTTACCTTACAAAGCAACAAAAGAGGGTAAATTATGTATACTCAAGACAAATACTTAAAATAACCAGGTTCAAATGAAGAACATCAAAATACCACTTAAAATCATCTTCAGGAGGTGTTTGGCCTACTGCTATTAATATTGAACAAATTTTGAAATATATTAGAAAGTTCAAGCAGAGTACTAATATGTCTGTATATTAGTACTATATGCCTGCATATATGCCTCTTCTGCATATGCCTGCATTGCCTCTTCCAATCTCTCTGAAACTTAACGACTCAGGTAGATGAAGCCTAATTAGAGCAGGATATGTGTTCTAGACAAAAGAATAGACAATGCTCACACAGAATTCAATTAAGTCAGAAATTAAAGGATGAGAATATATTTATAGACTAGCTAGTGCATTCTAATGGAAACCAGATATTGTCAAAGAAACATTATTATTATTCTTTGATGCAATTATAAGTATGGTAACTAAAAATTAATACAGATATAAACCAGAATTTTGCTAAACATCTGATTTGTTACCACACAATTTTATGATTAAGTATTAGAGTTATACAATGGTAGCAATGTACATATCAATTTAATTTAAAATTGCCAAATTGATTGATCAAAAAAGTAATTTTTAGTGTCAAATTATTAATTACTATTGAAGAATACAGTGCTGCAATAGGCAGTGAGTCTCATCTTAACAATTTTCATCAATGACTTGTTAAGAAATATAAAGTAATTTTCCAATAAGTCTATGATTTGTTTGTTATGATAAATAATGGAGTTCCACAAAGTAGACTGGATTACTCTGTAAAGTACATTTCTAAAGTAAATTATATTTTAAAATAGACAAATAAAAATTTAGACATCCAGGGAAAAGCAATGAAGACTACTTAAGGGACAGAGAGAGGTGGGAAGAAGCAGGATTTGTAAAGGAGACCTGTTGGATAATAGTGCTTATGGTAAGTAAGCATATGAACATTTCTGCTGCTGATTTGAATGGAAAAATATGAGAAGAGTGACTGCATGTAGAACAAAAAATTTAGGAAGTACGTATCTCTTTATCTAGAGCATTAAAGAAAAATATAATACATTTGCTTCTGCAAACAGCTTTTCCCATTTTTTTTTTTTTTAAAGAAAACCTTACCCAAACAAATTACAATCTACAGGCCAAAAAAGACCTTCCAAGTCCTATGGTAATTGTCTTATCATGAGAAACTTCTCATGAGAGAGAAATTAATCAATATTTAGTAATTGTACATTCACAGGGCAAGAATACTTAAATTGTCATTAATTTATGAGAAAAAAAAATGAAATTCAAAGGAGGAAACTGAAGGATTTGTATCTTTAACTCAGGTACAAATGCATTTCTGGGAGGATACAGTTCAGGCAAACAAAGGATTAGACCTGTATTCAGGCATAGCAGGTTGCAATTTAATGTCTTGTGAAATGGAGAAGACAGATTAGAGCCACATAAAATGGCTCCGTCACACATAAATCTATGAATCCGTGAAAATAACTATTCTGAATAATCGAACTGCATCGGAATGAAACTAAAAACAGATTTTAAACTGCTATTTATATAACAAATGTGATTACAGTAGAGACTCTTTCCAACACTGCTGAATTCTCTCAGGTGTTTTTAGAGGATCTTTACAGTAGGGGAGATTCTGTTGTCTTCAGTGGGATTTAGACCAGGCTGTTAATCTCAGAATGTTTTTACCATTCACTTCAGGGGTCATCCAGCTATCTCCCAGACCAACTACTTCATTCTCAGTGGATTTTACTGCAAACTTGAGGGAAAACAGAATTCAGAGCACAAAAAAAGAGGTTTCAGTCTCTAGAGAATTAAAACACAGTTCACGCAGCTTAGATGCCTCTCTTGTAGAAATGGGATGTACAGCCCTATTTACCTTTATATTGCATGCCTCTGTTGACTACAAAAGTCATGACACATTGAAATAAACATTCTGAAAAGCCATGTAAGGAGCTAATAAAGACAACACCAGAATACAGAGATAATTAGTATTTTTTAAATATAAATCTAAGAGGCTAATTAACAGAGAAGAGATGAATATGTAGTCCAAGAGATTTTGCAGAAATGTTAAACAATGATAATAAATAGTTTCTAATTACAGCAAAGCAGTTTCATGAAACAGTTACTTTCAGCTTAAAGCCGAGTTTTCACAGGCTAAAGTATCTTCTCCAACAGAGATAACAAAATCCTAAAAATTCTCAGGCAAGGGGCCTGCTGGGAAGTAGAAGAGAGAGCTAAGACCATATCATAAAGTATACAGACACCAGGATGAAAATTAACAAGAGAACTGAGCTTGTTTAGCCTGGAAAGTAGAAGGCTTTGCGTCACCTAATTAGCAACCATCCAGCACCTGCAAAGGTTCTCATGAATACAGAGCCAGGCTTTTCACAATTGGCTCTGCATTAACTGGTATCATTGGAAAAAGCAGGCTATCTTTCAATCACACAGGCCCTTCTTCAGGTGTGATATAGAAGTAACAGACTGCAAGGCCTGAAGAGTAACTACTGAGAGTTCAATTAGTTACATGGCATTTACAAATTTAGACCAGATAAATTAACTTCTTTCTGCCAGAAGTGGCCAGAATGACACAAGAACAACTAGATACATTTTATTTAAATTATCTCACAATACATACTGTTGCTACCTACAACCTTTTTGACTAATACTCTAATATGCTGTCTTCCTTAAAAAGACAAGTTAAATAAAAATGTTCTACTTACTAGAACAATAGCTAGTTCAGAATCTTCTCAAGTATCTCTCTCGTTTGTTTTAATTGGTCCTAGAATTAGGGTTATTCTCCACACAGATTTAAAAGGAGAAGCAGGATAAGATATGTACTGTTGCTGCATGATCACAGATATTTAATGATAACAAGGCAGTAAAGTAACTAGAGGCTCTTGGATGCAACCTCCCATCTAATATAGGATTATTAAGTAGCATGTAAGGTATCATTTTGCACTTGTACTCCTATCCCTTTTTCCTCCCATCCAGTACCTTTCAGTGTTAAGTGTTCTCATTAATCCTTCCTCTTTCACCTGCTGCTGCCTGGGTCATCCCTTTCTTCCTCACATTATTGGCCTCTGCTTCTAACAATCTTCTCTTCTGTTGTCCCTCTCCCAGGACCCTTGCACTTCTTCAATTTTAGCCAGTCTTATTCCTCCTTTCCTACATGTCCTTGGATGCTACATGGAGGACCACTACAGGAGCCACAAATAGCCAAGAAGAAAATTATCCTCACTTTCACATCCACAATAGCTCATGGAGCAAAGAAAACGCAGTTACACTGAAAATACGTTCTGCTCTGGTAGTCCCACAGCCTGAGTCTACCAAGTGCATATGGCATCTTCAGAAAGATAACAAACTCCAAGAAGCATCCACCCACTATTTAAATCACAGACTGCTTGAAGGGATGTTTTTACTGTGACAGACTCTGGAAAAATCATTACTTTAATTGCAGTATATTTTAGTGACAATTTCTCTGCATGAAACACCAGTATCAAGTCCCAGATTATGATGTAAAAGGTTTCAGTAAAACGACTCTAGAGTTTTTACCATGAGTAAAACTTGTTTTCTTCCTAACACCCATTTTGGGAGTGATTATAGTATATTAGCAGAAGCATTATAAATTCAAAGACACAGCAAAACTTTTTATTGAGACAGAAAGCAAAAGTGTAATGTTTTGACCTAAATGGTCAACATAAAAAGAATTAAACTGGATCTGATATTGTTTGAAACAGATGTTTATATAGGTAAAGCCTATATAAACAAACTAAAAAAAAAATCCATTACAATTTCATAAATCTAGCAAAAAGCAGGCACATATTTAGACGCATGTTAAGTATAATAAATTTTAGTTATAAAATGAGCTGATAATGTTGAAATTAAAGAAAATAATACAATTCCTCTCACCTAAGACAATGCAAAAACGAAAACATATTTTCAGAAGTTTTATTTTTAATGCACATTGCAAAATGCTGAACTGCTAAGAAAAGGACAAACTATTGCTGAGACTGTCATCCATTATTAACATTTTTACCAATGCATGAAAGAGCAATGGTTCAGCATTCAGTGTTGGCATCTTTGGAACATATCTGAATGAAAAAGCACTTTGACAGTATTTTCCATTCACTTCCATCTCAAATTATCATCTTGATGATAAATCATTATCATTAAAGTATACTGACTTGGGAACTAGAACTCAAATTTCTATGCTAAAGCTCAGAAGCCTGAAAATAAACACTACCCTGGCTCCCTTCCTATGCATTACATATTTTTTATTTTTGCTATTATCATCACTATTCCACAATTCATACAGGTTTGTCCTTCACTTTGTTTCTTTAGTGCTTGTAATACAGACACATGCATTAGACGTGTATGCAACCAATGCTGTGAACTCTGAAATACTAGCAATCTGATAATATTTTTAGGCACACAGATGAAGAAAATAATTTATTATTTAACAGTTTGTTTATCCATAATGGCACTGGTTTTAATTCAGGCAGAGTTACTGGAAAATATAAGATTTTCTTTTAGGCGTTGTTTACACTAGTAAGATTTATTCAACCCAAAAGGAATGATCTAGTCGTGTCCTTTCTGCTGTATATATTAGATTTTTCTCAAAAAACACTGCTGAGTTTTTCATATAAAAATTTTGGGATATGTTACAAATAAGATTCCATGGATAACTACCAAAACTTTGGCTTATTATGCAAGATAGCATTAATAACCCAAAGCATTCATGTGCATGTAGACAGTGGTTTGGGGAAGTGCAAATGTGAACATTTCCTTTTACTATTAATTGGAAAATAAAATACACACTACTAAAAAAAATGGAACCAGTCTCTGTGTTCATAATTTTGCTTATTTATTTTATAATTATAATTATAATGTTGTTATAATTATATTTTATAAATATAATTATAATGTTGCTTATTTTATAAATAATTTTATTTTATTTTATAATGTTGCTTTATTTTATAAGTTATCATCACGTTCAATGCAACGTAATTAAAGTTCCACTGTAAAAGTTCTCACTGCCTTCCCAAAACCAATCAAGTCAATGTTCTGAAATGCTTTTATTTTGCTATGAGTTTTACCTTGTGTGAAATTTAAAAAGTAGATAACCTCAGTTTAACTGACAAGCTAGTGAGAATCTGTTCTGCTTTTGTTCCAAAGCAATATTCTATTGTAAGATTTCCAGAAGGGAAGCTTCTGTATTTCAATAAGGGAAAACAAAACCAAAACAAACAAAAAACAAATAGGAATCAAAAAACACCACCAACAACGAAAACAAACAAACAAAACCACAACTTGATTATAAAAATAAATGTCTGCTTTATTCCCTTAAAGAAGGATAAATGTAAATTTATAAAAATATATCAGTTTATATCAGATAATATAAAATCACATTTACATCAGAGAATACCTTTAGAATGCAACTTCTGACCTCAACAGCAGGCATTGAACTGTAGTAGAAGAAAATAGCCTTGGGTTTAAAATGTGTGGGTGGGGGAAAAAAAGCCCCAAATCCTATCCAGGTGGTTATACCTATACCATTCTCTTTCCTAATAATCCCTAATTTGATCCATGAAGCAGTGTTTTGAGATAAATATAAAAACAAGCAGAGAAGAGTTAATAATAAAACTGAAATTAAAGTACACGGGCTTTCTAATGCTAAGTTATCCTCCCTTCAAAGCAACATTTTTCAACAGAAGTACAGATTTAAAAAAAAAAAAAAAAAAAAGGAAAAAAAAAGAGCAAGTACATTAAGTGTCTATCCAAATTTAAACCTGTGAAGGCAGTTTATTCATTTAATTGTTATGATATCCATAGCAATTGCTCTTTTTCACTAGTATGTACCTTTATTTTCTTGCATGTACAGAAATGGGTTTTTGAGACAGAGTAAACAAATCACACTACCAGAATAAACATCTCCTGTAAATATGTGTTTCACCTCTATTTGAATTATATCACGATGCATCTCTGGACTATGTTCATTTTTATACATCCACTGATACTGAGGAAGCTATGTTCAGATGTGACGAAACACAATGATAAAATGCCTCCCTTCAACATATGACACAGAACTTCCATAGTGAAAGATTTTTGTAGGAAGGAAGGAGACCATGTCTTTTGGATGAATTTTCATATGAATAATTTGAGTTACATTTGCTCTTCCTTCATTTACGTCTTTCATGACACCAAAGGCTATCATAACAGCTCCCAACTTACTGCTAGTAGAATGTGAAGCATTTATTGCCAGCAGTGTTCATTGCATGGTACGTGACTTAACAATCACGTAAAGTTGGCTGATGTAAAATTATTGCATCATATTACAATTCCTGAAAGCATTATTACTGCAGATCATGTCTTTAGAGAACACAATAGTTTAGACTACTACAATATTTGGAAACTGGACAGTTGGATATAAATGATTTGTTGTTAAGGCCAAACAAGTTTAACCAAACATTAAAAAAAAACGCTACTTGTCAAGGTTTTGTAATTTGGCAACAGTCTCAATTCTTTTCACAGACTGGAAAAGGCAAATGAAGGTGACTGAGCTGCTTCATATCACCAGATTACTAGAAATATAACATGATCAAACAACTTATTTGAGCTGCCTTCTCAAAACTGTCTGAGCAGTCATTTTTGTGACACACAAAAAAAAACATGTTAAGAATTTTGAACTGACAGTTATAATTAGTGTTACTGAAAGCAGCTAAATAAAGATATTAACACTTGGGCTATAAAAGTTTTCCCACATGGAGGATTTCCTTGAAACATTTAAAGCTTAATAAACCCATATGTAACTGAATTCAGCATCTTATGAGAGGAAGTGTCAGACTTGCAGTGCTATTAATTCTGCCTCCAGTATTTTCTGTTGAGTACTCATTACTGTTAAATAAGCTTCTAGATAAATGTGAGTGCCTTAAGTTAATGCAATCAGACTTACTAGTAAAATAACTATCATTTTACTATGTATTACCAGTGAATATGTAAGTAACTCATTTAAAACCAAAGCCAAAACAAAAGCAGGTAAACTCAGGAATGGATTTTATGAGCAGAGGAAAGGGGATGGGAAAGAAGTATTAAGACAAAGGTAAACCAGGTTTATAAGCCCTGCTACCTTTCCACGAAGGATAAAGACAGACACTTTAGGGTGGTAGAAGAGATTTATTTGACACAGTGAACTCCCAACTTAGTGAGCAAATGTTGTCACTGTTGCTACACATTGCTCCAGAGCCATTGTTATCAGTGCATAAGACAGCATGGGCCAACTAGAACTGATCCAGACCTGACTGAGCACTCCTAGCAGTTGAGATCAAGTCCTGTGATGATGGGATGTCGTGACAGCCAAGTCTGACTCTTGATACATATCAAGAACATGCAGGAAGAAAGACTAGAAAAGTTTGGGTTTTTTGGTGTCTCCCCCCCTGCTTCCAGGAACCACATATCAGGTTTATTGTTTTTTTTTGTTGTTGTTTGTTTGTTTGTTTGTTTTGTTTGTTTTTGTTTTTTGTTTTTAAGTATCTGGTTCCCCTTCCCTTCATATGCAACTAAGGTTGCATGGGGAAACCATCCAAATTACAACAGCAATGTAAAAAATATGTCAATTCACAGAATGATTTGAAGATTTCATTTCACTTCTAAATAAACTTTTAGATTACTCACTCTGTCTTCAGCGACTTTTAAATATCATTATTTAAACATTTTTTAAAATAATTTATTTACACATACTCATTTTATTCAACGTTTCATAATTTTTAATAGCAATTTCACATTTAAGTAAGAGTTACATGTATTTTTTAATAGTTCTTATAATACTTACGGGTCTTTCGAGCTGAATCTTCTACAAAAAGAGAAGAAATGTCTTCATCCACCCCTGCTTCGTTCTTTGCAATACAGGTATATGCTCCTGTATCTTCATAGCGCACATTGCTAATATGAACCTCACTGCCATTTGCTGAAAGAAGAGGAAAAATTCAACATACAGACATGCTACAGTGCTTTCAGATTAAACACTCAGAAGGCTTTCTCTGCTCATACTAATTAAACTGTTTTCACTCCTTACTTCATAACTTGGAGACAAGCCAAACTAATCAAAAGGTATTCAAGTGGCTAGTGTACTGCATACACTCATTCATCTGACAGAAATCTGCAACGCCTCCACAGATTTTTCAGTTTGGAGCCAAGTATCTGTCTGAGATTTTATATAGGTTTAAATAACTATGGTCCTCTTTTTTTAAATGAGGCAAATATTGTGTGTTTGTTATGTTGAATTTAGTCACTTGACACTCTATTACACAAGATAACCAAGCTTTCCATGGAACATAATGGGGTAAATTTTCAACATAAATAATAATATTAATAGAACTAATTGTTTCTAGCAACCAGAGGAACCTGGTTTTGCCTTCTTGTTAAGTGCAGTGTAACTACAAAAAAAAACACATGCACACTGGAGTTTTATACCTACATCACTGTAGAAGTCTATGGAAACTACCCTCTGTAACAGTTTCAGGAATATTTTTACACAAATCTCTGGCAAAGTAAACACAGATGGGTTTTATATGTGAAAAATAAGCATTTGCACACAAATGAGGAGTTGTATGTCAGCTTGAGTAGGAATGTCAACAAACAGTCCAGGCAAAGGTCTTTTTAAATAATGTGATATGAATAACAATTCAATGCATTTTAAGTGTGGAATACTTTTTCTGCTGTAGGATCTATATTTTAAAAACAGTTTTCAATGTATTTTAAAATATGGACCAGGAGGAACACTGGGTCATGGTATAACATTCTCTCTAGGCCATCTTTTGCCTGAAGCTAACATGCAGCTAGTTTAACTCTGGGATTAAAAAAATCAGAAAATGCAATGGGATTTTAAAAAAATTATTTCATAAATGCAATCAAGAAAATAGAATTAGATGGTTTTTGTTTTGAGAAGAAACGATGTTATTTATTTATCATAAATACATGATACAGAGGCAAGGAGAGGAAAAAAAAGGGGAGAGGGGAAAACTTTCCACTCAAATCTCTACAAGAGAAATCAATAGAATGCTGCTATGAAAGAGAAATTCACCAGAAAGAGTCCACCATTGTCTATGCATATTAGGAAGTCTGTCTGTAAAACAATTGTTCACATACATCCCAGAGAGAGGGCCTTGAAAGTACAGAGAACTCCATCACTTATAGAGAAGGTAAAACTCTCTTTACAGAAGCAGTTGCCGTCTACCTGTCCTACTGTATCTCACACTGCAGCCTATCATATCCTAATACATGTCCTATTTTTGCAGATGAATGAAATAAGATTTTGAAGAGAAAACTGACCGCACAAGATTTTTTTTTCCTATGGCTGATCAAATATCACCAGAAGGAGTACGTAAGAATGTCATGTTGGCTGGGCAGGTTCACTGAAATCTTCAAGCCCTGAAGATTCATAGAAGATTCACAGACTTGCCTTTAATGTTGTTTAAAAGTTAGGTTTCCTTTTAGCTGTGTTGGTTTGGTTTTGTTGTTTTATTTATTTATTTATTTATTTATTGGTGTTTGTTTGTTTGTTTGTTTTGGTTGTAGTGTCTTTGTGTTCCCCTTGAGGTCTGCTGGGAACCCTCATATAAAAGCACAATCATTTCATATATTTCTCCTCCTGTCCTTTCCACCTAAATTACCATTTCCTGGTAATTCTGCCAGTTAGTACAACTGTTATTTCAATAAAGATAAAGCAGAGAAAAAAAAAACATTTCTTCAGGAGTAACTGCAAGACATCATCTAAAATGTTTTAGCTGACTTCAACCCTTGTTTGAAACTATGTAAGGACAGCTAGTACAGAAAAGATGCAGTGATAGAGCATTTGGAACATGTAGAAAAAAATATATACCCCTTTACCTTGAAGGGTTAGCTGTTTAGATAACTTCGGAGTGATATCAATTCCATTCTTCAGCCAGCCAAGTTGTGGGTTAGGAATACCTTCAGCATGGCACCGAAGGCTAGCTGTCACACCTGGCTCCCTTGCCTGACTCTCTGGATAGACCCGGATGACTGGTGGAACTGAAGGCAGAAAACAGTTATGATTTAGTAGAGAAGAGTATTACCTTCATTTAAAAAAAATGATTATAAACAACTCTAAAGAGTCTTGCAGCTATATATAATGACAGTGCAATACACAGATGTGGTATTAGTCACATATTCAGTGACACTCAATGCTGAACTCTGTCACAGTAAATTCTGAAGCAAAAAGAACGTTCTGTGAGTAAAACCTCTTTTCACTGCCTGTGAAGTCAAAGAAAAGCCTAAATTCCAATTCAATAGATTTAGAATTGACTATTTTTTTTCCCTTAAATTACTTAAAAATATACTAATAATGTACAATCAGCAAGTTATGATGTGACATACAGAGATAATTGTCTTATTTCACAAAACTTTTAACACTTCCAACACTAAATTTCCCCCCTAAAACACCTACCAGTGACCTGTGTTACCTGTATAACACATGTAATCACATTTATGATACTTACTACCTTTTTTTTATACTTAATTATAACATTTTGAAGTCATGTAAAAATTCAAAGTCATGTATTATAGGTATTGACATGGGAAATTTCTTACGTTTTCTGGGAAACTTCTGTCTCAATAAAATGTATGGCTGCATTAGATACGTGCTACAGAACTACAGGAACTTCTGTATCTGATTTAAAGCTTTCTATATTTCTTTTTACTTTAATTAATACAATAGTCCTAGAATTAAATATTGCTTATTTGAAAGCCACAAAAACAAAAGCAAGTCATTTTATTGTGTTATATGGGTTACTTGATATTGCGTTTCTTATCAGGTAGATCAACCGAATGATAATTATAATTCATATAGACAAGTATACGTAGCCAAGTTAAAAAGAAATAAGTTTATATTGTATGCGCTTTATACATGTAACTAGATAACT
The DNA here is from genome assembly GCF_965140915.1 of Aythya marila. Classification (NCBI taxonomy): domain Eukaryota; kingdom Metazoa; phylum Chordata; class Aves; order Anseriformes; family Anatidae; genus Aythya; species Aythya marila. The sequence goes on along the minus strand of NC_139045.1, from coordinate 28,812,055 downwards.
GAATTTTACCAGAGTATCTCACATATCTGGATCTGAGGCTAATTTTATTTAAGTCCTGGTACTAAAGCATCTGATTTGAATGGTTTCTTTTCGAACTCTAGAAGTTCATAGCTTAGACTAGTCTTCTGAGTTTGTTAGCAAAATGTAAGAACTGTTGACATCATTTTTACAAGGTTTGCTGCTTACCAACTAAAAATCTGCTGCACACTACATCATTATTGACATATGACATCAAAGTGGACATATTCCTATTGGTAATCAATGATTTAATAATCTCACTGCATAGAATTTTTAAATGAGTAATTGTTGATCATCTATTTAATTACACATAGAGAAAAGTATTTTGAAGTTGTTTCTAAACAAACAAAAACAAAAAAACAAAAACAGAAAGCAACAACCTGTAATGAAGGTTAAAGAAGTATGTTTCCTATTACCCAAAGTTTTGTTTAATGTAGCTTTAAAAATGTGGAATACTTTGCTGTGTCACAAAACACAGCTGGATAGAGGATGAATTATCAGTTGATAATGAAAGAAGGTAACAAGATCAAAAATTAACTGTGTCTATTTTGGCAAGAGATTAAATATTTTCAAATGCTATCCAACTGTTTACAAGAAATATCCCAGCATGCCGTCCTATTACAGCATAGAAATGCCTCAGATTTCTACGCTGCAAGAAATACACAAATGTACTGCATCTCAATTAAGATGTGAAAATCAGTAGGTTGCAGGGATATTTTAATCCCAATTAGAGATGAGGGTCTTTTCAAATAACATATATAGAAAATTATACATAACCCCAATATGCCACCTACAAAAACGTAGTAAAACAATGTGGAAAAAGATTAAAAATGTGAAAATCGTGGCTGCTAATTGTCTAGACTACCGGCTGAGAGCATGGGCATATCAAAAACAAGGATATAAGGTTGCCATTTTCTTCTTCCAGTCTCTGGAAGGGAATGCGCACAATATTTTTACCATACAAGCATTTTTATCTCAAGCCTGACATTGTCGTGCCTCTTCTCCCTCCACCTCTTCCCAGTTTTCTCCTCTCTCTGGCAGGATCTGTGTGGCCTGTATTTCTGGAGTAGGTCCTGTTCCCTTTAGCGGTGTTCTCCCAGACACCTTTATATTTAATTTCTTGCCATATTCAGAGTAGAATGGCTTGGTTTGGAAAGGATCTTAATGACCATCTAGTTCCAACTCTCTGCCATGGGCAGAGATGTCACCCACAACAGCAGGTTGCCCAGGGCCCCATCCAACCTGGTCTCGAACACTTACAAGAATGGGGCACCCACAGCTTCTCTGGGCAACCAGTGCCAGTGCCTCACCACCCTCTGAGCGAAGAATTCCTCCTAACATCTAATCTAAATCTCCCTTCCTTTAGTTTAAAAAACATTCCCCCTTGTACTCTCATTATTTGCCCAAGTAAAAGGAAACTCTCCATCTGTTTTATAAGCCCCCTGTAAGTATTGAAAGGTCTCCCTTTCACGGAGAGGAGCCTTCTCTTCTCCAGGCTGAACAGCCTCATCTCTCTCAGTCGTTCTTCATAGGAGAAGTACTCCAGTGCTCTCATCATCTTCGTGTCCCTCTACGGAGGGATACTTTCCCTCTATTTCCTGCCATTTCCTAGTTTCCCCAGCAATTCTGGTCTGATAGATTATCTACATGACTAAAATTTTTTTCAATATTTGCTTTGCATTTAAATGTTTGTTTTCAAATTACCCTAGAGCCTACCTGTAATATGCCCCTAGGAACTGTGGAACTGATGCATGCAGGCAATTGAAATATTAGTGTAGTGTGGGCTCAGTCAGAAAAATTAATTTGGCATGACAAGCTAGATACAAACTCTTTGGGCTCATTTCAGTCACTTTTTTTTAGGTAACAGCATAAATATTCACATAAAGCAATTTTTAAGTACATAAACAATGTAATCATTACTGCTGACTTTCAAAGAGGTATATTCTAATGTCTTAAAAAGAAGCCTACTTTGTAAGGGAGAAGTCATTACACAGATTAAAAAGGGGTGTGGGGAACGGGACAGGACATGGAATGATTGTCTTTACCAGAATCATACATAATACGTAATTGGATGAATCCTACATTCAGTTCAACAAGCCACATGAGATTGCTGACTCCAAATATGATGAATATATAACTACTCGATACTTCTTACAATTGTTACGAAAACCCCTGAAGACTATTTCAGCCAGGTCTAAAAAATTATGAGAGAAAATAGACTGTTCAATCTGTCTGGAATCCAGAGAGAATGTATCTGTTTCAGAAAGAAACATAATATGTATAGTGAATTATGTTCTTCTACTGCTCTCTTTGTTTTGATTGAACTGAGATATTTTCTTTGGAAAAACAAAGATAGCAAGGAATTCCTCAGCCGCTATAAATCACCGATTTATATCTGGTTGAGGGTCTGGACTCTTTTCTTTACCTTAAGATACTGAAAGTTTTCATTTTTTTCAGTAGGCCTTTTACTTGTGAAAATTGTTGTTATCTCTCTGCAAAGAAGTTGCCTTGTGTAAAAGCTCAGGGAGCAGGATACCATCATTAGTACATAAATAGAAAGGAAAATGACACATTTGCGTTACATATATGTATATTCTTAGAATAGTTTTGAAGGCAGTCTTCCTTTTTGTTTATAATAAGGCTAATGATATTTTGTTTGCTTGCATAGAAACCTTGTCAAAAGTAAAATTCCTCAAATTATTCTTCGAAAAATTTAGGCTATGGCATGCATATACTTGTAAAATAGAAGAAGTGAGTTATAAAAAAAATTACTGAATTACAGTCTAAAATTACTAAAATTACTGAATTTACAGTCTAAAACTGTAATTGTAATCAATCTCCACTTACAAAACATCTCTGCTTACAAACAGCATATAACTTGATAAGCTTTGAATTAAAAAGAAAACTCAAGCTTTCTGGGTATTTCAGCTTTTTCAATATAATTTTTCAAGACTTTTGTATGTCAGGTTCATGTAATCCTCAGAAAAGTAGTAACAAGAAATACTAATAATTTTTAATAATGTTCCTTTAACACTTTTAGAGAGAGATGGCTTCCTACCCAACAGTACAGCAACTCACATTACAAGACTTTCTGAGTTTGTTACAATGTTCTGTTTCAGCTAGTTAATTTGGAAAAACTATTCTATAAATTTTGAAAAGTTGCTGTGGAAAAAAAAAAAAAGAAGGCTAACAAATTAGCAGCAGGGAAATGATACAAATGTTTCTGAAGTACAGATGACTCACCTCTGCATTTATGTTGTCCTATTTGTACCAGATTATTTTTAAGTAAAGGATTTTAATGACAAATTATGGACTTGATGTTTCACATATATTACAAGAGACAGTATTAGATATACATTTTTAGCTTCTATGATATTAAGACCAATGCATATTGCTGTCATTACCTGAAAACAGACTTTCTAATTCGTAGGTTTTTGAATATATGATGTCAACAGCACAAAGGCAATACCTGATGGCATGAATTTCAGTATCACAGGTATATGGAGGGGGGAAAAAAAATATCAAACTATCAGGCTCAGACACTCATTATTGTGACCATTTGATTACAAAAATACTGTGAGAAAATATGGCTTTTGGTGGAGCTGAAGACTCAGCAGTTCCATGAATTAATGAGACCAAACATTTTAGTTTTCAGAAAGGGCATCCTGAAGACCTTCTATGTTGAATGACTTTTCCAGTATTCAATCAAGAAACACTTGGCTGCTTCTCTTAAATATATCAGCAGCGTCAGCCACTTAGATGATATCTTATAGATGAATGCCATAGTGATACACCTTATGGAACTTACATTCTGCATATAGAATTATAAAGCATATCATGAGTTTAAAGCAGGGGCTTCAATACTACGTATGTGTTTTGGACATAAGAATGTCCGTTATGAGTTGGTCTCAGTATTTAGTCCTCAACGTATAATAGTAAAAATTAGTTTTTGTAGGTAGAAAATACAATTGAGGTTAATCTTATTAGAGCTTGCCCCAGATAAAGTTTTCATAAAATAGATCAAAATTATAGTCACAAAAAGTCACAAATAAAACTTTGATTTTTTATAAATATTATGTAAATATTAATAATTAGCATTATTTAATGAAACAATTACTCTTGGACCATTATGGCGCTCTCTCTCTATTTTTTTTAAATGTTTACAAGAAAAATGCTCAAATACCAATGTATAATATTGCTTACTACATTTACTTACCATATTACTTAAATAAGATTAGACTGAATTTTTTCACCACAAAACACATCTTTTACAGGGCTGATTATCTATATTGTTTAAAGACTCCAAAGCAAGTTCATTATTCCTTAGGGATGTACAAGGCAATTCAAAACTTGTAGATTACACAAATGAAAATCTTAAATTTAATTTAAAAGAAAAGTAAATTAAAATTATATTTATATAAATATTTGCAAACTACGCGTATAGTATAAAAAATACAAATTTGTACAAATAGACTCAAGAACTTTAAAAATAATTACATTGTTTTCTTTGAACCCTCACATTAGATCTTTGAGATCAGAGCCTCATTATCCCATTAACCTTTGTCTGACTCTCCTGTTAATACAAGTATCATTATATTAATTAGTCATTATCACAGCTACAAGTACTGACCATCACGCCTGTGCTTAGGAAGATTACTACTCAGAAGTACAGATTTAAAGTATATAAGATCTGTTCACTTCACCAGAGCTTTAAATCTCAGTGTTTTTTTTAACTCCGTTTATCCACAGCAAACAATACTATTGATCTAAGGGATTGGTTCCTTCCTGTGCTCCGCCAGAAATCTGCAACCAAAATGGTATGGAAAAGTACCACAGCTATCTGACCAGAGCAAATGTGGATGATTTTCTTAGACATTTTTTTTTAAATTTTTTTTAATGAATGATATCAACAACAGCAATTGCATTTAGAACATAAAGGTGGTCTCCAAATGAAAAATACAATCTTCTGACAGACACTTAGGCACCAGAAAAGCATAGTTGTCCTCCTTCACCTCTCCCAAATTATGTTCCATAACATTATACTTTTACAGAAAAAAATTAACTTAAGTGGAGTTATGCCTCTATGGGGCATACATCACTCTACTGAACTGAGCCAAAAAGCTAAATGTGAAAAACACTTTAACTTTAAAAAATAATTTTATAAATAAATTAGGTTATAGCATGACACATTAAACAGCAGAGGAGGAAGTTGGTCAAGGACCTCTTGCGATGACAAGTTCATTAATAATTCTGCTACGTTTGTAGGGATTAAAACACAAGTTAGCTGCACGTTAATCTTCCCAGGACTAGTCAAGCCAGCATTTGCTACCTTTCTTTTCAAGTGACAGAAAACAATTCCTGCAGGTAAATTTAAAGGAGGAAAATATGATGATGTCATGTATTATCTCAGGGAGGACAGTCCATTTACAAAATGTTGAAAGAAATAAACTGAAAAAAAAATAAGATGGATAAACAGATACTCTAAGCTGATTTCCTTGAGAAACACAATGGCAGAGATGACATTAAGAAAACAGCAAACAAGCACTAAACATCAAAGTCATTTAAAGTGCGAAGGATATTAACAAGCAGAAAGTGTGGGGGAAAAAGAACTGTTAAGAGTGAACCATATAAAAAGCAAGTAAAATCTAAGCAACTGCATTTGGTGTGATTATCAATGAATAATGTGAATACGAGGTAAAAATCCAGCATGTTTTGAAAATAGATGTCGGGAAAAGTAAGATAAGGGTTAATGCAAGTGTCTAACAAATACCGAAACAAAGAATGATAACAACAGCAGTGGATAATGTCCAGTTTCAGGAGAGAGTAAAAGAGTCTGTTAATGCAAACTAAACATGCAGGAGAAGACTGAATTCAAGCATGATTCTAGACAGGACTGAGTATCAACATGAGATGACATATAGGTAGTTTGGTGTGTAAAGGTGGATTTAAGAGTCAAAGATAAATATAAAGGCTAAAACAATAGGAAAACACAAGGTCACTCAAAAAAAAAAAAAAAAAAAAAAAGACATCAAACCTCACTGAGGATAAAGTACAGTGGGACCCTTGGTGAGTGTCTCATCAATGGAGGTTAAAAGTATTTGGGAAAAAAAAAAAAAAAAAAAAAGAGAGAAAAAAAGAGAGAGATGTAGGAAAAAGAGCCAAATGATGATGATGCTGTCTTCAGGGCACCAGAAACAACAGCAGTTGAGTTTTGTCCAAGACCGAGCATTGGCATAGGTTGCCCTGAGAGACTGTAGAGTCTCTCTCCTCAACGATCATCAAAATACATGCAGATATCATCCTGGGCAACCTACTTAGGGGTGGCTATTTAGGGAGCAGGGCACCAGATAACCTCTGTAGGTCACTCAAAAATTCTGTGATTTTGTGATACATAGGTCACGAAAGCGGTCCATAGAACTTGGATCAAGATAAATTTAGATGTCCAGAGTTAAAATTCACACTTAGATATCAAAATTAACAATGTGAATGTAGAACCATAAAATAAATTTCAGGGTAGTGCATTTTTTAAATTATTTTACTAAATGCAACATTCTTAACATTCTCATTTTTCCCTACTTTATGCGTATAAATATAAAATACATTATTCTGCAGGCAACACATACATAGGTGAACAGCTCACTGTGCAGAGGAAATCGTCTGCATTATCTTACTCTTTTTAATTAACATTACTCATATAGAAGCACTAAATGAAAATGATTATATTTTATTATTTTGCATAGGAGAACAGTAAAGAAATATAATTGTATCTCATTTTCTGTTAAACTGTAATACTTTATTAAAAAGATAAAACAGCAACAACAGATCTGCTTAACAAAAACCAAATCCTAATCTCTTATGACTTGGTAATTGCAACATTTCTCCTTACCATTCACTTGAAGAATATGAGTTTGAAAGAGCTTATCATAGCCATCAGCATAGCAGGTGTAATTTCCCATATGAGTTGTGGTCACTTTAGTAATATACAAGGAGCCATCATCTCCAAAATCCTAACAGGAAAGATCAGAAACAAGGTTATCATGATTACATCTGTATCTCTATAATAATTATGCTCTTCATCTTGTTAACAAAGCTGTGATGCAAATATCACAAATAATCAGAACAACCGACAGTAATCTGAAACGCAGACTATTTTTTGTGAATGACAGAGGTGCTTGATCTTGCTGCATGTATTGGATCTGTAAAAGAAAATACACTTCTATTTTATCTATTAGCTAAACTCTGAAGTCCTAAGAATGTTTATATAGCTATGATAGCTATTTGCAGAAGTAAAGCTATTTTGGACTGGGTCAGATCAGATAGAAAACCTAAACCACTGCACAATTTAACAAGGTAAATGATATCCTGTAAAAGCATCGTCATTCTTTGAAACTAGCAGATACACAGAAAATAAAATTAAAAAAAAAAAAAAAATTTGTTTGAGTTAACATTTTTAACTTCATCCTCTTAAATATCTTTAAATGACATATAGTTTCCACAAGATCAGAATGCAAAATTTAACTACCATTTCAATTCCTGGTTCAATCCTCAGTACAAGATCAATTAAAAAAGACTGTTGTCTTCTTTATTACTGTTCAAGATAACAGTGTAGTACAATCTAGCATCTGTAGTGTTGATATTAAGTACCAATTAAATATTATAGACGAGTTTCTATGTCAATTATTGTAAAAAAAGTATGGAATAATTGTTTATTTGTAATAAGGCTATTGACAATTGGTCTAGAAACACTTTTCAAAACTGAAACTCTTCACAGTATTCTTTGAAAATTTAGGCCATGACATATATACACTTCTAAAACAGAAGTGAGCTATTAAAAGTATTTAAGTTTATCTAGATTTCTGAAGTCCAGTCTCACTAGTAAAGAGATAACTACCATAGCTCTTTTTGTAAGTAAATGGATGTCTGTGCTATGATTTCTCTCTTCTTATTTTCTTATTTGTAGAAAAAAAAAAAAAAAAGGAAAAAAAAAAAGAACTCTGCCATCTCTGTGGCTATTTTAGTCAGAGACATCAGTTTTCAACAGGATTTCCCCTATGATATTGTCATTTCATTACTCAAAACATTTGGGGTTTCTGGGTGAGTTTTGTTTTTCAATTACAAAACAATGTCCCTGGCTTATTATTAGACTGAGTTCAATATTTGTTTTGTTAATTAAATCAAACAATTCAATACACCGGAAATATGAAACTATAAGTAGTGTTTGGAACGTGACAAAGAACTGTAGACAGAGCTCTTTGAGACAGAATGGTGATGTATAATTAGTGTTTTATAGAATAACTCACAAGCTAGAGTCACTGAAAAAAACTTGTATCGATACAGACAAACATGATTGAACTTAAGTCTTCAAATATTAACAGCAACAGAGAAGAAAAGATTCTTTTAACTTTGGTAAAAATGTTTGATGACACTAAAAACATTGCTACAAGTCCTGTTGTTTTCTTTTTGTTGTTGTTGTTGTGTTTTGTTTTAAATTTTTCACTGTTCAAGTGAAAATGGCATGGTACTTCTAAAATTAAATTGAGAAACTCTAATTATTGTTGTCCAAAAAGAAAGAAAAAAAAATATTGAGCAATTACTTTAACAATGATTCCACTGCAGCTCTGTTCTGTAGAGAGCTTGACATTTAAGAATCATGATGTGTCATGAATAACAAGAAAAGGAATACAGAAGGAAAATATTCATTTGACAATGAATCTTTGCTTAGTTGTCTTACTGTTAATAAGAACAGAAATCCAATGGTGATTTTTCTTCATAAAGTAATTATTATTTTCTTTAGGTTTATAAAATGCTTTGATATACTAATTCTTGTACACTATGTCTGTGATCATTTACCTGCTGTTCTTTATTATCAGCTCTAGAAAGACCTTTGTCAGCTTTCTCCCCGCAGAAGAATGTATAGCAAAAAAGACTGCTTGAACTTGTGTACCATCATAGGAACTAGAGGCTTTGTTTGCCTTTTTTTTTTTTTTACACCAATTTATTATCAACATATTGTTCTCTTAAACAACTTCTTTTTGCTTTAAATCATTATCTGTATTCCAAAACCTGATTTTCCCCTCATCTATGGATCACGTCTCCCAAACAAGTCCTCTGTCCCTAAATGAAAAATACCACGTTTAATTTTTTTTTCACTCAGCGCATGCAAACAGTTCCCTGCTCAAATCTCACTTGCAAAATATAACTGAAAATTCAGTTCAGAGATTAAGAAGTTCAGAAAAATTGGAAAAGCAGTCTGGATTTGGGTAGTCTGAAGCCATCGTATCTGGAGTTGACAAGATTTCTTGTTTTTAAATCAGAAAACGTGACTATTCTGTAAAAGAGGACATAACTCCCTTGCAAAACAACTATTGCTAGTGCTTAGCAGTCCCAACTTAAGTCAGGTTCTCATGAACCCCAAAATAGGAAATATTATATGGTTTTGTGTTTCTTTAATGTGTTGTTTTGTTGTTTGGTTAGTTTTGATTTTTTGTTCGTTTTTAAACCTTGTAAATTTTTCAGGCCTAGATGATAACTTTCTCACCAGTATATCAGCCTCAACTTTTTACACAGAGGTGCAAACATATAAAATATAAAACTAAATATAAAACTAAACAGACTGCATTTAAGAGATCTATGAAGTGGTTAAGAACCTTGTTTGGAAATTTCACCTCTGTAAGCTCAGTTTCTGGCAGGTGATGAATTCTATATACGGTTCCTGGAATACCAGCATGCACCTCAACACTGGTACATAGGAAAAAGGCCATTTTCAGGCACCAAAGTTTAGATGCACTTACGTACTTTCACAGTATTTATTTTGTGGCCCATTGATCAGAAATAATAATACAATTGTATTAAGATGAAATATAATATGATCTTAAGACCATATGGCATTAAGATATTCAGCTTCTAAAGAACTTCCTAATATTAACCTGAATTCCAAAACTCCACACTTTGGAAGGAGAAAAAAAAAAGTGAAAAAGATAACATGAACAATAATAAAAAAAAAGAAACACAGGAATGAGGACATGAGACATGGAGATGTACATTCTCAGTTATAATATTCTCAGGTGAGTTTAATAGGTCTTTAATAAATGTAATTAGCAAGCACCAAAAAAAAAAAAAAAAAAAAAAAAAAGAATTAATAGCCCTTTTGAGCCCATGATAACTTTCTTTTTCTGTCTGACAAAACTACAACAAAGAAGTTATATTGGTTATCTTTGTACTGATTGTTAGTAATATAGTCACTACAACACTGCTACACTATATATACACTATATAATGACAAGATTATATACTATTATATACACTATATAATGACAAGCTAATTTGGATGGGAATTTTCCCCTTTTTCTAAAGAAAAATCTTGATTTTCTTATATGAAAAGAAAGAAACTTCTACCTCTGAGCTGATCGGGGAAAGAATTTCACCCTAGGAATAAAAATTTTGCTTTGGTCTGCTATGGAAAAGATGTGACAACAGTTGCTGCCATCTAGGTATGTTCTCAAGACATTTTTTGGCTTGTAAACACAACTAGTACACATTATCCCATTCTGTACACATGTCCACACTTTCTACATTTGATTTCAGTTTACTCATGAAAGTCCCAATAATAAAAAGTCACTTGTTTGCTAATTACCTATTTGTTTTCCAGTAGTTATCTTCAACTTATTTATTCTGTGTGTCCTTGGGGAAAAAGAAAGCTTTTGAGGGTTAACTGGAAACATTTTGTAAAATAATTATTGATGTATTAGCTTGCCAGATAAATTCCACTCACACTTTTCCTGTTGATGTCAATTTTACTCCTACTTTCCAAGTAATCAATTTCTTTGTTCATGTTGGCAGAGCAATGTGAGTCTGTGGTCAGCTATCACATGCCAAAAAAAAAAATCTACACAAAAATCTCAGAATAATTGTATATGGCACCAACACAAGGTTTTTTAAGCCTTTCCTTCTCCCTTTAGAAGGAAGCAAAACCTGAGTTTCCTAAGAAGAAATTTCACATACCTTCACTCAGTCTCATATTTTACAGATACAATAAGGACAAATCATAAATCTAATGAAAATCAACTTATTGGAGAATCAGCTCAACAGAAAACGGCATATCCAGTCAAATTTTCAAGAAAGATCACAGTATTATATAGTATATAGTTGTAATATACAGTATAAAGCTTCAGATATCCTCACTAGTATCATTCTACTGTCAATACAGAAAAAGGGGATCATCCAGTGAGCAGTTCATAATGTCTTAGTAAATCTCTCATTCAGATTTTGAGAAAGTCTTGGTGCATATCCTAAGACTGTCTTACAAATGTTCAGAGATAACCTTTCATTATCTCTTCCTAAAATAAGACTTCATGATACATGGGAAGTGGCCATTAGTTAAATTCAACAGGATTTGTTCATATTCAGCAAACCTGAGAAAAGATTCACATTTCTCTTACTCTAAATGAAGAGAACACTGTTCCTACTTACATAAATAGAGACATATGATTTTTTGTTATTCTTTTGGATGCTGTATGGACTGAAGTTTCATTTCATGATGAGATAGTAACAGCTAATAGATGGTAGCATACATTACTCTGTGGACAATCTGCAGCAGCTTTGTGCTATGTTGATTGATAAAAATGTTTTTGCTATCATGAAAGCTAGTAAGTTTAAAAGTTCACTTAGAATCTGAAGACAAACCACACTGAAAAGTGCCATAAAACCCCACACACTTGGGTCACTGATGAGAATCACAGCTTCTTTTATACATAGTTACATGAAGAGAATTTGGATATTCTATACAGGAGGTATGCACTAGACATAAGCACAGTTTTGCCAAAGTACAGGAGCACTAGCAGCTAACTAAAAAATTTCACTAACCTTTTACTTCCTGAAAAATTCTGTAACTTATGTTATCTCGCTGTGAAGGTGACTGCTAATTTATTTAGACATTCAAGATCTCCAACTGATTAGATAGTTTACTTCAAACAGAAATTTCAGCATACTAGTCATTTTTTCTATAGGTTTATGTTACCCACAGATATCTTCGGGATGACTCATGTACCATTTAACCTTTACTCCTTTTTAAACAATCAGATTTAAATGTTTCTCACATATTTCTCAATTTAAATTCATAACCAGTGACATTAATTTGTAATTACACAATTATCACAGTATATTATAATTTCCAAAAACCATTCTATTTTTTTAATCAGCTTTAACTGTAGATGTATTTATTAAACTTGAAGCAAGACCTGCAAAAAGAAACTAACTTTGCACTATGCAGTATACTTTTATCAAATCACATTACAAAGCAATATCTAATTGGTATGAAGATATGCTACAAAACATATATTACAAAGCAATATCTAATTGCTAATTCAGCAGAAGTACTGACAGTTTGCACTTTAAGATGACTCAATTTAGGGTCAGATTTGTGGAATGAGCCTGGCAAGGGTATCTCATTTGTACACTATCTTTCTAACACTTGCAGAAAAAGAAGAGTATAAATAAAACACTGAATACCTCCTAAATTTTCTTGATTCTGAAAATATTAGCTCCTCATAATTACACTGTTCAACTAAATTTTATTTTAATTACTTAGTTTATAAGCATCAGTAATAGAGCTTACATTTTATTCCACAGAAGTAAATTCCTCAGGATTTTTTTTATTTTTTTTACAACCCCAAGAGTATCTACAAACAATACAAAAATAATCCAGTAAGATTTCACAATACCAGAATTTTCATACAGTTTTGATGCAGTCCTTCCCATGTATACACTAACTATCCAAGAACAAGTGAGACAGACGGTCATAGATTTATTTTATTTTATTTTATTTTATTTTTTATTTTAAGTTTTATAGAGTCTGCAAAAGCTCTGTGGTATAAATGTTCTTTTGTTACAAACTACGCTCTGTACATGTGATTAAACAACCAACAGTTAAAAAAAAAAAAAAACCACCTTGTCAACACACAAAACTTTCAAATATCTTGCAAAGAAAACTACTTTAAAAAGGATAACAGGGGATTCTCTACCTGTCTCTATGTATTACTTGAAGAAGAGATAGAGAGGGTAGGAAAAAAAGAATAAAATACACCCAGTACCTTCTAATTTGATTTTCAAAATCTGAACAATTTACTTCAGATTATTTTTAGCGTACAAAGGAAAAAATGCATACTATAACTTGAACAGTTTATTTAAGTTGAACTCTCATTTTTTTTATTCAGCAGTAATGCACAATCTCCAGACAACGGTAGAGAGAAAATAAGACCAGTCACACACATTCCTTGGATTATTAGTAAAAGGCTATTTGTGTCAGTTCATTATCAAGTATGTTATATAAGAAACTAGTACATAGATGCTTAGAAAGATTGTGGATGCACTTCCTATACAAAAGATGTTTAAAAGTACATACCTAAATACACACAATGAAGGGAATGACATCTGTCCACTGGAGTTCTTTGATCACGTACAAAATCAAAATAATGAAAGCTTGCATGTTAGCAGAGCAGATTCATTTAAAAAGAGTCTAGCCCAGCATGACAGACACTAAACTCACAAAAAAAAAAAAAAAATTCTTGCACAGAACCTTTAAGCAAACAGCAAATTCCACTCAATCTGAACTAAGCACTTAGTATGAGCTAGAGTACATGCAAAGGTTGAATTACACTAAAAAAAAAAAACATTGAAACCTGCAACAATTTTAATACCTATATTAGTCATCTACGAGCAACATCACAGACATAGCCTTTGCTCAAACCACTAATACCATGCTCCATACTCATCAGTCTAATCATTTATCACAAGAAAACTTTACTAGGCAAGATGAATTTATTTATGAAAAAAAAAGACTATTTATTCTGAAAGAAAAGACTGTTCAGTATCATTGGTAACAACTTCAAGACTTTCACAGTAACCACCGAACCTAGTTGTGTAGGAAAAATTAATCCTCCCCCACCCCTCACCCCCAGCAAAAATTCAGCATTTCACCTATATAGATGTGAACTAGAAATTGAAATGCAAAATCAAGCAAAACTATAGGTTCCTCTAAAACTACCAACAGGCAGACATTGTCAAAATTCATAATAAATTTAGTAAAACTTCTAGTTTATTTTACCTGTCCTCCAACAGAATAATGAAAACACTTTAGCCATGGACACAAAGGTTACTTATATCCCATTAGAAAATCTTCTGAATGCAAGCTTTTGAAAAAGGAGCTCTAGATTATTAAGATAGCTATATAAATATGACATAAAATGACAAGGAAAGGAAAACGACACAAGAATGTGGTAACATTTACATATGGTCTTTGGGTGGTAAAGTAGAAATTGGTCTATGCTAGAGTAGATCATCAATAAAATTTAGAAATTAATGGATATAACGTACTAGGATTATGGGTATATAGATCACTGAGCAGTTTAATTCATAGAAATGTTAAATGCCATCACTTGAAAAGTGAGGCAGAAATACCATCTTCTGTTGCAATCCTGTCAGAGCTCACAAATTAAGCAGGCTTGATCTGGATAAGTAATTTGGTTCATGTCACTTCTGCAAGTAGCAGTACTGGTGATTTTATAGGTGGGAGGCAATTTTCTTTTTGATTCAGTACTGAATCAATGACTTGGTACAGAGATCAAACACTTCCAGATGATTTTTTAATTATTTTTTTTGTAATAAATATTGCAGGTGACAGTTGAGCCAAATTCCCAATAGGTAATTACATCCTACCCGTCCTTCTTTCTTCTTTCTGGAATGCTTGGGAGGGACAGGCAAAGATGTTTCTTTTTTTGGTGTTTAAGCATCCATACCTCTCTTTTCAGCTAAACACACTCTTAGATATCAAAGCTCTTTTGTTACTGATGATGTGGCCCTCCTATTTAATGTACTATAGCAATGATTTGAAAGTCAGGGCTGTGAGCCATAGGAGGCCATTATTAACAAAGCATCTTTCTTATGCTTTTAAGAAAGATTGACCTTACCCGTTAGCTGTAGCCTAGTCCAGGTTGTTGCCTAGCTTCTAAGATTATTTTTTTTCCTAAAATAATAACCAGAAAAGCTTGATATCTTTTTTATATCCTTTATGGCTCTTTCACACAACTCTTATCAAATCTGTCAAAAGCATCAAGTCTAGTATAATAGCAAAAGTACTGCAAAACGAGGAAGGTGGAAATATAAATATATAGCTAGTAAAAAATAAGAGAAAATATATGCCATAGAAACAAATGAGCATACTTATATCTGTACATAAATAACAAACTGCAATTTTTCATATGCCTACCAGACATTTATAGCACAAGGTGAATTTGCCAGTTTCAACAACACAAAGTGTAGATATAGCCTACATATATATAGATATACACACATATAAAGAAAAGAACAGAGGAAAAAGGCCAATTTGAACTGAAAAGAAAGGGTTGAGAGAGAAAGATGCTATGTCTGTAAGATACAAAAATTCTCAAGTCAGTTGATAACAATAGATCAAAATACTTTCTGATAATTTTAAAATACAGGGACAATGTGCAAGAGTGAAAGAGAAAGGTGGGTGTGATAGAAGTTCTGGTGTCTCTGAAAAAAAAGAAGTAATAGGAGAATAAAGAATATTTAGATTAATAATGCGGTATAAAAATCAAGATGCATTCAAAAGATTGTTAACTTAAAGGTAAACATCATCAATATAAATGAAATCTCTAACCCTTTACTTTTCTTAAAATATTTCCATGTTTCTACATTATCTGCTAATTTGTATTGACGATAGAAAACTTAAAAATAGAACAGGTAGGGCAGACAAAACTCTATTGCAAAATACCAAAAATAATTATGTAAATGAAGAAAATTGTTACTTATTTTCATTATATAACTTTTAGAAATTTCTAGATATATATATATATATATTTTTTTTTTTTTTTTTTTTTTTTACTTTTTTATTTTTATTTTAACCAGAAAGTAAGACTACTGGGGGAACAGTGACTTCGAAAACGTTCATGAAATGTTCATGCATGCTTAGACTTTGGTATAAATTATGCCAAAGATAGGTATTATAGGGCTAGTCTTTTCAAAATCTTTCCGCTGCTTCCGTAATACTTGTATAATGTTAATTATTCTTATATGATTAAAAATTATACAACAAAGTTCTGTACTATAATAGCTATATCATAAACAAAATTAGCAAGCATGGATAAACAAGACATTCAGAAATAGCTATTCTTTTCAGCTATTTTGCTTGCTAAGTGCACAAGCTGAAAAATTGAAACGGGTTTTGCAAGCGTGTTGCAAACTCATCGAGTTGGCTTATTAGGTGAACTGGGGAAGATTTCTCCCAGGGTAAACAGAGGAATACAAGGTCTGTAACCTTCAGTAGCCAAAGGTTGTTCCTTCCTTTAGTACACACTGCATGTACTCCTATGGGTCACTGGAGAAGCACAGAATCATTGGGAGTTCAGCCTTCTCAGTCGTATATCATCAACTCCCTGGCACTACAATTCATCTCTTCTTTACCACATTTCAGGAACAGCATACCTGACATCACAAAACTACCTTTTGGAGAATTAACTAATTTTGAACCTTCATTTCCACAATGCTTAGAGCTAATTATAATGCATATATCTGCATTTAATTTTTTGTGTTTATTGAAGTTTTATCTTCAGTGACACAGGAGGCAGAAGATTAACACATAAAATATTGTGGCAATGAGTTTAGTATATATCATAGTAAGCTAAATAATAAGCTAAGCTAAACATACAATAATAATTTCAAAACTAATAATAAATGTTTCTTGTTTTAGAAGCAGATGATATTAAGTGTGACAGTTCTTAATTTAAGAATATTACCTTCCTGCTTAAAATACCTATAAAAGTGTCCTTGGTGTATTCTAGAATCGCTAGTAAAACTAGGCAGAATCGGCAGCAATGTACATGCAGATATGACTACAGAGA
Source organism: Aythya marila (assembly GCF_965140915.1). Classification (NCBI taxonomy): domain Eukaryota; kingdom Metazoa; phylum Chordata; class Aves; order Anseriformes; family Anatidae; genus Aythya; species Aythya marila. Next base: position 28,795,121 of record NC_139045.1, on the reverse strand, counting down.
AAAAAGGTTAATAATGTTTTGAGCACCTTTGGTGTTCACGTATTTCTGTTGACAGAGAAGACCTCTGTAACAGCAGTACAGAACTATCATTTCAGCTGTTCTTCTACGGATGTGTTCAATGAGCTCTGTCAAGAAATTGACTTGGAAGAACCAATCAATCTTTAAAATGCACAACATTCCTTTTATTTTGTTAACAGTTTCTGCCTGTAGCTGTCAGAAATGTGTAGTGATGCCTCCTGCCTGCCTGGTGTTATTTTCAAGGTTTCCTTCGGGGCAAGGGAGAATGGACGTACATGTTATGTTAACACCTTTCAGCATCACAAGACCTTTCATTTTTAACTTCTGAGCAACAAACAGGAAAATACTAACAAACTCATCTATTTTGGACACAAATAGTCAAAACAGCTCTAGAATGCAGAATTACAACTACCACAAGATAAGAATACCGGGCATCAGATCTGCAAGATGGAATGACTCTGCCCCACTCTCTAATAGGAAAAAGGACTAGATCATGATCTTGGTTACACTGCTGACAGAACAAGGAAAGTTTATGGTCCACAGATCCTGATTCTATTCATCTTGGAAATCAACACTTTCATTTCTAATGAAGATAAAATGAAGCAGTCTGATCTAGCAGAAGAGAAGAGAAAGCCCATGAGAAATTTTAATGCTTCTTCATAAAGAGAGAATCATCATCTGTCTCAAAGTTAAAATAGCTCCCACCATAAAAAGATGTATATGGAAAACCTTATCATAAAATTCTACAGTATTATAACTTTAATGAAGCTAGAGCTATAGAACTTGCTTGTCCAGATTATTTTAACAGGAATAGGTACCTTTTAACAGGAATTGGTACCTGTGAATGAAACCTCACTGTAACCTTTCACCTTACTTCATTAATCTAGAAGATTATAGATCAATACAGGTACCTGGTTTAAATGTATCTTTATGTTGTTATGAAAATATGATGCACATCCTGAAGTGGCATTCAGCATGCCAATAATGAAATAAAATAAATATTTCAATAGCTTCAATATTCAAAGAAAAAAAATGTCAAATCTTACGCATAATCAATGTTTCCTTTTGGTGTGATTTATCCCACTACTAAAGAATTAATTGTGACTCAAAGTCAGATTCCAAAAAAAAAGAAAAACTATGAACAGAAAAAAGAACAGGAAAACAGAAAAAAAGGTGGTCAAAACTACATATTTTTGGTATACTTAAAAATAATTAAAATAAAAGCATTAGAGATTTCATAAATCTGATCAGCATCTTTGACAATATTTTCACTTAACTTTTAAAATAAAGTAAAGCAAACAAAATTGGTATTTGACATTAAATGAAAGAGAAAAGGTAATAATACATCTTATTTCAGATGAAGAAAGTCTGCATAAGAAAAAGGACAATTCAATACTGACAAAAATAGAAATGTGCTGAATTTAATGAGTCACTGTTAATCAAATCCAACCACTTCATTAAAAAAATCAGTAAAAAAAAGGTATGAGAGGGATGTAATAGATGTGTTCAACTGGTGTCATAAAAATAATGTATAAGAGAAACCTGTAGCTAGGTTGTTAAATTGAATTTTATATATCTTAGTGGTAACACACAGAATACTGGTGCACCGGATAGAATATAAGATGCTGTAATTTCTGTACAGTAATTTGACTACTATTATTCACTAAGAAAATTAGAAAAAGTTAATGTTAAATAGAAACAAAAGGTTAAATGTTGAAGTTAAAAAGAAAAACACTGGTAGCTTTTAAACTACCGTACTATGACTGTTTAATTTGTTAATTGTTGGACTGTGCTACCTCTTACAAAAATGAGGATATTAAGAGCATCATCTCTGAAGGGAAGGCTAAAAGGAAGGAGGCTCTGACATTCCTCTTAGTTCACAGCATCTCTGTACTCTCTCTTAGGCAGGGGTAAAAGGGTCAGAGAGAAGACTGTAAAATCAGAGGAACCATGACAAAGATTCTGGGCTATGAAAACCTCTTGGGGAATGAACCATACCATGCAGGGCTTGCTGCAGCAAGAAAAACAAACAAACAAATAAACAAAAAAAAAAAAAAAAAAAAAAGAGCACAGATATCAGGAAACTATGTTCAACATTTTTGACAGTCTGAAAATATTTTTGTCATCAGTTGCTGAGCAGACCTTTCTAGAATGGAAGGGAATGTACTATTACAGAGGACATTAGGTTTTACTGGCAATTACATTACATTTTGGTTAAAAACAATCAAGAAGAGGATGCAGATGAATATGATACCAAAAAAACCTCAAGTTGTAATGTTGTAATTTGTAGATTAGTTTTAATGAGATGAACAAATGAGAGAAAGACGATCCATATGTACCTTCAAAACCCCCAAATTTACGTATCAAGTACAAATATTGCAGGTTTCCAGTGAAGGTAGCCTAAAGAAAGAGATCATTAGTTTTCATCAAAAAGCAGAAGTTAATCTACACTCCTTTAAAAAGTTACTAATTTAAGTAAGTTAGTAGATGTTAAACTTTCCATATGGGCAAGTCATCTAAGTTGATCTTGTATAAACATAACAAAGGGCAGACATTTCGTAATGCTATTCCTGACAGGTATAGGGAAGCAGCTAAAAGCAAATCTAAAGGAAAAGGTCAAAAGAGAACAAAGTAAAATGAGATATAAAGTGTTTTAAAAGTAAGTCAACTTCCATGACAAGACTGAAATATACATTATGTTTAGGAAAGATTCTGCTATTTTTAATGTTTTCTATAAGTGAGAACTTTTTCTATAATGAATAATAGGCTAGCTAGAATATACTAGAAGAGGTAAGTGAAAGGGACTTCAGAAACTTAAGATTCGGGATCACAGCAGGAAAAAAGCCCTTCTAAATGCATACTAAAATATCAGCAAAATGCCCTACTATATAATTTCTGTACTGAGTCATAGCACAAATAAATTACAATTTAAATTAAGCAAAATTTGCAGAGGCACAATTTTTCATGGCTTCATTCAGATGGATGCTAATTATCCCTGACTCCTATCAGTTTAAATAAGAAAGATCAGTAGCAAGACACATTACATCCACAAATAGTAACCATATGTACAATAAGAAGAATTGAGGAGCACTGATGACTCCTAAGATTACCTCTTGGATATTATCAATAGCATCATTAAAATCTAACCACACACTTGTGGTCAGATAGCATTCTCTAAGTTAATGTACAGTTGTTAAAAGTACTAATTAAATACAATTTTCATTATTGACCCTCAAAAGACAAACAGTATTTCTTAATTTATTTTTTTTTAATCATCTCAGAGTATGTAATACAACTCAAATAATTAAGGCTTGCTCATGGTCACTTTCCTAGTTGACAGGCTTAGACATATATCTTGTGTACTGTCAGTAGGGAAGTAGACTCTTTCAACAAAATAGAAATTCAATAGTCACAGTTTGAGTTTTGACTTAGACTCTCTTGCTTATTGATGCATTTCCCCATTTGACAAACACTACAACTTTATATTGTTCTGAGTATATCACTCCCCGAAGCTGACAGTTTAAGCCATATTCAGAACAGTACAGTGTAAGATTTATGCACCTTAGGTATTATCATTTGCTACGATTTACAAAATCACATTGTCACTACTGCTTATTCTGATGGTTTCATATGTTAAATGATCTAGTTAATAATAATAATAATAATAATAATAAATAGATCAGTTAAAATGTTCTATGACAAGTTTTGCTGGACAAGAAGTATTTATCTGTTTTTCCAGGTCAATGCTTGTTCATTTTTTTCAGAAACTATATTCATGATTACATAAGATTATTAATGTTGAGATGCACATATGTGGTTCTTGTACAATTGAGTAAATTAAGAATTCTCAGAGTTAGATGAACATTTTAGCATATAATAGAGTCACAGGAAAGAATAGAATGTTTTAAGTCTGGAGACATCCAAAATTACACAATGGCTTAGGGCTTTTGAATGTTTAAAACTGACTGAATAAGTACAACACATTCTTTAGTGGTTAAAATGCAACATAAACTGGAACACACTATGTTCCCTCTACATTTGTGCCTTTGAAATTAGTATTTAAGTAATAAATTCATTTTCCACAGTGAAATAAAAAAGACAACTCTTTTCTGTCCATTTTTTTTTTCTCTCCTGAAGGTATTATTTTTATTACATTGCTTGAGTAGATGCTAAATGATGACTACATAACAACCTTGAAGCAAATGTGAAATTGTAAGAATTAAATAGAGAATATCTGACAAAGTTCAGAAAGGAATGACCAAAGAAATATAAAACAAACAAACAAAAAACAACAAACAAAATAAACCCACAAAGAAATGAGAGAAGATCTAGTGATAAATATAAGAGGATAGAATCAGTGCAAACAGGGAAACACAAATTTTGAAGAAAAAAGACTCTAGGAAGCAGTTAGACTTAATGCTTTTACGCCCAATGGTGTTTTTGTTGTGTTGTTTTGTTTTGTTTTCAGGCTCCATTAGCTCTTTATTCCACTGTTTGTTGCTTTATCTACACATTAGATTAATATCACCTACATTGAATGTAGGTGATACATTCAATGATACGTGGATATCTAACTAGAACCTTTGAGTGCTATGTATTTTTATTGCTTCACCCATGGATATGTACAAGGGATCTGTCATTCCTTTTGAATTGTAACTAAGCTGTTAATACTAAGAAGTAAGCTATAATATAGTTTTGCTAAAAAACCTTCCCCTGTATTCAAATTTCTCTATGATTTTATTAAGCTAAAAAATAAATGATGAATACATTCACCTTCAGAATTATTCTCCTGTTGCTGGAAGCATTTACTCTGTACCATTCTTACTATACCCATACACAAAATGCAAACACAGAGCTCATCCCAACACAGAGAGAACTCTTAAATAACTCCTCTCTGTGCAGGTATGAATATATAGTTTCTTTCCAGAGGTGAGCAATACCTCAATGGTTTTAGCTTCCGCATCATCTTCTATCCTGCAAATTCTCTCAGGAGACACTCTGTAGACCTTTTTTGAATTATCTCTTTGCTTAGCCTGTTTGTTTGCTTTTTATGTTTATAGACTGTTAATCCAGTATACTGTCACATGGTCCTCATATTAAAAGTACATAAATCCAGTCAATTCTAGTAATTTTAATTTTCTCCCTTAGCTTTGGATTTCTGATCATCACTGCAAGTTGACTTCAAATTAGGCATGCTGTGAGTCTTCAAAAATTCCATACTGGAGTGTGTTCCAGCTGTTATAAGCACTGAAGAAACAAAATGGGCTGACCCTAACAGCCAAGTTTCCACCTGAATGCTCACTCACTCCCCCTCTCAGCAGGGCAGGGGAGTGAAAATAGGAGCAATGAAAGAGCATGTGGGTCAAGACTGTTTACGTATTACCACTGTGGACTAAAACAGACTCAACCTGGGAAAATTTAGCTTAATTTATTGCCAATTAAAATAATAATAATAATAAAAAAATTACTATTTTGGGCTGTGGGAAACATAAAGATGAACATTATTAAAACAACAGCTTTCCTCTCCCCTTTTCCAGCTTTATTCCCAAACCCTTTACCCATTCCAAGTGGCACAGGAGGTTGGGAGTGTTATGGTCAGTACACAGCATTTTGTCTTTGCTACTGGTGCACCCAATGCAGAAAACTTCTGTTTTTTGAATTTTCATACTCAAAATGTTTGTATCAAGCTTGGAAAACCACTAGCTCTTTTCATGTTGGCAAATACAGTCAAGTGAACCTTTCAGTTTGAAACTGAGTTGTTAGCTTCATTATCACCATTCATAATTTTCCTTTTTTTTTCTACACGTCCAGATATGTGCTCCTGTTTCTATCTCTACAGCTCATGCCATATATTACATGTAGATGTGATTAGTAAGAACTGCAAATCATTACCATCGTGAATATTTACGGAAAGCTAACAAAAACCACAGAAAGGAGCTTGTGAGAATCGGTAGGGCACTTCTGAATGCCAATCATATTATTAATACCTAATTAACAAAAGCAACAAGAATATAAACCGAGAAATTTTCACAGCATGCTGGATTTATCCTAAACCTCTCAAATGACTTAAAGCTACCATTCAAGCAAGGTGACCTCTAAAACCATTGTAAGGAAGTTCAATTTACAAACAAATATGATTGATTGTAAACAGCAAGAAAAACAAAACGAAGGTGATGTGCATGTACAAATGTTATTTTGGAAACAAAACAAACCATTCATAAATAAATAAAACAAGTATTCGATTGTGGTGTTACTCCACACACGTAAGAGTTGCAGCGATCTCAGACATACTTGGGTCAGAGCAAGTACAACCCCATAGCTGTCCACATATATAATTTTGGTAATGTGAAATGGCGCAAGGAAATTAAACACACCTACAGGCAAACAAAATATAGCTGAATGATTGTTTTGAGAGTTCTGTCAGAAAAAAAATAATAATTATTTTTGTTTCATTTTGTATTTTTCTCCATAGTTAGAGGTCACAGCAAAGTTAAGGGGCAGATATTTGCCTTGCTAAAAAAAAGATTTCTAAGTTACTGACATTCACTAATGATTCCCTGAGAAGCACCTTTGCTGAATACTTGGAGGAACAATCAAAACAACCAATTTTGTAGTAAGAGCTATATTATGGTAAAATACATTTTTTATTTAATTATCAGAATATAAAGTTATTATAATGATCTGTTTGTGTTAAATAAGTATGCATTTCCGAAAATGTTAATTTTATAGATTCTTTTTTCTCTTAGATGTTTGAAGGCCACATAATGCTGAATGTATAATACTGTCTGCATTTTGGGCTGTGATCGTCTTCATACAATTCTATTGCTATACTTATTCCTTTAAATGATTGGTCTGTGAAACGTTTTCCCTGTACTTTACACCAAGGGTTTGAATACAAAGTAAAATAAAAACCGAGTTTGGCAAGCATTTTATTTCCATTTATTTTGTTTTCTTTATCTACAGTTGTATGACTAAAAACATCACAGGTAAGGAACTTGTTAAATATCACATAGAATCACAGAATATCCTGACTTGGAAGGAACCCACAAGGATCACCAACTCCTGGCTCTGCATAGGACCACCCAAAAATCAGACCATGTGTCTGAGAACTTTGTGCCAACGCTTCCCGAACTCCAGCAGGCTTGGGGCCTGGACTGCTGCCCTGGGGAGCCTATCTTAGTGCCTGACCCTCTCAGTGAAGAGCCTTTTCCTCACACCCAGCTTGACCCTCCCCTGTGCCAGCTCGGGTCCTGTCACTGTCCCCATAGAGCAGAGCTCAGCGCCTGCCCCTCCGCTCCCCTCGTAAGGGAGCTGCAGGCTGCCATGAGGCCTCCCCTCAGCCTGCCCTGGGCTGAGCAAACCAAGGGTCTTGAGCTCCTCAGATGTCTTCTTCTCTAGACCCTTCACTGTCTTCTTAACCCTCTTAGACCGGTCACTAATAATTTTACATCCTTCTTATACTTAGGCACCCAAAACTGCACACAGTACTTGAGGTGAAGCCACATCAGCGCAGAGCAGAACAATTTCTTACTTTGACCAGCTAGCAATGCTGTGCTTGATGCACCCCAGGGTACAGCTGGCCCTCCTGGCTGCCAGGGCACACTGTTGACTCATATTCAATGTACTGTCAAACCCCACAGTCTGTATATACACCCAGTTACAGAATGGGGCACTCACTCTTGTTATACTTCATATAGTTAGTGATTTCTTAGCTCTAATACATCAAGATCTCTCTGCAAGGCCTCTCTACCCTCGATGGAGTCAACAGCTCTTCCTAATCTAGTGTCATCTGCAAATTAATTTACCATACTTTGAAGTCCTGCATCCAAGTCATTTATGAAAATATTAAAGAGCGCTGGCCCCAAAATGAAGCCTTTGTGAATCCCACTAGTAACTGGCCTGATGTAAGTCCATTTACTGATGTGAGCCCAACACATCAGCCAGTTGTTCACTTCTTGATCACTTCTCAATTCTTCATGAAAATATTTTACAGCAAACTGTTAAAGAGAGCTCTCTTTTACTTACATTGATATCTTCCAAATCCAAATTATTCAGAATGACATTATTCCTCTTCCAGATGATAGGAGGTCTCAGAGTTCCCTGGATGGCACAACTTAAGACAGCACTTTGTCCTACTGTTGCTGCAGTGATGCTTAGTTTTTGATCTTCTGGCAAACTCAGCTGAACTACCTCTGCAAAAGATATATTGTTTTCAAAGTTAATTTGTTTTCAGTTTCATAAGATTAATTAGTATGCAGCTTTTTTACACTGGTAATTTAAGGGTTTAAATTGGAAACAAAGTAAAAAGAACTTCCGACAACCACAGGAAGTTCAGAGTTTTTCGAATAAAGGTCAGCATGACATTTCAATTAAATTGACTGACAAGCATCACCATATAAAAAGAGAAACATTTAACGTGAAAATGAATTTCAGAGGTAAGACTATCTAAAGTTAGACAACAGAAGTTACTTAACAGTAAGGCCAATGAAGCATAGTAGCTGTCATCTTCATTTGACTAACATGGCAATATTGCTGTAAGAGTCATTCATTTTCAGAAAAGAATATTATGGAACTCAGTGTAAGAAATATGCAAGACTGAGATGAAAATGGACAAAAAAGTGAATTCTGCTTTCAGGAAACAGAACTAAGGTATGACTCTTCTTCCTTGGTGTGCTTTTTTTTTTTTTTTTTTGGGGGGGGGGGGGAGGGGGAAGGGTTTATTTATATCAGTGAAAGCACAGTTTCCTGATTAATGTGATGTTAGTAATTTCTTCCATTTCAGTCTCAGAAGACTATACATTAAGTCATAGTTTAAACACATTACTTTATGTCATTTTTAAAACACAGCGTTAAAATATTTTCTACACTTCTCTGGTCAAAAATGATTTATTTTACAATATCTGGAGAAATACTGAGCCAGAATAATAAATATTTGTATAGTTGAATAAATCTTTCCTAAATACAGGAAGTAAACAAACAAATAATAATAAAAAAACCCTGCACTTTACAGCATCAATTTGAAACTGCTGTGTCTGCCAAGTGACAGCAGCAACAAACAGGATGGAACAGAGCACCGAGCAGAAGAACACAACACTGAGTAATGGTTGGAGGCAAATGTGAACTAAATGCATTATTTCCTCTGAAGTCATCTAGATCCACAGATATTCACTACTTTTTGCATTTCCTATGCGACATGCAGTAGAAGTTGGTAGTACCAATAAGCTATTTCACAAGTTTTGGTTTATTTATTTAGTATTGCTTAAATACCCTACTGGAAAATATCTGTAAATTAATAAATGTAAAGGATGCTCTTTTAAAAGAGTGTCACAGTGTCACAGGTTGTGTGTCATGATTTATTTATTTTTCCTAAAATAGACAAATTACTAACACATTTAGAAGCAAAACCATAAAGCGTACGTGCAATCATGTTCTACATGTGTAAGGGAAAATTCAATCCATATCAGAAATCAGAACAATAATTATTTTCATATTTATAGATATTCTTTGAATCGTGATGAAATATTTTCTCTTGGTAAGTAACCAGCATTTCTAAAATTAACACCAGTGCAGCAAATTCAAACTCTTGTGAGAATGAAGACAATTTACTGTATGGTATTAGAAATACCAGGGGGTGGGGGGAGGGCGGGGAGGGAAGTGTCATCTCCATGAAATAAAATTTGAGCACTCAGTCTTTAAAAGAGAATCATTTTAAGGAAGTATTTGCCATACAATTTTAGAATAAATCTATTTGATGAAAAAGCAAGTAAGTAAACTACTATCAATAGAGAACTACACTCAATTCTTTCAACTTTACACTGTTTCGAAAGTAAATCTTCCACCGTTTATCACTGCCTCTGGTATTTCATATTGCACATGAAAAAAAAAATGAAAACAAAATAACAGAAAAAATAAGAAGAAAAAAAGAAGTTTTATGAACACTCATGCTCAGTTCTATCCAAGAAAGACAAAAATATCTTATTTTTCTGGTTAACCAAAAGCTGATAACTACTCAACTTTTTAAATGACCTTTTAACAATTCAAGCATGTGTGATCCAGGCCTTGAAAATTTCTCCGGTAACCAGTACAGTACACAGGTCTTATGTTAATATAAGGATGCCTCACTTTTATGTTTCACAACTCACTTGGACACTTAGAGAAAAAAGAAAGAAAGGGGGATAAATATTAGTTTGATGATGCTGTATACTCTTCCTTCTTGTGTAATTGCCTAGATGCGAAGCTAAACAGCTAAGAGTTGTCCTTTCATTTGTGGTGTACTTGATTAAATATATAATAAAGTTTTACATTTCTAAGGAGTGTGTGCCTGTGACCAATGTATTTGGTCCAATATGTGAGACTTATATAGGAATTGAAGATCATCCACACAGGAACGTTTTTACTTCATGCTAAATCACAAAAATAAATAAGTAAATAAATAAAATCAACCTTTCATTTTTTAAATGCACTACAAAAGGCGTCACGTACCTATTCTCTTTTAATTAGAAAATTACTTTCATATAAAAAAGATATTAATCTTTCCATTACAGCAAAGCAGCAACCTATAAGCAAGCTAAGATCCATTATTAGTTCCATTTAGACATAAAAGCAATACTTTGTAATTAACACAATTAAAAAGACAGTATAGTTTAATGCTTTTTCTTCATGCATCAGAGAACTATAGCTTCAGGAAAGAAAATTTTGTTGTTCCATAATTGAGCTCAATGATCAATTTTTGTGTGATTAAAAACATTAATATTCAATTTAGACAAAAAAAGACTTTATTTTTTCTTTTCCAGAAACTCTAGTGACACTGCCAACCAGACATACATAAATATGATTGACTCATTTTTTTCTTTGTAGCTGCATGCATTATCTGACACTGCTTATCAAACCACGTAAAAGGGAATGTACAAATTAGGTTGAATATAGTAATATTTACTGTAGTTTTTAAAATGTACTGCATTCACCAGAAACATTTCAGCTCCTATGTCATAGGAGATGGTTCTTCAGAGATTATCACCCAGACTTCTTAAAACATACCCAACTGAATGATTCAGAACTTCTGACAGAAATTCAGTGTGCAAAAATCTCAAAAGGTATGTTAATATTATGATACTCAGTTTATAAAGGAGTAGTTATCTGAGTTTTCCAAAGCCAATACTTAATTTAGCATAGTCATTAAATAATTATCATAAAACTAGCTTATGCTATAGGCTACACTATGAAAAATGCTAACCTTCATATGATAAATTCAGCTACCTAAATTCTACAACATTTCCAAGTCTTTTTTTCAGTTAACTCTAGTATTACTATGGATGCCTGTGTACAGAAGGCCGGTACTTATTATAGAAATGCTTATCTTTTTCGATTTGAATGCAACTGTAGAAAAGGGAACATTTAACAAATGCAAAACTTAGCATTTGCTGCCTTAGTGAAGACAGTATTCTAAATATCAAAATAGAGCCATTACTGTACTATTTTGTTGACTTTTTTTTTTTTTTTTTTAACTACCTTTTATATACCAGTATTAATAGCCTTGGATACATTGCAATAGTCTGGAAAATCATCTTCATCAAAAAATAAATAAATAAAATAAATTAAATTAAATTAAAAAAAAAAAAAAAAAGAGAGAGAACACTAGTTTTGCTAGAGGAATTCCCTAAAAAGTATTTAAATAATTATCAATCTTCCATAAATATTTTTGTATTCCATTTATAACTTCTATCACATGCCTATATTGCAGTAAAACAACCTGAATGCATAATTTCTTAAAATTAAGCATGACTGTCCCACCTGGACACAGTCAAACCACCTGCGTTACATATTTGTTAACAGCTATTAAAAAAAAAAACAACAAACAAACAAAAAACACTAATAAATACACTGGGAGCACCAATGTCCCCCAAAATACCAAGCAACTGTTAAGTAAAAACTTTGTATATAATTACATGTATTTAAAATGATTTTTATAGTAACATTATTGGTAAAACTGAAGTAACACTTTTTATATATTCTAAAGACAAAATATATTTGCTCCTTAGTAAGGGAGAAATGGAGAAAGGAAATCCCAACCCCCCCAAAAAAAACCTAGGCCAACAGAACAGCACCTGAAGCAGAGTTCCTTGACAGGTAATTCACTGAAAATCACTGTCCTTGAACAGGCAGGGTGGAAGAGGCACACACCAGTGGAAGTATGGGGTAGAGATGTGGAAAGCTTTCTCAGGTACAGAAGGCAGCACCTCTTAGAGCCCAGGCTCATTTGCAAACAGAAAAGACAGGTCCTGGAACTAAATAATGCATTTGTCATCTCTTTTCTCCTCTCTGAAAGAAATATACCTGGTTCTGAAAGCAAGGTTGTTTGTTTGTTTTTGCCAGAGGTGGAAGGTACTGGGAGATATCACCTGCTAGGATAATTCCTAGCTTTCTGTCTACATGTATGTCGCCCTTGTAAATTAAATTAAAATATATCTGCTGCGACTAAACCTCAAATAATTAAATGAGAAAGCAGAGCAAATATTTAGAAAAATTGGAAATTGAATGAATTCAATGTAGTAATATCAAAACCAATTAAACAGCTACAAAAAAAAAAAAAAAAAAAAAAAGGGTATTGTTGGTAATGGAACAGTAATATTAAATTTAAGTAAGTAGTAGGTTTTAGCTTATGCCTTGCTGTTATCAAATAGAAGTGTGAATGCTCTACTATGGTATGCCATATTAATGAATTTGCTAGCATCTCCTCCAAATACAGTATCAGTCTGATATACATCCTGAGTTCTTAACTAAAAAAAAATTATTGGATAAGTTCTAGATAAAATGGAGAAATGCAAACAAAAATGGAAGAAGCCCATTTAGGTAAAACCTAGAGGTATAATTAGGGTGTGAAAAACAGAGTAAGTTATAGACAGCTGTGTATAAAATCTGGTTGGAAGATAGAATGTATGGTTATTAAAGATGACAAAAATACTGAAAGCAGAGTAAATGCTAACTGCTGGGAGGACGTTCTAAAACATAAAACTGACTAGGTAAAAAAGAACTCTTACTGAAGGCTGAGAAATGGAGCAGCCATGAGATTTGTAATTTGCCTTTTAACCATCCTGCTGCCTCCCTTACCCTTCATTCTGCTAAATGGTACTGAGTCAAATTCTTCTGCTTACTCCCATTATGTATTTCTTTATTAAAGCTGTCACTGTATGCGATTCAGTTTAAATTCATCCATCTCAAAAACCTATGACATAGAACTGTATTTTGGATGAAAAATGTGCAATATATTAACTAATTCATATATTTTCTTTAAAGATTTCGGTCAATACATCTGTAGAATGCATTTACTATTTTCACATTGACCTCATCTCGTTCCTCATAGTCACCCTGTGATTGACTGGTCCACACAACTTTCTCCTATTCTACTGTTTCTAATGAGAGCTGATGAATTCTCCTGAATTGCGAGAGATGAATTCTCAGCTGGAAATATAATTTCTTACTATTAAACAAGTATAAGGTCTTGTACCTTGTAAGATTACATTTCAACTCATTTTCACTGCATCAGGCTTCAGTGTTTTTCAATCCCTCTACTATAGCAACCCAACATTTTCTCTTTAATGTATTGTTCTCTTATTCACTGGTCACTGGAGAAACTTCACTAATAACTCCTTCTCCAAGTGATATTTTCCTATTCCATTGAACTTCACCTCCTTTTTAGCCAGTTCCTTATTCATTTCATGATTTCTCTACTGTATATGATATACATATCAAATATCATACATATGATATACATATCAAATGCTTTACTGAAAATGATCAGAGTATTTCATTTCTCATTGCTTCTTCAGTTATCTAGAATCTTTGTTATAGACCTACTTTTGTTTGTCCCTCAATTAGAAATAAATCAATTTCAAATAAGTTGATATTTTTTGTTATATAAGTATCTTTCTGATATCTTTCTAAAGTATCTTCAGAACTTACTGAAACCAAACACAAAATAGTATCATATCTTTGAGAATTAGCAAAGAAACTGGTTAATTAAATCTCCTCCTTTTTTTTTGAAATTGTTTTGTTCTGCAAATATCATTGAGATACATGTATCACTACTATATGTATCGTTACCTTTGTTTTAAGCTTAACATATTTAAATTTCTTATACATGTCCAATAGGGTTTTTTGTAAGATACAGACAGTGCATTCAAACAAATGAACAACAACAAAAAAAATCACCTTGCCCTAAATAGCTTACAACCTAAAATATATGAACATATACACAGTGATTGGGTACTCCTGCATACATTTATAAAGCTTTCAGCTCTGTATGCTAATACAGAGGAAATCACCATAGGAAAATTTTCAAAATTTAGTGACCGATACAAGTGAAAGCAACTAAACATAAATAATTCTGAAGAAGAAGATATTACAATATTGCAAAATGATGATCAACTACAATAGAGTAAGTGCTTCCATTTTCTTAATTTATCCAAGGTGTAGTAATTGAACTGTGAAAGATAGAAAAAGAGTTTTCAAAGCTAACATTTTACAAAAATATCCTAACAGCAGCAGGGATAAATCAGTAGTGGAACCTTGCCATTAAGCATTATTTTTTCATGAGTCATACATTTTGGCCTGTCATTTTTTTGTGTGATTTAAGCTATACCTATATTTTTGTAAACCAACACATAAAACTGTATCATTGTATTTTTAAAATACAGAGGAAGTGTAGCAAGAGGAGAAAAAAAAGAGTAGCTCTGTAGTGCTTTAATCCACCTTCCTGTTTCCTTACTCCTAAATACAATGGGCACATAACATGGGAATGGGAACATTCTGATGCTCTAAATAGAGTCTATTTATAAAAAATAAAAAAAATAAAAATCACCTTTTAAAACCAAGCAAAGAAGCCTTTTGTGCATGGACTACAGTAAGCTCTGAACTTAATGGATAGTGTACAAAATCTAGCTTTAAGAGTTCAGAATGCGTGCTTGTAGGGCATTAGTTTTTGCCTTTTGCTATTCTATAGCTAACTACAAAGTCCGTCTTTTGAAAAAGTAACCTGTAACTACATAGGATATGTACAAGTCAGTGCTTTTCAAAAGATATAAAACGTTCTCTTTTGGTTCAGTTTTGTAGAGCCTAAACACCTATAACATGCAGCAATTAACATCAATAAGTCCTAAAACCTCCTAGTCTAGACATACAACTTGTATTGGCTGATAAATTTTGAAAATAATTTGAACAAATGAAAAGTAAAGAGTAAAATAAAATGAGTATGAAATCTGAGACACAAAATGAACTGTTAGAAATTTTATGATCATTTTTTTTCATTCAACAACAACAAAAAAAATCTAAGTCTGTAGTTGATGAACAGCTGAATATAATCCATAAACAGAAAACTCCAAATGAAGGAAGAGTTTTCAATGAACATCTGAATGTGTTAAATCTCTCAGTTAACTGTGAAAAATATGAGAATGCTGCCATTTGGCTGTGGCAAGTCTTACGATGTCATTCCTCAGTGCCTTGTAGTATCTGAAATATAACTACAAAATGTGCCTTTCCCATTTTTGGCATTGATCTCTCAAAATGACATAACAAAAGCTTTTTTCATCAGTGTCATTTTTCTGTTTTTTAAAAGCAATTTTAAAATCAGCATGCATTACTATTAACATGTCTAATTTTGTCAGCTCAAAAATTAAATGATCAAGACGTTTTCCTGTTTTCATAAAGCACAAAATAGTCTTACCATGCTAGACCAAAGAAAGTATATTGAATTTCCCTTTGCAGTGTAATGAAACTGTTTTTGCGGTAAACATTTTTTTTAGGGCAAAACATAGCTCATCCAACATAAGAATTTTGATTGTACTTTTCAAATTAAGAAAAGTACATACATGAACTGATAGGCCAGAGTTAAGTCTGTCATAGAATCATAGAATGGCTTGGGTTGGAAGGGACCTTAAAGATCATCTAGTTCTAAACCCCCCCCCCAACCACACACCACCACCACAGGCAGGAATGCCACCCACTAAATCAGGTTGGCCAAGGCCCCATCCAAACTGGCCTTGAACATCTCCAGGGATGGGGCATCCACAACTTCTCTGGACAACCTGTGCCAGTGCCTCACTACCCTTACAGTGAATAATTTCCTCCTAATGTCTAATCTAAATCTATCCTCTTTTAGTTTAAGACCATTCCCCCTTATCCTATTATTATTGACCCGAGTAAAGAGTTCTTCTCCATTTATTTTTTTTATAAGACTACTTCAAGTATTGGCAGGCTGCAATGAGGTGTCCCCAGAACCTTTTCTTCTCCTTTCTTCAAAAAAGTAATTTTACTATTAAAAAAATATAATTTCCAATAAACTTCTTTGTCCATCCATTCAACACAAACAATGCAGCACAGAATCAGCATAGCACTGATGACCCTGAATTCGTGCAAGAGTTTATAGCACCAAACTCAAATTAATCGACAAGATAGAATCCAGCTGTTAATGAGATGTAGTTTTCCAATACATTCTAAACTTAGTAATTATATTTATATAATAATAATATTGTATTAATTACTGATGTGTCAAAAGAAATTTAGACAGATTTTTTTTTTTTTTTTTTTTTAAGGGCAGCAGTGAATATACACTATCCTATGCTAATTTTTCTATGGACAAACTAATTTCTTTCATAATGACAGGTTTGTTTTCCAAAGCAAATGAGACCAAATGAAGGGGAGCTTACAATCACATACAGACAGGTTCAAGACTGCAGATTTATTTTTTTCTTTGAATTTGTTGTAAACAAGTTATTCACATACTTAGTAGAATGTTTCAGCTTGAGAAGTAACAGAAGATAGTTCATGCGTAGCTGTTCTCTAGGTCTCATGCCAGCAAAGGCACGCACAGGTCTTTTTAAAAAGCTAAGTTCTTTATTCATTAAATTAAATGCAAAATACCTTATCCCAGCTCTTTGGGGAAAAATAAATAAATAAACAAACACACACACAAAAAAAAAAAAGTCAATATGATATTAATATGATATTATTAAATTCTCCTAAAAAATTCTCCTAAAATTTTCCTAAATCCACAGCCACCCATATAGGATTATGTGATAGTTCAAAGGCCTCTAGTATCATTGCTAAGTGCTTACAGCAACAAGAGAAGACAAAAAAAAAAAAAAAAAAAAAGGATGATAGCATGACAATTAATCATTTAATTTCCAAGTAGCATAGTCCCAATATAATATCCAATACCACAGTGGCTTTTTCATTTTAAGTTAAAGCCTATGCTTTGTTCTTTGTGTCATAAGCTTAAGCATGAAACATGATGGTTAGAACAGTCTTTGGAGGTATTGATTCCAGCAAAAAATACTGACCCTAGAGAAAGTGAGGTGGTGAAAATATTCACAGTAGTGGAAATATTCAGGATCTTGATAGTCAATCATTTTTAACTAATAAAGAACTTAATGGAAAAACTATTCAAAGTAATTTATTAATTTTATTTTAACACCATTAAAGGAATGGAAAGCAATCTGATCTTCTGGCAGGGTAGTATCAACCTGGCTAGGCTTTGCTTCATTTTTATTTATTTATTTATTTTTTAACATAAACAAACATGAAAAGCCACAGTCAGCTCCCCTATCAAAGGCCTGTGGTCCTTGGTATTTACGGGAGCTTTGAACGTTGAGGAAGAAATACAAATGTTTAAACTTCACACTTTTAATTAAATGATTTTTACTCATTACGTCCATTGAATCAAACTGCTCCTTGAGACCTTGTGTTCCTTCCAAGTCTGCAAAGCTTACACAGACTCAAGTTATAAACGAGTGCCACAAGGACTATAATGATTCACTTAAGTCTTCATAAAAATCAATAAAACATATACTCTCACTCGCTCTGCAGGGCACTAGAATCATTAAAAAGTAGTTCAGAAGCATCGTTCATGATATGAGGAGCCACTGATTATTTAAGACTCCCTTGTCATTGTATACAGAAATGCAGAAGTTTCTGTGTATCTGTGGGCTGCACCTCTCTAGAGGTGCATCATGCTAGGGTAAGAATTGCCAGATATGCAATGTTAGCAGCAGTGATGGACAACCCATCCATCACATACATTCATTGGGTTTCTCAGGTAACTACTCTATCACTGTTACCTCATATCAGTACCTGAAATAGACCATTGAAGAACCATTTTGTGAAGAGAAAATATTAGAAATAAGATAATTGAAAAGATATATCATTTAAATCTATGAAAAACTGCATGAAATATTTATATATATATATTATGTAGAGAATATATATATATATTATGTAGAGGAAAAAAAAAAAAAATATATATATATATATATATATTATGTAGAGAGAGATTATGTTTTGCCAGGAATGTCAGGTAAACTGAAAATGTCCTGAAACAGTATCATTACTGTTCACTAAGAATATTTACAATAGTACAGATAAAGGGTTCATCCTACAGACTGGCTGGTTATGAGAGTCCCTGGAATCTACAAGATGCCATACAATCCTTATGAGAATTTTTTTTTCAGCCTAGAGGAAAACACAGGCCAGGAAAGCCAACTCATGAGTCCTTTGGCTTCAATGTCTTCTGCAGCAGGGGAAACCAGTAATCTAACCATAGCACTAACAGTCTGTTTGCCATAGGCTATTTATTAGGGATTACAATTTGAGCATCCTGATTGACAGACTTGTTCTTCCCTGTTATGAAGAAGAACGGAATTCAAACTTCTATGAATTTCTATCTCCTGGAAGAGACAGTGAATGAACTGGTAAAAAATAAATCTCTCTCCCTTCTGCCTCTACTATCATCTCACCAGACTGAAACTGCCTCTCCAGCCTTAACATCTCCTTTCAGTATGTTCTGTAACTGATTTTCTGCATCATTCAATGAATTCTGAGGGAAATTTCTAAGTGTGATGGGTTAGAATTTGATTTGATGCATGTTACTGGAATTGCTGATCTGAAAGTAGTCAGATACGGTATCTCAGGTTTATGTATATATATAAACTTTCAACTTTTATAGTCTACATACTCAAAGTTACACAACAGTCTACTTCTATCCTATAAAGCTCTAGCAAATGTTAATTTTGAAGTTCGCTGGGAAGATAATCTCAGAGTAAATGAAGCAGTAATTTCCTAATAACCTATTGCCATTTCCAGACTTCAATACCATTTGGGTATATCAAAAGGTATAATTTAGGATATGATTAAAATATCTGTACTCTAAAAATATTTCCAAATGCAACAGAAACCATGACAGTCAAGACAAATATGATCAACATTCTTACCTGGAGTGCCACATCACTGTCAAAGAAAACATGTCCTTCAGGGTGCATAGGTAATGAGTTATTCCAATCATACCTGTCATTATATGTGATATGACACCTACAGCTAAGACATCTTACTTGTTCCATTATTTGTATGGACATACATATTCACTATGCATCCATAACATTGCAATGATGAGGAAAGGTATCTGACAAAGGAAGATTTTCCAAAGAGCAAACCACAACACAGAAGAGAAAAAAAGCATATAAAAGATATTAACAGAACAAATCCGGAGGTAGAAATATTAACGCAACAATTCAGAACACAGATTGGAACAGTACATTTGCTTTCCCTAAAAATATATATATATATTTATATATATATTATATTGTATGCAATGAAAATATTCCTAACATTAAAATTAAAAATAAAAAATATAAAACATTTAAG
This sequence comes from Aythya marila, assembly GCF_965140915.1. Taxonomy (NCBI): domain Eukaryota; kingdom Metazoa; phylum Chordata; class Aves; order Anseriformes; family Anatidae; genus Aythya; species Aythya marila. The sequence continues at coordinate 28,775,414 of NC_139045.1, read as the reverse complement.
AGTGAATGAAAATTTCCTAGTTACTTTTACATTCACTTTAAAGGTGGGCTTTAACAATCAAGAAGGGAGAAAAAAATATATACAATATCATAGTACATCCTGTTTCTTTGTGGAAGGAAGATTGTTCACCTTTACAAAACATAATGCACAATTCCCAAAACATCTCTCTGATTTTCCTTAACATTTCAGTTTCCTTATCCACATTGTCAAGTCTCTGAACAGCTTCAGTTTGGTACTTCTATGCATCCTGCAACATCAATGGATTTCATTAACTCTTTCATGACATGTTCCTGTTCACTGGAAATTATCTACAGCAGAAATATATATTTGAAAATACATTTTAAAGATTGTAGGTTCTGGAAATTCTGAGTACTGTAGGAATTGAACCTATGGAAGAAGGGTAAAGAAAGGATGCATTCACTTACTACAGTCATTGCAAATACATGCTTACTTCATCAGTCTTGTAAAAATAGGGAAGTGTACTTAAAGCCCCAAGCTGTGAATTCCGTGGATCTTTCATCAGGGGCATATATGCAATTGCACAGATACTACTTTCTTTAAAAGATGAACAATTGTAAGTATTAGGGCAGAAAATGTCCAAAGGTTTTTGTTTGTTTGTTTTTGCTGTTTGTTTGCTCTGTATTCTTTGCTTTGCATTGTTTTCCAAAACAAAAATATTGAAAACGTTGCATTTTCTCATTTGAGTTTTGGGTTAATTATCCATTTAGTAGTTTCTTCTCAGTTTTGGAACGTAGGCAGAAACAAATAGAAAAAATGGATCATTCTGCTCAATGCACCTCTGCTGCACCATAATCCATATTGGATTGCAACACCAATTCCAGAGACAAATGAGGAAACAATTCAATGGGACCAGATCAAGCTACAAACTCTCAGAGCAGGGCTGTGCTTGCAGCTGTGAGAAGACAAAGCAGAGCTTCTGAATAGACCAACCAACCACAGTGGAATTTATCAAGGTAGATAAAACTCTTAAAACCAGGATACTTTTCCCCGGGGAAATGCTTTGAAAAATGCCTATTATTTGATGCAATCTGTTCCACTCAAAAGACAAAAAGATTGCTTTTCAATAATACCTTCAAAACACATGTCTCTTCAGGAAAAAAGAACCTGTGAATATGATACCTTGTAGAAAGCCAAAAAGGAGGCTGAAATCCAACAATCTCAGTGTTACCCTGCTGATCTAAAATCACTCCAAAATATATCCATTCAAATTACCTGCATATGCAAACTTACACAAGATCCTGACAGGAAACCTAATGAGGAATAAAATCAATAATGATTGATGATAAGTACAATTGTAACTATTTAGCACATCACCAGCACAAGGTCCACCCAATAACCAGAAATTGAATGCTATTAAGTTCAGAATAATGTTTTCCATGAAAACTGTGGCACACACAAATCTTCATGAGTTATGTGAGACTCAAACAACAGAGACTGGTAATGTGTAAATTATAATTTTGTATGAAATATAAAAATGTATAAATATAAAATTATATAATTTAAATCACATAACATCAACAAAGCTGTAGACCACACAGACAGACATAGGCAAGGTTAGACAAAGTGGTTTGTCTAACATCTTCACTGCTTACTTGGATGATGGGTCAAAATGTACCTTCAAAATACTTGCAGTTGACATCAAATGCAGAGAATCAAGAAGCATGCTCCTGCAAGACTGCACACTTCTTTATAAGCAGGAGGAATGGGCTGAAAAACCATGGCAATCAACAGAGGCAAGTAAGAAGTCTTCCACTTGGGACAGAGTAAGCCCATGCTTACAGTCAGTACAGGGACTGACCAGACATGCTTTGCAGAAAAAGACTCAGGTAGACTTCAAGTTGAACACAAATAAAGAAATTTGGCAAATCCACGCCAGAACTAATCTGTATCATGTGCTGCAATTCTATGGTCCCAGCTATGAAGTCTGTGAAAAACCTGAATTACTAATAGCAGTGGTAAGGGTTGCTAAAGGCAAAGGCAAGTTAGTTCATGTAGACTAGCCAGATTTCTCAGAAGCTTTTAACAGTTACTCTCAAGTCTTCATGAAGTGTTTTGAAAAGACAGCTATGTTTTACAAACTCTGCCAGGGTGTCTTCATGTGCCAGTGTGAGTCTAGGAAGCACTCATGTTAACATCATAGTACAGACATGATGCTGACATTAAACTGTCCAAAGTGTTCAAGAGGCTTAGGTTCCCAACATGATACTGTTCCTTCAGTGGACAGCATTTTATTTGTTCAAAGTATAGCTTCAGTTTACAACAACTCAGAGTACTCAGAACCTGAGCAAATGGGAGTCCTAGTCTCAAAATTCATATCTTAAATGTGAGGAACATGTAGTCATGTCCAGTTAAATGATTCAGTTAAATTGAATGAACTATTAGTCTGATGCGCTATAGTAGTTAGAAACTTTGATGCAAAAGCAAAGACAATTGTGACAGTTAAAACCATGTTTGTTTACTCTTAGTTTTCTCTTTTTTTCTTACAGCAATTATCTATCTTATTCCATGAGCAACTTTCATCATCAACAGTAGAAGCCTTAACAGGCAAAAGATAGTTTTATGCTATATTTCTGATTCATTCTCCATTCTCTCTATCAAATAGAGCAGGAACACCAAGGAGTATCTGCAATCATACAATTAAACTTTTCTTCATAATACAGTAACAAAGGTCAAATGAAGTTGACACAAAGTATTTTAATATCTTAATTAAAGGACTGGAATTATAAATTATATTAAAAAGATGATGATGAAAACTGCACCATGCAGAACTACTGACAGTTTATCTGGATTTAGATCTTTAGATAGAGTGTACAAACCCTAAATCAATCTAAGGAACCACAGACCTCAGAGCTACCATCTTTCTGCAGGTATCCAGTGCACTATTCCTGCACTGGAGCCCACGATTATTTGGTGGCAGCCAAGAGAAAAGAGCTTTATATTTCATGTTATGAGGGAGTATTTGCTATTACAGACTCTTCTGCATCTTTTTGCTTAGCAAATTTCTTTCTCTTTCCATCCATCACTGCCTTAAACTGTCTTTATGTGTGCTTTGATTCTTCAGCTCCTCTTGCCATTAATGCTGTTATTTACCTACTTTTCAGTTACTGTGAATTAAATCAACTAAAATAAATAGCAGTCTCACCTGAATAACACATGATCTCAGGCAAATTTCTAATCGGAAGCTCAAAATGGATCCAGTGCTGACTATAAAGCTATCCACAATGCCTTGCTTAGTTAGAAGCAGCAGCCTTTCTGCTGCAGATTGCTGTGCATTAGACCATGCAAGCTACATGTTGCACTGTCCAGATCTCTACTTTTGTCAGAAATAGTTTAAAGCTAGGTTATTTTTTATCAACCTTGTATCCCACGGCACAAATATACAGAATTTCTGCTAATACACTGTTCAAGAGGCAATGAATTTTTCTAACAGCTCCTTATTTCTATAGGATCTATTAAATCATTGGGAAGCAAAGGACATAGTTCCTCAAGTATTATGTTTTCTTTCCAGTACTCTACAAAAACTTGGTTTGAATACACAAATTCTGTCATTATAGAAGTTCAGCTGAAGTGTTTGCTATGTTCACACTATATAACCTTTTAAATCCTGACTGCACTATAGGTAATTGATTGGAAAGCAGTCTAGATCACATCAGCACATAAAACCATAAGCACCTACAAGAAATTCTTCATTATCATTTGAACATCCACAGGTTAATATAATACCTCATGGTGCCTTTTAATATGAGCCATTACCCAGGACCAAAACTGAAATTGTCTATCAGCAGTCTACACATGAAAACAAAATGGTCTTGGTTCTCAGTGAAAATGTATGAGCAAACTTTTTGGTCAATATTGTGTATTCCAAAGCATCTTAGAGTAAATATGATCATAGAGAATCGTTTTTTCAGATTAACAGTTGAAAACTTAACTTGAACCTCAAAACATTCATAAATCCAGACAACCTGCCTGTAATGCAGTCTTGATAAAGGACAGATAAAAAATCATAACACTGTATTATTCAAGGACAGAGAGAAACAGATTTCACAATGAGCTACACTTGTAGAAGTATATTGAAAACTACATATCTTGCTCTAAATTAATAAGAACAGAATTTTGGTAAGAGTGGCCAGTAGGAATAATACATAAATTAAAGGGTATACAAGTTCATAATTGCTTATAACATTTTGTGCTTTCCTCTTAAAAACAGATTTCAAAGGAATTGAAGTTGTATGTTAAATATAGATGTCTTAATCTAGATAATATAGAAGTGTTAATTCATTAAAGTAGTGATAATTGGTTTTGACCTTATTTATTGCAGAATATGGTGGTGAATTTGTCTAACCAAAGAAGGCAATTTACACAAAAATCAATTCCAGCATGCTTGTTGTGTTTGCACATGACTAGTTCAAGCAAAAACATTTTATTTAAATGCTAAGAGTTAGCATAAATATTTTCAAGTAATTTTACTAGTATAGATCCAACTTTAATGCTCCTTATGTTCACTGCAAACACAGATGCTGAACATCAATACTGCATACTTGCAATTACCTCTAATGAAACATTTAAAATGCAACAGTTCAATCTACCAAGTATTTCTGGAACTAATCAATAATGAAATGGGAATTTTCAAGAGAGGAGTTGACAACCTTGGTAACTCACGGTTTTATGCATGAAGATTTCTGTTTATAAATATAATAATTTGCCAATTTTATTTACTGTGTAGTTCCATTTTACTCTGAAATTTCAAAGCTTATTTCCAAAGTGGTGATAGAATTTCAAAGTATTCAAGATCTCTGGACTTATCCAGAGTTTTGTAATAGCTCAACTTTGCAAACAATTGTCTCTTTTTCCAGTTCTGTCAGGAGAATGACAGGACAATACCCTAAGATAGTAATTCAGGGTCAAATTACCTGAAATACAAAGGGGAGTTAAAAATTCTGAAGCTTAACAGTACTACTATATTTCCTCTGCAAGTAGAGGAGGGCCATGTAGCTGTTATTCAACAGTTCCCTGAAATCTGGGAAGTAGAGTTATGAGGCTACTCCTCACAGAAACCTATAATGTGGAAAAAGCACAGATGGAGGTAGTATGAAACAGATTCCGGAAAATCTATCAATTGACTGATGTGATTTATGTGTAAAGGGAAAATAAAAGAAACCAGAACTCAAGGTAGGCTATATTACCTGATTGTACAGAGGCCACTAATTTTTGTTATTACCTGAGTACACTTTTAATCCTGTTAAGAGTAATCATCCATGCAAAGGACACAATGTTGTGTTGAATACAGTGGCACATTCTGAGAAAAAGAGGGACTCTGTATTTCTGCCTTGGCTTTGAGTATCTTCTATGTTTCCTCAAAATAAACAATATGCTATGCATATAAGATCAGCACAAAGCTTGAAGAACAATCTAAAGACAAACTGGATTCAGATAGGGTTCTTAGCTCTTCAGTCTTGCATACCACTCTACCTCCTTCTGATCTACCATTTCACAATGTGCATCAGATCTTGTAATGGGCTGAGAAGTTAATCTTCTTTTATTTCTCCATTGAAGAATTCTGTTTGTAGATCTTTCGTGAAGAAAAATCATCTACGGAATTCCACCTGGATCTCCACTGGAAATCATGTTGAACATGATTCAGGAGAAGGGGTAATAAACTAAGTGAAAGATTTCTAAGATAATGTTTTTGGAGAACATATAATCAGACAGTTTGGTATGAAACAAAAATTTGCATAAACACCTTACTTATGATACCAGCGTGCCAAATTCAATATATCCAATTCAGTATTCAAAGTACTGAATGCAGGGAAAAAAAAAGACCAACCTTGTTTACACAGAGATTGGCTCTAAACTAGTTATTATCGCTTAGGTAAGAGACCTTGAGAATTTAATTGGTAGTTCTATGAAAACACCTACTCAATTCTGACAATATGACAATAAAAGGAATTATTATGCAAAGATTGGTACCCAAACAGAAAAATATTACTATGCCCCCTGTACAAATCTATGCTGACTCTCTTTGCTTTTAGTTGTTTCCTCAGGTGGATAAAGGAGATGGGGTGTGGAAGGGGAGTGTAATTAAAAATTGCAGTAAAACATGAAACAAACAAAGAAAAAACACAGAGAAACTAGAATGATTAAAGGTGTAGGAAGCCTTCCATACAAGCAGCTATTAAATGTCTGAAATTTTTCAGAATGGAAAAGAGATGACTAAAAATATGTCAGGAGCTTCAAAAAATCAGTGTCTTGGAGACTGAGAATACAAAACAATTGAAGAAGTTCTTGTCACAGAAGAACTAAACAAACTTAACAGAAAGTGTGCACAACAAGCAAACAAACAAACAAAAAAACATACTTACTCTAGCTAGAAGTGATTAAACTGTGAAAATCTCTGAAACACAATGTTGTAGATGCTAGTTTCACATGGTTCCAAAATGCAATCAAATTTATGAATGAGGCATCCACCAAGAGATATTAATCAGTCTCCAAAACAAAAATCAGTAGAGATGAGAAAGTATATTAGAAGAATCTTACATGATTTTTCTTTGTTATCTTCCCTAAACAGACTAAGAGATACCGGATTAGATGGATCTTTGTTGTAACTCAGAAGTTGTTGTTATGGGTATGTTGTTACTTATGGATATTAACTCAGCACTTCATAAGCACAAACAAAACATTAATCTTTGTTTAGCATCAAATATTTCTTAAATAGAGTGTTCAGCAAGTTTTAAAACACTTTAACTATTCTCTTCAACAAATACATGTCTAGGTTGAGAAGAATTATTATTGTAAAGCAAAACAAATTTTTAGAAATGACACTTTCTCCAATCATTTATTCATGGAAGAGTGGCAACCAGATGAATTATTTGGATCCCTTCCATCTTATGCAATCATTTTCCCAATTCTTACGTTAAATAACTACATAAAGAAGCGCCCTCCCTCCCAGTAGGCTTACACGGTTTTGCATCTTTTTATTACATCGCATATAATACTGCGATATGTATACCTCTGCTTGTAGCTTCACAGCCTTTGAACGGTGCCTTTTTTTTCCACTTTGGCCAAAATTTCAATTCACATATAAATCACTCGCTAACCAAATCTTAAACATAGGATTTGATCATCTAAAAGAATGATCTGTTTAGAAAACTGCTTTTAGAATCTACTGACTTAACTGACAGTAAACTGGGGATACAATACAGCCACAGGCATATCTCGTTAGTCTGTTTCCTTACTTGCTTTGGTAAAAAACAAGTTTACCTTTCTTCTCCCCAGCCCCTGCCCCACCCCTTTTTTATCCCAAGTGTCTCAAATACGTTTGGATAATTGCACACACATTTTAAGCCTGTATATGAAACATAACAGCCATACAACTAAGTAAGGACTCGAGCAATCACAGGCAGCAGAGTTAATGGGATATACAATTTCATCAAATATACACAGCCTTCATGTACCTAAATGCTCCTACTGAATTTTGCTTGCACATACCTCTATAACGAATATATAAATAATCATTATATGAAATTATGAGATGTTTGTTTCTGAGCAGTTTCAAAGCCAGAAACGTTGAGGAGCAAGAAACATCATATGTTAGAATACAATTATCTGACGCTATAAAACCAGCTTAGACAGACTTGATGATTCTTCCCCCACCACACTCTGCCATACCATGGCCTATATTAATATGGAGTTACACAGTTTAAATTCTGGGGTACCACGTTCCTTAACTTCATACAGACCAAAACACTATTTGCCAGATCTCTTTTACCCAAACACCTTGTAAATGTACTAAAATAACTGACATTAGCTAACGTGTACTAGCAACAGTTCAAATTAGATTACTAAGACTCTTAAAAATCGGAAAAATTAGATAGTAAACTTTAAATATTTATTGAAACATTTATTCTAAGATACTAATCTAAATCACTTTTTAAATTTCAAATATAAAATATTGCCAATATACATAATGAGAATTAATTGTATCCACATTTTATTTGAAGTTTTCTATAACATATTTAAATTCAAATATCCCATTCACTGTTTATTTCAGCTGGCCACAAAGTGTGTCTTACTGCGTCGAAGAGTGTCTTACTGCAGCAGTAAACTGCATAACAACGTATGACAATACACTACGGAAGCATAACTTTAAAGAGAAAAAAAAAAAACAATACTCTAAAGCTATGGAAGAATACTATAGTAAAACTTCAAATTGTGCTATTATGTTTCAGAAATGAAGTTAGTAATGACATTTCCGGAAACATGAACACTTTTTCAGAACCTAATTCTGTATGAAAAATGGAATGAACTCAGATAGTTTCTTCTCCAATATATGTATCTTTGCAATGGAGATATCTTTTTCAGCTATGTTGTCCTTTTTGTATGTAATGGATATTTGAGGGCATTCAATCAAAAAAAAAAACTTTCTCAATATACTGTAATGCACTTTTCTATAACACTAACATCAACAGCCAAGCTCACAAGCTTTGCAAAACTGGATATTTCTTTTTATTAACCCCATTTACAGGATTTCCAATGTACTTTCATACAATCTAGGTGCAATAATATGCATTCAGATTCCTTTTTATTGCGTAAATGTCAGATATGCTTAAGAAATCCAAATATCCCAGGGATTACTAAAACACTTTTACAATCATCTTCTGACTGTAATAACGTCTTTATTTACCCATATGTGTGAATAGAACCAAAGAAAATCAGCAGAGTAGATAAGTTATAAAAAACAAACAATGAAACAAAAACCTTAAGAGTCTCTTCTCAGGAAAGTTGTTCCTTTGGACTTCATAATAGCCCAGGAAGTAAAAAGCGAGAACATCTACCAAATTTGGAGACAAAGTTACTTCATAATAATTTCCTAAAGTGAGCACTAGTGCTCGCTACTTAAGAACAACCAGCAAACTCAGCCTTGCATGAAGCATAAAACGACACAACACAAAGAATCTCAAAAAGTCCTCCAAAGAAATAAATCGATGAATTTTTGTTTAAATATATATTTATTATTGATCAACTATTTACAGCCAGCTACTCTAGGTTGAAACTGGTGACAAATTTTAAATATGAAATCTAGATAAGTAGATAATTTCCTGAGTGCAAAGAAAACAAGAAATGCTAAAGAGGCTTTCTTAATAAATAATGTTTTATGAGCCTATTAATATTCATAATAGTTCCAGAAGTGTAATTTTGCTTTGAAGTAGATACTTAATGTTCTTGCTAGTGATAATCTAGTGATCGCCTCCTTTAATAAAGTGATTACCCCTTGTGGGTAAAACCCTGGAAGCATTTTCTCTCCTCCATCTCCCGGCCCCTGTTTTGGAGAAAAAAATGCTTCCTTTAATAAATATTAATAAAGGTGACTATGATTATAAAGTATTATTTTAAACGTGTCTTGTAATGTTTCTTACAATATCTAAAGGTGTTTGTGGATATTGGATCAGTCAGATCCTAACAGGGACAAGATCCCTTACAGGGATACTGCCTTGCAAAGATGAAAATATTCTCTCTGAATTAGAAACATAAAGACAATAGCTACAGCAATACTGAAACTCAACACAAACAGCTATTTACAGCTAGATTTACAAAAGTACATATCATTTATTTAGTATTGTGATGTCATGAATAACTGTATTAGTATTCTGTTTCTATGCAACTCAGTTCATAAAATAACAGCTTATTCACACTACAATGGGACTAATTCATTTTAATACATCTCACCTGTTTCTTACGTCACCTAGGTCAGTACAAACATTCTGCAGCCTGAGAGAAACACTAGTACGGCTACAGAAAATGATGAATACCACACTTTATTTAAACTTCATGAGAAACATGTACAGTATCTGATTTGGCAGTACACTGATAAAATCTTTCATTTTTTTTTCCTTATCCAGAAAAAAGCAGAAATCAGGCAAAATTTTAAAAGAATAAAAATTTTTAGCTGCGCTATACTATTAATTGTTATCAAATGTTTAGAATGCATATTATAAAGAAGGTACATTAAAAAACATTTGTCCATTTCCTACTTTGATACAGAATTTAAGGGGCAAAAATGTACCAACAACTCAGTAATTCCCAGAGGACTTCTACATTGTCAAATAGCAACATTTAAGGGAAAATATAATAATAAATATAAAGAAACAAACAAATAAACACACTTCAGCAGTTGTGAAGAGAATTGTAGAAACTATGACGGGCAAAACAAGACCCTTGCGATAAATAAATTTCTAATATCAACTTTATCATAAATGTTTCTGCTTATAAAGTCCTGTGGATTGATAGTACCATATAAAACTATTATAGTTTACAGAGATACAGTATCTGTAAAACATGACAGTTTTGGTAAGGCTGCATCAAACGAATGTGCAACACAGGCCGTGTTTTGTGTATATGTTGGAAGAAACTTAGAGAGAGAAGTAACACTGCACCATAGTATATGACTTTGAGGCAAATCACAAGGCGCACTTGAGATGGGGGCTCTGAAGAGATCCCCACAGCTAGGTCCACCATCAGCAGTGGTTCAAAGCACCCATTCTCAAGGCACCTCAAACCTTTCAATAAGGCTTCTCGAGCTCTGGATCTTAACACATATAAGCAGAGTAGGCGCATATGAAAGTGACTTAGAAATATAAATTGATTAGAAATAAGAATCTTGCACACTTACAAAGAATCATTTGGGGTGATGAAATGTGTTTTTAAATGGAATTACAGCTCTTCATTTCCATAAAAACTTTGATTAAAGAATTCAAAAAAAAAAAAAAAAGGAAACAGGTCTGTTCCACTCAGAGTGAGCTTTTTCTTTTCTTTCTTTCCTTTTTTTTTTTTTTTAAGCTCCCTCCCCCTGCAACAGTTTTACTGAGGAAGCTCATCGCACATCAAAATGAATTGATTATAACTTAGTGGCACGTGAAAAGTTTCATGCACACAGTACTTCACACCTTGAAACAGCATTTAATGCCATAAAAATGTACTTGTTTGAAATTATCATCTTTAATTCTGCCCACTCAATACAAGAGGTGGTATTCTTTTCCAGCTGACAATCTCTAGACTGAAAACACATATAGAACAGCTAGGAATTTAAAAGATAGATTATGTTGAGCAGAAAAATACTGCTGCTAAGTCCAATATCTTCTACTCAGTATGATGCTAACTGGTATTTTCAGAGGTTAGTGCTGAAATATCATACTCTCTGGAACAATCTGATACACACTACTTGTTGCTGAGCAGGAATTAATGATAGCAGGAGACAGAATAATACCTCTTCCTTCCTCAGAAGCTCTTTATTCCACTATTTGTTAACGTGCTTTACTATTGAGGACTCATCATAGTTGCAAAGTTCTGTCTCAAGTTTCATATTACATACAATATTTGGGACCTCATACTGAAATCATTCGAAGTATAAATCCAATAGGCATTTTTTGAATCAGGATCTGTGGGCTTGAGGATAACTTACAGAAGCCAATGGGAAGACTCATTTATTTCAATGAATAACTCAGTATAGATTTTATATTTAGATTTGGGGGGGGGGGGGGGGGGGGGTTAATTGTGGTCTATTTTTCTTTGGAAAGAGATATGCATTTCAAAAAAGGATTTTAGAATGTTTGTCTGTAATAACTGCAGTTGACAAATTGAACTAGAAGTGAAAGCAGTGGTGTCTTAGAGGCATTTTGCAGGAGAATCTGTCTGATAACAACTAAGCATTAACTAATCATAACAAGCCCTTTCTTTGTGGTGACTCTGCTTCATGCCCTTCCACATGACTGAAGATGCAACATAGCCCTAGATTTGACAATCATATTGGGCACTGGTCTCACATTTTCTCCTAAAAGCTAGGATGAGATAATAAATTAGGTCATATTTTGTTTCAGGTAATTTCCTTTATTTTATTTATTTTATATATATATATACATATATATATATATATATTTTACATCCAGTGGTTATGTTCACACTCAAGTAAGTCCTCGGTATTTATTTTCATGGCCCCTTTTTAAGCATAAGATAACATCAAAATAGTTCTAAATTAACAATAGAAAAATATTCTGAAGAACAGTTTTCTTCAATTTATGCAGGACGTGAATTGTTCAAGCATTTAGTTCTATTATTTACCATAAACTTGTTATTTGTATTTGTTGTATTCAATCAGTCCTATTCATAAGTATCTAAATTACCACCATTCTTGCTATTGTGAACACAAAGAGAAGTGCCTACATATATATCTGCATCTACTGAGTGATCAAGCAGAATAATTTTTTACTATTTACTTGCTTCTGGTATTCCTCAAGATTTTGCAAGCCACCACAAGGGCCACCCAAAGTACCTACTTTGAAATTTCATTTTAGAAGGTACTTTATTTCTAAAAACAAAATATATAGAAATATATTATATTTCTATATATTTTTTAATATATAAAAGAAAAATATATAAGATGATTTATTTTAGAAAAGAGTACTAGAAGACAAACAGAGACTGTATTTACAGCAAACACAGTATTACCTTGATACCATAGAACATATTACATAAAGTAAGAAAATCCTTGAAAAACTAAGGATGTGCATTGGTTGAGATGGTAAATTTACAGAAGAAAAAGCTTTCAAGAATCTGTATTCCATACTTCTACCTTTTGTTTGGCTCTATCATCTTATGCTTTCAGCCACCCTTTATGACAAAGTTAAATACACTCTTCCCTGTCTAAAAACACATTCTCTTACAGAAAATCCTTTAGCTTAGGGCTGGCTGGGGAAGGAAAACAAACAAGCAAATCAAAACACTAAGATGGAGCCAGATCACTGTTGGGATAGATTTTTATATGATGTGGCTAGGGCAGTGGAGGACTGACCCATATGTTCAGACCAATTTCTTCAGTCCCATGTTTATACAGCCTAGCTAGGTCTAAACTTTCCATTTTACCTTAGAAAAAAAAAATCCTTTCTACAGGTACTATTGATCTACTGGAACTGTTATCACATCTGTTAGGCAGATATCTAGTAGATATCTGCCATAGCACCAAAAACAAACTCATGATATATGTGAAAACAGCCAAAACCACAAAAGCCATATCACAGTCTTGCTAGTACGTTAAACACTACACAAGCCAGTAAGCGTATTCATATTCTCATAGCATTTTACAAACTGGGACTTGGTGCAAACCCCCAAAGCAAGCCTTCTTCTTTGTTGTTACTGCCTTAGCATCTGACCTTTCAAAGGAAAAAAGGGAATTTTCATTCCACTGCTTACAACTTTTTGCATCAGGTAGCCCTCTTGATTTTGAACTCATTTTGTTAGATAAAATGTGATGGTCAAAAGTAATTCACAGAATATATGCTAGTATGTATACGTATGCATAAATATACACTTATGTTAATGTGTTAATGATTACATATACAGTTGATGATTAATCTTTGCCCTTAAGGTGGCTTATTTTCTACCAGAACAGGAAAAAAATAAAATAAAAGTAGTTTCTGTTGTCTGTGGGGAACTCTTACTAAAGCAGTACAATTTACAATCACATTTGATTCTCATTTTACAGTCTTTAGATGACAGTCATAATCCTATTTAAGTGAGACAATTTAAAAAAAAATCCTACCTGCAAATGCTTATGAGACAGCACTGATAATTAATCCCACTGATAGGCATTCATATTTAAATGAAGTGTTATTGCCTAATCCTTTAAAAAAGAAACAACTTCAAGGGAGCCGGTTGTTCACAGCATTGTGACAATAGCTTTTAATCCTACCCGTGTTCAAAATCCTATCCAAGTGTTTTAAATGTCACTTAAAATCACAGCTAGAAACACACATGGTGTGCTTGATTATTACTATCCCCTTTTCAGGCTCAAGCTGATGACTCAAATATCCCTATCCCTCTCAACCCTCTTCCAGCTTTCTGGATTTCTTGAAATATTCTTTTGTGTATCCTACTCCTGTACTTGGTAGGGGAGGTCAATTAACACTTACATTTAGAAAATAAGAGCTGTTTAATCTTCACCCCATTAAAATATATATCTTAAGAGTATATGTTGATGCCTATGATATGTTTTATGTTTTAGCTGCTTTAGGTACAGACAGGCTCCCAAAGCATCCTTGGGAAATTACCACAAACTGTGGGGCTGTGACCAATACCATGCCTCCTCCTTTATGACCTAGTATTTCTATGCTCATTTAACTCTGTCTTAACAAGCAAGACATTAGAACTCCTTCCTTTCTCTTCTCTTTCTTTCACTCCCTTTTCATGCTTACAAGCAACTCATTAAAGTTATATATAAAGAAGGGGGAAAACAACAACAACAAAAAACAACCGAATTCCGCACAGCAGTTTTGATCTGTATCCATTTCACCAGTATTACACTTTTTTTTTTTTTCCTTCAGCGTAAACAAATCTCAATAACTTGTTGTCCAGCATAGACAACCTTTAGTGAGGATGATAAGAGTTAACAGTTTTCAGACCCACCACACTACTGCTAATATTTAAAGAGGCATTATCTACTGGGAGTATCAGGTATTGCACTGAAATTAGGATCTAAATGTAGATTTAAAAGGTGAAGACAGAAGAATTAAAAACTAGAGAGAAATATGCTATCAGCTCAAGGGACAGGACTGTGTAAGAGGTCAAAAAATTAACAATTCAAGCATTTTCTATTTAGGATATCAGATTTCTTTTACTCAACTAAAAAATAAAACCATATTATTTTCAAAAATTATCCCCTTCTAATACTATTGCTCAATTCTAATCAAGATATAGTCATGAGAAGTACTTAAAAAATCCTTCATATTTGGATTATTTAGATTGCTTTTTCTACATGTTTGAAAGTGTCAGAGCTGGTCAAAAATCATCATTCCCATACTGTACAAAATTATCACTTAATAATTATAATACCTGAAATCATAATTTTGGGCTATGATGTTAAAATATTTAAATACCAAAAGAAAATTCTGGAAAAACAAAACAAAACAAAACAAAACAAAACAAAAACAGTTTTTGTTGAAATAAATCTTTTCAACATTCCTAAGTTGTTTTATTAAAGAAAATGGACATGTTTAATTCTTAAGTTTGATTTTTAATTGAGGAGGTGCTTTAATGGTGGAAGATGTGATGCGAGTGCTTCTTACCTATCCTTCCTTACATGGATCTATTTCCCACCGATAGTAATTCTCTGTATTCTGATAGAGGCTTGCCATTGCTAGTGACAGATAACAGCAACCACACCTATGGACTGGAGCTGTCACGGTCACTTTGTGTTTGGCTTGGCTTGTGTGGAGTGCTTGGGTTCAGCTTGACCAGATAGCTATCATTTAATTTGTTTTAATTTTGTTTCACTTTGTATGCTTTTACAGCAATATGTAATTTTTGTTAATACTTTTGACGTAGATTGGAAGGACTAAAATCAAACTCTCTCAAGACCAAATGCAGTAACTAGAGCTAATTTTTTAGCTTTACTGAAAGAGTATTTGTTGTGCCATAATTACAGATACTAATGGTATTCCACATTCCTTTGGCTATTGGGCACACAATGAACTGGAAACTTTTTGAGGTTTAATTTTCAAACCATGTTATGAATACATGGACAATCTGTTAAAAAGCTTTATATAGAGAAATGAATGTTGGACTACAAATCATCTTAATTCTCTCTTCTACGCACTATCACATTGACCTATACTCCAGTGGCTTCGTTAAGGTATCCATATGTACTGTATTAATTTGTCTCAGTCAAAGTGGCAAAGAACAAGCACCCGGCAAAACTACACCACAAATCTGTACCTCTCTGGGAGTCCTGCGAAGACTGAGAGCACCGAATTGAAGTAGTGCATTTGTTGCTGGGTTCATCAGAAATGGTTTTATCATCAGTTATAAAGAAAGGGTACAGGGATGTGTTCTACCTTTTTCAGTGCTATAGCAATGTTCTGACTGCACTAGTTTTCACTTGTGCACAACACAGATTTTTCAATGCATGTTGGCGTTGAGAAAGATTATCTACGAATTCTCCATTACCAAAATACCTCAGAAATCAGGACACTAATGGATCTCTTATTGATTTCTGCTAAGGAGTTCTCTACAGTATCATGACTGCTAAATTATACCCATTGTTTAAGTACAGCCTCTTGATGTATCAAAATCTAAAAATAAAAAAAATACCATTTTAGAAAGATAAAGCAAGAAATAGAAAAAACTGAAAGAAGAATAGGCTAATCTTTGTACTTACGAAAAGCTCTATAGAATTCTTCCAGACCTAGGTGCTTGTCACTATTATAATCATCGTATTTCAGCAAATCGAACAGAGAGCAGTCAGACAGATCCTTGCCAAGCTCATCCCGTTTTATTACCTGACAAGAAAATTATAACCATGAAATTACATTTGAGCTTTTAGAATTCTCTGGTATAATTAATTGTTTCTAATAATCATTTAATAGATCATTTTAAGGTTGCTGTGGGGCAATGAACTGCAACTGTGTAAAGTCAGGAATGTCCAGATACTTTGTAATTATTTATTGCTGTTTTAAAAGTTAATACCTTTAGGACAGACTCGCTGAGATTAACCAAAAGTTTTTAGAATGCGTAGAGAACATATATAATGTGGCTAGACAGAAACACTATAAAGACACTCTGAATGATAAAGATGATTTTACTTGAGACGTATATGAATGCTGATTAAGGAACGTTCAAATATCCATGAGAGAATAATTTCCCAAGTATACACGGCACAATGTCTTTTTCTTCTGAGTAATTCCTAACCACAAAAAACAATTAAGACATTTTCAAAATTAACTAAAATAAACTCTGATTACCCTACTAATTGTATCAGATTCTTAGAGGCTTTTGAGAAGCCTATTATCTTCTCAAGGACCTGTTATAGAAGTAGTTGACCTGAAAAGACCCCTGTTTCTCTATGGGGGCACATCCACTTTGTAAACAGATCATAATTAACAGCTACTAGAGTTTAACTCAAATGAACTTCACCCAGAGAAATGTTCTTTAAGCGATGCACCAATTAGATTTTAAGTCTGCATGTGCTGTAGATGTCTACCTGGGCTATATCCAAAGAATTCTGAAGATTTATTTATTATCTTAAATATTTAGAATTTTAATTTTACATGGTGTATGTATAAAAAAACATTTTCACATAACTGAAAGAACCAAACCTAATGCAGCTCCTCCTAATGGCTGCACAGTTTCAAGTTTCATACCAGACATGGAAAAATGAAAGTGAATATGGTTCATTCATTTATAAAATAATTACTCCTCCAGCCCTCTATATGTCTCCCCCCCAAAACCTGCAAAACCATTATATTTGTATTATTATATGATAGCTTCTGAAAAGCAAGGAATACAGAGGCTTTTATGTTTCAGTTGCTCTGCAAAGGATTCAGCAGGAATAGAAAGGAATAGATTCAGTTATTATTCATGTAAATAGAAAATTTCTAAACATGAAAGAGAACAAAAGGAGAATCACAGTGAAAAAAGGACACAAACATTAATTTAAAAGCATTATAAAATACAATAACCTTGCTAACACATTAGAAAGCATGAAAACCATTCTTACAGATAAGAAAAATTGCCATGAAAACACCTTTAGTTATTATTAATGAAAGATGCATGCTATGCTACCTGAACATTGGCACTAGCTACTTTTCTCATCCTTTAACAGCCTGTTTATTAGGTTTACATCAAACTGAATTAAAAAATAAATGAAATTGTGTAGATCTTACAGCTGCTACATAAAGGACAAAATGGGAAAAATTAATAACTAAGTCCATTGTTACTTTTTTTTCCCAAACAAGCAGTACTAAAGATACAGCAGTGTGTGTTGAGAACTTCACTGTGAAAAATCTTTGAGCTTTCAAGCTACAGAATGTGCTTAAAATCACAGCTGGTTCATGAAAACAAAACATTTCTGGTGAGAAGCACCGTGTCTTTACTTTTTTTTTCCTCCTATAAAAGCTAGTCTGAAGTTGTTAAAAACAAGTATTCCCATTAGATTCAGTTGGGATTAAACCTTACACCTTGTGGTATAATAAAACGTGTTGTTGCAGCCCACCAACACTTACCTTTAACACTGTACTGTATTGTGGTTTAATTGAATATTAGGTTCTGTCCTTTGAGCTAAAAACTGTATCGTGATACTTTTCATTTAATAATTGTTCAATTTTATTTTTAAAATAACATTTATATTTTTAAAATAACAGTAACAGTATAAAATAATTATTAATAACAAAAATTCCTTAAAAGATTAGCCAGAATATTTGAGATATTTCCAATAATTATACTATAGATGGCTATGTTTTTTTTCTGGCATTTAAGTCTCATCTCTAGCAAGACCATCATTTTGATTACAGATATGAGATTGGTTTATATACAATTATGTTTACATTAGCAATACACTTCGGGGATTTTTTTGGAAACTTCACTCAGTTTTGATCAATATATAGATCCCCTCCAATATATCCATAAGGACATATTTTAAAAGGTGAAGAAGTGATTTCATATCATGATTGGTCTTATTTAACTGTCATTTGCTGCTAAGAGCGTAGTTCTAATTCTTGCCTTATAGGAATTCTCCTGTGGCAGATCCAGCCATTTCCTGGCTCCACAGGTGATCAGGATGATCAGATCAACTAACTCTCTGATTAAAACCAAAATGCATCTTGACGAGTTTTGGTTGATTGGTTGTTTTTTTTTTTCTCCTTCTATCACAAGAGATATATTACAGAGCATTACATTACATTAACATGTTGGGATTTGGATTTCGAAAAGAGAAATTGGAATTACTCATTTCAGTCTGAAACTGTAGTTTGATAAGATTGACTGTCATTTGAAATTGCAACCTACATGAGACATTAGCAGAGCAAAGCTTACTACTTACTGAGGTATTAGCAAACAAAAAACGTGTTTAGGAACTTAGGTTAGCGCCAAGTATTTTAAAATCAGCAGAACCAAACTGCCTGCTCTCAGGAGTCCCTAACTCACCATCTTTTTCTTGTTGACATTACCTTTTAATAAATGTTCACTTATCAGTAAGATTCCATAAGGTGGGACATAAAATGACAGCACAAAAAAAAAAAAAATCAAACAGGGCAAGAAAAATTATCAGTAGCAGTTCAAGAAATAAACAGTAGAATTCACAAGTGAAGACTGAATATTTTTTATATTTCTAAATGCTGTCCCAACATAGTTTTTTTAACACCACATTCTAAGAAATACAGCAAAATTTTTCATTTCAAAACATTTTCATTTTGTTTCACTTATGTTAGGGATTTAATTTACAAAGGTACCTTGCTAAACATAAAAGCTTCTTGAATGTAATTTTAATTTCACACTCTATATCATTACAAGAAGAAAATAATAATATTGTGCAATACCAATAATGCACATATTGAATAAATAAAAATGTCAGTAATTGCAAAACCTGAATAATAGGTGTCACTAAGGAATCATTTATGCTGAAAGAATCCAGTGGGATTTTGAAGATCCAAAAATTCATCCCAATTCTTTTTGATAATTTAAAAATAAATAAATAAAGACAGATGGTATATACTGGTGAGGTGAATAATAATGAAGAGAAGGACAGTGCAGCATATGGAATGAAATGGATCACATGGTTAGATGTTTTCAGGGAAAGGATCTATGATTTCACAGAGCCAAATGTAAGGTCATTCTTCTAAAAACAAGAACCTAGACATAGACTTAATGAGCATAAATGTACCCTGGAAAGCAGATGAATGATTTTTATCTGAAAATGAGTGGCCATTTGCCGAGGCGATCGGCTCCGGGGCAGACGCGTTCTGCAGCGGAGCGGGGGATCGGGCCAGGCAGGGCTAATTTTTTCCGGCATCGAGCCTACTTGAGGGAGCCGCCAGGACCCGGCAGCCCTCGTGAGGGAGGCTGACGAGGCGTAGGCGGAGCCAGCAGCGCCCCCTCCCCGGCCGTTCAAAAGCAGCCTCTAGGGAGCGTGAGCGACCAGGAGCACGGCGACCAGGGCGGGCAAACAGGGCGTGGCGCGTCAGAAGGGAGTGGCGCGGCAGTTAGCGCGGCAGTTCGCGCAGGAAGGGCAGAGCGCTCCCCCTACACACAAACAACACCTCGTTAACAACAGCTGTAACTAGGCGATAATGGTCGCCACCAGGCACGGCGCGCTCTCCAGAAAGTCGGTACACACGCAGACCGACTACCCGTTAAAAAATGCCGCAGTTCAGGTCACCGGATGCAAGGAGTGTCTGAGCCTGTTGCTGCCATCGGCGGGAGGCAGAGAATCTGCGTGTGTGAGGTGCGAGCAGGTGGATGACCTGGTCTGCATGGTGGCGGAGCTCAAGAAGGAGGTGGAGAGGTTGAGGGCCATCAGGGAGTGTGAGCGGGAGATAGACTTCTGGAGTAACTCCCTGCAGGGCCTCAAGGGGAGGTGCCGAGGTGAGACTCCTCAAATGGGGGCGGACCCCCCGCCCTGTCCCGGTCGGGCAGAGGGAGGGGATCTGGGAGCTGAGGAGGAATGGAAACAGGTCCCTGCTCGACATCGCAGGCGATGCTCTCTCCTTCCGGCCCCACCTTCCCAGGTGCCCTTACACAACAGGTTTGAGGCCCTAGAGATTGAGAGGCCGGTGTGTGAGGAAGAGGTAGCAAATGTTCCCAGGAGGATGCCTGGGGCGAGGAGGTCGACTCTGCGCCTCAGGACTGCCTCCACCAAGAAAGACAGGAGGGTTATTGTTGTTGGTGACTCGATTCTTAGGGGAACAGAGGGCCCTATTTGTCGGCCTGACCCTACCCGTAGGGAAGTCTGCTGTCTCCCTGGGGCCAGGGTCAGGGACGTTGCCAGGAAGCTTCCTAACCTGGTACGCCCCTCTGACTATTACCCCCTTTTGATAGTCCAGGCGGGCAGTGATAACATCGAAGAGGGAAGCCTCAAGGCTATCAAAAGGGACTTTAGGGGACTGGGTCGGTTAGTGGATGGAGCGGGAGTGCAGGTGGTGTTTTCGTCCATCCCTATGGTGGCAGGGAGGGGTTCAGAGAGGACACGGAAAGCCCACCTGTTAAACACGTGGCTCCGGGGCTGGTGCCAACGCAGAAATCTTGGGTTTTTTGATCATGGGGCACTTTACTCAGCACCTGGCCTGATGGCCGCAGATGGGTCCCTATCTTTTAGGGGAAAAAGGATCCTGGGCCAGAAGCTGGCAGGGCTCATTGAGAGGGCTTTAAACTAGGTAGGAAGGGGGATGGGGCTGAGGCTAGGATTGTTGGGGCTGTGCCAGGGGGAACGATGGAAAGGCCGGAGGATAAGGCAATGGCCCAGCTGAAGTGCATCTACACCAATGCACGCAGCATGGGTAACAAACAGGAAGAGCTGGAAGCCATCGTGCGGCAGGCAGGCTACGACTTGGTTGCCATCACGGAGACGTGGTGGGACCAGTCTCATGACTGGAGTGCTGCAATGCCTGGCTATAAGCTCTATAGAAGGGACAGGCAGCATAGAAGGGGTGGTGGTGTGGCTCTCTATATTAGAGAGTCTTTCGAGGTTGTAGAACTCGAGGCTGGGAATGACAAGGTCGAGTCCCTTTGGGTTAGGATCGGCAGGGACAACAAGGCTAGTGTCCTGGTCGGGGTCTGCTATAGACCGCCGAACCAGGATGAGGAGACGGATGAGGAATTCTACAGGCAGCTGACAGAGGTTGCAAAATCATCAGCTCTTGTACTCGTGGGGGACTTCAACTTCCCTGACATATCCTGGAAGCACAACACAGCCCAAGAAAGCAGTCTAGGAGGTTTCTGGAGAGCGTGGAAGATAGCTTCCTGACGCAGCTGGTTAGTGAACCTACCAGGGGTGGTGCCCCGCTAGACCTTCTCTTCACAAACAGAGAAGGACTGGTGGAGGACGTGATCGTCGGGAGCTGTCTTGGGCAGAGTGACCACGCAATGGTGGAGTTCACTATTCTTGGCGAGGCCAGGAAGGGGACCAGTAAAACCGCTGTATTGGACTTCCGGAGGGCTGACTTTGAGCTGCTCAGGACACTAGTTGGTGGAGTCCCTTGGGAGGTGGTTCTGAAGGGCAGAGGAGTCCAGGAAGGCTGGGCGCTCTTCAAGAGGGAAGTCTTAATGGCGCAGGAACGGTCTGTCCCCACGTGCCCAAAGACGAGCTGGCGGGGAAGAAGACCGGCCTGGCTCAACAGAGAATTGTGGCTTGATCTTAGGAGGAAAAAGAGGGTTTATAAGCTTTGGAAAAGTGGGCAGGCCACTAAGGAGGACTTTAAAGAAGTAGCGAGGCTGTGGAGGGACAAAATTAGGAAGGCCAAAGCTCATCTGGAGCTCAATCTGGCTACTGCCGTTAAAGATAACAAAAAACGTTTCTATAAATACATCAACACAAAAAGGAGGACTAAGGAGAATCTCCATCCTTTACTGGATGCAGGGGGAAACTTAGTTACAAGAGATGAGGAAAAGGCGGAGGTGCTCAATGCCTTCTTTGCCTCAGTCTTTAGCGGCAATACCGGATGTTCTCTGGATACTCAGTACCCTGAGCTGGTGGAAGGGGATGGGGAGCAGGATGTGGCCCTCATTATCCATGAAGAACTGGTTGGTGACCTGCTACGGCACTTAGATGTGCACAAGTCGATGGGGCCGGATGGGATCCACCCAAGGGTACTGAGGGAACTGGCAGAGGGGCTGGCCAAGCCACTGTCCATCATTTATCAACAGTCCTGGCTATCGGGGGAGGTCCCAATCGACTGGCGGCTAGCAAAAATGACGCCCATCTACAAGAAGGGCCGGAGGGCAGACCCGGGAAACTACAGGCCTGTCAGTTTGACCTCAGTGCCAGGAAAGCTCATGGAGCAGATCCTCCTGAGAGTCATCACGCAGCACTTGCAGGGCAAGCAGGCGATCAGGCCCAGTCAGCATGGCTTTATGAAAGGCAGGTCATGCCTGACGAACCTGATCTCCTTCTATGACAAAGTGACGCGCTGGGTGGATGAGGGAAAGGCTGTGGATGTGGTCTACCTTGACTTCAGCAAGGCTTTTGACACCGTTTCCCACAGCATTCTCCTCAAGAAACTGGCTGCTCATGGCTTGGACTGGCGTACGCTTTGTTGGGTTAGAAACTGGCTGGATAGCCGGGCCCAAAGAGTCGTGGTGAATGGAGCCAAGTCCAGTTGGAGGCCAGTCACTAGTGGCGTCCCCCAGGGCTCGGTGCTGGGGCCGGTCCTCTTTAATATCTTCATCGATGATCTGGACGAGGGCATCGAGTGCACCCTCAGTAAGTTCGCAGATGACACCAAGTTAGGTGCGTGTGTCGATCTGCTTGAGGGTAGGAAAGCTCTGCAGGAGGATCTGGATAGGCTGCACCGATGGGCTGAGGTCAACTGCATGAAGTTCAACAAGGCCAAGTGCCGGGTCCTGCACCTGGGGCGCAATAACCCCAAGCAGAGCTACAGGCTGGGAGAGGAATGGTTGGAAAGCTGCCAGGCAGAGAAGGACCTGGGAGTGATGGTGGATAGTCGGCTGAATATGAGCCAGCAGTGTGCTCAGGTGGCCAAGAAGGCCAACAGCATCCTGGCTTGTATCAGGAACAGCGTGACCAGCAGGGCTAGGGAGGTGATCGTCCCCCTGTACTCAGCTCTGGTGAGGCCGCACCTCAAATACTGTGTTCAGTTTTGGGCCCCTCGCTACAAGAAGGACATTGAGGTGCTTGAGCGGGTGCAGAGAAGGGCGACGAAGCTGGTGAGGGGCCTGGAGAACAAGTCCTACGAGGAGCGGCTGAGGGAGCTGGGCTTGTTCAGCCTGGAGAAGAGGAGGCTCAGGGGTGACCTTATCGCTCTTTTTAGGTACCTCAAGGGAGGCTGTAGCGAGGTGGGGGTTGGCCTGTTCTCCCACGTGCCTGGTGACAGGACGAGGGGGAATGGGCTAAAGTTGAGCCAGGGGAGTTTTAGGTTAGATGTTAGGAAGAACTTCACTGAAAGGGTTGTGAGGCATTGGAACAGGCTGCCCAGGGAAGTGGTGGAGTCACCATCCCTGGAAGTCTTCAAAAGACGTTTAGATGTAGAGCTTAGGGATATGGTTTAGTGGAGGGCTGTTAGCGTTAGGTTGGAGGTTGGACTCGATGACCTTGAGGTCTCTTCCAACCTAGAAAATTCTGTGATTCTGTGATTTGCTGTGGATAAGGCAGTCTCATAAATTCGAGGATCATTCTGTAGCCTAAGCCAGCAGTATGATCTTTGGAAATGTAGCAAGGTAACTGGAGGTAGAAAGGCAATTTTTGCATTTGTGTGTTCCAGTTGTGGGAACAGTGCTAAAACGCAACAGTCAGTTTTCTCTTGCACAGATTAAATTTACGGTAAAGAAGCTAGAATGGAACTTTTCAAGTTAGAAATGATCCAAAAAAGTAACTCAAAGCTTGATGAAGTCATCAAGGGAGCTGAGAAAAATCAATCTTTATGGTATTGTTTTGTTTTGTTTTTAAAGGGACACTAATGATTGACTGTAGTGTTAAATCTATAGATACTTTTTGAGGAAAGCAGATGAAAAAAAGAATAACATATCTCAAAATAATAATCATCATAATCTGGGCAATTAACCTTAAATCATGGGACCCTTGATGTTTTCGAATCAAGGCTTCACACTTTTCTGTGCACATTTTTTTACTTCAGACAAAATCGAGTTATTTTCTCAATTAAAAGTATAGGATCAATTGAATGAAATTTCATGTCTATGATAAACAAGTTAGATTAGATGACATAACAGTGTTCCTTTAGTTTTAGATTAAATTAACCTTCATCTTTAGAAGAAGGAAAAGTAAAATTTGAGTGAAGTGATTCTTGAGCCAACTCTTTAAACCTTGTCTGTCTACAAATTGGTTAAATTAGATAGTAAAATGATTAGTTACAGAGGGAGTATAGAAACCGGGAAAAAAAAAAAAAAAGGCGAGTCATACTAGAAACAAACTCTTACTATGAAGGTTAAAGCCTGATTAAGATGTTCTGCACAATTTTATGATCGTGCCATACAAGTTGTGCTATACATGGGATTATTTGATTTCAGACTTCAGAGACAAAAATTCATACAAGAGTACGCTCGCAAGCATTTATGCTAGAACATTTTACTTTGCATTTCCATAAAGATAATGGAGTATTTATTTCAATAATAAGAACAGGTAAAAGGTAAAGCAAAACAAAGCAAAATTGTTGCTCTGCTTATGGCTAATTGTGAGACCATTTGTTTTGTAAAAATTGTTATTTTTGTTATTATTTTCCCCCCTCAGATCTCACCACCACAGGGAGCACAGTTTAGGAATTTTAATCTTTGAATGAAAAGATAGAGCATTCAGGCCAGGTCAAATAAAAAATCTGATCTCAAACAACAAATCACCAGTTTGTTAGCAAATATAGTAACTGACACTTGTTGAAGCAAATCTGAGAAAAGAAGGAAATTAAAGGCTTAACAACCGGAAGAAAGTAATTAAAATGTTATCTTACCATTACATTTAATAGCAATTAATGCTGTACTAACTAAACCAATTACATCTATAATTCCTTCAGATTACATTTTTTAAACTGATATATTGTAAACAAGTTGTTTATAGATACAGCTCTACTCAGACTATGTGTTCTACTGAGGTATGACATAGTCTAGATGTTTACAGATAAGTACACCTATCCACACATAACCATAAATACAAGAGTATTTCATTTCCTATTCAAGTATGGTTTTTTGTTGTTTTTTTTTTTTTTTTTTAAAAAACATTTAACATTAAAAGTCTTGAATCGATGCTTTATGTAAAGATCCTACATACACAAACACCAGCCTTGTGTATTTACCTGCAAACAGACGGATATGTGATATATGTGATAATAGTGATTTAAAGGTTCATCACACTTTATAAGAAATCTTTCATATAACCTGTTCTTGAAGCATAGAAGACTAATACATGAAAATGGCATATTTTATCTCACAGTAATAATATAACCATAATCTCCACTTATCATTCCATGAAACAGCGGTGAACTTTGTAGTTTCCTAAGTGTTTCATTTGGTTGTTTATTATCATCATCATTATTTGGTTTGATCTCAATAACTGGAATCAAATGCCACTAAGAAAACATCAAGGTAAAATGCAGAAGTGAGGAAAAATTTTTATTAAAAAAAAATGTAACATCTTTCATTCACAGTATGTTAACCTGGTCAATAAGATAAATGTATTTAAAATTACAGATATTAGTTTGTAAGTAAGGATGCTAATATCTTTCATTGGTGGCATACAGAAAAGGTTTACTGTTCTAAAATGGCAACTCTACCATATGGGAATAATTGCATTCACCACTAGAAGAATATATTTTGTTCCCATGTCTCCTCATATCACTTCTGGTGTTTTTTCTTTTCTGCATAGGCAACAAAAATATATAGCAATCAGGCAGTCTATAGTAACAGAAAAATTGAAGCTCAATTTATAACTCTGTATTACAACACAGTTTGTTTTTGCCTGAGTTGAGAGAATATAAATGAGTTGCTTAACAACTGAATATTCATAGGTAACCATGATTCTCCTATAAAGAATCAATTACCTTACTTTACCTTACTTTATTTTAGATTTATATTCTTTCAAAGAGCTAAAAAAAAAAAAACAAAAACAACGACAACAACAAAAATAAATTGAAAAATCTTTCATGGAACCACCTCGATTTACTAGAAATCTTGTAGATATGACTAGAAAATGTTTACTTAACCTGCCTGGTTAGCCTGCATTATCCCATAGTTTCTCTATCTTCATTGCAGACTACCTTGTTTAACCTTTACACTGTGTAGTGATGTAATAATTATTCTTGAAATACAATTTGGATTTAGACTATACAGCCATAGAAAAAAAAAATCTATCCAGATGGCAAAATTGTTCAAATGAAAGAAAATAAGTAATGGCCTGCCAATTATTAATTTTTTAGATTTATTTTACTTTATTTTTTTATTTTATTTTTATTTTTTTTTACTTTTTCAGTATTTGAAGTTGCTTTCTTTTTTAAAAAAGTAACAATTTTGCTTTTCCTGAAGAGTAGAATTTGTTTCCCTTGCTTCAACATGCAAAGACAAAAACTTTATTATGATTTCTGATCCAAAATGCATCAATACATTTGTAGCATTGGTGTCATAATTTCCAATCTCCAGCTGATTACTTTCCACTTTATATGAGGTAGCATGTCTAGATGGACACATATAACATAATTCCATCAAAGAATTTGCAGTCACTGCACAGGAAAACAGAGGAGATTTAATATTAACAATATTCATTAACAAGTGAAGTTTTAGTTCAATATTAATTTAGAACATAAATTAACCGTAGGACCCCTTTTTTTCTTTAATATAGTATTTGTCATGGTCTCAAAATTATTAGAGTGCAGAAAGGCAGTATTATTTATGATAGACCTGCACACTGCAAAATTTTGGCTGAGGACAACCAATGAAAATTCTTCTACTCCTAATAACATTTTTGAGAGTAAAGCAATGACTCCTATTTTTTCCTCAGGAAGTACCAAGACCTTTCAAACATTTTACCCCCTACACTGGAAAAAGAGACAGATACGTGGTAAAATGTAGTCATCTTCTCAGGAAAGTTAATGGGTCCAGCATTCTCTCAGTGCCTGGGACCACTATCATTTTATAAATCGCTAACTTCTGGACTGAGTCTTCTTTTTCCTTTCCTCCTCCCTATAGCAAGTCCAATGTTTAGAAATACTTCACATATATTAAGGCCAGAAGAGAGCAAGAATATAATCCCACTTGACACTAGGAAAAAAAAAGTAATGCTTTACCAAACTTTCATTCAATAAGAACAAAAAGCATTTGGTTGGCTGAACCGGAGCAAAATAAACATGTCAAGTTTTCAACAATCACTAATAATGCCCTGAAAAACAGCACATTTAATTTGAAGATATTACACCAAATTCTTTTCATCTGCTTTCTTGTTTTGAGTCTTTGGACAGAACAGAGTCACATGTTTAGTTTGTTATCCAAAACTGTGCAGGCTAAAAACCCCATCAGAGAAAGGCTAAAATTTACGAATACTGAGATTACAGAGGAGCTGGGGCTTAACTGCAAAGCTGAACACTATTATGGATATCAAAGGTGATTCAGTGTTTCCTTTTATCATACGAGTGGGAGACAAAGGTTTGCAGTTGAAACTTCTGCTATCAAGAAGGCTTCAAGAGAAATGTGTTCATTTAATTTTCATTTTGTTCAAAATGACTGAAGAATGATTTCTGAGGGCAACAGGTTAGCTCTTTGTGTCTCATCAAAACATACAATAACAAACCACACAGCATGAACAATGAATTTATTTTACATTATTCTTTGAATTGAATAATTTGATGTTCTGCTATGAATTTTAGCAAAAAGAACAAAGTTCCATGACTGGGGTTTAAGGCCGTTTGACCAGTTTCCATGCTGGTGAAAAATCATTACTATACAGATGCCATTATAAATTAATTTTATAGAAGTGCATGGAGAATGTATGCATAACTCGATTGAAAACACCACAATGGAAGATTTTTGTTTTTTAACTAAGGTTGGCATAAAGAAAGAAATAAGAGGCAAAGTTTATGTAGAGAATCATAATTTCTTTTTCTTTATATATACACCTATAAATCATGCAAAAAAAAGTTTTTGATACTGACCTTCAGTAGTAGTACTTTAGTCCTGTTCCTCTACTGGAAACATTACGGTTCACTAATACTTAGATAATGGATTTCTAGTGGTAAAAGTATCCAGCTATTTTCCAGTAGTTACAGTAGCCATATGGGGACTATGGCAAAGAAGCCAAACTACTTTCAAGTGGTACAATAGAGAATGATCTAAAATTCAGTTTCTTTATATTACCAAACAATACACCAATTACTGTAACTTTCTATTTCAAGAGTTAATGGTACATACCTATATGTATTAAATGTAATTTGTACATCTATATCTGTGATTACTATGTATCTATGTATGCTATATATTTATGTAGTATAAGAAGTATCATTTGTAAAATATATAAAGGCACCAATTTCTCTTAAAAGCAGAAGTTCTGAAAGATTTTTTCTATGGCTGCCTAGTATTTGATACATTAATATGGCTAGATTTTTCAAAAATGGATTTCTACACTACAAAATACATTCACTATAACAACACTTAGTAGTTAGCTCTTTTGGATTGACTATAACTAGTGCTGCTATGATTTCTGGAACAACAATTATTGGTGTAAATCTTTAGTTAGTTAATAAAGCTTGCTGTTTAGAGACACATGAACTCTATTCAAAACTGATACTGTATTTCTTCAGCGCTAATTTTTTTTACTACTTGCATAAAGCAGTAATACCCATTTAGCATTACAGAAATACTTTAAAACAACTTTTTTCTTTTTTTTACTGCTAAAATACAGTTGAATTTTATGATAGCATACAGTAGACAATAAAACATTTCACGGCCAAAGCAACCTACAGTGTTTGTATCCCCATGTATATTTTAAAGCACTGTATTCAAGTTTCTCAATGATTACCACAGAATTCCTGAATAATTCACTTTTTTCCAAAATTCTTGAATTAAGTTTTCCACTTCAAAGATTCTTACATATTTTCTAAAGTGAAAGCATACTGAGACATAATATTCCACGTATAAGTTTGGACAAAAGCAAACAAATATCTACCACGACTAATGGAAACAAAATCTAAATCTTACCTGAGATAATTCATTTGTGTCCACAAGTCCATTGCTGTCTGAATCAAAATAATTAAACATTTGATCTACAAGAATCTTCTTTAAAGCCATTTTCTCATCAATGTGTTTATCTTCTGATTGAGCAACGTATCTCCGACTTTGTAGATCCAATAACATATTTTTGACTTTAGTGTATTCAGTAGGTTTGCATTTATCACCTGAAAAGGAAACACACAACACAAGGTTGTTTTGAATTTGATTTCTTAGAAAGAGCTTAAATGAAAAAAAATTAAAAAAAAAAATAAGAAGAAGAGAGTATTAACTTCTTGGAACACCAACAGGGTTGCTTTATGAGGCAAATATTTTATTTGTTCTGTAGTGGTTTGGTCCATAAAATTTCTTTATCTGATCTTCAGATTAAGGCCAAAAATGACTGCAGTTCTAGACACTGTTTATTTTTCTGTGTAGGGCAATTAAGGAAAGTCATAAAGAAGGGAGTATCTAAAGATTTTGTAAAATGTTACCTTTGTTAATGCATTTTATGTAAACATTCCTAATACCTCAAAAACTGAAAATATTATAAGAAATCATACATTTCAAATAATGTATTTCCTAACAACATTTGACTTCAGAAAGTAGAAATTACACTTGAGTGCTCATAAACTAGATATTTCTTTTCATGTACTGGACATATCAAATTTATATGAACAGAGAATTTGGGATCGCTGGGGAAGAGAAAGGATGTCTATGATAAGATCTAGTTTAGTCTCTTCATTATCAAGTCTTTTTATAAAGTGAAAATTGTTACAACAAATATACTTCATACACTGATTACAGTCAGTAATTACAGTTGCTATTTATTCTAAACCATAACACAACAACTATTTCTGGTATTCTCTTACATCAGATGCTGTATATTTTAAATTGAACATAGATACTGTTTTAGAAATTTTTGTTTTTATTGAGATAACCTTAATACTTCAAAAGGGTTATTAATAAGATCAGATATGTAAATGCAGACCAGCAAAATACGGTTGCCATGTATTTATTGCAGACATTTAGTTGGCTACTACTTGTTATTTCCAAATAGAGAATCCAATGCCACAGTGATATGCTGTGCTGATTAGCAAAGAAAGCTATGTTCCAATTATTTCAGATGATAATGAAAATACAAGTATAAATCAGGAATAAATTTTTACCTCAAACAAATTGTCTACAGAACTGTTTTGTTATATTTTGTTACATTTATGACACCAAAGTTTATTATTTTGGTGTATTTAATGGCATATGCATTATTATGGTGACGGCATCACTACATACCCCCATCACCTTTTCATAAAGTAGACAAAGTTCTTAAATGTTCCTTGCTACCTTACAGTGAGACTCAGATCTAGAAGAGGATGACTCCTATGATTGAAGTTAAATTGCACAGGCAAAATATTCTTAAGAATCCCAACTTCTCTAGGAGATATGTGTATATATATATATATATTTGTTTTCTAAATGTCACTGTCTGATATATAGCTATCTGACAAACCACGCTGTATTAACAGCAAGAAACAAACCCAAGCTGTATTTAACTGACAGCCTAAGCTACACATAGTATTCACAGATTTGCCCTTACCTACCAGAGGCATACAGATTGAGTACATGCAATTTATACGACTACCTTCTATATATCTGCTTTTCAGGGGTCTAGCATAAGAATACTCATTACAGAAATAGAATTATTTCTTAGCTAGTCTCAATCTGTACTGAGCAAACATTGCCATCTGAATGGATGCAGGCTCCAGGGGGTGAGGAGTGAAAAGCACAAAATTTCAGCAGACTTTAGTTTGTTGGTGTTGAACTCCAAAAGACTGAACCAAGAAAGCACGTATCATCTTTGCATTTCCTAGACTGTTGTTTCCTCAAGGAGACAGAGTCTCCAGTGCAACAGAAATCTAACACTACACATGAGATGCTCCCAATTTTATCTATATTCTTGAGAAAAATGTGAACACAAGCTACGTATTAGGTAATACACTGCTCAGAACTAATTACCACATCCAGATTTTATCCCCTGTAAATTATTTTTGATCAAGTGGTTCTCACTATGTGATTCTAAAACTGCAAAGAGGTATTTTTACATTACAAATATGAAACATACATACGTAAAGCTACTTCCTAGTAATATCAATTAAATCCTAGATTTGTTACAATACCTCTGATGAGCCATGAAAGGTCTGAGTTGGAAAAGGAAATGGAAAATCAACTTGAAAAAAAAAGTCATGATCCTTCCCTCCACCTTTTGAGGCATAGAACAATGCCTCTCATTTTAATGATTGATTGAATTGAATATAAACTCACAGCTACGAAGACAGTCAAGATAATATCATATACTTTTTAATGTAGAACATTTGCGTGGATAGCACAGATTCCCACATGAAAAGTGCAAAGAAGCACAAATTTAGAGACAAAAATAAAAATTATAAAGCTTGTGATCATGAAAAGCGTTGTAATAGTCACTTTTCGTACTTTTTACTCAGAGCTTAGTGGTTGTGGAAAAAGTCTGGAAGTTCAATCACAGTCCGCTAAAGACATTTTTATGCACTTTAAACATTCTTTTAGATTTAAAGCTTAATGAATAAATAAACTAATTTATTCTCTCACAGTACCTCTTCAGAGAGAAAATCATTTGTTACGTGTATCCTATATTGAGATAACTTCTTGTTTTACTTTTCCTATTCCCATGATTTCCTTTGGAAATATTTTTAACCTAAAAAAGTATCTCTAAGTTATCAATATGGTGTATTAATAATGAACAGAAAAGATTAATGTCTCTTTAAAATTAATGAAAAATTAGTGAAAGATACTAATATTTAATTATCAAAGTAGCTGCTTTATAGATACTGAAACATTAATCATGACAGCAGCCCATTGAAAACCAGCTGTGAGCAAGGTGAATATAGTTCACAAAGAAATTTCATGTCTCTGCAACCCATCTTCAGCAGTGATTATTTTAAATTCAACAATGGTGGTAAAGGCAATGCTCTTTATGAAGTTGTTTGTACCATGGCTGCAAGATAATAGCTGTAATTTGCTCTCACTGTGTACTTGCTCACTCTTCAGACCAACCTGACTCTGAATTACAGTGCTGGCCCTGACAAGCTCATTGGCTTCTGGTGTGCTTGTGCTTGCTGGAGTCTAATTCTTCCAGTGCTTCAGAGTAACTTGTTTGAAAAATAATCCTCGTGATGAAAATACCACTAACAGCCTTCTGAAAAAACACTTAAGTTTGTTTTGTTTTGTTTTTAATATATATATTTGTCATCACTTATGTTTTAAAACATACTATTTTGTTCCTCTACATAGGTTAGTCTGACCCACATATAAAAAAGGAAAAAAAAAAAAAAAAAAAACAACACAAAAAAAACCTTTGTCAACAGTAGCTCCATACTCCCTGCAACCACACCGTGACACAGTTGTCTGTAATAGGGAAGCTGTATCTCCTGACCCCTTTACCTGAAAAGGATGAAACCCTGTTAGTCAACAAGGCACACAGTTATTTTAACAAATTATCCTCTTAACTCATTGTCATGGCTTCCTTGGATATTACAGTAAAAGGCAACGCAACGTAGATGCTTACATTATAAGAATGAGGCTCTGTTGATGTTTGCAGAAAGAGCAACCCTGGGCTGAAATAGCGGCATAGGGAAGAACTTGGAGAGCTGCATTTATTTGTGTTCTAACTTTATCAGCATTACTCAAGAAATAGTTGTCTGAATGGCAGGCAAATGGTAACTTGGGAATGACTACCCTGAAAATGAGGAAAAGTAATTTATGCTTAAAGTAATGGAGAAAGACAAAACTACTGGAACTCTGCTATAAATTTTATTACTCCCCATGCTACAAGAGCCAAAGATGGCATTTATCAAAACCAGAAAGCATGATTTGGCAGTTATCAGGATAGAAAATGAACTTCACAACAACAGACTTTCGGATTGTTGGCACATTTTCAAATTTATCACAATGATTATACTGTTACATCTAGACCAACAAAATGCAGCACAGTTTCAGTTCTGATTATAGTTTCAAAAGAAAATTCTCAATTCATATTCCTAAAGTATTTTTCCCATAAATGAGTTAGACTACATCTGCCAATATTAACTTTCAAATTAATTGCATTATAGCATCTTGGCAAATCCCTGTTATTTACGTAATAACTTCTGAAAGCTTGAAGAATATGAAAATGTTTAACATGAAAAAGACTGACTAAATCATATATAATGATATCCATATATGAAAAAGTAATCTATTCATTGTGCATAACTTAATAATTTAATTCAGTTTTCTGATACTTTTTATCCTTCTTCAATTCTGAATTACATTTCTCATATAAATAAATGGCTAATTTCTAAAAGTAATGGAAAACAATCATGGGAAAATTATGTTTTCTTGTTCAATTTTTGTTTCATGCACGTAAAAGATTAATTCTCCTACACAGCAAGTTTTTGCAAAGAAAACTTCTCTGCTGTAATTTATTTTACAAGTTTTCTATCATCTCCCATGAAATCCTAGAAGGTGTGCAGAAACCCAGATGTGACAGAAAACACACACACACTAGAATCAGAGCACCATTCTGCTGGCCCATACCTTGTAATTTCTGAAACAGTGCTACTCCTAGGATTTACTTAATTCAAATTATAGAAGAGAAAAAAAGTGGAAACACTTGAGTGTTTCCTTCCATTTAGTACAGCAGTTTTGCAGCTGTAACCCTGTTACCCAGGAAACAGCTGAAAGTTAGAGACTGACTGCTATTGCCATCCTAGACAGTTTTAACAATGTTATTTGTTCATAACAGAGAGGGGAAAAAAATAATTAAAGAAAAAATGAGGCCTTAATTTGCAAGAGAAAAAGGTATATATCAAAACTAATTAGCTATTTGTAAAAAATTAAGAATAATGATGGTGTAGTATTGCTAAGGCCTGTAGAAGAACATTAAGATTCAATCAGGATAATAGTTAAGCAACATTGCTTAAACCCAGGTTCAAATCTCAGGGTTTTGCGTTCCATAGTTTGGGGGAAAGTACTGGTGTACAAAGAGATGGAAAAAAAAAAATCATATCATTTTAAAAACGTAATGCAGACCATCTGATTTCTGTTCTCAGTTCTTTCACCACCTTCACAGGTAATGAAAGCATTTTAACCTCTCTTTGCCTTAACATGTCTAAAGTAAAAATAACTCTTACTTCAGAGAGGTATCAAGAGTCATTAATATTCACAGAATATCTCTATGTGCACAAAAAGAAAGTTATCAGCTACACAATTGGATTCTTATGTATTTTATGATTTTGAGCTGTCGTATCTATCTAGCAAAATGGTTCTCAAAGCCATTTTTCCTTGAAAAATAAAATAACATCAGCTCTTCCCGAAGCAGCAACTAGTGGACATAGTTTTCCATATTCCAGAACTGACATGAGGATTTTTTTTTAATTGAACAGATATGCAACAAGCCTACCGTTAATTTTCTGCATGCATTTTGAACAAATTCAGAATAATTTAATTAGCCAAAATGCTTCACTGCAAAATTACAAATGGTATTCCCTGAAGTAAAAAGGAGAAACTAATCCAAAACAACATATTATATACACACACAAACTAATCAGATAAATACATTCACACTCATGTGCGCACATACACCCCCATACGCAGAAGTCACTACAGGTAAGGCCTGATCTTAATTGCATTTCAAATATAACACAGGAGACAACTTGAAGTTCTTTATCCTTTCAGCTGTTTTCAAGATCCAGTCACAACAGATAAAGTATGAAAGTTGTAAAGTTACTTGTAGCCCTAACAAATGAAGGCATGTTTCAAACAGCCAAAATCACTTAGGCTTATCTGAAAGTCAAACTTCAGATGCCCAGGTGCCAGTTTCACAGTATCTTATTTTCCAATACCAAATTCTTATTTTTCAAAACTAGAGTTCAACAGTTTTGACCCTTTATTCTCCACTCCTCATGAAGCTCTAGAATTGCCCTTGAGGAGAAGTGATCTCATTTGTACATAGACCTGTGATCCAGGGTTCAGAGATTAAGATAGGATAAGGAGGGCTGTACACTCAGAAAAAAGTATTTTTCAATACAAAATGCCTGGATAAATTGGGATTAGCACATCGATGCTTTTCCCTGCTACTTCTTTATATTAAAAAACTGGTGAGAATTTTCTGCCATTGGTGGGAAGGAAAAAAAAAAAAAAAAAGAGAGAGTACAGCAAATTGATCACTTTATGTTCTATTTTGCAGCGTCCATACTTTTCAATGGCTGATGCATAATTGGCTAAATTTAAATTCTGGATTATTGTCGGAAAGCCAGATATTTGAGCTTTAAGGACTTCTACAGTTCTTCTGTGTAAAGAGGTTTAAGTAGCTGTAAGAATTGTTAAGAACTTTTAATCCAGTGTTGCATATTTACATGAAATATGCGTATAAAAACATCTCCCACACAAAATCCCTACTATCCACTGACAGGTGCACACAGGAATTGTTCAATTTATATCTGTTGGTATCCTTAGGCAAACACTTTTAAGTGATTACCATAGCTGGTATGCAAAATAAAATTGAAGCTAGTTTTTCAAAGCCTTAGCTCCACTATGTAAATAAAGAAAAATGTTTTTCTTCCCTCAAATATTACTGGTGAAAATGTTCTTAACCATACCGATCTTTCAAAATTAGAAATCATATATGACAGGAATCAATATTCCTTTACCTGCACAAACTTTGTGTCCAGTCTTATCTGTAGACAAATATAAACAGCTTTTCAGTGCTTAAACAATGAATAGTTTAGATAAATTATTCCAATTTTCCTTAAAGATACAACACTTCAGTTAAACACCATTAGAAGCTACATTACATTTGCATAAACAAAATCAAAGAACAGGTATTTCAAAGATTTATTTATTTATTTTACAGGGCTAGCTAGAGTTAATGTTATATGGTGTGAAGTAACCAGTAGATGAAGAAAAGAACTTTGCCGGCAGTAGATGCTTTAAATAAATTAAGCATTTAGAGGAATAGTGGTGGTGAACTCCTATGTATTAACGCTGCAAGGTTATCTCCACAGATGTCTTCGTAGAAAAGAAAAAAATATATATAACCTTTCACTTTCGAGATGAGATTTGAAGGTTAAACAAGCTTGACAGTAATCAAAGCATCATTTGCCCAGCTGAGAAAACACTGAATATGCTGGTTACTTGGACTGCAGGTTAACATCACAACCACCACAAGCAGTGGTGGTTGTGATGTTAACTGATAAATGCAAAGCCTCTTCTACAGGACTGATCATCCCTTCAAATAAAAAAAAACAAACCCACACAGAATTCAACCGGTGATATCACTTCTCAAAATTTCTTAAGATTCTGATGCTTATATTTGGGCACTCTACTATGAAGATAAAATAGGAACATTTAACAAACGTGTCTAAATTTCTAATCACATTATTTCAGATGTTATTCAATTTTACTCAACATGTGGTGAAGAGATTACTTATTCCAGATTTGTGTGCGGTTTGGAGGGTTGTTCGTGGTTTTTGTTTGTTTGTTTTAATTCCTTCTATGTGGCTTTCAGCTCTTTTTTTTTTTTTTTTCCTTTGTTCCATACATTGCAAAAGCAATGTTAATTTCACAAGTAAAATTTCAGATGCAATAAGAAGCTAATATGGGCTTCCTTGTGCTTCCCAGGTTATTAAAGAAAACCTAAGAGGAAAAAGAAAAAGGCAGTGTGATGCAAAGGCAGACATTGCTAAAAATGAAGGTTGAGACAGGAGTTTAATGCAGTGTTTGCTTTTCCCCTCTAGTGGAGTTAACCCAACCACTACTGTTGGTCCTACAGGGGTTGGACAAATTTTATTTTGCAATGTTTAGAGTGATACTATGAGATCTGTTAAACAGCATAGGCATACATTGAAAAGAAAAATAATTTTAAAAAGAGTCAAAACATATTCCAAATCCAGAAGAGAAATACATATAGGATGCAAGCTTAGTCATAAATATAGAGTTCTGCTTTTGCTTCTCAGACAGCATGTGCCAGAGGGTTCTCTTAAAAAAAAAAAAAGAAAAAAAAGGTAGTGAAAGAGATGAAATTATTTGAAGTCAAAATCTCCCTTTTCCTAAAGATTTCTGAAAAATGTGGAGTATTTATGAAGGTGAGAGTGAGGTGAGACTGGGCTAAGTGTAACTAAAAAATCACTACAGCTGAAAGGGACAGTTCTGTGGCTCCATTTCTATTTCTTCCTCTCCATTGCACATTCCCACAACTTCCATTGTTTCGATTTTACCACAGCTTAGCTTTTGGTGCTAAGATTCCACAAAAGCTTCCACAGTCAGACTTTTGCTATATGAAAAGAGAAATAATTTTATATATACATATGTGGAACTAAAATTTTATTGTTGTTCCAATTAATATTTTTAATAGGACTGGCCCAACTTACTTAGGTAATTCAGAAAAGCCTCAAAAACACAGATAACATTATTTTTAAAATTACTTTTTAAATTTTTCTAGTATCTTTTTGAAATGTCTGTCTTATGCTTACCTTTCCATTTTTTCTCTGGGTACTAAGGCTTCAATCTTTTCCAAGAGTGAGGTGTGGAGAAGGCCTTGAGAACACCCTTAGGAGGAATACTGAGTGAGAGGTACTTTCTCCTCAGTCTTGGTATCAGCTTGGAGGGGGGACAGTGGGGGTGGAATTTTATATGGTGTTTGGGGTATTTTATATTTCTGTATGTTTCACTGTCTGAACCTGCCTATTCTTTCTCATAATGAGGTTAAGTTTGAAAATGAAGAAATACTTCTCCAGCTTCTGTTGAAAGAAAAGGGTATTGCTTGTCAAGCAAAGAAAGATCGTCTGTACATGCAATTGAGAGAGCGTAAGAAGGTAAACGGGGTAGGCAATAGCAATAGGTAGGCAATTAGAAAACTAGGCAATTTTTCAAACAAGTAAAATCATCTCAGGCTAAGGCAAGATCAGGCAAGTCCTGAGACCCTGCATTATCAAGTCAATACAAAGGGTGTGTGTTTTTTTTTAAACCAGAAAAAATATAAAGCACATCTACAGGGTTACTCATCTTTGAGATATGGTTACAATACGAGAGAAATAAGGTCAGTAAGTCTATATGATGCAACTTGATTTTAGCTGGCCTAAGAAGACAAATACTGTTTCCCAGGTTGAGCATTGTAGTTCTGTATCTGTTCTCCATTTTCTCTGTTCTTTCTGCAGAAACACAAGCAAATAGCCTAGTTTGGCAATAAAAGAAGGAAAACAAGATTCATAAACTGAAACTCAAATAAGGAAGCAAGGAATTCGCCTTTGAATCCACACCAGAATGTAACCTAACCATACTGCTTTGGCACCAGCATAAGCCTGTGATCAAGCTAATAACTTTTATCAGCTTCACATGTCACTTCCGGGTTGACTGTCTCTACCGTATTTAGCATAGGCTTGAAAATGTGCTGTTAGTTTTCAAAATTTTACGGGTAGTCATTATGGTTGGAAAGACAACATTTGTCAAAAAAAGATATTAATGAAATCAGAAACCTTGCAGACAACTGAGAGCTGTGTGCAACAGTATTTACTTTAATACTACCTGGTCAACTACCATATTTTAAATTTCTATGTAATTCACTAATCTACTAGTAAAGAAAGACAGATAAGTGATGTAGGAAAAGACAGTAGTGCACTATGAAGATCTATACCAGTATTTCCCATGGCTACACATGAAGGGCATATGCTATTGTCAACATGGCTGCTATTATTTTATAATGACTTGCCTCATATTATGACTCACCTTGCAGTATTATGACATGATGGATGAGGCAAAGGTAAACTACTGTGACAAACAGTCATTGGTAATACCTGCTGTGGAGGTTTTACATTAAAAACTCGGTATTCTTTTAATGACCATTTGGCATCATACATACATCATTGCATCTGAACTTTTGCTCATACTAATCCTTGAATTTAGACTTCTATAGCTGCAAGAGAAAAGCTTAGCCTATATAAGCTCAGTTTAGGTTCCTTTTATAAATGTATTTTGTCTCTTGCAAAGTTGTGGGATGACATTCAAGTGTATTTTGACCAGTAATCCCTAAACAAAATTTGGATTATGGTATCCTTTCACAGTCACATAAAAGGCTACCTAGAGGGAGTAGATCATTAAATTTTATTCTAGCTTCATCACAAAGAAATAGAAGTTTTAGACATATTTCTCTATACAACTACAAAAAGC
Source organism: Aythya marila (assembly GCF_965140915.1). Lineage (NCBI taxonomy): Eukaryota > Metazoa > Chordata > Aves > Anseriformes > Anatidae > Aythya > Aythya marila. Next base: position 28,735,475 of record NC_139045.1, on the reverse strand, counting down.
CTGCTGACCTGGTATTGTTTCAAAGATGTTACTGTCTGTCTTGATGTACAGCCTTCTATCTTTATTTCTCATCTGTGGTTTGATGTAGAAAGACTTTATTAAAGAAAAGGTTAGGCTCCTCAGCGTTTCACCAACTGCAATTAAATTCATGTGTTTGTTTTCTTATAACTGAAAATTTCCTGTCCATAAACAGTACCTCCAGCAGAAAACGTCCTTATTCACATACTTACATATTTAAAAAGTAGTTTTATTTCTATTTGATTTCCTAGTTGTCATGGTTCCGCTCGAGTGGGCAGCCGAGCTCCACCACAGCCGCTCTCTCACTCCCCCTCCTCAAAGAGGAATGGGGAGAAAATATGTGAAAAGGGCTCAAGGATTGAGATAAGGACGAGAAAATCACGCAATAATTATTGTAACGGGCAAAACAGACTCGGCATAAGGAGATAGTAAGATTTATTGCCTATTACTAACAAGCGAGAGAAGTGAGAAAACAAAGAAAAAAAAAAGCAAACCAAAAGCACCTTCCCCCCCCATCCACCCTCTTCCACCTCCTCCCCCTGAGCGGCGCAGGGGAACGGGGAATGGGGGTTATGGTCAGTCTACAGAACTTCTTCTCTGCCGCTCCTTCTCGGTCACTCTCGTCCCCTGTGCTGTGGGGTCCCACCCACGGGATGCAGTCCTTGATGAACTGATCCAGCGTGAGCTTCCCACAGGCAGCAGCTCTTCCAGAACTGCTCCAGATATGGGTCCGTACCACAGGGTCCATCCCTCAGGAGAAAACTGCTCCAACCTGGCTCCCCTACGGGCAGCAGCTCCTGCCAGGTCACCTGCTCCTGCGTGGGCTCCTCTCCACGGGCTACAGGTCCGGCCCGGAATCTGCTCCAGCAGGGGTCTTCCACAGGCGGCAGCCTCCGTCGGTGCAGGGCCACCTGCTCCACCGTGGTCTCCTCCACGGGCTGCAGCGTGGAACCCTGCTCCACCGTGGTACTCCACGGGCTGCAGGGGGACATCCTGCTTCACCATGGTCCTCACCACAGGCCGCAGGGGACTTCTGCTCCGGCGCCTGGAGCACCTCTCCCCCTCCTTCTACACTGACCTTGGTGCAAGGCTGTTCTCTCACTCCCTTGACTCTCCCGGCTGCTGTGTGGCGCAGCGTTTTTTCCCTGTCTTAAATATGCTCTCACAGAGGCGCAAAACAACATCGCTTATTGGCTCGGATCTGGAAAACAATGGGGCCCTTCCCAAACATGGGGCAGCTTCTAGATCTTTCTCACAGAAACCACCCCTATGGCTCCCTGCTACCAAAACCTTGCCACGTAAACCCACTACACTAGTGCTCCTATATATTCTTCCCAACATACTTTACAAAATATGCAGGAGATTAACACTAAGTGATGGCGCTGGCTTCTGTCAAAGCGGGGTGCATTTATTCAAACTGTGCTTTGTCAAAATTTAAACAAGAAATTAAAGCTATTTTGCCCACTCTTAGGGAAAAAAATGTACAATTATACAAAACTCACTTTACAGGTTAAAAAAAAAAAAAAAAAGGCAAGTCAATCTGGAATTTAATTGATTTTTTTATATTGAATACTAAGTAAGGCCAAAGCCCAAACTTTAAGTTTTCAGCTTTCTACGTTTCTAACTTACTACATACTACATTTCTAACATTTTTAGCTAAGAACAATTTTAAAAGTCTGGCAAGAATTACACATAAATGGATTTTTGAAAAAAAAAAAAAAAAGTAACAAGCTTAAAATAAAACAAAATGGTAGAGAATTTCTACTACAAGAGAAGAAATATCTTTATGTACATACATGTAACCCGTATAGAATATTTTATATATACACACACAAAACACTAACTAGATGCATTCATACAACAACTGAAAATGTGTTCAATTTTTCAGTTGATATCGTTTAAAAAAGTAAAATTAGTTAATAATTAGATATCTTCCTTACCTTTTCTACAAGTAAACTAGATATCTTCTATCTCTCTCTTTAGATATTACAGAACTTTAATTCTTTCATTTGTAAGAACATGTCAGAACTGAAATTTCACATGCAATGGAATTTCAAATTATCACCTAAACAAATGACCTTGTGACAACTTCAGTTATGTCACTCTATAAGCAGTGACAGCCACATCACTAGGTAGAAGGGCATTCATCACTTTCAGCAACTGTATTAAAGAAACATGCTGGTAAGAAACACCTCCATCACAAATCTGATTATATATTTGTTCAAAAAAAACAAAACAAAACAAACAAAAAACAAACAAACAAACAAACAAAAAAACACACACACACAAATTCTGCACCCTCCAATGGTAAGAAAATTATCTTTATTTTAAAGAGATCTAAACCAAAGCAAGGTAACAGGAATCCAACAAAGTTTTTAGTATTTTAAGATTTTTTTTTTCTGCTTTCATGTCATCACTGTCCTTGATTAAAATAGAATGAAGGGGGTTGATTAACTGCCCTGACTCTAATTTCAATTTGTTATCACAGAATCACAGAACTGTAGGGGTTAGAAGGGACCTCGAAAGATCATTGGGTCCAACCCCCCTGCCAAAGCAGGTTCCTCAGAGCAGGCTGCCTAGGTAGGCATCCAGACAGGCCTTGAATATCTCCAGAGAAGGAGACTCCAGAACCTCCCTAGGCAGCCTGTTCCAATGCTCCGTCACCCTCACCATGAAGAAGTTCTTTCGCATGTCAGTGCGGAACTTCCTGTACTCTAACTTGCAGCCATTGCCCCTTGTCCTATCCCCACAAACCACTGAGAAGAGGTTGGCTACATCCTTCTGTCCCCCACCCCTCAGATATTTCACACAGAATCACAGAATTTCTAGGTTGGAAGAGACCTCAAGATCATCGAGTCCAACCTCTGACCTAACGCTAACAGTCCCCACTAAACCATATCCCTAAGCTCTACATCTAAATGTCTTTTAAAGACTTCCAGGGATGGTGACTCCACCACTTCCCTGGGCAGCCTGTTCCAATGTCAAACAACCCTTTCAGTAAAGAAGTTCTTCCTAACATCTAACCTAAAACTCCCCTGGCTCAACTTAAGCCCATTCCCCCTCGTCCTGTCACCAGGCACGTGGGAGAACAGGCCAACCCCCACCTCGCTACAGCCTCCTTTAAGGTATCTGTAGAGAGCAATAAGGTCACCCCTGAGCTTCCTCTTCTCCAGGCTGAACAAGCCCAGCTCCCTCAGCCGCTCCTCGTAGGACTTGTTCTCCTGGCCCCTCATCAGCTTCGTCACCCTTCTCTGCACCCGCTCAAGCACCTCCATGTCCTTCTTGTAGCAAGGGGCCCAAAACTGAACACAGTACTCGAGGTGCGGCCTCACCAGAGCTGAGTACAGGGGGACGATCACCTCCCTAGCCCTGCTGGTCACACTGTTTCTGATACAAGCCAGGATGCTGTTGGCCTTCTTGGCCACCTGAGCACACTGCTGGCTCATATTCAGCCAACTATCCACCATCACTCCCAGGTCCTTCTCTGCCTGGCAGCTCTCCAACCACTCATCTCCCAGCCTGTAGCTCTGCTTGGGGTTATTGCGCCCCAGGTGCAGGACTTGGCACTTGGCCTTGTTGAACTTCATGCAGTTGACCTCAGCCCATCGGTGCAGCCTATCCAGATCCTCCTGCAGAGCTTCCCTACCCTTGAGCAGATCGACACATGCGCATAGCTTGGTGTCATCTGCAAACTTACTGAGGGAAAGTATATTTATATACACTGAGGAGATCCCCTCTCAGTCTTCTCTTCTCCAGGCTGAACAGACCCAGGTCTCTCAGCTTTTCTTCATAGGGAAGATGCTCCAGTCCCCGTATCATCTTTGTTGCCCTCCGCTGGACTCTTTCCAGGAGATCCCTGTCTTTCTTGTACCGGGGAGCCCAGAACTGGACACAGTACTCCAGGTGAGGCCTGACCAGGGCAGAGTAGAGGGGGAGGATCACCTCCCTTGACCTGCTGGCCACGCTCCTTTTAATGCACGCCAGGATCCCATTAGCCCTCTTGGCCACAAGGGCACAGTGCTGGCTCATGGTCAACCTGTCGTCCACTAGGACCGCCAGGTCCTTCTCCTCAGAGCTCCCCTCCAGCAGGTGGTCCCCCAGTCTGTACTGATACTCTGGGTTGTTCCTTCCCAGGTGCAGGACTCTACACTTGCTCTTATTAAATCTCATTTGGTTTCTTCCTGCCCATTTATCCAGCTGGTCCAGGTCTCGCTGAATGGCAGCACAGCCTTCTGGCATGTCAGCCACTTCTCCCAGCTTTGTGTCATCAGCGTACTTGCTGAGGGCAGACACTAATCCCTCATCAAGATCGTCGATGAAGATGTTGAACAAGACCGGACCAGCACTGACCCCTGGGGAACACCGCTAGTCCCAGGCCTCCAGCCAGACTCTGCTCCTTCGATCACCACCCTCTGAGCTCGGCCAGTCAGCCAGTTCTCAACCCACCTTGCCATCAAGTCATCTATCCCACACTTTCTCAGCTTTGCTAGCAGGATGTCATGGGAGACAGTATCAAAAGCCTTGCTAAAGTCAAGGTAGATAACATCCACTGCTCTCCCCCCATCTACCCAGCTGGTGATGCCATCAAAGAAGGCAACGAGGTTGGTCGAGCACGACTTCCCCTTGGTGAATCCATGCCGCCTACTCCTCATAACCTTCTTCTCTTCCAATTGCTTGGAGATGGCATCCAGAAAAAGCTGCTCCAATAACCTTTTTGCTTTCTCTCTGCATCTGTTAGATAGTTTTGTTGCTCATCTAATGTATTTCTCTTCCCACCCCAAAGCAGACTGTCCTATCTATAACTCAAGACAGTTGCCAGACATACAAGCAGTAGCATGTGTGTCAATCATTACTATTAAGATGTCAAAATAAAGGTATATGCAGGTCATCTTTTACATCTGAATGAAAGAACACAGTTAAATATGTAATTTCAGTATTACCTTAATTTTTGCTGATGGATTCTGACATTTAACTGTGAGTATATACACCAAATAGAACTAACATTCAAAGTAAGCATGGAATGAATTCACAATTTGGGTAGTTTTAATGATTCTTCAATCAGATTTATTTCCTGGAACAGTACCTCTTTTTACAGCAAAACTCTCTTTGACCTTAGGTAATGTTTTTGAGATAAAAATAGATTTAAAAAATACAATCAAGCTGTACTACTACCAAATGACTGTTTATGTCTTGAAAGACCATTTATGATCTTATGGACCATATTCTTATCATGTGGATAAAAATAACATAAAACAATTATTCTCACGATTTTTAGGTATTAAAAACATATTCCTGTTCTGTCTTATTTCATGTCAGTAAGAAGCAGAAAGTTTTAACCGATTTTTGATTATCTTCCAAACTAAATAAAATGATTCTTTGTTAACAGAAAAATTTACTTTTGTTTGTATTGCCCAGTTAGTGGCTTTTCATAGAGTCATTTTCGAGATCACTTCACAGTAACTGAAGTCATCTGGACTATTTAACTGAGAACAGTGACTAAAAACAAATACAAATCTAGAAAAAGGCTATGCCATGAGTGAAGGAAGATAAATATTCTGATTAGAGACAAATTAATTTAAAAGTTTGAATGCACTGTTCAATTTGGGAGGCTTGTTTCCTCTACTCCTGGCTTTTAGTTAAGTGATTTCAGGGTATGCAATGCTCCATTTTGGTCACAGGAAATTTTTTTACCTTAGTCACCTTAGCTGTCAGTCTAGTCCTCCCTGTAAGCATGATCTACAGTCTCTTTAGGTATACTAATCTCAAACCACAGTAAAGTGGTTTTTTACGTCTTCAGATCGTCCCTGCCCATTTGTGAAGATTCTGCACAGTCCTGAATTCATACAGGCTCAGAAGGTGTGTGGAGGAAGAGCAATGTTCTCCCTGATGAAAGTTTTACCATCTCAGAGTGAAAATGCCAAGAAAATGTACAGCAACAGCAGGAAAGTAATGTGTAGTGAGAGACCCAGACAACATAGGAACTCAAAGCACAAATATATTGTGAGAACACACTTTTTTGTTTGATTTTCCAGACTGGTAAACCACATCAAAAGTAACAGCTAAGTTCATCTGTAAATAATATATCAGATAAATATTTGTTCAAACTATTTCATATTTTTGAGAAGTGTTGCTTCTCAAGTTATGAAAAGGAAAATAAGAACTGGAGAAGAATGGTTAAGATCACTATATTCACAGCAGCATAACAATTTTGGATTATATTTTATATTGTCGTTTAAAAAAAAAAAAGCAGAAATACAGTTGGAACACTACAGTAATATATTAGCAGTTGCATGGACATAATTTTAGTTCTACATAATTAAAAATAATTACTTTCAGTTTATTTCCCACCACTTTTTTATTCCTTATTTGTGGTACTAAATACCAATCAATTCCAAGTTTAGTAACTCCACCAGGAAGTTTTTAACAAATTGCTCTTTGTATGATTGCTTGAAATAGCAGGCACAAACTTGATTTTGCTAGTCTCCCTTCCATTTTTGGTTTTATACTAAACAATACTGTGATAAAAAAAATCAATATTTTGATAAAGAAATTTCCTTTCCACACACAGGACAGAAATACAGAGCTACAGTTGTGCCTGAGGACTCTGATATTACTCAGTGGGTTTGGTTAGCCTCTGTTCTTTTTGTAAACTCGTTCTAATCCAAATATTAAAGTATAAGGAATTTGCAGAAAACTTATATACTACAAAACAAACCATATAGTTTGCATGCACTGAAAAACTGTAACAAGATCTGTTGTGATTCAGTATGACAGAACTGTCCAAAGCACCAAAAGAGTTTTAATGGTGGTTAATTTCCTTGCTAATTACATACCCAAAGTATAGTTTCAAAAAAACATATCTGGAAATAAAAACGATTATTATTAGTCTTGGAAGCTTGTAGTTTCCATAGGCTTATGGAATTCATTTTAAAGACTGAAGATCTCAGACGACCTATTAAATTAGAAAGAAATTTGCACTGTGACATGTACCCCACTGTGTGAAAGGAAGACATGCTTATTTTCATTTTTCAAGTTTGAGAGAGTTTAACCTAAATTTGCCTCTAGACTGAGAAACAAAGAGAAGAAAAGACTCTAGACTTTTCTCAGATTATTTTCAGGTTCTGCAATTTCTGTAGCTTTCTACCGTTCATGGGTAATCAGACCATACTCTGTCAGACTCAGATATTAAATTTGCAACAGGAGGTTCTGCAAGATTCATATAGTAGACACAGGGAATATTATTATTGTTGCTGATATTCCTGCCCTGAGAAAAGAGTGGGATTAAAGTACTGTATACATTTTCTAGGAAAGACTAAATTTGTTCATGAGTCTGTTCCAGTCTTAGCCTGTGCATCTGAGCAAGCTGGATTTCCTGCTTCTTCTCAAAATTAAGTAATAAACTACAAAGAGTCACTCAGAAAATAATCTTGAGAATGACTCATTTCTATCCTCCGTAGCCAATAAAGGCTTTGAGAGGGGAAAGGACACAAAAATTGTCTTTTAAAAAGAATAAAATAACTCAGAATTTATATTCAGATAGAGATGTCAAAAGTTATTGGTACTGTTGTTCTATTTATTTTTCCAGAGTTATGAGCTTGGACAGTTTCTAAACAATGCTGTGTTTGGTTTTTTGTTTGTTTGGTGGTGGTAGTTTTTTTTTTTGTGTGTGTGTGTGTGTTTTTTTTGTTTGTTTGTTTGTTTGGTTTTTTGTTGTTGTTGTTTTGTTTTGCTTTTGTTTTAAAGAAAACAGGAATATAAAAACTCCTACTTAAGCACTTTGATGTATTGGCAGGAAATAAAATGAGCAGCATTTGGATACAGATTTTCACCTTTATGACTTAATAAGCTAATTTCACCTTGTAAGTCCACCCACTGTTATTGCTTCTGTTAGAAGCTACAGTCAAAATTCTTTCTCTACTACTCATAATATATTTTCTTAAAGTTTCGAAAAGTTATTTAGCGTTAAAACAATTAATTACCAGTCACAAGAATTCTCTGAGATGCAAAGTCCACATGTACATTTATGGGCTGCTATAATAACTTAAGTGGCTGTTGTAATAAATGGGCCAAACTATCAATGTGTAAATTGGAACATGGTTCCTGTGCCTATACTGCATGCAATGTTATCACTGGACTGGACCAAATAGGAAAAGAATGGCAAGAGAGTACATATGTGGACAACAGTTCATTAAAAACTCATTTTTTTGTAATTTTTTTTTTTTTTTTTGTAAATTATTTCTTTAAATCTCTAAAGAACCACCACCACCACAATTCAAAACTTTAGTTGTTCCAAGTAATGCAATGACCACTCAAAACTACTTCAACTCCTTCCTTTGAGTAAGGATCTTCATTAAAGCTGTCAACCATCACTAATTCAGCAAGGATGTCCTGCTGGGTGAAAGTAAACAAAAACAGCAAGAAGCTGTGATACAAATCTCAAAGAAAGGGATGTCCTAGTTATATTTGTAGGTCAGATAAAATGCGTTATAAACCTTCAAAAAAGTTATAAACCTTCTTTTCTGACTTGTAAGATGTTTTATTGCAATCTGCTATTCCTCTCAAGTCCACTGAGACAAATGGCCAAGAACTCTAGGACTGTATGGTATCTAACGCTCTATACATGCCAGCTTCAGAGAGTTGCAAGCCCTCTTAAAGTGCCAATAATGTGAAACGATGTATTACTGAAGGTGGGAATTTCACAGAATCACACAGAATTTCTAGGTTGGAAGAGACCTCAAGATCATCGAGTCCAACCTCTGACCTAACGCTAACAGTCCCCACTAAACCATTTCCCTAAGCTCTACATCTAAACGTCTTTTAAAGACTTCCAGGGATGGTGACTCCACCACTTCCCTGGGCAGCCTGTTCCAATGCCTCACAATGCTTTCGGTAAAGAAGTTCTTCCTAACATCTAACCTAAAACTCCCCTGGCTCAACTTAAGCCCATTCCCCCTCGTCCTGTCACCAGGCACGTGGGAGAACAGGCCAACCCCCACCTCGCTACAGCCTCCTTTAAGGTACTTATAAAGAGCAATAAGGTCGCCCCTGAGCCTCCTTTTCTCCAGGCTGAACAAGCCCAGCTCCCTCAGCCGCTCCTCATAGGACTTGTTCTCCAGACCCCTCACCAGCTTCGTCGCCCTTCTCTGCACCTGCTCAAGCACCTCCATGTCCTTCTTGTAGCAAGGGGCCCAAAACTGAACACAGTACTCGAGGTGCGGCCTCACCAGAGCTGAGTACAGGGGGACGATCACCTCCCTAGCCCTGCTGGTCACACTGTTCCTGATACAAGCCAGGATGCTGTTGGCCTTCTTGGCCACCTGAGCACACTGCTGGCTCATATTCAGCCGACTATCCACCATCACTCCCAGGTCCTTCTCTGCCTGGCAGCTCTCCAACCATTCCTCTCCCAGCCCTTTCAACTTTAAGAATAGCCTAAATCACAAGGGTGGAGATTTAAAGAGGTCACTCATGTCAAAGTACTTATTTGTCTAGGCAGACATTCAATTCTTCAATTAACTTCTCAGCTTAAAAGTATAGTGTCTGCAGAACTTTTTTTAATTATCTTGAAGAACGCCTTAAATTCATTCGTCACCAGACAGAAAGGTACCTCCTAACTCTAACCTACTCCAGGTAATTGAGAAATGATCTCATGAAGGAGAGGACACTGCCTCAATGGCCTTAATTCTAATGTTAAGTAAATTATCATATGCCAGAGAGAAGAGAATTACAGTCTGTTTTCAGCGTCTGTACTCCCCATGATAAAGCTCATCCTTCCTGAGTCTGAGCCCAGTCTTCAGAGGTATCCCTAAGGCATTTTGGCAAACTCAATCTTGGATATTGAACAGGTGCCAGAGGGCACCAAGAACTTGAAGAAAAGGAACTGGACAAGAAACTCTATTTCAGAAAAAGCTTTAAATGTGAAAGACTTGACACAACAGACTACTTACAAAAGGATCAGCTTTCAAAATTACATGCCTGCAGAAGGTGACAATCATGGCATGGTTCCTGACATTGCTGCTGCCAAAGGAATCTAACCCATTCGCAGACCAACCCATTGTGGTCCACAAGTGGGAGCTTTTGGTTATAAACCATGACCCAGAGTTCCTTTCAGGCTCTGAGAGCAGACATTTTAACTATAAACAGAAATCAATCTATATCCTGACTGGGCATGATCTTCTAGGTTCGCAATTTCTGACAGTTGTAAAGAAATCATGAGAAAGATTACAAAGAAAAAAAAAAAAAAACCTCGACAGAATCAAACTACAAATCCATATGTACCAGGTGCATAATGGCCAAGCAATTCTGGAGCTGTGGATGGGAAAACATAGTGAAGGATATGGACTGTTCTCAAAAATATGTATACACTGCAACTCATGCTGAGCAAAACATTATCTTCTTGCAAAAGGTCTAATATCTAATACAGGAGGCTATGCTCTTCTCTGGACCTTAACTACCATTATGTATCTCAGCAAAATTGTTGAAGAGTGCTCACATTCTTCTCAGCAAAGAAGTTTGCAATTTAGCATTCATAAGTGGATGTATGTTTAGGCAGTTCTTTGATTCTTTCTTTATGTTTTATCATCAACACACTGCCATGGTGTTACCTTATGGAATAGTTTGTAGTTGACCCTTCAAAGCCATCTTTCACCACAATATACTGATGATGATTCCCCTCTTACTCCCAGCCAAAATTAGTTCTCTAAGTGGAATTTCGCCAGACAGTGCACCTATTTCTAGGTATGTATTAGAGATACTGTCAGATACCAAGACAAATATTTTGCCAGAATATAAATATTTGGTCATCAAAATGAACTGACTATTCAAGCAGCAGCTTTCAAAATAGATATAATTTATTACTGTCATTTTCCCATGTGACACTAAAATCAGGTCTAATTTATTTATATTTATTCAATGCTAAAAAGAAGTCATCCTCTGCAAATTTGAATTTTGCCTTTTCTGAAGAACTTACATGCTAAGGGCAAATCCACAGAATGACTGCACACCTCTTCCCCTTGCTTTATTCAATCTCTCTACCACTAAGAGACTGTCAAGATTTCCTTGACAGTTTCTGACTTGTTATAGAAGTCCTTTTACTCACCACAGTAGAATTAATCACTTCAAAAGCAAAAAAGACCTTGCACTCTTATGTTAGCACTGAATTGCTATACTATCATAATATTTTGTTCCTCAATTATTCAATGAATTAACATGCAAAGATCCTCTCACCAGAATACACTAAACATTTCCACAAATGACTGCAGTTGTTCTAGATCACCATCTACCCTCACCCCCCAGCTAAAGAGAGGAGTTATAAAAGCTTTGATGTGCTTTCCCTGTGGACATAATACTTCTATCAAACAGATGGGTGGATTTCCTCAATCTTTCTAATAAGAATTAATGGAAATTAAAAAAGGATTTATTGACTGATGGCAGATGGTTGAAGGATTTTGCAGAGGTGTGATTCGCGTAAATTACAACAGAAGCAAATTCAACCTCTTGCTGTGGACAAAAGGTTAGTTCTGCATTAAATTAGGAGCATTCTGCTCAGTTAAATGTTAAAAGGAAGTAAATACTTTCATTTTTACTTTGTCAGATGCAACCACGCTAACACTTCAACCATCCCTTGATCATCACACATACTGCAAATCTAAGAAAGAAGCAAGTTGAAACACTCATGATAAAATACATTATGCTCAGACTTAAATAGCAGCTGCCTGTGTATGTACTTTAAATTGCCTCCTGCAATGGTCTACCCTACAGGTTCCATTGTTTTGGAACTTAGCTTCATAAGCTAAGTAAAGGTGAATAAAGCTAGAAGGAAACACAGTTGAGCTTTCTGTTTCAGTGCTACTCCATCTCCCACAGATATGAAGTCATGTTAGGACACGCTATACTTGTTTTGTTGTTATTCACAAATCAAGAAAAAATGACTTCTTACCAGCAAAGACTGAAGAGTCATCACCTCCCTTTTTCTTAGATGCCTTCTGATACCAGTTTATTAACATAAGTCTCTGCCAAAGGTGCATATTGCTACTCCTGAACCTTCAGCACAACTGCACAGATATGGAAGACCACCAAACAAACTGCCTGTTGGCTAATGCTGTCTGTACAAATGGCAGGGTATTGCCATAAACAATTCACCCAGCCTAGTAAGCACGTGGTGCTATAAGTCCTATACTGTGTGCACTGCCAAAAGTTTTTCAATACAGCTTTCACCTGGTCAAACATAATATAGGGGATTCTTTGTAGTCACGTCGTGCTCCCAAGAAATACCAAAACACAGGTATCTGAATGACCTTTTATAGAAGACAAATACTATTTTAGCAAAGGATGTTCAGCCCAATATTTCAGCTGAGTGCTGCTTATTCCAGAAGATGCATGTTTGTGAACGCAGGACAAAGAAAATATGAGATGTAAATTTTATACAGGCAAATAGAAAACTAGAGTCCTGGGTTGAAAAACACTATGAGTAAAATTATAAAACAGTCTTTATGTTCTCATAATGTTTTATTACAAAATTTGATTTTTTTCTTTGATAAAAATTATACATGCAAAGAAAAGATTATATCTGCAAAGACAAAGATTATTTATGCCCCAAAATACCCAATTTAAACAACCTCCGTTAATTAAATGCCCTAATAATTATTTTCCTAATCCACAAAGGCTTTGGTAATCTGATGTAATATTAACTTACAGACTCTGAAGTGTCAGATATTATACACTAAAAACAATAATTTGCTTACAGATCCCATTAAGTGTACATGTTACTTGAGAAAGAAAACAAAACAACACCTTCTGTTTCTTGCTATATTTAAAGAAACCAATGAGAATTAATCTCCATTCCAAGTCAACCAATTTAAAATGCCTTTTTGTCAAGATGGCACCAATACCTGTATTTCATTAGAAATTAATGTTATGATTTTGGTTGGGACAGAGTTCATTGTCTTCATAGAGGCTCACACAATGCTGTTTTGGACTTTTGAAGAAAATAGCAGTGATAACACACCAATGTTCAGATGTTGCTTCAGCAACAGCCGTTGCCAAGCCCTGCTGGTCAGCAGTGGCTGGCACCTGCCTGACAGTGGGAAGCAGCCAGTGGGCCCAGTCGGGCTTTGCTTCACACAGCTTCTGCCTTCCCCACCTTGCCCCAGCCCCTGAGCTCTCACACTGTTACCTCTCCCTTTCTCTCCCCATCCCACCTGGGCAGGGTGGGCAAGTGACTTGGGCCTGCTGAGCTGTCTGCCAGGGCTGCACCACAACAATTATCTTTTAAATTTGTCTGTTTTTATGATCCATTTCGTTTTAAAAAGAACCCAGGAAAAAGTTTAATTGAAGCTGGGGCACTGGTTTACTTTTTAGATCAATTTTGTTATTTTTGTCTCCAGAACAGTATCCTATTTACCTGTGCAAACTATATGAAATACATTTCCTCACTAATACTACATGAACACTTGAAATGTACTAGAGGGAATTTGAGTTTTACCTAGATAATAATAATATTAACTGTGATTTCAACATGTTAATGATTTCCAAGTTCTAGACCTCAGATGAAACTTCCCTTAATCAGCTTTACTCAGGGCCAATTGCAAAATTAATCTTAAAACAATCTCTAAGAATTGTTACCTCATCATACCACTTATTTCCAGAAAATTAACAAGAAAATTCAGAAGCAAAGCTGTGCCCCAAATCATCCCCTTATACTTCAAATTATTAATGTAATTATATAAAATAAATAAATAAATAAAAATACATGCATTACCAATCATACCCAAACTCATTCAAAAATTCAAGAAACAGTAGCTGGATTTTGTTATTTGCTGGCAGAAGACAACATCCCAATGAATGCTGTGTAATTTGAAGAGTTCATTCATCCCTAATTTCTGGGGCAATGTGTGCTCAAAATTTTTTTCTTTAGCAAAGCAGTATAGATACTTTAAGAAACTGAATGGCAATACACACAGGTAAGTTGAAGGATCTGGCCAATCATACATCCATTAAAAACAACATTTAGCCAGTTTAGTCAATAATGATATCACTGCTCTGCTGCAAATAGTAACATTAGTGGGTGGAGTCAATGACTCAGTCACTAAAAACAAGAACACTTTTGAAGTTATCCATCAAAATTAAACTGAGTTGAAAATTACGGCAATTTATTCCTCCAAACGACAGTTTTACTTCGTGTGTTTAGTCTACAGAGCCATCAGAAATGCAGCAACTTCAATGCAATTAAACTGACAGAAAATGCAACCTTACTATCATTTAATGCCTGAGGGTATTTAAACACTAGCATACACAATGAAGTTTCAGCTTTGGCAGAGACCACAAACAAGCTTAAAACTTAAAACAAATGAAGAATCAGCTTACAGAATTATTTTCAGCTCTTAATGGGCCCATGCATAAGACTGCAGTATTAAAAGCTGATCTGCAGAACGTGTTTGTGAAAACTGTAGCTGGAAAATTTAAACTTGTGGTTCTTACTAACATGGTGGGAAGATACATGTTACTTACCACAAGTCTAATTGAATTTATACACATTTAAATACTAAAGTTTAATAAAAATTTAGACTACTATTTTTCAGTTACAGCTTAAAAACAAATCTATACTATTTAGTTTCTTTACGATGGGCTTCAATGTTTTAAAAATGAAGCAAATTGGAAGTAAAGCCATTGAAATATTTAATGCTTAATTGAACTTAATGAACTTTAAATGAGATTTTGAACAAGTGCATGCAGGATGAAAACCTCATTTTTGCTCATTGCTAAAAATACATTCTGACAGAGCATTCATCTTGAATAGATCTAACTTATCTTTTGAAGACTGTTAGGATTCTAATTAATTTTTACTCTAATAATTGAAATAGGTCTTTCTTAGTTACTAGATTTATAGTATATGTAGTTAAGTATGTTAAATTGTCAAGTCTAAACAAGACAAAACACAGCATTTAGCTTTCTTAGGTAGCATTTTTGTTGATTAGGAGACCCAAAAGATATAAGTACAAGCCAATCATGCTTAATTTATACACAAACAGCTTGGAAGAAATGTATGATTTACAGCTGAAACAAGTCCCCATATTAATTATTTGGAGCAGATTAGTTTATGAACAAGCCACTGATCATGTCGTTTGGAAAAAAAAGATGCACAGAACAATGAAACAAGGGACCAAAAGTAATTTAAAGTATTAATCAGGAAAGTATAATATGAGAGGGTTTTTTGCTTGTTTTTTGAAACTATTCAGCCAAAGCATATATATGATACTGGTTTAAAAATAAAGTATAGTTTAGCTAAAGGTATTTATAATTAAAATCAATAAATTTTCAGAATGTTTACTGCAAACTACTGTTTTCATTGAAGCTCAGATAGGTAGGTAGTCAGTATGTAGTCATATTTTTATTTCATGAAAGAAAAGCAACACTGTGGGTAAAAAAAAAAAAGGTTATCTTGCTCTGAATCCTCAGCAAAAGTATTCGATAAGTATTCCTACACACACAGCAATATCCTTTAAACTTTCTTCAGCACTTTTTGACCTCTTCAAAATGTTTACTCCCCTCCCCATTCTCATCTCTCTACTATTTTTATTCTTCCCATTTTATTGAACATCATGTGTTGCCCAGGAATTTGTGTTGCAAAAAGGAGAAAAAAGTCAAAGTTCTTCCAGTTTTTACTAAACTTATGAGAAATCTTTGTATTTGATATTCATCAATATAAAGTCAAAGTCTTGGCTTGAAATTCAGGACAAGAGTAGATGGATTAGTTCAAAAATTCACATGGATGGAAAAATTACACTATGTTCTGGTATTTCCACTGCTGAAGGAGAATTGCATGCTGTTAGGAAGAAAACAGTACCTTGGTCCTTTTTGGCTGCATCTCTGACCTAGGCATTGGTGGTTATGGTGTCTTTTTTTTTTTTTTTTTTTCCTTGTACTGACATCAACTTTACTATGAGATTTCTGACTGTTTGCTGTCCTATTCCCACCTCTCTTTCAAATAACTAAATATAGGTCTAGGTGGGTCTTTGGAAAGTCACCCTTAATGATGTTCTACATAAAGATCTACATTTCAGCATTCCAGAAATGCCAGAAGTATCATGAACAGATTGCTTACAGTTTTCACCATATTAATTAGTTCTAAAATATTAAAGAAAAATGATATAGTCATTTTCAGAGATTAAAGCTATTCGGTATCAGATTCTCTAAAAAAAAAAAACAAAATCATTGATTAAATTAATTATTAGAATGAAAGTTACAGTTAATTTTTTCCCCTTTGGATACTACAAACAGGCTAAATGCGTTAATGTTTTTCTGCTTTACTTTGTAATGGGAACCTACATTAACGTATAGAAGATAACTTACCTAGTGTTTCCTGCATTCAGGTGAACATGGCCTAGAACACTGATAAAACTCTTCCTTTCTAGTCCAAATTTTAATGAGACAAGATACCTCCTTCTCAAGCTTTTTACAGAAGTGATACAATTCTACTTCAAGCATCACAGTAATCTTTGCAGTTGAGGAAAATGTAATCTAAATTTACCATTTTTAAATTCTGTTGTTTAAAAATTTGATGAAGCCAATGTTCATTCCAAAAAAAATAAAATCATCTGATGACTACAGAAACTGATGGGTTTAATTTATCTATATTCCTGGATAAATAAAGATATTAAAAGAAAAACATCTCTTGATTCAAACCAGTGTGTCCATGCTATAATTTCGTTTTGAGAAGTGACTACCTGCCAGTTCCAGAAGAGGACAGAAGAAAATACATCTGTTTGCCCTCTTATCTCCCAGCCTACACTAATTTTCAGACATTTGCGTACCACTACTGCCTCCCCCTCCCTCCTACCCCATCTATTCTGCTAAAGATCTTTCTAGGCATAGGTTACATAGAAGCATTCTCTGATCTTTGATCGTCTTTATTGCCCAGTAAAAAAACTGAAATATAATTCTAGAGTTAAGCCTCTGGAACTAGGAAGAAGAAATGTAGAAGACTTAGTTAACAACACTCTATCAATCTGCAAGGATGGACACCAGACAAAGACATCAAAATGCAGCTTGATTAAAATGCAGTTAGAAGACAAGAACAGGGTATTCCTAGAGACAACTGTCTTGTAATAGAGAATTCAGAAACCTCCCAGAAGAGTCTCATAAGACAAAATTTAGTGTCAGAGAACACAGAACAATACAGAAAACTACTAGGGCAAATACCACAAGTTTGGACGATACCTGGTATATTGGAAAAGATCAAATTAAAAAAAAAAAAAAAAAAAAAAAAGCAGCAATCTATTAAAGCACTTTGCCTGAGTTAAAAGGCTTGAACGTAGTATTCTCAGCATGGACAAAAAGGGTAGGAAAAGATTTATTGACAAAGAGAAAATTACAAGTAATCAAGTGGAATGTCAGCAAGCCACCAGTCAGTGAATACCAATCTATAGCCTGTACGTTAAACTCACAAGTGAAAGGCAGTATTTTTGCAAAAACCAAGAGGTACACCACAAATGGGCAGCTGTGTAAGATCCAAAAAGCACTGAAGAGAAAGATGATTGCTACTGAAAAACGTGTGTGAATGTCATTATGGCATTATGGTATTGTAGTAGAAGACACATTTAGCTAGCAGTCATTTTGGTAACTTGATTGCATGTCTGATCGCAGAATGTTTATTACCAAAAAAGTCTCAACATTCCTAGCTCTCAAAGACTACTTTCAGCTATAAGTATCCCACTTAATACTTCTGCCAAAAGGGAGAAGAAATCATTTTCCTCTGTACTTAGGACTGTAAAAGTACAAAACAGTACTAGTGAATCACAGATTGTCACCAGCTGAAATTTTATTCAAGAAAGAGCAAAAGTATGTTTGCAGTGTTAGAAACTAATGTCACTGTAGGTGTGTAGAGGGATTAAAAAAAATACAAGGCAATAAATAAATAAATAAATAAATAAATAAGTTGGGTTTTGGTACTACCATTTCTTTCTGAAAATTGTATCAACTACTCTAGCAAGCTGAATGTTGCAAAGATACACGAAACACCTTTGCAGAAAGAGAAAAACGTTTACTTTCAGGTCCAAAAAAATACTTTTGTCTGATTTTTCACTAGGTCCAGATGGACTGTGCCATCATGAAGACTCGGCAAAACTTATGGATTAATTACTCCCTGTCAGTAACAGTACTGGCAAGTCTGAAATCCACGTATCCTATTGACATATGGATGAGATGAAGCCAAAAATCTTATTCAGTTTAGTCAGATTTTTAGCAAATAGTCTATATTTGTATTGCATTACCTCCAAAGGTCTTAGCATGAAATCTAACAACTGGAACTCTCCACTGGATCAGCAATAGGAACAAGGACACAAACTCTGTAACTTTCTTTTACTTATAATACAGAAAAGTGAAATACAATACTGCTAAAATAAACTAGCACATGAAAAAGATACGTTTAAGCTTTAGACAAAAGAACAAATAAATACACCATAGAAACTACTCTGCTATGTGAATGGCTTGTGATTTATACTATGAAGCCTCTCTTTAACAATGCTGACTCTCTTAGTGTCCTGCTGTCCTACACTTTCCTCTTATAGCAGCAAACTGAATGGCTTTGGGCTGACAAGCTGTGCTCTGGGCTGTGAAGCACCCAGCAGTGTCGCTGTGCCAGAGGAATGCCGTTCTTATGGAAGGTCACAGCCATGGAGTGAAAGGGATGCCAAAGTCTCTCAACGCTTGGATTAATCCTATGAATGGCTTTGGTGGCTAGACTGAGACCTTGAATTTCAACTGATATCCAAGCTGTGAGCTGGTATACCGAGCACACTACAGCAAGGGAGGTGCTGCAGTGCTGACTGTCATCATTAACCAGGCTGCTGAGTTCTAAACATATTGAAGCATTTCTCAGAGTTGAAACTTCTATACCTATATGCAGTTATCTGTAATTGAACTTGAGTCATTCATGGATCATCAACTTTGGGGCTACATATCTTACAAAATGTGTTATCTTTCAGGAAACTTCAGATGGATTTTTTTCTCCCCTTTTTAATTTTTAAGCAGACATTACTATATGGTTAGTAGTATCAGTGAGGATTCCATAGGTGTCCTGAGGTCCTCATAACTCAAGGACAGGGAGTATTCAGTGATCAGAAATATTAAAAAAACACACACACACATATATATAAATGCACACATATATATGTATATAAATACAAAATCTCCTTTGGAGCTCTGACCTTTGCTTCAGTACTAGGTTCAGTTTGCTGCTTGCCCTCCAGAAGCCAAGATCTTTTAGCCACTGAGATTGCAGTTGTAAAAGACATATGGATCCAACTATAATCAGGTTATTGACATCATTCAGGGTACAAAAGTGGAAGAAGTTGCATTATCAGAACATTTAGAACATTCAAGCTGAGTATTTGTTAGTTAAAGAAGCAAAGTAATTCACCCAACTATAAATAATTAAGAAGAGAGACTTTTAATGAGCTGGAGCAATATTTTTTCTATTATTCGATGTGCATATTAGGTACATCTGTTCATGGCAGCAAGGGAAAACATTCCTTGGGAATAAAGTGTCAGAAATTCAAATGAAAAATATCTAATAAAGAACAAATAAAACTAATTTACCCATCCACCCACATTTAAGACAGTAAGTAACAACTTTAAAAACAGTATTACAAGAAAAAAAAAAAAAAAAAAAAAAGAGCTAATACAATACAGTTAGAAGCTCCCAGCAGTAAATGTCTCACGCATGCAAAAGCGGTAAGCTACTGTAATAGCAGGAGGACCTAACAGCAGGGCTGTTACAATAAGAACCACCTTGTTATTATATAGTTAACATCTGTGTTTCCTAAATGGCAAAGTAAATGAACATAATGGTTATTGCCTTGTATTCACATTTTGCCACCTGCACATGCATGGCAATACACTAATCAAACCAGAAAGCCAAAATTCCCCATTTCTATCTTTCTACCTTCCTTTGCACATCGATGTGAAATGTGTTTATATGCAGCTAAACAAACCACTATGAAGTTTTACAGATAAACCAGCAATAACCAGTCAACGTTATTAGTTGAAAGGTAAGGACATAACCAGCAATGCACCTTTATATCCTGGTGAGGTGGAATAAAAATGTTGGACTAGGTCCTACTTGCTTGTATACATTTAGTAGTTTTACAGCTGTGATTATGTAGTATTATTGGAGACCTCAAGTTAAGCAATTATAGAAAGCTTACACGTCTGGGACTTTAAGACTATAGGTCTACAGTGTACAGACTACAAGTCTTTCAAGTATTATAATTTTGTTCTCAAAATTCTCAAGTAAGTTCCAGGGCCACCACTGGCAATCTGCGTACCTATCAGCATTTCAAAGCCAGCTAAAAATATACGTATATTTTTCACAGGTAGCTAAGGCTTCTTTTTGAAAGACTGTATACCTTTCTCTTGCAGGGAGAGAACTAGGGGCTGTTGTTCCCCCAGAAAATGGAATCTAAGACTAGGATTTCAGATAGACAACGGAAATCCATAGTCCTCTTTCTAAAACTGGACGCTACATGTGGTTGAGATTGCACCTTGGAGTACCATAAACCTTGTGTCCATTCTCAAAAGAACAGTTCCTTTTTAATGCATGATATCACTTTATAAGTAGTAGCAGGCCGTGCATGAAACAATTCAAAGCTCTGTTGCAGCCATGCTCCTAAAGAATAATGGAGTTCTGATGGTTCAAGTCAACGTTCAATTGTTAGAGCAAACCAAAAATTTACTTGGACAAATAAGCCATTTTTTCAAACTACTTAGAGAAGCTGAAGTATACAGGAAGAGCGCTGTTTTCAATACTGATATTGATAAGTGTTCTTGTGTCTTCAATCAATAATTAGCAAGACAGTTTTAAAAAGGAAAAGAAAAAAATATCAAAGTTGTGGGTTAACTCATTAATACATCTGGCATGTTGTTTTTTTTTTGTTTGTTTGTTTTAAATGAGTTTTAACTTTCTAAACTTTCTAAATATTACGAATAGTCTTTAAATCACAAAGTCGCAGAAGCCCCAGATGGAGCAGCCATTTCACTTTGCTGAATTCATGAGGTAAGAGTTGTGAGCATTTTATTACTTTAGGAGGGAGGATCCAGGAGCGTTCAGCTCCAGGGAAATTGAAGTTTGGTTGTTCCTCATAATTGATGTTGGGACTTCCACAAATCTAAGACAGACAGAATCCAAAGGTCATTAAGTATTTGTTCTATATTTTAATCCCACAAATGCTGACACCATGCATTCACACATCCACATATATGGAAGTGAAATAGCCATATATTAACTGTCTGTTACCTTCCAAGAACACACTAAAACAAAGTTTGGCTAGAATAAAATGATTACCCAAATTGGTGTTACATGCAGTAGAAATATCAAGAACCCACATATCTTGCACATCTCTGTATTTCCAGTGAAGAATCATTTTATCCACATTAGAAAATACTTAATAGGCGTTCCTGTCCTGACTGTGGGCAGGACTCACTGGGCATATAGTAATGCATATGTAATTGTTATCCTTTCAATGCTTCAGATTAATTTATATTAAAATTGAGATCAACAAAATAGAGGAAACATTACAGCTAGAGGTAAGCCCAGCTGGAAATGCGTTCAGAGGAGCGTTTCAGGAGAGGTGATGTAAGAGATGAATATGTGTTCCCAGAACATGCAAGCAAGGAAACATTAGAAGCAGATTTTTTTTTTTTTCATATATTTCTTTCTAAACATGTATTTAGCATCATTCTGTAATTTACAGTTTTTAGTTAGGCTAATTACACGTGCATATGATACCATATTAAAAGAAAAATACTTTATAGATATAAGTTCCCTAAGTTTCCCCTACATGGGTTTTATTTCCTTGTAAATTCTTATGAAGACTGAGAATAGAATGAAGGACAGAATGAAGGCAGGGGGCAACTAGGAGAAATGTGCCTTTCTCTGGAACACTGTACTATCTCACTCACTGAAAGGTATCCACCACAAACACCCCTGTAATATTTTTGTCCTTTAAAAGTCACCTGACATTGCAATAGTCTTGCCTAGGAAGCAAAAATATCATTTCTAAAGGAGATTTATAATCAAGTTACTGTGCCTGATATCCAGTAGACCTGAGCTGAATTAAGTTTCCTAGAGCATCACTAACTTGTGGCAGGCAAATAACACCAGATAAAAGTTGGGTTTAGCACTCCAGTGTTGTAAGCAGAAATATTCGAAACTGAAGACGACTTTGAAGTTCAAATGGGATGAGTTCCTAGACTCAAGTTGCATGTCCACTGTACTACTTTCTTTCATTTACATGAATAATTGAATCCTATACTTCCAAGAGATATTTCCATAAAATTTGAAAGACATTTTAGCGTTAAATGTAATTGTAACAAGGATCTGTGAGTGTATCCAAGATAAATAACTAATTTATCTCCATATTCATTGTTATTGAAGACTTTGTGTGCATCCACAACCAGGCACACCATAGTTCTTATAAGGAACTTCCTTTGAAGGAATATAGAACAATTGATTTAAAATTCTATATACTTATGTTTTAGTTTCTGCATATATATAAAGTGTTCTCTTTAAAATTCTTCAAGTGATGTAATACCACCAGCATTAACACTGAGACAAAACAAAATAGAAATGTATTCCCCTTAAAATCTCAGAAGCAAACAGGGCCTCAAAAACTAAATTTTAAATTTGTTATTCCTGATGTTGTCTCTGCGCTAGCATAGTGGTTCACTAAACACAGTTGGCATACAAAAGCCCTACTGCAGTCAATGTCCCTGTGCATTAGCAGGTGTGCTATAAGAACATCATTTTGAATTTCATCAGCTCTGATCATTAACTTCTCATGCGTTGAAAGGATATTTCAGACTGACTGTAGTGCCAAGACATATTCTAAAGGCTTACGAAAAAGTACTCAAGCAAGAACCAACAACAGATTTTGTTTACAATGAAGGACTGAAGAAAAAAAATCATTAACACACTACAGTGTTTTGAAAGACAGATGTCAGAACACTAGACTTAAATTCAGCCATATAACTAAAAACATATAGTACATGTAGGAAAAAGGGACACTTTGAAAACATGAATATAATTTATTTTGCTGGTACAGATACACACATGCCTTTTTAAAAATTCTAGCACATTTGCATCACTAAAAGCATGAAGAATTTGTCTAATATTTGGAGATCAGTGATAACTTATTAAGGAAAACAGTACCTGTTTCTATAACGTCTTTAAATGATTTTTTTCTATATATTTTTTTTTCCTTTATATCAATTTATACTAAGCCCATCACAAAACCATCAGATTATCTTTCAGGATGTACATTAAGCAATGGGAATTACGTGACATGCATCTTTTTGTGCACACATCCTTGTCAGAAGGTGCATAAAGTGGAATGACAAACTTCATTAGCATTTTTCTTTTAAGGCAAGTATGTCTGCTACAGTACATACATATATCTCCTGTTAGAAAAAGCAACGTTCAAGTAAAGTGCTGAGTACTAGAGCAGAAATATAGTGATGTTTCCCTAGCTCCTGACAGAGTCCAATTTACAGTCTTGAACAGGCCTCCAAATAAAGCTGCTTCCTGCACAGATAAGACTTCCACATTGTTCTTTTTAAATTACTTTTTGCTTGGAGAAGAACTGTTAATCATGCTCTCCATGTGAGATCATCAGGCAGTCCATTATAGATTAGAGATATAGAATATACTGAAGTCAAACCTTGGATGTGGACTTCAGCACAGACTCCAGTTTCACACTCAGAATCATAATCCAGAACATGACATCTGAACCTCAAACCAGCACATACCAGAAGTTAATTGCTGGAGCAGCTGGGGCAATCTGGATGATGGCATATTCTTTGACTCCAAGTCCTCAGATAGGAACATCCCAGAAGCAGTTTGCATCACACCATTCAGAGCAGCATAACTAGACAGTTTAATCCACCAAAGCTTATAAAAGAAAAATCATCCCTTTTCATCTTCCAATGATATTCAGACTGAGCCAGTTTAAGCAAAGGCATAGAATAAAGTTGAATGTCAAAATGGCACATGCACATTTTGAGAAGTAATTCCTACCATTCCAGCTACTGGTTGTACATAGAGGTTGAAAAAAATTACAAACCATGGACTGAATTTGTCTTGTAACATACTGCTTCCCTCCGCTGATGAATGTTGTTAGGCTTTAGATTTCCGATAGGCTGTTAAAGGGATAAAACTAGATGGCTTCAGTGGATTTAGATGGACAAAGATACTTTTGCAGTCCTTTTGCATCAGGTTAATAGTTATTAACAACTCTTAATGATAAATTCTGACACGGTTTATAGATCTTTTAAGACAAATTAAGGAATTTCTTGCTTGCAATAGGCACTTAAGCCTGATACTAAGTTAGCTTCAGTGGAGACCAAGCAAAAAAGTTCTCTCATTCATCATAGAGTCTTGATAGAGATGGTTTCTTTCAGCTTGTCTTCAAATAATCAGATATCAGAACTACTGGATCACAAATCACATTAGAAGGCCACCCATGTGGCCTGTGGTTGCGCTCATCACACACACACATTCTGCTGTGCCTGTACTCTCTCAGTCTCAGAGCTGGGATGTACCAACAACTGCCCGTTGGGTCAAGCAGGGCAAGAGAGGCTGAGGTGCTGTATTGCAAGGTCTTCTCTTCGACATTCATCACCCCACATTTGACACGGCCAGCAGTGCACCTCCTGCTGGGCAGCTTCAGCACACAGCGCCATGAAGTGGGGCAAGTGGCTGTCCTGTGCAGCACCTGCACACCTTGGTGGTGCCCTGTCTCAAAGCAGCCGTGCAAACAGGCTCACACCCAACAGCAGCTTGATGTTACTGCTCCTCCTTACTCCTGGGACATCATCACGTATGGCATCTCACAGCAGGAGACAGGGCACTCCTCCAGGCTAAAATTTTGATCCAGCCAATGGTACAAGAAGAGCTTTTGGTACAGTTTGTGTATTTCTGTGACATCCCACATTTATTTCAGAGAGAAAAGCCATAGCATCTTCAGCAGCAAGCTTCAAGCAGTACTAAAACTGCATACTTAAGATTTACTTCATGCAGTGTCTCTAAATAAAGTAATCTGCTCAAATTTAATTTAATGGTATTTCTTCTGGTTCACAGGATCTTCTTTAAAGAAGTGTTATTCCGGAGTTTGCCAAAGCTGTGCATTAAATGCAGGAAAATAAATTATGAGGCTATGAGACAATAAGTAGCACTGAGGCAAAGTTCTATACATTTCTAGAGAACACATAGTTTTCCACTGAAAGTGACTCCCTTATATCTGTTATCAAATCCAGCAAGAACCAGGCAGTTATCATAACATATAGCAGAGGGTTTTTTTAGTGCTAATTCACGAAAAGAGGGATCCTTACCAAATATTTTAAAAACAGGCCTCAATACTGAACTAATACGAGTGGGTAACAGCATTAGTGAAGCACTCATATAATGAGGATGAAGATGATGACAACTTTTACTATACAACCATATTCATTAAAAAAATGGAAAACTGAACGACCTCAATAAGGACATATTTCCCACAAATGCACAAGCGCTTATATAATAGAGAAAAATATCAACTTCAAAACTGGAAAAGAGAATTCCTATTTGCCCTCAAATATGTTTGTGATTAAACCACGTTAAAAGCTCAGGATAAACAATTTATGATTTTGAAATTTTTTGCACCCTTACTTTTGCAGTTTCTGCAGAACTGCCAGTACTGGTGCTTTTAGAATGCCCCAAATAAAAGTTATATCATTAGGGTTATTGCAATATCACATAATAAAGTGATAACTGGAGAAAAAATAAACAAACCCCCCTACCCATTCAGAGGAGTACATCTAGAAATAATGCTTTGAGCTCCAATTTGATGCAGCAAAAGCATTTTCGTATCAAGCATGATTTTTATTGTAATAATACGTTATAAGCTGTCAGCAGAAGATAAGATAATTCGCAGTAATAGAAGAATTAGAGAAGGCAATGTACTAAGCCACTGCCTAAAGTGTTATGGTCCCTAAGAGATGAAAGAATGGATTTACTTTTTTTCCCCCCACGAGTGTCTCACAGGCTAAGAAAAGCTCAAATGCAATGCAAGTTCCTTTTGATTTTTTTTAGAAATCACATTTACACAAGGTAAATGAATACTGCTAAGCTTAATAATTTTCCTCACTGGGAACACATTTTTTCACAGCTCCAGCCTTGGGGAAAAGTCTTTATGTAACACCTTTCATTAGTGGATTTTATAGCACTTCACAGAGGAAGTGTGTATCATTTCTCTCAATTTTCAGTGAGGAAGAACCATACAGAAACACAATACGGATATCAAATGAGAGTCTCTACGTTTGAACCACTGAGAAATTTCCAAGCAAGGTTCTCATGCTGAAGACTAACTAACTTTGTCTTGACATACATGGAAACCGATGGAAGAGTTCCTACCTTCTTCTGTGGCTTCTGCGATTATGGCTTCCCAGAAACTGTCTTCAGTTGTACCCCAGCATTGTGGTAATATTCAGCAATGTGGTAGCAAAGCCAGAAATAAAGGCCAGGTCTTGAAATGCCAACCTCTCCTAGCAAGTCTGCTAAGACCCAGCGTGTTGATTTCTAGCCACAAATTTGGCCAGCATCATCTATGACAACACAAAGTAAATTTTCCATGGTTCCATTTCTTAATCTCAAACCTCAGTTCACAGCATTTTAAGACTAATTATATATAAGTATGTATAGAAAAGCAAATCACTAAGATCAAAATCATACTGTAAGCAATGCCAAACATCCAGGTAAAGTTGGTAAAATCTTGGCTGAGGACTTCGTATCTTTCCATTTGATACTCAGATGTGACCTAAATCTAATCATAGGTATTTACTGAAAGTTAAGCTCATGCATCTATTTTTGAATAATTTGACCATGAAGTACACTGCAGAGTATATGAAAGCATCAATATGAGGAGAAAAGTAAAAATGAAAAGCTTAGATTTGCATAAATATTTTTTATGCCTCATTTCTCTAGTGCAAATGGACTTGATTTTCACTAATGAAAACCCTATTTGATTTATAAAGTGTTAGTATTCACATTTCAATTCTGAAATGTGATTAGTAATTATGCTCAAAGACAGATAATGTATTTGCATCATTCAGGCTTTCATAAGGTCTAGAAACACTTACAGAGCTACTGAAATATAGGTTTGGAATGTGCTACAAGTAACCAACAAGAGAGCAACCCAGAAGAGCAGTATGTTAAGTAAGAAGTTTGCTAACTCTTAATATTGCCTTATTATATCAGTTCTCTCCACCAGGTTTCAGAAAGAAATCACTTAGAATAAACTTCATGAATCTTCAGGAAGACATTTTGGAATATATGAGAACCTCAAATTCGCTCCAGTTCCTCCACTATTCAGAGACTGTAAAATCACTCTCAAATCCAGCCTTAAACAGGGGCAAATCAAGGTTCTGGGTCTCACTTTTACAGCACCCTAGCTACACAAAAGTACTTTGCATTGTTTCCCTTCCCCCTCCCGCCCTAAAAAAAAAAAAAAAAAAAAAAAAAAAACCTCACAAGGGGGGGGAGGCATTTGGAAGGGATTCCCCCCCATAAGTAATGTAATAATGAAATGACTACAGCACTGCAGTACAAGGAAGGGCTAAAAAAAGTTTCATGAGCTACTTATGTCAATCTAAATCAAAGACGTTGCCAAAAAGAGATAATCCCATTCCACCCACCCAGTCAGTGTGCTTCCTCCGCACTTGTCAGTGCTACATTTCACAAGCCCTGCAGACAAATCAGAAAACTAATCTATATTTAAAAGTTTAAATTGTTGACTCTCAAATGAAAATATATTTTCCACAAGGTTTCCATCAGCGTTTGCCTGACTTGGCTAGAATTTGCCACAGGTACCTGAAACTATACTTACACAGATGCTCATCAGCAGCGATCATTTATTAAAAGCACTCTCCCAGCTACCTCAAAGTTACGTTACTTCTTTAAGCCAAAGGACACAGACAAAAGCTCCTTCTAGGTTTGATCCTGTTCAACATACAGCTCCTCAGTACTAGACCCAGCTGACAGGTCAGGTCACCCAGCCTGTTGTCCCATCCCTCCCCATCTGCCTTCCTACCTACCCCCTAACCCCCAGCAAGGCGGGTGGTTGCGCTGCCTCAGGCCTTGCCTCCCTTCACATAGCCCTCTGCTGTACGCCTGTCTGTTCTGCTGCCAGTGGTTTTGTTTCAGGCATAAGAAGAGCCAAGAGGAGGAGGTAACGGTGGAAACAAGCAGCATTCAGATCAGTGAGGAACTGGCATGCCCAGGGCTGCTCTTCTAATCACAGACTTTACCACCACTGGAAGAGAAGATGGAAAAAACAAACAAACCACCAAACAAGGGCAAACAAACAAACAGACCACATCACCTAACACCAAGGACCAGACAGAAAAAACAGTAACAACCAAAGAGATAAATAATCTACTTCGCCTCTTTCAGCTCTGTTTAACCTTTATTTACCAATTTTCCATTCTCCATTCTCCAGAAGTCTTAAACTCTGGTTTCAGGAGACAGCACGTTGATTTATGCATACTTATCACACGGCTGTCAAATCTGAATTTCTTCTGCCTGTTCTTAAGCTTCTGCCTGTTTGGAGTGATGTTTGTTAGGGGCTTTGCTCCATGGCTCCAAAGACTGAGCACATCTGATATGGGAACTGAATAGAATTGAACAAGCACAGTAAATTTTCCACGCACTGATTTTTCAGAATAGACACACAGATATGATTATTAATTTTCATAACATCAATTTTGCAGTGGAGACTTGCATTCTTCTGGGTACTGCTCCCATAAGAGAAAATTTGTATAGCTCCACTGATTTGAGTGGAGCTGCATTGTTTACATTGGTAAAGGATGTGATCCACTCTAATTTAAGACTCAAATACAATGAAATTTAATGTAGCTTAGGAAGGATCTATTCTAGAAACAGCTTGTAAGCATCAGATAATTACTCTCTTCAGATAGTTACAAGGGTGGATTAATTTTACATCTTGCTCATTTCCACTTAGTATATGATGCAAATGAATCAATGCTACAAAAGAAAAAATTGCAGGAAAATTTATCAAAATGGGTAAACATGTTTACAGTCCTTTGCTGCACATGCATTTAATCTCATTCTTTCTTAATTACTGAAACTCTTGAGCAGTAATGAAGAAAGCTTCTGAAAGAATCCCTTGCTACTAAATACAAAATTACAAGAAGCAGTAAAAAGGCTAGCTCTTCTGTAGGGACTCTTTCTAAAGGTCTGTGGTGATCTCAGAAGGGTCTCTCTCCCTGTTTTTTCATCAGTCATATAAATAGACCTATTTCTAAAAGACATTTCAGAGTGTCATGACTTTGAACGGTCAGATAAGCAATTTGTAAGACACATCCACTGTGAGAGGAGATGCAAATTGAAATGCCTGTAGTTTGTAGAACCCCAGATTACAGCTTTATTATATAAAATCTGTACTATGAAATAGCCGTCTTGCTGGTTAGAAGGAGACAATGGTAGAAACACTTGGTATTTTTCAGTTTTCATGTTTCTGCAAACATTTCTAAGTTTTGGTCATAAACTTTTTGTATTTGGAATACACAAAGGGAGATCAGTCAGCTCTTTTGACGGGAACAAAGCAGTTCTTTATGGCTCAAAGCTCTTCCCCCCATGAAGGATTCCCCACGCAATCCTAAAAGAAGATGTAAAGTAATGGGAGAGCTTTAGATGACAGTCATTGTCCTTTCTACCAATTCTATTAACTAAGTGCAGCACTTTGAAAATGGAAATTGGCATATAAGAGCTAAATATTATTGCCATCACTTTGTTGCCAAGGGACAACTGCTATTAAAGTCATTCTTTGTACAATTATTAATTTAATATTTTCCATTAAATGCCCTGTTTTATATTATTATTATTCTGAGCCAAAATTTAACCATTTGGGCAGTGCAATGTTTTCAAAGTCATTTTCCTGCTTTTAGAAACTGAACAACCACCACTAGAAGTTTTAAGTAGTATATACAAAAACTACTGTTTTCACATTTACAGTTTTCCTAGTTTCTAGGGTGCTTATTTTCAATAAACACAAAGTGTCTCCACTCACTCGAAACTAGACTGGGAATGGAGGATTTCTTCCGTGACTACAGAGATACATTTTACAAATCTTCCAGTAATTCCTCCAGCTTGACCTGACATATAAATCCACACACACACAAAAATCTTCACATCTTCAACAAATTTTTTATCAAGTCTGGTGGTTAAATCATAAGAAGATTCAACAAGCATGCCTCACATCCACTGTAGACCACAAAGTGAACCTCAAACTGCATTTGCTAGAACTCAAATCTCTATGGAAAGAGACTAGGAAAGCAAGCATCAATTCTACTGCAGCTGTCCTCTCAGTATTATGCCTGGCCAAGAAGAAGCAAAGGAGGAGATATCCTAACAGGTATACAAAAGGATAAGGAACTACTAATGGAAAAATAAGGACGGTGAAAGCAGAGAGGTAAGCTACAGAATAAAGGAATAATTGCACTCAGATGGGAAGGGCCTAAACTGAGTGACTGAGGATAGGTCAGAAGGAGCTCAAAATTAGAGCCTATAATCAAACACAGCCCTTGAGTTCCTGTTTCTTCTGTAGACATTCTAGGAAACAACTACCAAGCTTGTGGGCAAGTATGTACATCTTAAGCAAGAGCCTGTCAGGAGTTATATTCCACTGTTGCTGCCTGATGCTCTATTTAAGCACATGGGAGAAATGCCTTTTCTGCACCTGAGAACTCCAGCCCAGCTAGCGGGGAGCAATGTGGTACCACATCAAATTGTTCTGACTTATCTATTAAAAGCAATTAAAATTTTAAGAGTATTAAAGAAAAATAAAAATTATAAAGGACTCCACTAAGTTTAGAAAAGTCTAGGTTAATGTTATTTAGTTCCAACAGTTTGACTTCATTAAACATACTTCTTCAGATATAGCATTAATTAAAGGGACAAATATCAATTTGTGTCATTAAGTGCATAGCACAGACAGTGTTCAGAAAAAAGTGTCTGGGCTCACCAAAGAAAAAGTCATCATCTCTGCCTCAGTAAAAAATACACTAAACAGTTTCATACGTTCGGATAAAAATCAAAACATTGTGTTTGGAAGGCATTTTATATGGTATGTTCCTTTCCTGAGCCAACTTTTCATTTTAGTGCTGCTTACATTTCCACCTAGGCTCATGAAAGGCTAAAGATAAGTGCTAAGAGAGCACGTGAAAGGTAAGAACAGAGCTTATTACTCTCACCAGAGCCAGAAAGTGTCCAAGTAGAAATTCATATGGTATATTATTTATAATTACCATGACTTACTGTCCATACCTAAAGGTCTTGTCTTGAAAAGTTTTGTTCACATATGTACCTTCAACAGTGAAAAATTAAACAATATGTTGAATACAGGGCTACTTTGGGCCCTGAAAACTATATTCTACTTCCTGTACGAGAGGACTGGATTGAAAGGGAGAATTTTCATTTTTTCTTTATGGAACTAATGGAAGGATATGCTTGTTCATTTTATAGAATTAGGCCTCTAAAATATGTAGGGTCATTTGTATCTAAACCAGACTATTAGCCTGCATGCAAGTAAGCGACATCAAAAGTTAATTTAAAAATAAAAAAAATACCAATCCACAGGGAAGAAAGTCATTCAGATTTGCCATGTGATTTCTGATTGAATTTCATAGTTATTCAGAAGAGCACAGGGAAAAGGAAAACAAAACCACCTAATGAATTAAAACTGTTCCTATTTTCATGAGTGATTGAATACAGTCACAAAATTAATTCACACTTATTTGAATTCATAATAATCTACTTTCAATGAAGTTTTAAGACACAGTGTGTACTGCACAGTGAAATGTCCCTTCTTGGGTGATATACAGTTCTTTAGTAGGCCTAGCACTCAACATCCTCAGCAATGACCTGGCAGATTCAATAAATAATATGCTGAAGAAATAAATAAATTATACCAGTTGAAATATAAAGCAATACCAATGAAACAAATATTTTCAAAACATAATCTGAAAATAATTAAATTGGATTGGATTAGACTGAGAAAAAGAATTGGAAGAGTTGTTGAATAAAAAGAAATCTTCAGAGCAACATAAAAATCAGGTGAGTTAAGAGAAAAAGTAAGATATTTTATTACTTAGGTGTGAATTGGTAGCAAGAAAGCCGTTGCAGTGGTAGGCTGGATATATCAAAAGCTACATATGACAGTGTTTGGGTACTTAGTATACTGCATTTCCACAGCTGCCTCTGGAACAGCGTGTTCAGTTCTGGGCATATTACCAGAAAATTATTGCCAAATTAGAACAGACTTGAAGAACAGCAAAGGAATTAAATTCCTGAGGGAGTTTTATATGATAAGATTTAGGTGAAATAAACACAAATTGCTCTCTTCAGCGAGAACCAAAAAGAGGAAAAGAACAGAAACAATCCAACTATCTTGATAAGGTTAAACAATATGGCTGCAGAGGAGTTAACTGGCATGGGAAACAAATAAAAGTAATGATATTAAAACCAAGGAATTGAATATTTTGCCAGATAAATACTTCAAGAATAAAACCAAAGTAGTCATTGCAATTTTCTCTGTG
The DNA here is from genome assembly GCF_965140915.1 of Aythya marila. Classification (NCBI taxonomy): domain Eukaryota; kingdom Metazoa; phylum Chordata; class Aves; order Anseriformes; family Anatidae; genus Aythya; species Aythya marila. Next base: position 28,702,814 of record NC_139045.1, on the reverse strand, counting down.
TGAAACTGGTAAAATCTGCTCTGGCAAATTTATAACTAGAACAGTCCAGAACTTTGCAGACTATAAACCAGGCAGAGACAGACAGGGTAGCAACAACATTAGGATATTACCTACGATGGCAAAGACTTCATACCTTAGAAAAGGAAAACAGGACAAAAACAAGAGCCAAGAGAGCCCAAGTATGCCAAAAGCTCCTAAAGAAAGACACCATTTCTCAAGCACATCACTTCAGCTATCAAGATATCTGCTGATTAAAACACAACTAGTAGTTTTCATCTGTAGCATCCAGTTCTATAAAATATGTTTTACAACACTGTATGTGTATTTGGAGGCTATTCAGACCAGAAATGCTGCCATCAGTTATGGCATATCATTTATTGCAGTGTAAATGAAAACTGAACCAGGTAAGATATACCAAATCAAAATCAAAGCCTAACTTTCTTACAAACTGAGTCTATCTTACTCTGCAAATAGTTAGCTTATCTGAATTCAAATGAACAGATATAAAAGACTTGCATCACAGAGAGCTCTCAAAGCTTGCCACACACACACAAATCTGTATGGCAGGATAAAATAAGCAAAAATTCATTCTAATATACTCGCACTTCAAAGACATTTCAGGCGTGAAAGATGGAAATTTTAGAAAGGTTAATTTCCACTGTCAGGTATGCTTGACTAAAGTCAGATTATAATAAGAAATTGTTTTAATTATGGCAAGCCAGCTAACAGTATCCCTAAAGTTTTTGCCTATAACAGAATCACTCAAAATTCTTTAACTCTGGCTATTATAACCATCACATTCATATCTAAGTGCCTTTTGGGAACAAGTTGTGCCCTTGGTTATATAGTTTCAAATCAGTATTAAACTCTCTAAATTAACTTGGATTCTGTTTACAAAAGCCTTCAGACTCACAAAGCAATCAGAGAAAAGAATGTGGCTTCAATAACTAAAGCAGCAGGGAATATTTCTCACAACTCAGAGAAATTTTTTTTCACAGGAAAAACAAACAAACAAAAAAAAAAACTTGAAACAGTATTTAGACAAATTATTCCTTCTCAAATATCACATCCCCAGGAAGATTCTTTAGCTACAAGACTAAAAGATATTATAAAAAAATAAAAGTTACCGTTTAATCTCTCCCATTGAAATTCCTTCTGTTGCTGGAGCAAGTACTAAGAGGCTTGATCCTTCCACACTACTGCTCTAACAGACTAGATATTCCCCACCTGTTAGCTGGCACAATGACTTTTTAAGACTCTTTTCAACCAGAAGTCAGGCCTCAGAACTTAATTATAAACATTGTCATCATCACGTGCAATTCTTGAGTTGAAGCTTCCACCCCAAATCAGGCAGAAGGGACACTTGGTTCTTGTTTGCCACATCACTGTGGTGAGTGCAAGAGGGACACCAACACCTCCATTTCAATGAGTTTTACAAGTGGTTCAACAGAGCTCGAGTATGACTTGAAAACTGAGTTGCACAGGTGAAATACACAGAGTAGAACCCCTCAATTCTGACTTCATCTTTGAGAGATTCCAGGCAACCTGACTCAGGACGCACTTCAGCAGTCGCCTACTTTGGCAGTAACAACTTCTTGGGTCTTTATGTAAACATCTCTGTTTCCAATGAGAATTATTGTGGGTTTGTCTGAACAAACCTTTCCACTGTTTTCCTGAAGGTAGTCTAACAAGAAGACTATGTAATTTAACATAAAAGACTATGTAATTTAGCTTGTGCGTTTATTTTCTGAGTGCCATGCCTTATCAACTTGAACACCCCTTCCCATTTTGTTTAAATGAATCTTCCCAATATCTGTTCTTTTTTCTACCACAGTAAGTTCCATGTTATAGAAGTTCCCAGTGTTGCTCTAGTAACAAGTTGCTCTAGTTTTCTAATGAAAGACAACTAGGACATTTACTTGATAACTACCAATATGGTGTCTGAGTCTTATAGATTTTGATATGCTAAAGCGAATTAAAAGATTTAATCTTGCATCATTAATAAAAAAATAAAGTAGAATAACAACAGCAGGATAAGCAAAATAAGCAAAAAGCTACATTCTGAGAGAACAATTTCCCAGAGTATCTTACAATTTCTAAGGCAAGATTTAAGTTTTTATACGCTGAGTGCTTCAGCCAATTAATATATATTGACCAAAATTCTACACAAAAATTAACTGAAATAAATTCAAAACCAAAATAAGTTAACCAAAGAGCAACTCTTCTGTACATTTTACAAGGCCACTGTACCCAAGTATCAAATACTTCTATGCAAACACCAATTAAAAAGTCAGTAAATAATATATTTCTATATAATAGCATAACCTCTTGTCACCAAAACCACAGCACTGTCCAGAACCCCCCTAATAATTTGAAATGCCTTTCTTCTAACAAGCACATAGAAGTTAAGTTACTATAACTTCAATCTAATTCCTTCAAACTGGCTATGTAAGTAAGGCCATAGCATACACAAAATACTTTTCATAAAGTGATGCCAATGAACATTGAAACAAGTTATGTGATGCCTAACATCGTATTGCTTTTGCCTCCCTGAGTCCTTTTTTTTCCTCTCTATGATGAAATTTACTGGCCATAACATAGCAAATGAGAAAATGCCAAGTGACTTCAGCTGAGTTAACTTTTTGTGACTCCTGCTGTGGACAAGACGACAGAAAATAGAACCTGTTGAAGCCCACGCCAGTGACAGGCCCAAATGTATGTTTGGGAGACAGACAAATACATGCTGGGGAAGAGAACTCCAGAATGTTAGTCATTAACATTTACGTAACTGACAACATCAAACCTATTCTCAACTGTCTAAATCATTAAAAATCTAGATTCTTTGAATACAGATTTTACTCGCTGCACTGCTTTATCCTGATGAAATCCATATGCGCATGTTTGACAGAGAAAAGTAATGTGAAATACAAAATCATCTTACAGTGAGTTATTGCTTCTTCAGTCAAAGCAATAAAAAGTCTGAAAACTAATTCCCTACAAGTAATCCTAACCTACAAAGATTTCCAACATAAACATCTTCATCTTACAGATCTTAGGGTACAGAACTGTGGTGGTTTCACTCCGATGGGCAGCTAAACTCCACCACAACTCTCTCCCCCTCCCCAACAGGACAAGGAGAGAAAATATAACGGAAAAGGGCTCAAGGGTTGTGCTAACAGGGACTTCACCAATTACTGTCATGGGCAAAAGAAACTCAACACAGGGAGACTAATAAATATAATTTATTGCCTGTTACTAACAGACTAGAACAGCAAGGAACCTAAAGCAAACTAGTAACACCTTCACACCACCCAGCCTCTTCCACCTTCTTCCCCCGAGCAGTGCAGGGGAACGGGGAATGGGGGCTGCAGTCAGTCCCTAACTTTTCATCTCTGCCACTCTTTCACAGCCACTCTCTGCCCCTGCTCCACGTAGGGTCCCTCCCACAGGATGCCATCCTTCCTGAACTGAGACTGTGGGGGCTGCCTGCGTTCTCTTCAAGAACTGCTCCCACATGGCTCCGTACCACAGGGTCCATCCCCCAGGAGCAAAATGCTCCAGCACGGGTCCCCCACAGGTGGCAGCTCCTCCCAGACCCCCTGCTCCTGCGTGGACTCCTCTCCACAAGCTGCAGCTCCAGCCTGGGGCCTGCTGCTGCAGGGGCTCCCCATGGACCGCAGCCTCCTCCAGGCCACACCACGGGCTGCAGTGTGGAGATCTGCTCCATGTGGGACCCATGGGCTGCAGGGGGACAGCCTGCTCCACCAGGGGCCTCTCCACAGGCTGCAGGGGAACTGCTGCTGTGTGCCTGGAGCACCTCCTGCCCTCCTGCTGCACTGACCTTGTTCAGGGGGGGCTGCAGGGCTGCTTCTCACTCCTTTCTCCCAGCACAGCAGGTTTTTTTCCCTTTCTTGAACCTGCTCTCCCAGAAGCCCAGCCAGCATCGCTCACTGGCTCGGCTCTGCATAGCAGTGGGTCCATTTTGGAGCTGGCTGGAACTGGCTCTGATCTGACGTGGGGCAGCTGCTGGACTCTGCTCACAAAGGCCACCCCTGTCTCTTCCCTTCTACTAAACCTTTGCCACATAAATCCAGTATATGAATATTTGAAATATTATTAGAAAATGTATGTATGAATGCAATTCTTTAGATCTGGAATGTAGACCAGGCTGACATTATTTAGTTGTTTCCTAACAGAATTTAAGCAGTTACTTTCACAGGACAGATACATACTATATTGCATACAGAGCAGCATTAGATTGTTTTCCCAAACACAGTAATATCATGAAGGAAAAAAACTATGATATCTTAAAAAGACTTTATTAGTAAGTGACATCAATTGGATCACTCTCTGGTCAGTGGTAGCATATACACTTACTCTTTTGTAAACAGATTTTCACGGGATACCTATGCAAAACCTGTAGATGAAAAATACACAACTGAGGATGTGAGTATGCCAGAATTATTGTCACTAATTCTGTGTCTAATTGAGACATTATATTCAGAGAAACACTGCAATTTTTAGGTTATATCCTATATGATCTCTTCAATTCTGTTCTGTAAGTGTTTTTTCTGTGTGCAAAGTAGATTCCTTTCAGAGGAAACTAAACTAGCAAGCCCCTTTCAGGTGTGCCCAACGGTTGAAAGGGTCACTACTTTCTTGACAAAATCTGGATGCACCTCCATGAGATCCTGATTTATCAACCACTTATGTGCACGATCACAAGACCATGAACTCTCCAGAATTGCTGGGAGATCCGCAAGTGATTCTCATGATCTATAGAAGTCCATAGTTACGTATACTTTCCCATTTACTACACTGATTTTCTTTTTTCCTCACAGAGTGTTCTGTACAACTGATAGCACCCAAGCCTGGGTCATTCCTCTCTGGCATGGTCTAGAGCAGATTCACAGGAAATACTAACTGAATACTGAAATATCTGTCCCTGCAGCACAGAAAAGGTTTATATACCACGCTTCAGAACACGTGAAGTAAACTTTCACTCCCTGTCCAGTGGAGTCAATCCCCTCTTTTGATCTGAAAGAGTTGCAGCTGCAGTTCAAGCGAAACAAGGATTTTTACTGAAGCCAGGGGAGTTAGTAGTCAAGGCCACCAAAGAACATAAGGGAAAAAGCAGAAAATATTGAAGGCCTGGGAATGCACAACCAGAGTAACCATGCTCATCCAAAAGGGATTGCAGGGTGAGGGGTGATCAAGTGACCACAGATTTTGCTGAAAACAAGTGTTTCTCCTTGTGAAGGAGACAAAGCAATGCTGACAAAAGCTGTGCGACATTCTTCCTTCTTCATCATTGCAATAAAGACATTGAAGAAGGCACAGGTGCTTAAGCATGGCCTTAAAATAAAGCATGAGCAGAAAAAAAAAAAAAAAAAAAAAGACAAGGCCAGTGTAAGGGTCTAATTTTCTCAGTTATTGTTTACTTGTTGCCAACTGTAGTAAACAGCCCTCCCAATGAAGTTTATGTTAGAGGTCCTTCAGGCAACTGCTTCATTCAGAAGGGTGAATTCTTCACAAGGTGATTTTTTTTTTCTCTTCTATTTAAATTCCAGGAATAACCTAACCATAGGGCAGATATTTGCCCAAGCATCTCTGGACTTCAGCACATTCGGTTAAGATAAAAACTTAACAGATTTTGTCAAATTGAAAGAAACCTCCATTGTGCACGCGTTACTGCAGATTAACTAATAGGCTAAGCCAGAACATACAAAAAGCAAAGTTAACCTCTCACAACTAGGTACACAAAGTTAAAAATCTTTCTCTCTATAGCACAGAAATGATAGACAAAGCACTTAAAACAGTAAGCCAGGCTGTATCATTAAGCAGAAATGTGCAATTAAAGCTTTCTATGCAATGATAATCCTACTACCTTCTACAAACACATTTAAAAATAATTTTTCATGACATCATCACAAAACATACACATATTCACTTTTTAAGGGTCTTCAGTTTCATTAAGTTTGCCATGATGATTAAGTATATTCTGTATGGAAAAGTCATCAGCATAATGCTCTTCATGTCATAAACTGCTAAGCAAGCAAAATCCAAGCATATGATCATTGTTTCAAATAGTGCTTTACATTCAAATTTATAAAACCAAACTTCAGCCAATTCATTATGGATATTTGGGATTATAAACAATTTAAAAATAATGACAATCATTAAGTCAAACTCAAAAAGCTAGTACAGCTTAACCTTGCATAATGTACATGGAAAGAGAAATAGATGTTGGCAAAAGAACACTTTGCATATCTTATACTTATTAGTTGAATATTTGTCATAAATTTATCCCACTTCATAGTCTATTTCCTGAAAAATAAATCTACCAGTGTTTTTCTATGTATAAAATCTTAACTCTTATAATGAAGGTCAGATGAGTATTTTTTATTTTTATGTTTGGACAGCATTTTTCCCATATAAAAATTATTTAACAAAATATTTAAGTCTTAATGTGATAACAGCTACTTCCATTTGTCTAAAAGACAGCTGAAAGAATAAAACCCATTACATTCCATTTTCAAAGTCCATTTTGCCATTCAATACCGAATTCAAACCATCAGTGCACAGAAACAGACTATGCTTTCAGAAATTCTTGACATTAAACACAGCAGGAACTCAATGGTATTTTATGTGCAAGTGATTCTTTCAAAAAATTAATTAGGTAAATTACAAACTGCAGCTAAAAGATTGTGGCAGTGTACCAGAAATGACTGGTTCCTCAGAGCTTTCATGTAGCTTTCCTGCAAATGTTTTTCCTCTTTGATCTCATATTCAGTAATCTTCCTTGTCTCGTCACATACAGAATAAACCATTCTCTTAAATATACGTAATAGTCCTCAGCCTTCTGTCCTTTACCACTCACATGACCAGTAAAATTTCCTCTTCTAAATCTGAAGTCTGATACAGTAATTACAAACTATATACACACTTTGAAGTCTGAGGAACTTATTTTAATAACTATATTTATACATCACCCATGAAAGTATATGTTCAAAATTAGAGATATTTCATTTGACAGACTTCTGTAGTCTCATCTGAGATTCTGCCTTACACGTAATCACATATACTTCAGAAATTTCTAATGATTTCAAAGAAATGCCTGAGCTTTTTTTTGCCTTTTTGTTTTTTTCCCTGTATCTCAAGTTCAGCTATGATCAAAGCATTCAATGCTCAGATCCAAATTTAGCAATAATTTAAAATAGTATTTAATGTTCTGTTACAGTTCAATGCAAGAGAAAGATCTGAATTATTTTTCATTTTGGAAGACCAAAATAAACTTCTCTGGGACACCATTAATAATGTCTTCTGACCTCTACTACATACTAGGCGCATCTAGTTAAGAAATTTGAAACTGATATAAAGATCTCTGGAAGCCTTTTCTCTCTTCTCTCCTCTGATCCTAAAATTAAGTCTAAGATGATAATTCCAACAAAAAAATAACGTAATATGACTTTTAAAGTGTTTTTTTCTTTTATCAAAGACAGAAACAGAGAAGCTATGCTCCCCCCAAAAAAAAATCTGTACAACTTTCGGTAATGAAATCTGCTATCCTAAGGCTAGACTTGTAGCTTGGTAGATAAGGAACGTAGCAGGAAGTCCCTCTTACTACTTTGCATCACATACCTTCAGTGCCACAGACCATACAAGGAGAAATGCACGGTGTGGAAACTGTTATCCTCCTCTTTGTGTCAGGGGGACAAAAAGGACATAACGCAAAGCCTGGACTCAACTGTACTAACAGACGTTGAGCTGTAGTACTTAAAGATACAACACAGTTCATTTCCTTTGTAGAACAGCACAGCTCCTGGCAGAAGAGTCCTATGAAGCAAATAAACTCCTTGCTTTCTGCTCCAGGGGCAACACACCTTTTGATAAAGTGTTAATACATAAAATAATCCTAAGTGTATCCTTATAGAGACAAATTAAACTGTTCTTATTCTATCTGGGACAGCATAGTTGATTCTTGCTGTCTTACATGTCAAATTTTGTGTGTCACATATGAAGCAAGGGGAAACAAACATGGTTAAGCTACACCACAAATATAACAGCAGTTAGGGACCTCAATTCTGAAAATAGATCTGACCATCTTACTATCTTGTGGATTTTTATAAGGCCTTATTATGAAAATAGCTTTATAAAGCTATGCTAAAAGCAGAAAATTGCAATAGTGTAATATAGTGTATCTTGTCAAAGCAAATCAGTTAACATATATCCCACAATTTGTTTACAGGTGTATTTTTAAGAAAAATATATTTAAGAATAACAAACATTGGAAATGGCAAAAGTATATGATTTGTACAGAAATATGTCAATAGGAAGAAGTTTTTGTTTAGGCTAAATTTAGTCTTTGGAAAAGACCAATTTTTAAAACCACCAAAAATATAATGCAGCTCATTAATTGCTTAAGGGATTTGAATACTTTATATATATATATATAATTATTATTTATTTTTTTTTAATCTCAGCTTGACAATAGTTTCATAGTCACAACTAAAATTGCAAAAATGTCTCTAAAGTTATTACAGGTACACACATGAAACTTTTGCCTTGTTTTATCACTAGAAATTCAAGGAACACCCTGGACATCTCCATGACAACTGCTTCCTTAACTAATCAGTCAAATTAGCATTCCTCCTTCTTGTTGAAAGACAACATGAAGTATTTAGAGCTCAGAAATTGATTTTTTATTCTCTTAAATATGGAATCACTGTGTATAGTAATCATGCTGTATTTGTCTAAGACTTCAAAATCCCTTTCATTACTCAAGGCTTGGATGATATTTGTGTTTACAGAATTAACCGTATTGCAGACCACAATCAGTAAATCTGAAAGTATGTTCTGTTTGATTTCTTATTTCCCTTTTTTTTTTTTTTTTTTTCCTCCATGTTTTAATCTTATGCATTTTTCCCTCATATTGGCTTACAGAGATACTTTATTTTGAAAATGCACAGATTAGAACTGCCTGAGTCATGGGCAATTAGCTCATTCATTCCTCCTGATAGAGCTCTGATCACACTTCTTAAGGAATTTTTCCCTCATCCATCATTGATATCTGTTCTAAGACCATTTTCAGTCTTTCTTTCCCCCTGCTGGACACTGTTCTCCATATAGCTAGAAAAGGTATAACCCTTTCTTTATTAACATGTAAGTCTAAAGTACAATGCCCTGCTGAGTGCCTCAAGTTCTTCCTAATTCAGGTTTTCTAATGACTGCCAACTTAGTCCAGACTTTTTTTTTAAATGAAAAGTGACTTACTACTCTAAAATCGTAAGTGTTCTGCTAGCTCCACGTTAGAATTCTCTTTCTTGCACAGCAAAACTCATTTGTCATGTATACTTGTTAAAACTACTTCAGATACTGAATTTGATTCATTTGTATGTATTTGAGCATGGCATTCATAAATTTCACTCTGGAAAATTACATGTAAGCAAAATCAGAGACACTGCTGGTCTCGTGTTCATTTTATAGAGTTGTTTGGTAGCTGGTATGTTAGACCTCATATAGCCTAACAACTACAAGTAGGTTATCCTCAGCAGAGCTGCTTGACTTCCTTGTGTATAAACAAAGCACAGATCCACACAGTAACAGAACATGAGCAGACCTGCTAAGTGACACGCATGCATCTGACAGCTGTTCTGCCTGTCACGGCAAAAAGAAAGGGAGAGAGGAAGAGAAAACACACCAGTACACTCCCCACCATGCACAAGCCTCCTCCTTCTGAAATTTTTCCTACAGTTGGCTACACCACATGCCTCCTCTACTCACCGCTACCAATATTTCTATGCAGTTACTATTCTTTCTACTTGAAATACCCACTCCTGATGACTACAACTTGGATTCTGTTCTTTTTTACTTATTTATTTATTTTTTTTGCTAATGCAGAAAAGAATCATCGATGATGTTATTTCAGGCAGACCTTTCAAAATAGTTCATATTTTCTAGCAGAAGTAATGAACAGTCTGAAGAACTGTAATGCCCTCCTACAAAATGTATCAGTTACTACACACTGGCAAATGCAAGCAGTTTCGTTTCCAGGATGGAGTAGCAGGTTTCTGCAGAGCTTACCTCATCTGACATTTGGTACATGAGGTCCAGCTCTGTCCAAGAGATTACCCACTACCGTCAGTAACAGCAGCCAACAAGTGGTCAATAAATGTAACGTTCCCCTTTGAGTCAGCTAACATGCCAATAAACCCACAGGGACACACTGCTGTCAGTTCTGCATCAGAGATGCACGTTGGCTAAAGAGCATGAATGGGAAATTTGCACTGGTGCTGCCTGTTCATAGTTGGAAGATTTTAATTATAGTAATTTCTAATAAGATTCCTTTAGTCAACAATAACTATGAATTTACAAAACATTTCCATCATTTTAAAATAATTATGTGTAAATGAACTGACTAAATATTTGATACACCATATAATGTCAACAGCTGGCCAAAATTTGGCAGCTATGTGTTTTGTCAACTGACAGAAACAATAGCAACTGACAATAACAATAGTCTTTTCCAGTTAGATTGAGACTTAACATTGCAAATTGCAACTCCCTTATTACATTCACATCAAAGAAGCCAAACAACATTAAGTGTTTCACTAACTGACGATATAAATCACTAAAAGTCATTTATACTGGTCAATATGAACACTACGCTAAGTTGTTCAAGTAGCTACTGAAGTCAGCTGAATGATAGCCACTGACTTGGCTTTCATTCAGCCTTGAATCAGAAATACCAGAGACCTGCCCTTATTGTTAGAAATGTTGTATGCATATCCACAGTATAGCTGTTGATAATCTTTATGTTACTTTAATGAAACTCCTGAAAACTTCGTCATTTTAGCACACATAATAATATACCAAGAATGTTTTTTTCATTTGCTTTGATATAAACTCACTTACAGTTGAAACATTTTTGCATTTGCAAGCACAGTCAAAAATATTGCACACTCCCGAACTATAAGTCAGCAAAAGGTTTATACGTATGTAAACATATTTTAGAAATTATCACATAAAAACACCTCTGAAGGATTGTTTAAAAGGCACTGCTTTAAAACTGTGAATTGAGGGGATAATTCTCTATTTGTTAGGCTGGACAAATTGCTCTGGCGTGATTCGACTGTCATAATGGCATAGGATGTCTTTTGAGCTGATACTGGATGTCAGTGGAGAAAATTGAAAATAGTTCAATTGATAGGTTTCTACCTTTAAGAGGTTTCTTTTCTATTAAGAAAGAAAATGGTGCTATTGTCTGTAAATGGAGTTAAAATACTATTAAATGTCTGTACTTTGAAATACATCCCAAAGCAATTTGATGTTTCTTCCTGTATCTTATTAGCAGTCAAGAAAATTCAAATCTCCAAAACATTTTAAAACGCTGCCCTGAGCAGACCAGTTTTTACTGTAAGCAGAAATGATCATCAACATCTTTTTTTTCCATAGGCAAGTCTCAACTGGTCATTTAGTGTTCATGCTGAAGAAAACATTCCCTGCAGAGATTCAAAACAGAGAGATGGAAACTCAATCTCAGCAACAGAAGGAGAAACTGTCAAGGTTACTTTAAATAAATCCCTCCTTTGGATATAAGAAAGTGCATAACAAACAGGTATCTAGTAAAAGGAAGTGGTATAATATGGCAGCTTCTGGACACTGAGCATGAAAGAGTGGAGGGTAAAAAAGGGCAGAAGGAATGAAACAATTTTCATTATTTCCTTTAGGAACTTGTGAGATTTGTTTTTCCCATCTTTTTTTAAGCAACCACATATAACCTGTAGATTTTTATTTTTAATAAATACGTAAATATAGAACTAGTTTCATTTATGAATGTGTATGTATACAAGCAATATACATACAAATAATACAAATAAATATGGGCTAATTTGTTTTACAAACTATGAATTTTCTTCATCAGGTAGGTGCATACAGTGATACAAAGAAATGAGGTAGGCAACCTGGGCTTCAGCAAGTAGTGCCTTACAAACGGCAATTCAAAACAAGAAAACTCACAATTTACACAACAAAATGAGTCCACTGTTGAAATCTCAGTGCATTACAATTCCTTCTACAACCATAGGGGCTCTGATGGAGATGAGAGAAAAATATGCAGGCTGAACCTTAGGTAAAACCTTGACCAAGGTGACTTCAAGGAAGACCAAGCAGATCCTGAATACTAATGACAGAATACAGAGGCTACAGCAATTTGTCTCAGCTGTCACACTTGCCATGTAAAAGAGGGAAATAACTCACTGATGCAGTTTTCAAAATGCAAACAAAGCAGAATAATAAAATTCCCAGATTCAGTGAAGTATCTCTGCAGGATATTATTCCACAAAACATAAAGGTAGTTCCACACAATGGAACTGTATCCTCTTCAGGACAGAAAACAGATCCCTTAAGCAATTCAACGAGAAAAAAATTTCAATCTAGGACAATCTCTCAAGGAGGAAAGAAAACCCACAAGACGTGTCAGTAGACTTGATTTTTTTCTAGATTGAAACCTATGAAGTCTGTCAAAAGGAAATGGCATTCCTCAGCAAATCACAATCCCTGTCCTGTTTCATCACAAACTAATGTTAGTTCTACCTGATCCTTAAATGACCCTTATGCTCTAGTGAACATTAGTATTCCTCAATTACCAACAAGAACATGAATTCAAAGGACAGAACACAATTCGCTCCCCTGGCAATTGTAACAGAGGCTACATTTCAGACACCTGAGGCGATAAATATTTTCCTTCCAAGAGTACCAATTAAAGAGTATTTAAACTGTGCATACACTAAAAATTCAATGTTAAAAATGTGTTAATTTGAACATCAATACACACTGATTTGCTGAAACAAACAGACAAAACTGTGTACAGAATCCCCTCTGCATTCAGGAATACTTTTGAGACCCCAGCTCATTCTGAAATGGTTAATAACCTATCAAAGTCAGTTGGGTGAAGTACATTTCATCAAGTTAAGGGAACCTTCCTCCACACCTTAAGCTAGGAAAGCTGTAAGTGAGAAATGAAGAAAATTGCTGTTAGATAATTTTACAGCCTGTACTGCCCACAGATCACTTCATTTTATTTTTTTTCTACAGCTCTGATTAGAAGAGAAACTATTGCTCAAAGCCACCCATGGGTCTACCACTGCTCCTGTGAACAGGTACTGGGAAAAAATAAAATAATCAAGGAGCAGCTGCCGATTTTAAGCCCTCAGAGATCATCGTTAGGTAGCTCACTTTTCATATATCAAAATTAAAGAAGCAATAATAAGTGATAATGATTGCAGACTACAAATACCTGCGTTATTGCAAAGCCTCTGATTTTAGAATACTTTTTAACCTCGTAATCTGGTATTGAGAGAAATCATCTTTAAACCAGCATCACCAGCTCACGATACTTTCTGGCATGACTGAATACTGCTGATCTCACAAGTGTGATGGAGACTTGGGAGAACAAGGGCAGAAGGCAGGCAGCCAATTCACAGTCTGGAGCAGCTGAGTTTTTTATGCCAAGGAAAACAGCAAAATGCCCAATGTATCAGCTGTATCAGATTTGTCTTGACAGGAATTCCAGCCTGATAGGTTTTTGGGTTTTGTTTTTGGTTGCTCTTTTTTTTTTTTTTTTTTTTTAAATACAAGTGATTCATCTTCCCTATTAGAAGTATTACAGAAGATAGTGTTAATTAGCAAAAACTGGGCCCTGGGACCACATAGGCCAGTACCCAGTTAAGCTCTTTACAGCAACCCAAGCACCTGCAATGGAGAGCTTCCGAGGTGTTCCCTGTTTACCTCCCATTACCTCCCCTACTGAATCAAAGAAACAGGACAAATACTATGGCCGAACAGTAAATTATTTGAAGTTAAGAAATGTTTGAGTTAAAGCTGAAGGCATAACACGCATGCAAATCTGATGAGAAAATTGCATGCATTTAATACTCATTAACAAATAAGCATCTAGAACACTCGATATTTCCAGTTTAACAGATGAAGAAGTAAGCTTAAAACCAAAACATCGTCACTCACTGACATTATTTCACAAACTGAGTATTCAAGATAAGATGTCTAAAGTAACCAAGCACTTATTGCTCCATTCACTTCAACCCAAGGTGCAAATACACTGAATTTTTGAAAAAGTATTCATTCTGTATCTCTAATAAGGTACTGACTTTAAGACACAGGTAAAAGAAAAAAAAAAAACAAAGCTGAAAGAAAATGTGTAAAAACAACATCATTCTTCAAAGAAGCAGAATTAAGGGTTGCATAGCAAGCCTTAAACAATAGGACAAAAAATAAATAGAATAAAAGAATTAATGCAAATCATTTGGAATACATGAAAAAAAAATCCCACATTACATTCCCAATAACCAGGCAATGCGGTAGTGTACTGCAAAGCAAAAAGTAAAATAGCATGCTAAAATTAGTAGACAAAAGACCAGCTATTCCTTCTATTCTCTTTCAACCTAAACTCATGAACTTAATTATATGTATATATATGTATATTATTAATAACTCGCTTTTTAATTGCTCAGAAACGTGGCTTCGTTATATCTCCTGCTTAATAATAGTCTGTGGTTAGTGGTGAAAAGATGGATTTTTAGCTCTAAATATGTAACTCTTATTTGGAGCTTTTTGTGAACAAACTTTTTTTCCTTTTTTTATGGACCTATAAAGGAAGAAATTTAAGTTCCTGTCATTTCTGGAGAGTTATTGGGCTTTACTACTCATGCGGTATGGATTGATCACCCCAGCTTTGTAGTATTGCATTTATTCAGCTCTATACAAAGACAAGCTCTATTATCGTTGTTTTTTTTGTTTGCTTGATTGTATTTGGCAAATATATATTTTTTTAATATATAATACTGTTTCTAAATTGTTATTTTCAAAGTGATAATGGATTAATTTTGAGAGTGAACTATCCTGTAAATTATTTACATAAGTTTGCATAAAATTGCATTCAACTTTTTGTGAACTGCTAGTCCAATTAGCAAATAAAACTAAGGTATTTAACTTTTACTAATAGTACTATAGAACACAGACTCATAGAACAGCCCAGGTTGGAAGGGAATGCAAAAAAGCACCTGGTCCAAAATTTAATGGTAAAGGGAGCCCAAATAGGATTATGTAGCTCCCTGTCCAGTCACATCTTGGCACTCCAATAACACATCGTACTCTGCTGTAATACACCACATCCCTTGGGTGATTATGTATGCTCACTTTCTCTCTCACACAAAATGCAGAGAATTAAGATCCTTTATTCTGTGATTTCTCCTCTGGCTTTTAGAAATAACAATATCCCACTCAGCCTTCTGCACTGAAAGTACAAGTCTTTAAATAATGCATTACAAAAGATCATTTAAATACCACAAATATTGAACCATTTGTCAGGTGAACACTGAATAAATTTTCTTTGCAATCAAATTATCATTTCAGAGCCCCATTCTCTGTCAAAATAAGAGTAAAACACCATCTGAAGTTTAACAAAAACAAGTGCAAAATTAGAAATTTATCTGTGTCACTTTGCAGTTCATTTTTTAAAATTTATTTTCAGTTAAAGGTCCAGAATGATTGGTTAAGCATTTACTTACAACTCACAAAAATATTCTTTTAATAGACGTAGTTTGAAAATTTAGCCATGAGGCGTCCCAAAGTATCAATCCTTTGACTGCCTGTACAAGACCATTCAGGGAAAAAAAGCTGTTCAGGGAAACAACTTTTTTTAGTCCACATCAACAGATCTTTGTCTTCCAGAAATTAGTATACCAAAAGGGCACCTTGAGCTGGCCCCATCCACAGATCTTTCACAGTATGAAATAGGAAGGTGCATACCTCAAAACCCATGACACTTGAAAATGTCCACACTGCCACCACAACTATTTGTGAATACAGGAAAAGAAAATGAAGCAATGATCTATATTTTTCATCTTTTTAACCACTATTTTGGAGGGAAGGTGGGCAGTTTTTTGATTGACATTAAAGTTAGACACATAAATAAAAATTACATATGTATGTACATATGGGTGTTAAGGAGAAGATAGCAAGACAACAGCAAGATAACAATGGTTACACATGCTGTGCTCATTTACCTCTGAATTACAAAAATAAGTACAGGTTTTAAGCTGTTATCACTATGTGTTTCAGTTGAGCAGAACAAAACATAGACTATGAAGTTCTCTCTACTTCTCCTGGGCTTCCACCACAACTGCTGTTAACTCAAAACTTAGCCTAGTAATGTCTTTCTTTCCTTGGTCTACGAAGACTTTCTGCTGCCTAGGAACAGGACAGTACACTATCATAAGCCAATACAGAACAAAATATTAATGGAAATGCATTTTTTAATTATTATTTTTCCAGCATTACTTGCTAGTCTAATATAAACAGTACTACGTAAAGCTAAGAAAAGAATCACCGAGATATGAAGTAATGAGTTCCTTTTTTTTTCAAGTGCATATTCTCTACAAACACTAAACAAAGCAAGTCTTTTTACTTTTCAAAGCAGCAGAATTTCCTGAATAATTAAAACGGAAGTATTCGAAGTATTTAAAAATATGTTAACAATTGAAAGTATTTAATAATACTTTTAAAAGGCCATTGCAAAATAAATAAATAAATAAATAAAATTAAACTGTGAAATTTCTAAAGCCTACAAAGTAGGAAAATTGAGCCAGATAGCCAGAAAGCAGGAAAGGGAGAAATCAGGGCAAGATTCCTGCATGGTAGGGGGATGAAGATCCCCAAGTATACTGGCAGGAAGCCCCCCAGCTCAGTACATAGGTGCTCTATGCCTTATGACCATTGTTGCTGGCCCTCTGCTATTCCTTGTTAATGAGCTACCTAAAAGTAACTTTCCTACACACACACACGAAAAAAAAAAAAAAAAAAAAATTGAAGACAAACCCAAGACCTCTGGAAAAGGTTCAGGGATCTTAATGTCACAGGAATGGCTACATATTAGCCAGCTTTATTAAAAGCCTACAGTAAAGTTTTTTTGTTTTTTTTTTTTTTTAACCATTTAGAACAGGCATTTTGCCATATTTCTTCTCACCTTTAAAGCTAACACTCAAGCCAGGAGACCTGGAAAACTGCTTGAAATTATGTATCCCATTACTGTTGTTCTTTACTGTTCTTCTACACTCTCCATTTGAATACTACAATTACCAAGAAAGACACATGGGTAACTCAAGTCTTTGAGTTAATGATCTACAAATCACACTTCACAGCATCAACTTGATCCTAAATTGCAAATTGTAGAAGAAAGAGCATCACATTCTTTGCACAAAGAGCATGGCTTCAGTAGAACTACATTTTCCAATTTACTCTCTCATTCTATTTTGCTTTAAAGGTTCATTCCTTTCAGACTTAAAACCCAGTATTTTGTCCTTTGGACTCCCTTTCATATCTTTCATGCTTGCAATATATTGCTTATTCTTGAACCTGAAGTCAGTGGAAATCTTTTCATTAGCTTCAGCAGTAAGGCCTGCATCAGGCCTGGAATTCATGGCAATGACAGTCTCAGAGGAAACTCTGTATGGACTGGAAGGGTTTTCCCTCCACCCCCCAGAGCACTCAGGGTGTTTTTTTTTTTTGTTTATTTGTTTTACACAAAGAGATGAAACGCATGATTTCAAATTTCTTAAAAATATATATATATTTAATTTAAAAATACTGTAATGATTAAAGAAAACATTAGCATTTTTCCGTATTTATAGCATGTCATGTATTCTCATGTATCTAGTATATACTGATTTCCTTTGTCCAGCATAAAGGACTTCAAAATTAGACCATTTTTCCCACCCTACAATGTTTATTACAGAAGTATGTTTTTTCTAGCTACCGTAGCTAAAAGATCTGCTTTAAAACTTCATCATACAGTAAAAAAAGATGGATATATTCCCAGTGTGGCCATTCACCATCTGCTAAAGCAAATACACTTAAAGATGCTTCTACAATTGTGATAAAATGACAACAAATCTAAGAGAACACAGAGCTCATATTCTAAAATGATGATTGTACAACTATAGTTTGCATCATTAGGGACCAATAAACATCTTTATGTTCCATTCGAATGGCAAGGACCTTTTTCAAAGGGAAGCTGAAATGGGAAAATAACAAAGAAATGGTCCATTCAGCAGTTGTCTTAAATTTACAAACACTAACGAAACAACTTCTTGACCGTAATTAGTATTTAACTCTGAAAAGGTATTTTCTCACTTGCAGATTTTGTTTCCTTTTTTTTTTTTTTTTTCTTTCCCCCCCCTCCCCCCAATATATAAGACTTATTCTTTTACTCAACTTCAAGATTGATTTTCTTTCATTCTCCAGGGGACATTAATCATATGAGTACAAGTAAATTCTGTATTTTTGACAATAGTTAAGATTCCCTACGGATTTAGAAGATTGTTATTCTTTTAACTGAAGTAAAAGTGATTACTTGGAAACACTAAATTGATAACTTCCTCACACAAGCAAAATTTCCTGACACAAAAAGGCTGAATAAAAATTAAAACTTGCTAGTAAATAATAAGTAGAACTTTTTTAATTCTACACACCTAACATTATTAACCAGATATCAAATCTGCCTTAAAATACTGCTACTAGCAAAACTTCAATACACTTCACTTTTACCTGGAGCTTTAGTAGTAACCCTGTCAAGAATACAGCCAAGAACCCTACTGGTTTAAGGCCAACATCAGCAGTTTTCTCTGGCAAAAACACTTTCTTCTAGAGATTCAGCAGTCACGGTCTGTAAATGGTGAAAAGAAGAAAAAGAAAATATATCCACCATCTGCTCCAGCCCTGAGGGAGACAAACTTTCCTGGCAGTATATAGTTCAGAATTTAACTGCACCCAAGGCCAACACAAGCACAAAACAAAAATACAAAAATATTGAACATCATTCATAGCAAGTGGATGTTTTGTATAATTTTACTTTAGCTTATTTCTTGGGGCTACATTTTAACCTATTTTTGTTGTAACAGGTTTTCCTTTACTTATGTTGTTTGCTTTCAACAATTTTGAAATATATCAATGTAATTCCATATAAACAGAAAACTAAAGGATCTAATTAGATTTCATTGCCCGATTTATCAAATTTAATTTATTCTATGCCTGAGTATTAGAAGTGCATTTGCTAAGTCCACTGACACTGAAAACATTTTCTAATCTCATTACTTTAAACAATTTAGTTTCTCTGTGAAAAGTAAAAACATTCAAAGATATTGTAAATATTAATATTTTTATATCTGTAGCAAATCTTTGTGATTTCGATCTAAAAACTGGCAAGTCCTAACAGTATTGAGAATACATATGCTACAATGTTCATTAAAACTGTGCTGCCTTGGCTATTCTATTTCCCAATCTGGGACAAATATTAGCACATATTTAGCAGAGTATACAGCCCAAGTCTTCTTCTATTATAACCAGTTTAAAGCTAATTATTTTCTGGTTGTTTTTCACATTCATGCAAGCATGAATGGTGGTGGAGGGAAGTCATCATCATCATCTTGTGCCACAGTACGTTCTCAACATCAAATGAGGAAGAGCAAAGGGAAAATTGTAAGTTATCACTAGGCTGTGATCCAGCAAGAATTTGAGACTCTCTTACATTTCATTAGTTGTATTCTGCTCTTTCCTGTAGATTCCAAAAAGTATTAAAAAAAATCTACAACTCGTGTACAAACTGATGGAACGATGCCTGAATTAAGAATTGCCAATTGTGTTGATTGCTACTTTGAACCATATCCCATTTTTCAGGTTCCACTATGACACTATGCTTTCTTTTAATAGAAAAACATTAATTTCATAGCTTTTTGTTTACTATGATCCACAAATACTTCCACAATACTATGATAAAGGAGAAAGAAACGGCAAACCACAAGCAGCAGCTTTTATCTGGTAGGTTTTATCCACTGTAGATTTACTTCTTCCACCAGTTTTAAGCTGCTGGATTCAGAAATTTATGTTTATGATCATTTTTGCGTACCCAATTGTTTCCAGAATTAATGGAGAAAATCTGTTGCTTTTTTTCAGTTGGTATACCATATATTAGCCACCTTGAATTATATTATGCCACTGCCTTGTATATGTATCCAATTGCTAATGATTTTTAAAGGCCAGCAATACATTCCATCAATTTTTCAAGACCTAATGACAATCCTGATATGATTTTAATTAAAACTTTAAGAAGTGTTCATTCCACAGACCAGTTTGATTTAACATTATGCTTTGGTTTTGTATGAAAAAAAATATATCTCACTTAAATGCCCACCTGAAGACTAGGATTCCTCTGTTTATAATAAAATTATGACTGAAGGTTGAATTGCTTGCTTTATTGTGTAACGATCTTCATTATACCGTAGTCCCCCTAATAATAACCTAATCAGGTAAGAACAATTACAGAGAATTATAGCTGGCAGCAAGAAGTTTTAAGTTTGGAGAACACGCAGTCACTCCCTTGACAGTACTGGAAACCAGTGGCTGAAACAGATCACGGTGCACCATTGGCTGACCCTCCAAAACCATGTAGAACATGTCCAAGTGAGGGTGTTTTTCAGATATGCCCATTCACAGAATCACAGGATGGCTGAGGCAGGCAGGACCTCAGGGTCTACCTGGTCCAACCTCTGCTCAAGCAGGGCCACCCAGAGCAGGCTGCCCAGACCCACGTCCAGGCAGCTTCTGAAGATCTCCAATGGGGAGACTCTGGGACCTTCGTAGGCAGCCTGTGCCAATGTTCAGACACACACACACAGTAAAGAGGAGTCTTGTGATGTTCAGATGTAACTCCTCATCTTCCAGTTTGTACCTATTGCCTCTTGTCCTGCCACTGGACACCAATGGGGATAGTCTGGCTCCATCCTCTTTATACCCTCCTTTCAGGTATTTATAACCATTGGTAAGATCTTCCCTAAACCTTCTGTAGGGTGAACAGCCCCAGATCTCTCAGCCTCCTGTCATACGAGAGATGCTCCAATCCTTTAAATACCTTTGTGACCATTTGCTGGGCATACTCCATTAAGTCCATGCTTTGTACTGGGAATCCCAGACCTGGACCCAGCACTCCAGACGCGGTCTCACCAGTGCTGGGCAGAAGGGAAGGAGCACCTCTCTCCATCACCTGATGGCAAGGCTCTGCCTAACGCAGCCCAGAATACCACTATACCACTAGCTTTTTTTTTTTTTTTTTTTTTTTTTTTTTTCCAGCAAGGGAATGTTGTTGGCTCATGCCTTTACACTCTCCTATCAGTCCTAAAGAGTCCCTCCCCCTTCAATGTCCCCTGTGTGGAAGGAATGACAAAACAGATAGTTGCACACGTTCTGCCCCATAAAGGACACTTAGCTATTGCTGCAGTAGTAAGCCAAACGCAAATTGAAATGCAAACTTGAGCTTTGCACGGTATTTGGTACTGCAAAAGACAAGACCATGAATGAAGCACTTCATTGCATTAAAAGGCTAAAAATAACCCAATTTAGAGAAAGTATGAACAATATATGCACTTCTAATGAGAGAGATTTCAAGGTTCTATCTTTTTCTACTAAATATCCACGTACACTAATCTGGGAGAACTACTGCACTATATTTGATATGTATGTAGGAGTTGTAATCATTTGTAAAACTGCTCATGCAAACACAGCATTTCCATTTCAAGCCAAAAATCACTCAAACTACTTTTTTTCTTTCCCAAGCTCCCTCCCCCATTTACTTGCAGGGGGGGGAAAAAAAAAAAAAAATGTAGTTTCACTGAAATTCCTCGTGCTCCTACAGTCTAAGTAAATCATCATAAATAGGTTGCTACAGACACTAAGAAAATAGACAATCTGAATCCTTTAAAATATTGCTAGTCTGATTCAGTGGAGGCTTCACAATGCAGCTTTCAACATAGGTTTCTTTGAACAGGTTCAACTGATTCTAGTTCATTCCTAGAATCAGAAAAAAAAATAAAAATTAAAGCATTCTTCAACCAATTAAAATGTCTTATGTACAAACACACGTTTCTTTAGGTATTAACAAACAGCAGCAACATCCTACAAGCAATTTCAAACTTCATTAATTTTTGTTTGTTTGTTTGTTTTTTACAGGGATTAAGTAGAGAACAGTTATTCCTTATCTCTATATGAATGCAGAATGTATAAGCAGTTAGAGTTTATTAGCACATTTATTCTAGTAGTGAAGGAATGAAAACACATGGATTGAGGCTGTTCCAGCTGCTGAAAATAAGAGATGCCTTCGCAGTATGTCCTTGGCCAGTCAAAAAATTATAAAGTGTTTGAGGCTAGTCATTGTCCCATCCTACACTGTATTTAATCCAAACGGAAGGAAAAAAGAGAGTAGAGTTTGGGGTTCAGCTGTAAAGTGGTAGAGTATTGCCAACAATGAACACAGGATGTGCTGAATGTTTAGTTTTTAAATTAAGCATGTACTCAAGTATCTTCCACCCTATTTCACTCTGCAGATCCAGTAGCAGATATTCTTCTATATGTAGGCCTTGCCTTTCTGCTAGTTTAAACAACTTAAGAAATTTAAGACAATTTGGAGCAATTTAAGAGAAGTTTGTGACAAATCTTGAACAGATGCTTGTGGAAAAACAATGACAATCTTCCAAATTTCATGACAATTGAACTGAGGAAATAAAGCAAGTGGGAATAGTAGGCTAGAGGAGCAGTGCTAAAATTTAGATTTTTTTTTCATAGAACAATAAAAAAGAAGCAGTTTTCCATTGGCTACAACATTCAACAGGAAATACTGAAATAAACTAATTATTTACCTGTCATTAACAAAACAGTGATTTTTTTTCTTTACACTCTGTGAATGATTTGTTACTACTGTGAATAGTTAAGAGCAAATGCAATTCCCTGCATGAAAACATACTTCAGAACTTCATTAAATTTGTTACATCCAGTTAAACTGTAACATTGTTGCACTAATGTAAACGTAGATTATGGGCTGAATTACTAAATACAAGTCAAAGACTTGCTGTGCTCTGTCAAGCTTTACAGTTTAAGATCAAGCCTTTCTTCATCCCCTATCCTTCTGACAGAGTTCTGAAATATTTTTCTTTTTTTATATTTTCTTTTTTTTTTTTTCATAATCCAGTTTATGCAGAACATACTTTTGGAGTGATAGCTGAAGCTTAACAGTTTATCAGCAGCAAACTTAAGGCTGTATGCTATTTTCAGGAATTCAGGCTTTCAGAAAGATTTTAATAATGATGTTTTGAGAACTTAATTAGAGAAGCCAGCTGACAGCCACAGAGCAAAAGAAACACCTTTGAAAGAATTTCTCTTGCAATGAAAATACTGCAACAGAATCTTATTAACATATCTTAAATCTCTTTTGAAAGTGATTACAGATTACCATTAAGTGTGGATAGTCAAGGTTAGTATTAAAGATTAAATATTTCCTAAAGTGAGACCGATAAAATGACAGAGATTAATGTTTGCTTTTGGAGTACATAAACATCAAATTAGACAACACAGGCATCAGTGCTTCTAAATGAACATGTCAGTATTTTAGGAACCAGTATTCTTAGGACCACACTTTCCTAGCACACAGATCACAAGAAAGTTATCTTTGGACAAATACTGTTGCAACCACTGGGAAGGCTAGATTGGTGTTCTAGATCTCTTCTGCCAGCTATTGCTGGGATCTAGTTCACTTCAACTCACTTCCACTGAATCACAGCATAGTTAAATGGTTTTCCCCTCCCCTAATCACGAGATCAGAAAATTCACAAAATAAACCCACATGCTTTTCCCTAGTAGCTGCAAAGTCTGATTATGAAATCCTATGCTGCTTTTACCCACGAGACCTGCTGTGTAAACTTGTAAAAAGTTAGTTTTGAACGTGCTTGTGTTTTCTTCATTTTTGTTCTTTTATTAGAATAGAAGGCAAATTTTCCTCATACCTACCATCAGCATGCCCTGATGATTTTGTAAGCCTCATTCATATCCCCCATAAGCCATTTTATACTTTCAGTCATACTTATTGTGATCCAGTTTGAACAAATCCAAAAGGGGTAGGGGCATAATCTGCTCTTATCCTCATTGCTCTGCACAACTCAGTAACAGCAGCAGACTTTCTTACCAAAGTTTCTATTGTAACAGTCCTCAGAAACCTAGACATTTTAGTAGTGGGACAAAGAAATCTTAAGCTTACAGACAGCTGAACTGATTATAAATCCCACCAAATGAAAAGTGAGACCAAATTAAAAAAAAAAAAAAAAAAAAAAAAAAAGAAAATAAAGCATTAATATGAGAAAAAAAGATATAGAAGTTACTTTAAAGTTTATGTATGAAATAACTTCTATTCTAGCAATATTCTATAGAAGTCATAGTACAGAGGCGTATGTGTTACATTCCTGAGAACTCCTATTAAATTGCAATTTGCCAAAATGACTGAGTGTATTGCTGTGTATAGAAATACATAGAAATACACTTCATATGAAAATCTCCTAGAAGCTCATGGTGCAAAGAAAATACAAAATTAACTATGTCATGAGGAATTTTTAGTCTCCTGTTTAGATTTACTGGCCTGAATTTAGGAAAATCAAATCACTGAAGTTAACACAAAAAGCAGACATAACTGAAACCTATTGGACTTCCCATGCAGGCCATTCAGCCCCTGGTAGTTTATACAAAAGTTCAACAAAACTTTTTAGAGGCTTGGAGCTGCAGCTGTCCCTCTTGGGGACACACTTGCAGGAAGAAAAGTAATGGCTCCAGCCTTCTAAGTTAGGCACAAAACCATTATTTCATGCTGAGACTTCATGGAGCAGTGGCAGAGGCACCAAGTAAAGCAGTTCTGGTCCATTTGAATTGCTACCCACTGGGGCTTGTTAAAGCTATGCTTGGTGATGGCCAGGAAGGGGTTCTTTAACAGTATGAAGTGCAGTGTGAGCCAGATGGTCTAACTTCTTTTTTCCCAACAAAACATTAAACTGCTCTGAAACACAAAGTGCATGGCTCAAGAACAGCCAAGTCATTGGAAGCAGAGCATGTGGAAACCACCCAGCTGTAGAACTGTAGTCAGCAAGCCAACGAAGGCAGTGCCAAATTAGGATGGTAGCAGCATATCAGACTTCCCAGCTCACACTGTCAAATACCAGATTTGCCTTGGCTCATCATTCAAGTTTCTTTTTCTTCCAAGAAGTTCTAGATCTCTTCTGCAGGCTATTGCATTATTATATGGCTTTATTAAGTCCAACCATCAACCAGACACTAGTAAGTCCACTGCTAAACCATGTCCCTAAGTACCACATCCACACATCTCTTAAATACCTCCAGGGAAGGTGACTCCACCACTTCCCTGGGAAGCCTGTTCCTATGCTTAACCACCCTTTCCATGAAGAAACTCTTATCCAATGTAAACCTCCTCTGGTGCAACTTGAGGCTGCTTCTTCATGTCCTATCACTTGTCACATCAGAAAAGAAAAACAACCTTCTTGCTGCAGCCTCCTTTCAGGTTGCTGTAGAGAAATGAGGTCTCTCCTCAACCCACTTTCCTCCAGTGTAAACAAACCTAGTACTGTAAATCATTCAGTAATAAAACTTTGTTTCAGTATTCATAGATTTTAACTGTTGTTATGATGTTAATCAGGTAGACAGAACATTTGCTTGTGAAATATTATTTTCCAATCACAGAATACTAAAATGTTTAATAATAAGCTTACTACTTTAATATGTAATATTTCTCATCTTTTCTGATCTTGAGCTCAATGCCCAGTCTAAAACTTACATCCTAAAGAAATATTTTCCTTGCAAGAAAATCAGCCCAGTATGAGGATTTGAAACCCAAAATGTGAGCTAAACGTTGAAGGCAAATATAAGTTTTAGACTAGATGAAATTTAAAAAATAAAAATCAAGTTACTAAGTGCATGTTTGCATGATCTGAAGTCACCTGATTAGCAATAGCATACAAAGCGTAATCTGTAATCATGAAGTTGTGCAAACAAATATATGTGGAGTCACTGCTGTCAGAGACCACTGACACCATATAATGGCACGTTGTGTACTTACTGAACCTATTCATCTTCCTGCACCACCAATTCAGAGTGGCTCATTCTTTTTAAATAATTCTGTGAAAGAATGCTCAGGTATGTTTGTTTTCTGAATATAAAATCTTTTTTGAAACATTCTCGTCTCATAAGCAAGACATTGAGATGAAATCATTTGCGCTAGAGTATGCTAGCTAAACTATAAGTCATGTGTCAGTGCCCTTCTGACAACACCAATGGCAATGGGGTTCACGTTTTCTATCTAGGAATTTCACTGTTGAGGGTATTTTCTATTGGCTCTTTAATGCTTTTGACCTGGTAACTGGCAGTACTTTGGCCTTACTGAAGACAGCCTACTAGTCACTAACTCAAAAATGTCTTGAAAGGATCCTTGTGAACACAGTTTGGAATCTTCTTTTACAGTACAGATGACTCCAGGTACTAATACCGCGAGATTCGAGTACATAGAAGATACCTCAAGTGTAAGCCCGAAGTCACCACGCAAAACTCAGCCCTCAAGAAGTTAAACAAGATAGCATTAAAGAAAATTAAGGCTGAAGGAAATAATACCTACCATTTTGAAAAAGAAGTAACTTGAGTCACACTTTAAATTGATTTGAACTGAGTGATGGAGAACACATGCAGTAGTTATAAATGGCAACAATGCTGCCATTACCATGCTGTACTACAGCAACAAATGAGCTGAAGTTACTAAAACAAAACTTGACATTGATAAGGTCTGTATATACCAAACAAAATGAAGGAAAAAACTTGCCCCAGCCATGTCTGCTTAACACCACTGAAGGCACCATAAAATAAGAAAAAGGAGATAAAATGAAATATTTTATACTAACTGTAAGCATTTTGATACAGCATCCAAATTACAATACTTTTAGCATCTTTATAAGTAATAGTTTTCAGAAGATAATTCTAAGGAAGTCAGCTGGGTGCCCTAGTCCTTTTCTGAGGACTGTCACTGATTAAAAGGAGAAACCCACTTTTTTAATCCACTGTCTAAATTAGCTGCCTGAAGTTGAACATCATTCAGATACTCCATTTTCCACTACAGTACACATGAAACTAATGTGGTGAATTTAAAATGTTAAGATCAGCTAACAAAACTTTAGGCAGCACTTTGATGATGTTTCTAGCTAAGGCACTGCCTCAATTTCTATATCAGTAAATAAATCTTGCCACATTTTCCCCCTCAGAAAAAGCAGCGCTAATTTTTCACAAACATGCTCTGAATTTATTTGTACTGTGTATCACCTACTGAAGAACTGAAATTAGCCACATAAATTTAAACACTTGTGTTCATTACTGTCATTTATTCTCTCAGTATTGTATCATCTAAAACTGTTGTTGTTTGTTTTTTTTTTTTTTTTTTTTTTTTTTTTAAATCTACTTAGGAAAACATAATTCTCAGTTAAAAAAAAAAGTTTGTGATTTTTGAGACACGAGGCAGAAACATCCATATTTTATTATTGCACAAATCATTCCCTACAAGCGACATATGCTATGATCCTAAAATTAAATTTTAATTTTCTGCTACCTCAGGACATAAGCTATTCAAAGTCTATATATATTGTGACAATGCATCAATTTTCTACAGTGTCCACATTAAGTTTTTTTTTATTATTATTATTCTGTTCTACTACAAAACCCTTTGTTATAACAAAAAGGTATTAAGATGTATGCATAACCTGGAATGCTTGGATTTAGTAAAGAGTTACATTTCATTTAAATGCCAACTCCTTAACAACAAATGTAGTGTAAAAAAAGATAATTTTTGAAATTTTTTAAACTGATTCCATTTGAACAACATTATACCAGAATAAATCATTGAAAATTCTGATTAAAATTTAGATGGAATATAACAATGTAAGTGAATCTAAGAAAGATTAATTTCATTTAAGTGAAATATTTTCAGTAGCCTTCTTTCTGTGGTGAAAGTAGCTAATGCTCATGCAAATTTTTGTTCTACTGAGTAGTTCAGGTTTTCTGTTACTGAGAATGCAACTATATCCTCCGCTTATAAAAAACATTAACAAAATAGGCCAGCCTTTAAAAAGAATATAAATTAATTCAACCCCTAGGTAGAGTCATTAAAAATTGCATTATTCAAAACTGTTCTTTTCCAAAAGCCATCTGTCTGTTTTAACCAGTAACAGCACACTACAAATCTGCCCAAAAACTTAAACATACATAATCAAGGTCCGTGTTGGCACAGTTCCAGGAAACCACAAGGTGTGCTCAAAATACATAAAAACAGAGCAAGTTGCAATTCAGTATGATAAGCTGTTTCATACAAAGGTACATCTCTCAACATTCAGGCTGGCATCTCTCAGAATTCAATAGATGGAAAGGCAGCTTAACTTGCACGCTTTGGCAAATACACAACTAAACTTGATTGTCCAAATTCAAAGTGAGCAAGACCCGTTTAGCCATGAATTAGCTGCCAGTCTACCTATTCATCAACTTCAACACCAAATACAGGTCCTCCAGCCTTACCAAACCCCTCTGAATCTTAAATTCTGTTTTTGCTGCAAGAGAGATTAATGTGCTTTGGGATTTGGGACTGTAAGTACGTTAAGAAGAATGTGGTCAACTGCCACATCTGTAAGAAACTGCTATGGATTGATCCCAACAGGAAATCTGGTTTATTCGGATTAAAAAGGGTGTTCATAGATAGCACTAAGTACAAATACAAAGGAAAAAAAATCCCTAAGATGTCTCTGGAGTAACATACTTATGGTATTACCTTCCTGAGTCATTTAACTGTTGTACATTCAATGCAGCCTCTATAATACTTTAAATGAACTGCTTGAAAACACGTAACCAATAGCAGTGTTTTGTACAGCCACACTTACCTTTAAAAAAGCAATCTTCATTGTGGACAATGGTGACCTTTTGCTTTTTCAGGCAGGCAGCGCGATGCACTTCACAATGATTTTCGTAGAACTCTCCGTCAGAGCCACACACCGGCTTGTAATGCAGCTTGCAGCGCTCCATGCAGACGCACTCAGCCTGGCCACTCTCCCCGTTCACAACGCAGTGTCTACCCAGACCGCAGTACTTGTTTTCGCACGATCCCAAGTGCCCATCTTGACCCATGTACCCTGAAAAAGCGAATTGTAATAGAAGATCTATCAAATCACATGCAAAGAATCTGACAAAATCAAATACATATTTTGCCCACAGGCTTTCTTTTTAAGTGCTGTAAGGCTCTTATTAATATTTACAAGTCCTCACAGTAAGAATTGTTTTATGGACCTTACAGGTCAGAAAAATGCAATGCAAAAAAAAAATAACTCTTCAATCCGTACAATAAATTGTATTGTGTCATAACAGTGCTGTTTTATTAAGCTGCCTCAGTTTTACCTACAGAGTGTTTTCTGAATCTTTTAAGAAAGTACTTACTAAGCAAAGTTCTTGTTCAAAAGCCAGAATAATTATTAGTGGAATTCAGCATATACTCTTCGGTACATTTACATATGAGTGTAAGACAGAAAGCAACAAAAACAAACAAACAAAACAACAACAACAACAAAACACAGAAGCAGGGGGAAGACATAAATAAATAAACACCACACACAGACACACACACAGGTAAAAAAAAAAAACATGCATAGATGCACAGATGTGAGTGGAAGCGAAATAAGACAAGTCATTATTATTAACGAAAAGTCTAGCAAAACCTCTCCTCTAGCTACAGAGGATTCCTAATAGCGCAAGATTTACTTAAATAAAAAAGTCATATGAATGCAGGTAATTTAACAGTACTGGAGGGCCAGTGACGATGCATCACTGCAATGTAAGAAGAAATAACAATATCAGCAAAGCAAAGAGACAGTGCTTTTTAAGTGCACTGTGACCATCAAGTCTGTCAGCAGTAATTTTCCATTCTGGTACTACTTTTTTTCAAGAAGCTGGTATCACTGATACAGTGACCATACAAAACTGCATTTTGGATTTGTGAAGTTAGCACTTCCAGAATGAATTAGAAAATTATTCATTTTCTCGTAATTAATGGCCTGCTTTAGGTCATTGGCAAATACAAAAAAATGTAACTAATATTTCAAAGCTACATAGAATCTGTATATTTTAATTGCATGCAAGATCCAGTAAGGTATTTGTCTTATATAATGGAAGTGGGAACTTTTTTTTTTTTTACAACTATACTTTTAGTCATTGTCATGTGTTCAATTAACCGTAATTAAAAGCGTCATCTAATAACAAGAAGGGCAGGTACAATGAAAAAATAAAATGAAATTCTCACTTGCAGTTACTAATGCCTCGATCATGCAGGAAGCCTGAGACCATAATTTTATCATCAAATAAGTATAAAATACTAAAATATCACCAAATGTGGGACTAGACACAGCCCTTCACAGTTACCTCATTTTATTCTCTTGCTGTACACTCCTAATCAAATCAACAACTCCTAAAATCAATCCACAAATACCATATACTCCTTGTAATCTCACTCCTTGTGATTCCTTCCCTATTCTCATAGCCGAGTTGAAAAGTACTTGGCTGCCCCATAGAAAAAAATATGAACAAACAAATGGCAATGCATAATTTAGTAGTTTTAGATTTATTTTCTTTAGTGAAGAGCTAATGAGCTAAATGAGTAAATACTCCAGCTTGGCACACATTCTCCTAACCACTGAGAATCTATGTTCTTCACTTCAGTGGCAGAAGTCAATTCTCACCACTTTTTCTGCTTAAGCATATGAGATTATTACAACCAAGACAAAAGTGCATTGGTTCTTTCATTTCTTGTACAGCAAAGATCCCCCTTTTTTTTCCACAGACCAATACAGTACAAAAAGCATGCAGCCATGAAAGTTGGCTTTGATATGACAAATCCTTTTGCTATATTGTTTTACAACAATCTGAGCACAACGCTGAGAAGACTTTATACTCACTCACCTCAGACATACTTTATCTAACTATATGATAGCCATTTTCATACACACGTATGAAACAGTTTAGGCCAGGCTGGTATTGGTGAGCATAACTTTGAAAAGCACCAAACAGACTTGAAATGTGCAAACTTAATCAAAAATTTTAAATTTCCAATCAATTTTTGAAAATATTACTCCTTGTACCAACACGTCATAAATATAAAGAGGCAACAGAGATTAATTAATAAAAACTAATTTAAATCCAATTTCTTTCTCCTACTGCTAACATCAAATAAAGTTAAGTCTTACGATATCCAAGCATACTTCACAGTACTGATCATGTACACACACCGCAGAATTATAGGACTTTGGAGTGATAGAACTGCTGCAGTTTGAGGCTGAAGCCCATAAATCGTTATTGTTTCTGCTTTCTGAAGTGGAAGATAAAGTTCTCAAACTGACAACTGCTCTAAATTATTGAGGTGTGTGGTACAACGTACAGAGCTGTATATTGTTGTGAAAGTAAAAACTGATTTGAGACTTCACTTGGGACTTTGTTTTAGTACTATAATTGAATATGATGTCTGAATGAAAAACAGCTACTTTCAAATGAGGGAAAATGATTTTCGTAATATAAATTGATAGTAATATTGGTATATGTTTAGCATATACCAATCATATCAATAAATAAGCAAGTTTTCTGCCCTAATGAAAAGTTCTATAAATGTCTCCGTTAACTACCATACACCATTAACTAATCCAAAACAACTCATGTATTTACATGTACATGTATCATTGCATACACAACTCCTATTGAAGTCAATTGTAAAATTCCAACTGACATCGACACAGGTAGTGTTCATTCTCCAGACATAGTTTTTACCTTCAGTTCAGTTATTACTGAATGTTAACAAGTGCTGTTCTGTGTTATTTTTTATTTATGAACTTGCACACCTTCCAACCCATTCACAGGACAGACACGTCACAAAAACACCGGTTTTTTCTGAAGGCTGTTCTTCCATCCAAGCATTTAGATTTAGACAGTAAACTAGTCCAAGATGAATTTAGGTTCTTATATTTGGACATACAATTTAGTGCAGAAGATAAGCATCCCAGCATATTCAATATTAAGAGAGACAGAGAACAAGTAAATCAAGAGGACAAGTGATCTGCCCATGAATGCTAATCTTTTTTCAGCAATTTAATTGGAATTGCTTATGTGACAATAGAGGAGTCCACATTTGACAAATAGCACAACGTGATTATAGGAAAGTATGTACCAATACAGCAAAGTTAGCATACTCTGCATTTTCACCTGACAGAGTGTAATATCTATGCATTCACAGAGCGTCTACAGTACTATGGAAAACAAAATGTCCCTTGTTCAATTTGCAAATACTTACTCTGCAAGTCAGGAAGCATTTAAATTATCATAGCCATAAGTTTAAAAAGCCACATTTGAAGAAATATCATTAAAAATATATTACACCTAAGGCAGCCAAAGCAGTCACAATGTTTTTGTTTTTGTTTGATTAAACTCTAGACAAACATAAAAGAAAAGAACAAATAAAAGGAAAATGATTTTTATTTTAAGAATCGGAGAAAGCAAAATGTTTTTGACTTCTCTTTTAAGGCAAGTCATCATAAATAAAGCTTCAAGCTGTCACTTAGCATTCCTCATACATATTTCCAACTGAAGGAACAGAACCAAGAACTGATCAAGTTTCAGACCACATTTGTCTTATTCATATCTGGGAATTAAGTAAGTGCTTTAGTATGTAAAACCCTGGCAAGAATATCCACTTTTCTTCTGATGAATCAGTTTAGAGAAGCATCATACTTGGAGACTTCAGAAATTCATGAGCATGTGAATCACCCCGTTCTCTAGTTGGCCTGAGGTTGGAAGGCACAAAGGGATTTTGTATCTTGAGTCCTCGATGCCAAACACAGACTCTCCTCTCAACAATAGTTTGTATTCATGGCTTCTATCATAACTTACAGCATTCTCTACATGACATTTAAAACAAAGTGGCAGCTAGTTTGGGAGACAATAAGTCAATTCCTTGAATATGAATAACTGACACTGATTTCTGGGGTCAACAGTCCATCTGTCCCCCCACCTTTTTATTTAAGAGGATTTTGTCAATAACCATACCAACTCTACAGCTTTATTTTTCATCATATCACCTATGAAAGGCCTATGGAACATCAGGATTACAGTCTTGGTAAGTACTCAGAAATAGCCTAAAGTTTCACTCGAAACAGGAATATACTGGAAGAGATGAGGTGGGGAATGAAGGGGGGAAGGCTGGAGGTAGAGCAGCAGTAGGGAGACTGATCGCCGCCTACTATTAACACTAATAGGGCAATAACACTGAACATGACCTCAGCATGAACTGTATCTGCTCATATATTTTTTAAATATCTAGACTTTTTTGAAAAATAATAAAAAAATGAAGTACTTCAGCAGCAGTTCTTAGACAAATTTTAATATTTCTAGCAAGAACAGCTTGTAAGTGTACTGACTGAACAAGACACTAAATTTGCATTACTCATTATCCAACACTCCTGGAATACAAACTTCTTCAGTAATTTTGTGTTTTTGATTTTGATCGGGAACATTTTGTGTAGGAACAAAATTTAAAGAAAAAAAGAGGGAATCTCAGAGTAAATGAAGATTGTCAATAATTTGTAAGTAATGATACTTACATATAATGTAAGTATAAAGCCTGTGGTAATAAAATTCCCCTATATAGCTAACTAATAAAATAAAGAGAGATTGGGGCAATTACCAAAGTATTCTCTAAACATGGTATTAAAGTGCCATAACACAGCACTTTTATTCTTTATCACCCTACCCAAGTCAGACCTAACACTCAGAGAAAAAAAAAAAAAAAAAGAAAGAAAAAAAAACACCAAAGAAAACACACACACAGTTCTCTGATTTTACGAGGAAAGAAAGGAAAAAAAATGTTTTAACAGGCAATACAATTTAGCAGTCAGCTGTTAAAGCTGTCTGCATTCCAAACTCTGACTATCTTAGTCAAGCTTTTGGACACACTACTAGCAATTTGCATCTTATACATTTTTCTGAAGATACAGAACCTCCAGAACACGGTCACCTCAAGGTGGATGTGGAGAGAAATATCACTTGTGGTCATGTTCATAGATTTTCATGCAAATTAATCTTAAACTAACGCACGTCTTCTACAAAATATGCACAAACACATAAGCATTTCTTCCAAATCCTTAAAGTAACAAAAATATAGGTTTATGTTCCACACTTACTCACTTTTTATCTTGCAACAGACTTATTCTTAACAATTACAGGGCAGCTTCAATGTAAATAATCTTTCATATTATGAACTACTTAACAAAATAAGGCTCATAAAAGTAGAAGCAAAGATATCCCCTGAAGCTCCAAAAAATCACCCTCGATAACAAAGATTTTACAGATTATGAGACTGAGCCTGAAAAATAATCCATCCTTTTTAATCAAAGAAAGATTAAATTTAGAGATCTCTCTTGCATTTCTACTTATAAGGAATTACTCGTCTCTTCACATTTGATTTTTTTTTAATTGTCTAGAGGCTTAAGTTTAAGCATGGGAAGAAAAATAAAAACTCAATTAGTTGTCCAATACATTCTGAAGTTCTTTGTCTTTCTGTAGCAGAAGAGACAGAAGAAGGTCACATGAAGAAGGGGAAACCATAGCAAGAAACTGTTGAGAAAAATTACTTAAACACTACCTTTTTCCTGACTGCAGGAGAGTAAAGTTGAGAATAAAAAACCCAGGGTACAATAGCCCATAGTGCAAAGCTCATTCCTCTTAACAGAAACAAAGAACCACTTATTTGTATAATTAAATTTTGTAGAAGAGAAAGGAGTAAGATTTGTCATGTCACAAGTATGATGAGGGAAAAAAATTCTCATAGAAGACAGTATAATCATAAAATTACACTTATCTTTCACCACGAGGACAATGGTTATAGTAGCAATTCAAACACAGTCAGAGGGAGAGTTTGAATACAATAATTACAAATAAAACAGAGAAATGCCTCTTGAAACTGTCTCCCATTCATAATGGTGAAAGACTGTCCACAAGAGGCTTTGTGGACAAAATCATATTAAGATCTTTTCAGTAAGGAGTTCAACAGCACACAAATATAAATGGGACTTAGATTCATACTGTTAAGGCATAACCTTGTAAAGTTATGGTAATGAGACAGCAGCTAAAAGAACTTTTAAGGATTACCAATATATACATACAAGAGTATGCTACCTCACTCAAATTAACCACAGCAAAATGCCTGCAAGTATACAGTTATGAAAAGTAATGGATAAAACATGAGGAACAGTTTTAAAACACAAAGTAGAATTTAAAACACAGAGTTCAAGACAACAGTTACAGAGATAAACAACAGTTTACTTAAAGTTTTACTTAAATATTTTCTACTAAGTGGTTTAGGATACCAAAATATTTGTGCAGCAGGGCTCTCAAAAAATACAAAACAAAACAAACAAACAAACAAAAATCTATCCTATTTTGACACCAGAAAGAGCTTCTCGTAACAGATATCCCAAGCAATTCCTTCTTGGGCATTCCTTTCAATAACTTCTACTTTGAATACCAATATCAAGCCTTTCACACAGAGCAGAAGTAAGCAAAGAAACTTAAAATCTCTATTTTTAAATGACTATATACATTCACAGAAGTAAGTCTGATTTTGTTGCAAAATTTTCCCATAGCTTCCTTTTTTTTTTTTTTTTTTTTTTTTGTGTTGTGTTGTTTCCCCTCCTCTTCTTTCCTCACTGTGTTTTCTACAACTACCCTACTGGGCAACAGGGAAAACAACAGCCTGCAGCTCTCTCTGACTTACAGAATGTACTGGTCAGACAAGTAACTGCTACAGAGAGCAGCACTTTACCTGTGGTGGCAAAGGAGCCTCGCCAGCCTTAGCTATTACTGAAAGCAATGGATCTCTTCACAGTTTATCAGAGAGAGAGAAGGACAAAAAAAAAAAAAAAAAAAAAAAAGGCTTATATGGTGGTAGCACCAGTGCTTTAAAGATAGAGAGGGGAAGGAATGATAAAATACATTTTAAAAAGCAAGCAGCACAGCCCTGAAGGGTCACGGCAAGCCCCTTGCCCTCAGCTGCAGCCACTTTTGAGTTCTCACTTCTAGAAGTCCTGCTCCCACCTGTAGGAGCAACAGTAAACCGCACACTTAGCTGGCCAATAGCTTTCTGGGCCATGGGTTTCCCTCTGCAGCAACTAAGCTAGAGAGTACTTTATGCAACAATTCACTTTGCCTGTGCCTACAATCAATTTTTGGCTGAGTCCCGTCCTGTGTTCCATTTGTCCCTGTGTATCCCCCCATCCCACCACCCAAAGACCACCCCTTTTAAGACTGGAAGTACTGTGGGGACGTGCACCTTCTTGCTCTCTGACTGAAATATTCTGGTATGCTCAACATTTACTGGTTGGGACTGACTGAACAGATAGAGACAAAGCCTCCATGGCTGCACGTGGATTTTTTTCTTTGAAAGTCATGCCAAATTCTTAGGATAACGATTGCCTTGAGTATTCAAATAAAGTGACCTTCTTATTCTCCTACAAAGACAAATGAGGACCAAACCGGGAGAAAACCCCACACTTATAAATATGTGTATAAATGAATAAATATAGAAAACAACAGTGAGTATAAGGAGAAACAAACAAACAAACAACAACAACAAAAACTATAAGATCAAGAAGATTTCTAAGTGTTGCGTACCCTGGTATTAACCTGAAATACTTAACCTCCCTAAAAATATTTAACTGTTGGTCAGAAACAGTCAGCTTGGCAACTTTGCCCATCTGAAACCTCGTCACTTACCATCACTTTGCAACTCTCTTGAGCAAACTTTACAGGATTTAGCATTCCCAGAAAGCAGAAAAAATAAAACTATACTTCCCCAGCTTGAACCAAAGAGAAGACGGCACAAAACACCATGTGAAAATAAATAATAATAAATAAATAAATAAATAAAAACATAGAATGGCCTGGGTGGATAAGGACCTTAAAGATCACCCAGTTTCAACCCACCTGCTCAGAGCAGGGTTGCCAACCACTAGAGCATGCTGCCCAGAGCCACATCCAGCCTGGCCAAAAAGAAAAAAAAGTGAAAACGCAACTCCAACCAACACAAAAACATAAAACAGCTTCCATCTACATGGTAGATGGGAACATTTCCCACCTTTCTGAGGCTCAGTCTCCACCTGCTCCTCCCTATCCCTGTCAGCTGCTGCCGTATGTGGCCACCTCCTGGCCCTGGTACCAAGCAGCCTGCAGCCACGCAGCCCTCTGGCTCCTGCCCCTCACCACCAGCAGCTGCAGGCACCATCCCCAGCCTTTTCTCCAGAGCAGTGCCCAGTTCCCATTTCTCCCTGAACCAAAGCCTGTTTTGCCAACTGAGGGCTGCATGGCCATGCTCCAGCCTTGTGCTCAGGGCCCAGACAGCAGGGTCTTTATGCGCAACCTCAGAGCACAGGGGTATGTGGGTTCCCTCAGGTGAAATTATGGTCCTGGATGTTCACTTGCTTGAGGGAACCCAGTATGAAAGTGTTGCGAAAGGAGACAAACTCCTTGCAACATAATAAGCCTCGTAAAAATCCCCTTCCCTGATCATCCTCCTTATAATTGACCAGTGACCGCTATGGTACAGAGCCCTTGGCTCTGCCAGCCGCACAGAAGCAGGAAATGGGGGCATCGCAGCTACCGCAGGTGACCTGAGAAGGTCACCGCACGAACAAGCCTTCACACATTTCGACAGCTATTTGAAATACGGCCTGTTGAGAATCACAAAGGCTTAGCTTAATCCAGACAAAACAGTCTAAGTCATGATCACTTGTTATAAAAATATATATATATATTATTAATAATAATAATAATAAAATCAGCTTTAGGAGAAATGATCAAAATAAACAAAACTCTCAGTTAAATTATTGACTGGAATTTCCCTTTTACTGAGGGCTTAGTTAAAAAATGGAAAAGCTGTTAAGATTTGGGTTCAAAAGCTAAAGTTAAAACTATTGTACCACACAGCAACATTAACTCTTCCTTTATGGTAACTTTTCACATGAAGAGTAGATTTGACGATTTTCAGTTAACAGTATGTACTCAAACGACTACTGTTTCCCCCATAGGCTTTCCCTATGATTAAATATGCTTATATATCAAATAACATTATAAACAGAAAATTTAACTTATCCTCTGATTAGGTAGCTAGCACCAAAGAGACCCTTCAACTATCCACAGCACAAACTAGTATACCATACTGCAGATATTACACAATTCCTATGTATGACATTAATGTTTTTTTTTTGTTGTTGTTGTTTTTTTTTTTTTTTTTTAAACTATAAAACCTTCCCTTCAGTACAGAGCTTGATAACTTTCTGCTACCTTCCTCAGGGATCTCTACTAGAAAAGGCAGCATAGAGACTGAGCTGTATTGAAATCATATGGTTCAAGAGCAGGATCATTGCTGTTCAGGGAAACCTAAAATGGAAATGTCAAACATTTTCAGTTTGTGATTAAAACCATTTCCTCCTAGTAAACTTGGTATTTAGAATATAGAAGAATATGAGAATAATTTTTGTATACAGAATTTCTAATTCTTTTTTCTGACAAAAGTAATGAGACTAATATAGTCTCTTTTTTTCCTGTGTGAAACATAAACATTAATTTAACAGTGTAACGGTTATTAAAGGTGGACTATGATTCTACAAGCCCTTCGGAAAAAGAAACAAAAAAAAACCAGCAAAACATTGCATACTTGTATCTCAGTTTGTAGACTGTGTCCATCCATCTTTGCATTAGACACAGAGTAGGCAAGATCTTTTTTAAAATTTCATCTGCATCAGTATCAACTATCAGTATCAGAAGTATAGAGTTCTATTTCAAAATGTCTGCAGATTTCTGCAGAAGACTAACATCTATCACTGAAAAGTAGATATGAGCTTGAAGCTGTTACACTGAAAATTATTATTCATTTATGGAACTGCTCATCATTTAAGAAGCACTTGGAAATTATTCCTGATAGCATTATGCAAGATTTGAAAATCCCAACAAAGACAATCAGGGCAGTAGATAATCAGTATTTTCCATTAATCTTTAGCAGTTACTTTCAGGATATTGCAAAACAACATCTGTCTGTGAATTACTGTATTGGTTTCTTTTACTGTAAAAATAAATAAATAAATAAATAAATTTTCTCACATACCGTATAAGGGTAAATGCAAAGGACACATTAAATTTTGGCTGCTAGGATGTATTTCTAGTCATTAAGTATTTCTAGCAACAGATTAGGACAAAATACATCAGGAAAAAATATTGCTGTACATTGTTCAGCAAAGGACGCTGTTTCTTTGTTGCCCTCTTCCTGACAGGAGCAAGAACAAATAACTTCAGAGTTACACAGAAGACTGGATCTACTGTTTAATTTTATCTCATGAAGACATAACTCAGCTAACAAACTTTGACACCAATGACCCACGTAACACTGGACTTCAGAAAACCGAGGAAAACCTACAAAATGCAAATATCTTTCCAAATGGCATACAGTATCTGAAAATGAAGTTTTGGAAACAACAAAAATGAGTCTCAAAAAGAATGTCTTTACTAAGAATAGACATATACATGGTGAAGCAATACCATTTGTCTCTGGAGTTTATTAAACGAAAATCATCATATCAAGTAAGCTTGAACATTCTGTCAAGTAAGCTTGACAATTCTGCTTTTTTAAGTAACTTAGGAAGTTATGCATATCAAAATGAAGTTTGTGTACTCCCCTTTTTTTCTGAGCAGGGTTGATCCTATCTCCTCTACATATTCATATATAATCAGCAAAAGTTTTGTTTTTGTTTCTGAAGGAGTTAGAGGGAACTCAAGTATCTACATTTACCAAAATAAATAAATAAATAAATAAATAAATAAATAAATAAATAAATAAATAAATAACTGTACTAAAGTGGAATAGTAAAATGCTTTCCCAGCTCTCTAGATGGAGAGACTATTGCTCCATGAAAACAAAAAATATATGAAGAAGTATTAAAAATAATACTGACATAACTATATGAAAATATTCCTTTTTAAAGAAATTATAAAAGCAATATCCCACATAAACACTCTACTTAAAACTATTTCTGTATCTATATATGCATCTTTACACTACTTAATATTTAAAATTACCTGCTAAATAAAAGAGAGCTGTCCATTCAAATCGGACAGTGCACAGAAGAAAAAAGCAATTTCTTCCACTAACAAAATATAATGCAACAGTGGGATGACTTATTTAAGCAATGTGACTAATACATATTTTCTAATTACACACTTAAAGTAATGATATAGTTATACCATAATTCCTAAATATAAAATAAAATTAATTATTAAAAAAATAATAATAATCTGGTTTTACTGCTAAACCATTGTAAGACAGTTTAACTTTTTTAAGTCTGGTGTTCATTGCAGAAATAGTTCGTTACAGAACCATGTTTTACTCTTTTAGGTCTTCTAGTAATATGTCAAAGCAAGTTAAACTAAAAATACAGAGAGTTCCTTTCTCCTACATCGTGGAATATCAAAACTTACAAGAAAATGCACATACCTCTTTATGAACGAGAAAGCATTTAGCTTTCAATAGAAATAAAAGTTCCAGTTAGATATTCCAACTGTCATGCTTCTTGTAACAGTTGATATAACTTCCAACTAGTGACAAATTGAATATATTCCAGAAATAGAAAAATTACTTTTTTTATATAATAATATTAAAAATTGACAAAACCTTCTAGCATTGCTACACATGAATTATTTTAGGGCTACAGTAATAGAATCATTAAGCATTTCAGAAATACAAGCTACAGAATTAATTGTAGAAAACCATAAAGAGCAGACTATCATTTTAAGCTACTATTCAAGGAAGTACTGGCTACAGGAACATCAATAATGATTTATAACTGCTGCACTTCCACTTCGGTTGCTGCATTTCATCCCACTGTAAAATGGAGAAAGGTTAACCCGTAAATTATGGTAAACTCAGACATTGAATCACTGTCAATTCTTTCAATCTTTTAGCTAGTAAAGTGCTGAAAGTTTTCTAATATAATGAAAATCCAGTTATATTCTTTTTACATGTAATTTCCAAAAGGAAAGCTAATTCTGACACACATTAATAAAGTTAAATAATACGTTATACATAATGCTTTCTTTAGTGATTTCAAGAAATTTATGAAATGTGACACACAGACATAAATACGCTTTTTATAAATGGAGAAATAAACACTGTTGAGGGAAAAAGCATTTAGGGCAACAAGAACCAAGGATACTAGATTTATTTTGTATTACACTGAATTGAAAATTATTACAGGTCAACATACCTTGTTTATGCTTGACATCTCTAAATTGATATAAGCATCTCAGTGCAAATACTTTTTAAGTTGCAATGTCTTTGTAACTAAATTCTTACAATTGTTTTCCTCACAGCGTTTAGTTCATTGACTAAAATTATAATGCAGAATATATTTTACAGAATATATTTTCTCTGTGCTTAAGGGCCACCAGCTGATCTTTCAATTTACAACAGTTTGAAAACTGGCAAAGAAATCTGAGAGCTGTGCAACTTGACTAATTAGTTTAAAATTACTTGAATGACCCAGCTAACTTACTGAAGTTTTCCAAAAGCCAATATATATAATATTAGGTAGCTTAATCCATAAACTGCCACAGTTATTTCTGATGAATTGGGATATGCCAGTGTACTTCCAATCATGTTGGTTAGTGAAATTTGCCTTTAAATGTGCGCTTAAATACATCCTTTTTTTTTTTTTTTTTTTTTGTACAGAATTTAATCCACATCATTTCTTCAATGCCCAACCAAAGGTAAACAGCAGTTTCATTAGTATTACTACATATGGGTTCAGAAAGGATTTTCACAGAATTCTCTTAGCATTACAACATCTAGAAAACAGCAAAATGATCCATCATTTATGTGTAAAGCTCTCTGAATCTCATATGCAGTATTCACAAATAATAATTGGAAAACTTATCATCTAGGAAAAAAAAATATTTCCTTTACATTTATTCTAAATTTTCTACCTGAATTTGATAATTGGTGTAAAGAATATTCACAAATGTATTGCTTAATTTTTTCAACATAACTGTATCAGAGTGAAGTGCTTTTGTCTAAGTATATATGTTATGCAAGCATTTATCTCAAGTTTCATCTTCCTCCCTCTTCCTCACCCCACAAGAATCATGTTTTTACATCTTGTCCCTCCCTTCTTGAGGGAATGTATCTGGAGAACAACTGTCTTAACCATAAGAGTCCATTCACAGGAACATCACAGATTAACTCTGCAAATAAAAATTATCAAAGTTCTCTTGATGCTACACCTCAATCAAGTCAAGCTGATTTTCAGAGACACATGGGGGGAAAACTCTCCCATAATTTATTACCTGTACACTACAGTAAAAACATCCACTGAATATTTTCAAGACGGTGATACCGGCTGAAACTGCAAAGTGCTTGCCTTGTGGCTTGACTCACTCATAATTGACAAGCATCAGTTTACTACTCCGAAGTACAAAAATTTCTTTCTATAGTACCTGCAGAACTCTTTTAATATCATTGATGCACAGGTACTGTGCAGATAAAGTCTGACAGACATATTTAGATAACCTAAAATGTTAGCTATATTCTAGATATTTAAAAAAAAAAAAATCTCTGAAGTTGTGTACGGTAGTATAAAGAACACGTAACCATAAATACAGTTCTCCATAATAATACAATGGATAACACATATAACATAGAAACGTTTAAAAAAAAAATCGATCAAATCCACTTTGTAAGAGAAGCATTGGGAAATTAAAATATGAATAAAATCAATTTATTCTTTTAGAAGCTAGATTTGGGGTATAATCTCATGATTTTTATTTGTTGAAGTTGTCAGTACTGTAATACTCATTTGATGGGTATGTAAAATGCAGAAATCTTTGATCAAATAATGAATCTGACTTTGACTTCCCTGCATTTTCAACTGCTGTTAGCAAGCTACTGTGAAGTGACTAATTTTCTCCCTTTGATACTGGCCAGAAGTTTATTTTGGAGTCAACAACATCACAGCAAAAATTCTGACACATTTCCCCAGTACATCCTATTTTCACGAGCTCATATTTTGCCCTGAAAACAAGAATTGGAAAGCTTTCTTCTTTGAGAAATAAATTATTCTAATGCTCCACACAATACAACCTAAAGTAGGACTGCTACAGAAGTAATTCAAATCTTGCTGCTATTCCAGCCTTTGCAGTGATTCTGTCCCAACATCTAAACTCAAAGAACATGCTCATATTCTATATAAACTGCAAAACAGTACTCAGACAAGGGCTATAGCACTTATCACATTTGCACAGAGACCTTCAACTGAACTGATGAATGCCAGGGTGATGGGACCACTCGTAACTATGGAGTATCTTAATCTCCATCAGGAGTCTGACGTCCTTCCTAACTCAAGGAACAGCATTGAGGAGGCAGTTTTCATTACCTAATGTATTAACATTAAATAATTAACGACTTCTTTGTCTATAATGACTTTGTTCTGATTTGCTTTTTTACTTCTCCTTGAAGATAATCTCTTACCATCATCTAGAAAGAGATTGTTTAGTTTGCTCTGGACAATTCCACATACTGTGAGCACTGCTATGAGTCTGTGATCTAAAGCATTATCCTAAACAACCCCCGACAACTGTAGGAGTTTGCCTGGTATGAGATTAGGTCATGTTCGTGTTTTGTGTTTCTGTAGCAACCAGGTACAAATGAAACCTCCCCAGAGACAGAAGCTGCATTTTCTGTCTTTGATTGCCTCTTCTTTTCCAGTTTTTCTGTGCTGATCTTGTTTTGATCTTGAAACTGAATCAGACATTCGATAACATCAACAGCTTGAGACCTCGTAAAATTAATATTCTCTCTTTCCTGCATTCACTCTCACGTTAAAAATCATTAAACAAAACCAAACTAAAAGAAGTGTAAAAACAACTTCTGGAGAAAAAAAGAAATCTTCCAGTAAGTTTTTCCCAGGTAAAAACATTTGATATTATTTGAAAATGAGTCATGCTAATTTTTAAAGTCTTAAATTTTTACATGTTTTCCTGATGAAAAGATGAACATATTCATGTTGTTTTTTGTTAGTGAGCTAACCATTAATGAGCAGACACAAAGACTATTGCTTTCAACTGTTTAATGATATAATATTAAACAGGACTACTGTTAACAGATACAGTGGCACTCTCAACACAGTCTGGCTTTCTATTTGTTGCATGCATAAGCTCAACACATGTGCCTGTTTACAGAAAAAAAAAAAAAAAAAGTTATGTCTTTGTGCTTAGGCTTTTATAGAACTATTGCAAATAAAAGAAAATTGCATTTATATTGTTATGCAGAATATTCAAAGTGCATGCAAAGAACAAAGCCATGAGATCAGAATATTCAAAATTATTGAGCAAAGTGTTAAATCCACCATCTGAAGTTGTGTTGATACCATCTGATTCCTGCAGCTAACACAGAAATTATACCAAGTGCTAATGACTAAACTTGGCAGGCTTTCAGGGTCTGAGTTTTGTTCGGTTTGGTTGTCCTTAGTTGTT
Organism: Aythya marila; assembly: GCF_965140915.1. NCBI lineage: Eukaryota > Metazoa > Chordata > Aves > Anseriformes > Anatidae > Aythya > Aythya marila. Next base: position 28,658,237 of record NC_139045.1, on the reverse strand, counting down.
GGGTTTTGTTTGTTTTGAGTTTTTTGTTGTTTGTTTGTTTGTTTTTTCATGCAAATGGACTATTCCTCTTATTCATTTATAATTTGCTTAACTTTGGGGTTGTAAAAATGAGAAATCATGCTGTGTGCATGATTATGAACCTATAAGTTTATGTTTATAAAAGTCAAGGATATGTCATCTTACAGTACAGAACAGATAATTGAGGAGCTACCCTCTTACATTATTGGATATACGCTGATACGAAAGCAGAGTTAGCTATGTTCCTGACTGAATTTATGCATGGTGAACAGCAGATTTATATAAATGTAACACTCAGAGAGATCTAAGTTCCTGTGGAAGTAAAAAAGAACAAATCAACTGACAAAAGAAGTTTTTAGTGGATAGACTGATTTTTTCTAGCCCTAATCTTATTGGTTATTATTGTTTTCTAATAAAATAGAATAACCTATAATGAATTTTCTTAATGCTTTTGACTGAAAAGTATTGTGCAATTTCATAACAATATCTAACAGACTTTAAGGTAAAACACCCTGCAAAAAAAGAACAGATAAAAAAATATGACCGTTTCCCCAAATTTTCGATTTGGTCCCTAGAATTTGATGATCAACACATCTTCCTATTTCACAACAGCACATTTCACATCAGCACCTCTTCCTATTTCTCACTTCTGAACTCAGTCTAAAGATCACCCTGATTACCTTATATTTATGTTCATTCTGATTTTGGGGAGGGAATAAGAACCTTCCCTTTAATTCAGGCTTCTTGCGTGGTAGCTATCAGCTTGAAAAAAAGTCAGTGTAATGCTTTAAAAATTGATTTGACATGACTAAACTTGAGTTTGATGGAAGATATAAAGACACCGGAACATCTTAAGCATGTAATTTTGACTCCTAAATTCACATCTAAGGAAATACACAGAAATCAGCTTAGGAAAACATCTGATTAATACTGTTTATTTAGTCTAGTCAACTCATTTAGAAAAAAGGCATGTCTGTCTTATGATGCACCGATAATGTACACATTCACCATGACTTGCTTTCAATACCAGTTTAGTTGAGATGTTTTCTCAAGAATATGTAAGAATATGCTCCTATTCATACGAAGCACCATTCTAATGTACACTAAAATAAAGAAAGAAGAAAATTGAGGCCTAGACCATCCATATTTTAGCCTATTGTAATGTGAAATTTGTATGTCGGAGTTCCAGCTATTGAACTCTGCAAAACACTCGGTGATCATGAGGAAAATAACTTGGCTTCAGAATACTGTAAGAAAATGAGGGAATTAAATAATAAGGCAACCGCAAAACAAAATAAAACACAGAAGTCTACAGGCTTTATCCTCATCAGTACCAAGAGAGGAAATTCAATTTTGTAATGTAAAGTAATGCATGGATGCATGGTTTTTTATTGCTTCTTCACAAGAGCCATATTTTGCATGGTTATGTTTCTTATCTGTCCTAACTTCCCTAATATTTTTGAAAGGAATCCAATTTTGCATTAATTCAGTCAGGTTTAAATTCTGCACCTTGAATAGCCTGAGTTTCTACTTCAGGTAGAAAAAAATAATCTTAAGAGACTTGGAGATGGGAGTAGAAATTGGTTCTTGAGATTATGAAATTTTGTGAGCAAGATGAATTCCTTCAACTACAGAACTTAAAAAAAATAAAAAAATAGTGACAATGAGTGGAATGTGAGGAAAGACTATCATTTCTACATTCACCCTAGATTAAGAGGAACATTAGAAGATAAGCAGCTATCCAAAGAAACTCTTTGCTTATTTTTCCATTGGTTTCAAACCATTCTGAAACAATCTAATTGAAAATGTAGCTTTCCTGAACAACCAATGCAAAAAAAAAAAAAAAGAGAGAGAGAGAGAAGCTAAATATTAAAGACGTGACAAAATGAGAAGAAAACAGAAAGTCTATAATCCCTAAACTGAAGTGGAAAAGAATAGAGTACCCACAGCCCAAAGGCTGGGATGATTAAGTGTTAAATAAAACTATGAAATGAAATCTACTCTAAAGTAAAATCCATTCTTAAAAATACATTATTGCAAGTATGCATAAAATAATGCATAATTCATCTTATATAGCATCTCACAAAAACAATTGAAATAGCATTAAAAATGTTGATTTTATTTATGCTGCTGACAGTCTTTCAAACATGTACATCTGCACAATTTGAGTCTAAACCATTGTATTTTATGAATAAGTCTGATAACACCTGTTTATCACTAGGCAAATAATCCTGTAAGCAGACAGTAGTATAAATATCCAACTGTTTTATAAACAGTTAATTCCAAGCTATTATACAACTGAATGGTTGTATGTAATACTGGCATATACTAATGTTTTAAGTGCAAAAAATATAGCAATGTATGTAATTCTAAAGAAGGGAAAACAATAAATGAAAATAAAATGTGAGGTAAAAGAAGCTGTTAATGACAACTACTTCTCAAGGATTGTATTTCACATAGCTTCTGTGTAAAAAGGAAGAGCAAAGGACAACTATGCTCTTCCCTACATTTTAAAGAAAGAGAGGTATTTTCCCAAAACTCTTTGATTGCTTTTCCTAATATGACTATCATTTCTGATATAACTAAAATGAAAGAAAAGCAGGGTGAAAAAAATGGTTTTGTGCTTGCTGTTTTGGGGTTCATCCCCCACCTTCCCAAGAAAGCAGTTATGACTGCTTAGTCGATCATAACTTCCTTAACACACAAAGCTTTGGTATGCAGTTCAGTTATTTTCTTTGCATCTCTGGTACTGTAATAATGAAATGTTTTGTATTTCCACTATGAAATCTTTCATATTGCCACTATGCAAGAAATGCATATACACAATATACCTAAGATTTATACACCTAGGAGAAATAGAATATATCACAACTTTAAAAATTAAATAGTGTTGATTTATATAAAGTGGAATTTACGAAGTGGGATGCTTAGAACTGTTTAAAAGAAGACTAGCTTTATTTACTATTCAACACACTTCAGCGTCACAGAAGAGTTTAAAATGCACATAGTAGTAAGCATTTTGATGCAAGGGACACTGCGTGAATAGCAATCACTTTGAATGAAGCTGAGTGGAAAATGCTGTTCCTAACAGATTTGGTTGCATGTTTTTTAGCTACATAGTTTTTTTATTAGAAAATATAAATTTGCTGGGGAAAAAGAATTCTCCATGGAAGATCATTTAAAAAGACTGACCAGGTAAAGTGGTCCAGACATTAACAGACAATAGTCTGATCTTTGCTAAGGGTACAGGATACTAAACCAACTCAGAATTGAAATACTTGAAGACAATAAGGTTTATTGATGGTAAAAAAGCCCCTCAGACCTGAAAAAATTCAAGTATATTCTGAGAAGTCTCAATTCACTGTCACCGTGGAATTTTGATCTATTTCTGAAACTAAAGAGTACAAGAAACTTCAGTCCAAAGTTAATCCAAGCTTGAGAATACTTCCAGTTTTCCCCATACTGAGACATTTTTCTCCATATATCTTTGAAATAGTACTGCCTCTTCTATACTACAAAGAAATTCCTATTCCCTTCACAGCTTGCTTTCCATTAATATTATTTGTAATAAAGATACTCAGTAGTATAAAGCTTTTTTATAGAGGGCACACTTCGGGCTATGTTTTAACTACCTGAAAAAGCTGGCAACAAGATGACAGTACAGGAGTCCTCTAATCTGTTCAGAGTCCTCATCTCTTCCAACATCTTGCAGTGAAATGAATATTCTTTTTAGCGTCATTTCAGAGAAGGCGTCATCTTTTTAGCATCATTTCAGACATTCAAAAACTTCATCCTGTACTAACACACATGCATATCTCTCATCTCATCCATCATTTGCAACACTTTAGAACAAAATTTTGCCTTATATAGCTCTGAAGCTCTGAACCTAACTCTTCACATGTCCTGAATGCTTCCCACTATTCCTTATAAATTAAGCTGAAAAGCACGCCAAAAAAACTCAAGTACCCCAAGATAATTTTCACACACATTTGCTGAATCTTAGTAAAGTTAACATGAAATAATCTTAATAACTTAGTTTGCCTACAGAATATTGTACCACTGTAGCTGTTCTTATACAGCAATGCTGCCATAAACAACATATTAAAACCACAGTAACACAGATACTTTATAAATAATGAAGTTCTATTACAATAGCACCGTATTCAACCTGACACTGGATGATTTTGTATAAAATTTAAGATAGCTGAGCTTCATTTAATACAAAACAGTCAGGAGGAGGATTTAAGCCATGTTACTACTTAGTTCTTTACACACCAGGCACTCAGGTCGTTACAGTAAAACAAAACAGTTCACAATAATCTGTGCCTCAGTAGCAAACTGTCTGTGTAGGTCTTTCATTTCTCCATTGAAGATGTAGAAGCCAGAGAAGGGAGCCTGGCATGCTGTAGATTAGTCTGTTGGCTAATGAATAATTTGAAGCAGCTAATCAAAGCCAACTTGATTGAGCCCTAAGATAACTGGACAGAAATTAACATGAAATTCCACATATCTGCTTGTGTAAGGATTAAGATTAGATGTTTCAGAGAATTTTCTTTTAAATCCTGAATGCTACCCTACACCACATCTGAGCTGTACTCCTCCCTTTACAGAAAAAAAAGTGAAGTTTAGGATCCTGTTCCTCTTTTCTCTTTTATGAACTTCCACTACTTACTTATTGAGAAAATGACAATCATTAGGTGATGTTCAGTAATTTAAAAAAAAAGTATATAGATTGCTCCGTGAGTAACCAATGAGATGATAGCTCCCAGATTTTTGTCTTTTATCTCCCAGCTTTGCCTTTCCCCTTTACTTTCCTTGCCCCCAAATATTCTCCTCTTTGACAGTAAACCCATGTGTCCCATAACATACCACCAGAAAACAGGCAGAGCACATGGTCACTGGACCAAACGTATAATAAAGATGACATGCCAGCATGCACATGGTGACTGTCCTTTCCTCTCTGTGAGATACTGATTATGTACTCCATTTTTTCCAGTTGCTGATTAGGTATTTCTGAGACTCCTATTGCTCTCTTTCAAAGTTGACTCAATCTGATCAATAGACATAAAACATTACTATTAGAGAACTGTCAAAAAAAAAGTGACTGCATAAGCTTCATTTTCTAAAGAAATCAGACTATAAAAAGAAGAACATGAAAAGTGTAAGGAATCCTCAGGTATCTAATCAGCAGCTAATGATGTGCTGACTAGGAAGCAATATTTTACTTTTGGACAGAGCTAACTATCATGAAAAAAAAAAAAAAAAAGAAAAGAAAAAAAAGGCTATGTGATAAAATAACCACCAGGAGCTCTACTAGAGAGATAAATGATTTCACAAAATTTTAAATGCTAAAATTGATTCAGCAGTTACATTTCTTATGCTAGGTCTATAAGACCTCTCATAGGTAAACACATTCCTAATGCCCGCAAATAGTTTCACTGTGCTCATCAAGGGCAGTCATCTTGTGAATGCAAGATGAGTTCACTGTCACTTGATTTTTTTATGCATATTTCATTGCTAGGTATAATCACTAGTGCATAATTTTGCTTATACTTTCCTTTCAAGATTTATCACCTGGAGCATCTTTCAGCTAGCCCTAAATTCCATATCAAAAACCAATTTCCTACATCTTCTAAAAATGTGTAAAATTTTTTTAGCTATGACTCATTAAAAGAGTGGGAAGTTCACTGCTGCAATCCTAAAAACACATGCAATCCTCTTAAAATTGACTTTTCTCTGTAACTTGTACGTGAATCATAGGTGGCTTCTGTGGGCAATGTTTGTCATGTATGTTAATAGGGAGAAATGTGCAACCATTCTCCGCTTTTTTTTTTTTTTTCAGTAGGCATGAAGTAATATTTAAATTTTATCTGCAATAGAAATAATGCTTCATATGCCTGATGCTCCTTAAAATTAATGCAGCTTAAGTATGATTGCTGATCACTTGAAAATACACAAAATACATCTTATTTTTCAGAAGGAGATGGTGGAAAGAGGCCCGAGTGGCCTCTTTTCTGAGCAATGCAGCAGAAGAACATGAATGGTTCATGTTCCAAACACCCACATCAAACTTTTGAAACCTGGCATTGCAGGTAGGCTGAATTTATCTTTCAGTATTTAAGGTTGATCTGTTGATCTTTTTTGTTTGTTTGTTTGTTTGTTAAAGTATCACTTGTGAAATCAGTTGAAAGCTGAAAGCTGTACTAAAAGTCTGAAAGCTCCTCCATCTGATCCATAGTTTTCTCAATACGGCAACATAAAATCCTCCCAATCTTTGTAATTTCTCCTCAGGGTTAGAATCTTTATTTTTTCTCTTTGATTCCATCATGGCCAGGCTTAGGAGTGTATCTCTGCTCTAATCACAGAAGGATGGCCATCCTACTTATTTATAGACCACAGAAGCAAATCTAGAGTTATCAGGGTAGGTGATGGCACATAGGAAGGTTACAGCTACAATACTGTTTCAGAGAGGTGAAACGAGTTCTTCCATGTTTCATTTGACTTTTTTTCATATTCTTTGTTGTAAGGCCATAGATTTTGGTACCACCTGGGTTTTTCAGACTGCTGCCTACAGATGTGGAATGCATAAGAGTGCATTGTATACTTTGGACATTATCAACACTACAATAATGGTGTTACTGAGGAGTATGGGCAGTATTCCTAATAACCATGCATTCTTGCTGCATGGTACCTTGTACCTATTACCGAGAAAGGCTCAGTGGATTTCAGAAATCAAAATGTTCCTGTCTTAGGACAGGAAAGCATGAACTTTCTGATGAAAAATGCATTAACTAGGAATACTGAACTCACTCTAAATATTGAAGACTCACCTACAGAAATCCCAGTACATATTAGGCAAGCTAAAGTTTTCAAGCTTTTTGGATTTTTCCAGCAACCTAACTTTTTCGTGCAGTGAAGAGGTAGCATAAAAATGCAATTTGATTGCTTCTGTGGCTTTATCTCATTTAATTTTAAACATATGTACTTTTCATGATACAGTTTACTTGCATTTTCATCATGTTCCACTCATGAAAAAAATGAAAGAGAAACTTTCTTGAAAATAAAACCAGCATATATATTCAAAGAATAAACCTATCACAATTTTTTTTTATTATTTTTTTTTTTTTTTTTTATGGACAGTACAGATGGATGAAGGATGGAAGTGAAAGAGATGGATAGCATAGCAAATATAGCATAAAATTCCTATTAACTACAAAATGTGGTACAGAAAATATATTTCCTATTGTGGTGGATAATGTGAGCAGCTCCCAGAAAAAATTAGTACCACATTAGTATTATACAAGCAAACACTGAAAAGTAAAAGTACTTTTACTTGCATAATATCTAATCCAACTTAGAAATGATAAAAAGTGAGATGTAGAAATAAAAGGGAAACCATTTTCAGTTCACAGTTTTGCACTGGTTTTCATGCTACTTAAAATTCTTATACCTATAGATGTGTTTTGGCAAGCATGTTGTCTAGGGTATGACACAGTGGGTTTGAGGTCTGGTGGCTTCTGTTGCATTTCTGCTATTGTCTCTAGATATAGTTATTTCAAACTTTTTTAGTGTATATGGTGTTGTTTTATTAGTGTTGTTTTTGTTGCTGTTGTTTTTTGTTTGTTTGTTTTTTGTTTGTTTTTTAACTGTCTAGGAATACAGTCAAAGTATACACATAATGTTGACCATAATGAATCCTGCAGGAGCATATGCTCCATTGTACTAATATCCTCCATATTCACAACTCCAACATATGCTACAAGCATCTTTTGGGAAATAAGTATTTTTTAATTCTTGTAGCTGTCTCCCTAAGCCAAGAACATAATGACAAATTGTTAGGGATGCAGCAACATTCTACAGATCCTGAGAAGGAACACATTTAAAATGTAAGACGTTCCTTATTATTTGATTCTTAGCATTGCTATGTGTATATATCACGGCTGTTGCTAAGAGCAGTCTTTTAATCTTCTCCTCAATCTTCCCTCCCTTACATGTGTTTTGTGTTGCAGTTACCAATGGTGTCTTTTTGTGCATTTGGTATATAAATGCACTTTATACACAGGAGTAAAACCCAAAAGAGAGTCTGATATCAACTGGTTTTGCCCAGTTATTAATAGGGAAGGTCTTAGGGAACATCATAAACTGAACTGTGATCTGTGTGAATTCTATTAACTTCCAGGTAGAATTCCATTTTAAACTTAGATTGTTTTATGGAAACAAAAATAGCCTCTGTGATAGAGTGCCACAAAGCAGCAGAACAAAACAATTAAAGTACATTCCTGCAAGTGAAAAGAAAAATAAACAAATAAGAGATTCAGTTATTCAATTCAAGTTGAAGATTGTCATGTTAAGCAATCTTAATATGAATACAATCATCTTCCTGCATATTGATATGTCTAGTTTTTCTTTTGTGAATTCTCTTGAAGATTACACACTTGATTCAGTGAAAACATACCTTAAGAATGTAGTCTTGATTACCTGAGATTTTTAATGTCTGTTGTCCATCCTCATAAATTACCAACAATTATCTCAATTGGAAATTAAAATCAGCGATTCCTAAGTAAACTTAAAATAGTATCACCCGATGATTTAAACTTTCTCCATTCAGTCATCTTAAAATGTAATATGAATGTTCAACATTGGCACAGTCATTTTCTTTTGATATTTCAATATCCATTAATGTAATTAGCCATTTCAACCACTTCCAAATGAATCAAGTAAGAGGGATTTTTTATGAAACTGAAGATGTGTTCTCCCACATCAAATTTAGATACATTTTATTATTATTATTATTATTATTTGTTTTTGGTATTTGTTTTACTTTTGAATCATAAACATATGACAACATCAAATCTAGAATCTCTGTGGGTTCACTTGTGACACTGATTTTTTTTGTGATTCATTTCTACATTGTATACTATTTTCCTTGCCCAACCATTGTCCAGTTCATCTTGATAGCGTTTCCTCCAATTAGGAAATATTGAAGAGTCACTAGCCTGTAGACTTGCCCTAGATAAACAACAGAAAATCCCTGAGGAGATTAGTGGTTTGCAAATATTTTAATGGTTTCCTCAGAGAGAAAAGCCTGTACTATTTTAATGCAAGGAAGGATTATAAACAATCTCATACTGGCACTAGCTCTTCAGTTCAAAATTCTGTTCCCAATAAGCAAAACATCTATTATGCACACAAGACTATGACTTGTGATCCTAAGTGTTTAAAACCCTCCAGGATGGTCTTTTGTATTCCAGGGCAAGTAGGTACCATGAGAAAGGCTGACAGAAAAAATATGGAAGAAATTAACTCTTAGATTAAAACTCTTCAGGACATTATAGAAAGACAAGCAAAGCCTGTGCAGCTATATTATTTTGCTCAGATAAATGTGATTTCTCCATGAATAAAGCATCCAATCAGGGATGATGTGCTCTACAATAGGTAGCATTGCTTAGTGGAAAAAATAAAGACTGAGGCTGTAACTTTAGTAAAAGTCGGCAAGTATTATTGACTAGCTACCCAGGAGTACTGTGTGGTCTAGCACTATCTTCCACTTTTTAGACTACTGGACTAATATCTGTGGTTGAACAGCACATACATGCAGGGATCTTCAAAAGAAATATAGGTGGAACCCTATAGCCAGAGATTATAGCCAGAGTACCTACATCAGCCAAATGAGAATTCAGTAGCATACTGGACCAGAAGTTTCAGCAAATGAATTATGGAGTTTGTAAATTACAGAGTTCTTATAGAGGGATAGAGGTCAGGACATTCAGAAACAGTGGTTGTTCTGATGCATAAAATATTTTGCTTTGGTTTTTCATTTTTGTTGTTGTTTTTTGTTGTTTGTTTGTTTGAAGACTACAGGATGACAACCACTAAAACATGAAATATCTGCAGCTACCTAGAATCATAGAATCACAGAATCATTAAGGTTGGAAAAGACCCTCAAGATCATCTGGTAGAACCCGTCGCCCACTAAACCATGTCCAACCCTTCCTTGAACACCACCAGGGATGATGACGCCACCACTTCCCTAGGCAACCCGTTCCAATGCCTGAATACTCTTTCTGAGAAGAAATGTCTCCTCATTTCCAACCTAAGCATCCCCTGTCACTACTTCAGGTCATTCCCTCTAGTCCTACAACTAGTTATCTGTGAGAAAAGGCCAACCCCCAGCTCCCCACACCTTGTTTCAGGTAGAGCCTCCTCTGCCTCATGACCTTTTTACCATAATCTTCAAAGTAACTTGTTGACTTATTGACAAATAATAGTCACATAAAGTTGAATCAAAAGAAACAAAATACCTGCTAACTTATAGGGTAAAATTCTCTCTCACTTACTGTCTTGCCCATCTTTGTGGGCTATAGTATGGTGTAATTTCAACAGCAAAATTGGTAGGACCTGAGGACCTGACTCAGATTCAGGTCATCATATCCTGGAGGAGCATTATTAACCTTTACATGGCAAAAAGTGAACATAATCTCTATTTCAGAAAATGACTCTTAAGCCACATTTAGAAGGAAAAAAAAAGAAAATTAAGTGTTCAGGGTAACAAGTTGTTCTGAGCAAACTAATAAAAAATGAACATTAAAGGTTTGTACCTGTTTTCTGAATCTTGCCTTCAAATGTTGCAGCTGCATCACACTGTGCTAACAGACTTAAAGCAGTTTCTTATTCAACATACTTTATCTTACAGATTCTGTACTGGTAAAAGCTCCATTTCTTTGAGACAAGATTAACAAATGAACTAATTTAACCCAATTAAAAAGATAAACATGCACACACACACAAAAAGCATGCTTTATAACACTGTTTGGACGGTTCTTGCATCGAAGGTTAGAGTTGCCATCTTTCTGGCATCTGCCATCAAACAAATTTTGTAGGTTCTAGTTTATGTATTTCTTGCCAGAATATATAACTAGGTCACTACAAACATATCTTCATCTAATATTTAATCAGAACCATAAAAATCAACCTTTTTGCAGCCCATTTCTACTTTGATATGAACTCAAATTTAGATTTTGTCTGTGAATGGTTTAGCATTTCACAGGTTTTCCTCTATCTCACTGACATGTTATCCTTTCAGATAAAACAGATCATTCTATCAGTTGGTCTCCCACTGTTGTTTCAAAACTGGCTGTTATCTTTGTTCATCCTGCCATAAAAGACTGTAATTCAAACACTCATGTAATGAAACAAGATGAATAGTTTTTTCAGCTCCCCAAAAATAGTTGTAAAGACTACTTACCCTCATACTGCAATTTTCAGTATATTGCAAGTCAAGTTTTATTTTAGGAAAAATAAATAAATCTGTAGTGCATATTATACTTTTCTACTGTTATGTACCATAATGTGTATGTACACATGCATATTTCAAGCTCCTGGACAATAAAGCTTTAGGGTTCACAGAGCTCTTCTATAAACCACTGAAAAATGATGCTACACAAGGCAGAAAAATATGTCTATACCAGATTATTTGCTCAGCACTGTTACAAGGTTAAAAAATTTTACATTACAGAAAAAGAATTCATTGAGCACAACTGATAAGTTTATTTTTTTAATCAAAACTAAAACTTGTCTTGAAAGAATCTGTGGAAAATCACTTCAAAATGATATTTCATCAAGTACTTTTATATATAATATTAAAGATTGCATTCAATTAATGACAATGAGAAGTATATGGCAGTATCTTCAATGTATTTTTTTTCTCTATGTAGATCTTCACTTCTGCTTTTGAAATACAAAGCATAGAAAGTTACTTTCCTATTCTGCATAGGATTTACATACAGAGAATATAAACATTTGAAAACTCCTCTAAGGAATGCAAACCTGTAACCTCAGCCTCTTCTATTAAAAATCATAATATTGTTTGGACTGAAAAATAAAAGTGTTTCTAGGTCATCTAGTAGCTTTTTGCTTTGTAGTATTGTATTAAAAACATTAGATGGTACACAACTGCTTTTCCAGCAATCTCAACAGGAACACACAAGTTCACTAGTCATTTAGCATGCCAATAGTAATTTTTTTTTTTTTTATCTTTTGATTTCATTTCAAAAGTTTCCCATTTCTTTAATGGTAGAATGAAGTAGTTATCTGCCTCCAAAAAATAACTGAAAATACCAAATAATATTTTTTAAAAAAAAAAAAAAAAAAACAACATTAAAAAATAGCTTAACTTCATCATTTTTCCAAATATTCATATTGTTAATATCAACATTTTTTGAAATTAATAAAATTGTGAGGCAAAACAGTTTTCTAGCTTTATTTTCTGTTATTCAAAAGTAAATGGTTACTTGGATATGCTAGATTTTATTAATTTATTTTTACGAGGGGGAAGGGGAAGGGGAAGGGGAAGGGGAAGGGGAAGGGGAAGGGGAAGGGGAAGGGGAAGGGGAAGGGGAAGGGGAAGGGGAAGGGGAAGGGGAAGGGGAAGGGGAAGGGGAAGGGGAAGGGGAAGGGGAAGGGGAAGGGGAAGGGGAAGGGGAAGGGGAAAGTCTTCAGTGCATTATACTAATTTTATTTTATGTTAATTTTTCCTTGGATTTTAGTTTAGCAAAGTTACTACTTTTTATAGAGGAAAAATATGTCAAAAAGATAGAAGTGTTACAGTTTTTAGCTCATAGGTTCAACCTAATTTTTTGTATGTCATTTGGACTAAACTTTAAACCATTTTGATAATAAGCTTTATTTTGATATATATATTTTTTAAATATTAAATGCAAACAACAGAAGTACCTACTTATCTTTGCTGCACCGTATATCTTAATACCTAAGCTGTTCAGTATAACACACAGAGAAGTTTAGTCAAAATTCCAACACATCTTGAAATTCACAGCTAAAGCACACATAGCAAATGCATTATCTCAAATATAATTACTATAAAAGAGAAAGCCTAGCATTTGACATCCCCTTAAGACATTTCAGTGTAAATTTTCATGTCAAGCACATGGCAACATGTGTGAACTGGAATCAAAGGTAACACTAATTTTGTAGACATTAATAATTACTGAAAAAGCAGGAAATATTATACTACCTGTTAACTGCAGCTCTCTCATTAAAATTCAAACAGCTAATATAGTTTTAGTACCAAGCAACAAGCTAGTACATACTTTGAAGAACTCCCAGTGACTACTCAGACTGTCATTTGGACTATAATCAAAGACTGTTACTCTACTGAGGGCCAGTATAATATACTTATTTATGTTGCAAATAGATATTTGAAAAATTAAAGTATATTATACTATATTATTTCTGTCATCAGAGAGCAGATAATGCATGTTCTGCTAACCTTTATGGCTGTAGTGATGAGGGGAAAAAACAGATAAAATCCAAATGCAGGGTACGTTTTCTGTTATCTGAATAATGTAAAAACCACAAACTAGTTATCAATTTTTCAGATAGCATAAAATGGAATGGTTTATTTTTTCATTATCTGAATTTCATTATTTAGTAGAAAGAAATGACTACTCCATTATTTATCATTTTTTGCTTATTTATTTAGTATATGGCTAGCCAAACATTTTGGCCCAACAGCCAAAAAGTCAATTTGACATTCTGCAAGGGCCAACACTCTTTAGAACTTGAGAATAACATGATGTTGAACTATAAAAGGTGAACAAAAAAGGAGCAAAACTAAACAAAAACTAAACAAAACTAAACAAAAACTCACAGAAACTAAACAAAACTAAACAAACAAAACTAAACAAAACTAAACAAAAACTCACAGAAACAAGAAAGGTGAAACTATGGAATATCTAGCAGTGAGAAAACAATGATGACAAGAAATATGCCCTCACTAAGGCATCTCTGTGCACCTTGAAAAGCTGAGTGGAAGATTTCTACACTTGTAAAACATTTATGATTTTTCCATTCTGAAATTGGCTTTCAGTTTCTGTTTTACACATGACATGAACAAGTTTCAGAAATCCATACATAAGCGTTGGCACTGAAATGAATACAAAATCTATCTCAAGCACTTGTTCACAGACTAGGTTGGCAGGTGCCTGCCTATTAGTCATTTCACCAAAGGCAAGATGTGGCTCAAAGAAATTCCCATAATGTGACATGGGTTTCTGTTTCCAATTCTGAAAGTCCAACCCAATCTCCCAGAGCTCTGGGGGGCAAAAGTACAACCTATAATTGAGGGCACACAGATACACCATATACAGGTCATTTTACAGGTCATTTTCAGTAGCTGGCTGGATTATGTATATGCTTCATAATGTGACAACACTGGATATTAACATAACCGTTGTTTCTCCACTGCCTCATAATGTGAGCACTCCCTCAAATTAGAAGACATAGATCCTATAGGCAGTTTTAATGTTACCTTTGCAGTTTCTGCTGTTATATTTCTTGACTGATTAACCGCTACTGTCTGTTGTTTATTTAGCCAATAAAAACATATTTATCCCTTACAATTTCCTGTCACTGACTTCTAGAAAAGTTTTCCCCTGTATTTGTTTAGTGGAAAATCTTCCAACATTTCTCAAATTACCACCATCACCATCCCAAGTTACAAAAAAGTTGACTCCACTGGCTTCCATTTATTCATGACCTGATTCACACATCCACTGTAAACGTTACAAGATCTCAAACACCCTGGGTCAAACAGCATAGAAAAAATTAAGTTACAAATCACAATATTGGTTCATTGTCCAGACTCTTCTCTCTCATTTTGAGAGCATGGGACGTGGAAGCAGCCAGATCTCTTTCTCAGTATCTCAACCCTTCTCTGGTTGCTCTGATCTCCAGCTCCTTCTACACATCATCTTGGATGACAGAGGCAAGCTCAAACTGGCCTGTTGAAATGTTTAGCAGACAGGTACTCATTTCAAAAACAACTTGAAAATGTTGTTTCCTCACTTTGCTAGAAGATGACAAGATACCGTTAACCCCTGGTTTTGTGCTAATTAAAACCCAACTTTCCTATCTCAGCTTAATCAACAACTTCAGAACACTTTTATGCAAAGTCACCCTACTTGCTAGTGGCTTCATAAGGTTATATGGCCGTCTGTGTCACTGGCATTTGGAAAGCAAGAGCAAGTCTGTGAAATGAAAGTCTGAACACAGCTGCAAATTTTTAAGTGACTCATCTCTATCCATTATTTTCCAAAGCATAAGGGAGCAATTTGGTAAATGAATTGCTCTGATACTTTCATGGATCTTTGATTTATTTTTTTTTTCCGTTTTTTAAAAGCTTTCAGAATTATGTGGTCTGACTTAAGTCCCTGTCTGCAGCCAAAATCCTTCACACCTTCAAAATCCCACTAGTCAGTCAGGCTCAACATTTATGTGCAAGACTCTGCCCAAACTGAAAACATTTTGACTCTATGACCTGCAAAACACAATTACAGAACATTAAAAATTGCTTATTGCTCAAAGTAGGCTGCTTTTTTATTATTATTATTATTATTATTACGTTGATTAGATAACTGTTAGACCACTTAAAAATCAACAATCTGTCACACCACTATCTTTATTAAGATAAAGTGTGCATTAAGTGCATTAAAAGGAGTGTGGCCAACAGATCAAGGGAGCTGATCCTCCCCCTCTACTCTGCACTGGTCAGGCCTCACCTGGAGTACTGTATCCAGTTCTGAGCTCCCCGGTAGAAAAAAGACAGGAATCTCCCGGAAAGAGTTCAGCAGAAGCCCACAAAGATTATATGGGGCCTGGAGCATCTTCCCTATGAGGAAAGGCTGAGAGACCTCTGTCTGTTCAGCCTGAACAAAAGAAGACTGAGAAGGGATCTCATCAATGTGTATAAATACCTGAGGTATGGGAGACAGAGTGATTTGGCCAACCTCTTTTCAGTGGTTTGAGGGGACGGGACAAGGACTGATGGTCACAAGATAGAGCACAGGAAGTTCCGCACCAACATGCGAAAGAACTTCTTCACGGTGAGCGTGACGGAGCACTGGAACAGGCTGCCCAGGGAGGTTGTGAAGTCTCCTTCTCTAGAGATATTTAAGGCCTGTCTGGACGCCTACCTGGGCAGCCTGCTCTAAGGAACCTGCTTTGGCAGGGGGATTGGACCCAATGATCTTTCGAGGTCCATTCCAACCCCTTAAATTCTGTGATTCTGTGATCTGCAAGCAAACTAATATTTCTCAATAACCAGTGTGATTCAAGAGTTCTTAATAAAGCAATAAACAAACCATGCCATCCACTAAAATAATAGCTGCTATGTGTACACTTAACATTCTATGAATGTGTTTTTCCATATTTTCCTTCAACTTGTCCTTCCAGTGCCCTAGCTGAAATTAAAGAACATCAAATTCTAAGCCTGTTTAACTTAGAATAGCAAAGAATTAAACCTAATAATGAAATAACTCCATACAGTGTTGTCTTTGAATCATTAGAGGATTTGCAGATAGTATCTTGTGAATGCAAACAAGATAATCATACAAGCACAGATACCAAATAGCCCTTTTTCCAAACACTAGCGGGCATGCATATTCAACAAAATGCAAATATTGACTTTTCTGATAGCAACTAGATCAGATTGCTAAGGTGTCTGATGGGACCCTGTAATCCCAGCGTGAGAAACAGTACTGACCTTCACGCTCTGTATGGTTAGTGTGTAGCTCACTTGCATTTATGATTCCCCTAACCTCTAAGCATTATCTCCAATTGGAAGAATAAAGTAGACGTGTGGAAAAGGGCAGTCTGAGTCAGTACAAAAAGCTTGAAAGAAAGTAAACAGGCTTCATGTCTCATAATATCTCTCTAGAGATGCATGGAAAGGAAGAAATGCCATTTGCAATTGACTGCTTATAAAGGTAAGTGAGCACATAAAAGGAGTCTTTTTTTCTTAATAAGCAAGAAAAGAGTGTTGTAAGAGGTCACACACCTGCATGTTCAGCAATCAATATGTCTAGCGTGTATGTTTGAATATACAGGCACATTAGAAATGTTAATGTTTTAAAGAGCATTGATCCAGACTGAGTGTACACAGCCATGTGGATAGTCACTTTCTGAGTGACACACTTGACCCAAACTAAAAAAAATAAATTAGCAAACCAAGCTTTAAATGAGAAACGTCCATACTACCAGATACTTTAGCTAATATGTTTTAATCTTGAACTAACTTACATTTCCAAATCTTTCCTAATCCAACAATTGAAATTGAAGCAGAAATAAAGAAATGAAGGAAAAGCCTCAAGATTTTCTGCTATTTTTAATACGCTTGCAGTAAATGACATAATATGTTCAAAAGCACAGTAATGGTACCAGTCCTTATTGTGAACAAGTGGGAGTCTAAATTCATTCTTCATGCTAATTCCCTGCTAAATTTGAAAAAAAACAAACAAAAAAAAAAAACAAAACAAAACAAACAAACAAAAAAAAAAACAGCAAAGCAAAAAACCTAAAACCCAAACCACCATCTATTTATGGTTTAGTTCTGACATTGTGTGTGTTTATGTCACTGAACATATACACACATACTTCTATAAATTTGTTCATACCTATTTATAAAGAAACATACTGAACAGCCCTAGAAAGACTGTTTAAGGAACATAAATACATTCTCTTTACATTTTATGACACTGTGTGACTTCTGCAAATCTAATTTCACTAATCATTCTTACAACTCTGCATGCTGCTTTTATTTTGAGACATCAATGACAATTATAAATAGTAACAAGATTTTTCACTGTTTCTGAGGGAAGAAGGTCAGGTTACTGCTAATTAGATCAGAGTGCAAGCTGCATAAATGATCCTTTGGGCATAGAAATTATAACAGAATATTATTTTATTTTTTTTGTGGTTGTTTTTTTCCCATTTGAAGTGCATTTTTAGTGTGCAATTACCCTTAAAGCTACAAAAACACAGCTTTCACATTTTATGAGGAAGAATCAATGTGTGCTAATTGGATCCTCGGTTCCATACAAATGGGATTTTTGTATGTCTTCCTATTTGCTAAAATTCTTTATTCGTCCCTTCCTCCTGAGAGCCTTCATTCAATCAGTTCTATGTAGGATTTTATAAAGCTAAGGAAAATGTTTGCCTGAATATTCTGAGATTTATTTATTTTAGAACCATAATAAAACTTCTTCATAAATTTCTATTCAAGCAATGCCATCACTGATTTTTATGTTTTTTAAAGAGAATAAAAACATCAAGATTTGACTGATTATTTCTAGTGGGCCAGTATTCACAATTGTATCTGTGTTCTTTGTTTATAATTTGAATTGAAAGTAATTTGAACATTACTGCAAGCTTCTGCATTGAGACTCTGCCAGTATGGTGATCTAAGCCTATACTTAAACTAAGTCTAGACAGGAAGCAAACTGCTACAAAAATAAAAGATTTTAGCCAGTGGACAGCATGCATAACTAGATTCTATATGCTACAAAGTCCAGCAAGCATGAAGAAAAGAAAGCCTTGTACTATTTTTGAAGACAGAAAACATTGCTTATAGCATAGTATTTAGATGTGTAATAATTTCTGCCAAATTTTTTAGATTATTTAACCAAGGACCAACTAGCACTTTGTCAGTCATGGGTTTGCTTTTTAACTCATCCCCATGCAAGACAATTCTATGAGGTATACGGACAAAAATCTGTCCTAGGCTGGCAATACTGATAAAGTTTTTGATCAATAACTGATGCCTAAACTGCCAAATAACTCCACTTGTAGCTCTGCAGGTCAAAAGTGACAATTGGTTGCTATTCACATAATACATGGCTCTTCTTTCAGTATTTGAGGAAAATAAAATTTGGTAAGGCTTGTTCTTGATTTCCTCTTATCCTATAAAGTCCATTCCTCCTTGGACTCTAAAACTGAAGACCGTGTGTCCTATGGCTACAGCAAAAGCTAGAAGTGATTTCACTTGATCTTTTAGAGATACTTGATCTCTAAAAGCTTTGGAGGTTCAAAGGCATAGCCTACATTTGGGGTAGGTTGTGTTTTGAAGCCCTACACATAAATAAAGCCCTAAACAAAATAGCCAAAATAGCCTGTTCTCTCCTGAGAATACAGCTTTCTGTATAATCATCAAAAATATGAATGGCTGGTATGAAAAAAAAAATCGAAAATTTGCTTGTACAAAAGAGAGCAGAGGTGGGAAAGAAACGTGTAACTTTGTCATACATTCTCTTAGGCAAAACAAGATAAGTTTTCACATACAAAACACTGATCATTGCAGTAGCCCTTCTCTGCATCTATTCCATATTAAATTTAGCCTGAAACATGAACGTTCAGACATGGATACAGCAAGTTAGCTGACGTTTAAATACTGTCATATAAAATACATTCTATTACTCTCCTATCTCTTAAAGTTACTCTAGTTCCTTGAAATTTGTCTCATCTCATATTCAGTATAAACCTGAAAATCATTCAATTATTTCAGCAATATATACAGATCTATAACTTAGTACCTCCACTAGCTACTTCTTGTCAAAGCATTGTTTTCCTTCAAACTATGCTGTGATTTTTTTTTTTTAAATGTGGATTTAAAACAACAACAAATGCTTTTTTTTTTTTTTGGCAATATCTAACTCATGTTTACATTTTAACAAACTTTTTAAAAGATATTTTCAAAAATGCCCAGAATTCTGATGATTAGGATACAAAGACAGATAGAAAGGAGAAAAGGATAGTTTGATTTATTAAATATGTATGCAACTGCATAATCAGAGGTGCTCCACCTTCTTCTACTAATTGATTACATAGCTACAATGTAAACACAATTTTTAGTTTGACAAGAGAGAATTAAATGTTAAGGTATAAACTACTTATCCAGTGTCTTAATTAAATTAAACTTTAAATAGTTTAACTGCTTCTAGTTTTAATCTGTGGAATATCTACGGCTAGCCAACACCTACATGGTCCAAAAAGTACATCTTCACAAGATAAAATTGCCTCATTTAAAGCCCATTAATGTCCCTTTGTACTGAAATTATTTTCTTAGGAAGTTGTGTATAAATGGTAACCAGTTCCAGTGCAGATTTTCTGTGGAAAAAAATTGCTGGCTACCTCACAACATGCCTTAGTTTAAAATAAATAAATAAATACATAAATATCACAGTAGAGCTTTTTTAAGCTCTGAATATGGACTATATCTGTAATATTAAGAGTAATGTTAATTTGTGTAATACCCATGGGTTTTTGCTTATTTCTATAGCAGTGTAGTAGATCATTAGCTATCTGCCTATCTGATACTTTACTGTCTGTACAGTAGATGCCCATACAACTAACATTTTTCCTAAAGATACCAATGTTCTTCACAGTGGGAATAATTACAGAAAACATTTTTTCATATTTCTGCTATGGGGACAATACAGCAGGATACTGTTGTTGTTCATCTGGGAAGAAAATACAATTTCTTTTAATAAGATTCTTACAAGTAGTTCTGAATTGAGAGAAAAGGAAAGGGGAAAAAAGCAAAGGACAAAGTTACAGTAAGTCTTATAACTCTAGATTTGGAGAGGTTTATTTTTAACATTTAGAACTGTTTCGTTTACAGCTGGTGTATCTATGGAATTACCTGTTCAGGTACTTGAGGAACTATTTAAAATGTAAGGATTAAAAATTAAAATGAATTTATTAAAGAAACTTATTTTTACCTTTGTAAATTGGAAAGTAGAAAGGCAATTGGTTTGGATCTTTCCAGAAAATGGTCTAATAATTACCCACATGTAAACCACTAGCTAAAATAGATGCATTCATTCCTTGCAAAGTCTCCTTAGAAACACTAGACTTTCAAGCATAATCAAAACAGGCAGCTGAGTCCACCCTTTATGATAATGTGCCATGCAGCTTTATTAATCTGACCTTTGAAAACAAATGAGAAATTTAATACTGCCCCAACATAATTGTTATTGGCAGGCATTTTACCCGTTTTTAATTTGCACATCACTTTAATATCTGCTTCCAGTTATGATGTAAACGTTAACAGGATCTGACTCTGTTAATCGTGTTCTAGTGTCTGAAGCAGTGGCAAAAGAGTGTGCTTGAGGTAAACTGGAACATGACCTTAATGGATAATGAAATGCATTAACCCTTGCTATGCAAAGAGTAAAACAAAACATGAATTATGCAATTGTTTCAACTGGCATCTGAGTAATATACAGTGCTGCAATTATGGGAAAGACCTGAAGAGGGGGGAGGAAACCACACTCCACACTCCATTCACCACACTCCAATTTCAGGGTTACATGAGTCCTGATTGTTCTTTAAATTGACTGCAAGAGATAGGCGATATAAAATAAATAAATATATAAATATAAATATATATATATATATATATATGTTCCCAATATAATCGATAGCATTCTAAAGAATTCATGATGAAAACAAAAAGTAATTCTGTTTTTTTAAGATGTTATGAGTAAGGAAATTTCTCCTGTTTAACATAAATCTATTGTTTGTTTGTTTGTTTTCCTGCAAAACTGTTCTTAAAAGAGAAGTTTCATGGTCTGTAAACAGCACAGAAAAGCAATCTGCAAGTTATGTTGATAGCTATTAAACTTGTGTTATAAGTATACAATAAAAAAGTGGCATGTTACTTGAATTAAAAAGAGAAGCAAACAGCTATTTACAGTTGTGTACACAATGTAGAACAATGTCAATTAAAAACATTTCCGTAGTAACAGTATGTTACTTTTGAATATTATGTTCTCCTCTTGGACTTGACTTTTTCTGTAAGGACAACCATTCCTCTCTTTTAAACATTCCAGTACGAACAGTCTAATAGGACTATTGTCAATATTGTTTTCTAAGTCTACATCTAAAAATGCATGCTTATAGCCTTTTAAGATGCAGGTGGATTTTTTAAAAGGATCTCTCTGTTTATCTTTCTCAGTAATATAAATATAATAGACTCCTTTCTCCTCAGTAACAAGGTATCATAGCACACTATTTTAGATAAACTCCTAAGACTACTCTCAGATGTTCTGATAAAGCACGGGTTACATAAAGGGAATAATAACAAACAATAAAGTTGCTTTCCCCAAAATTATAACATTGATTCTTTCACTATTACATTATATTAAATACTATATTAATAGTAATTTAGTAATAGTAATGTTAATTATGTTAAAATAGTAATATTATATATATACACTATATACAATAGTAATATTACTATGTTAAAACAATATTACTATGTTAAATATTAATATTAATTAGTAATAATAATATTACTATGTTAAAATAGTAATATTAATACTAAATACTGTACCTGAACACATCAAAGCCAGGAGAGCTCTCAGCTTCATGGGCATCAGTCCCTTTTACATTCTTAAGACTTTTTGCTGTTAGTGTAATCAAACGAGTATTCACTACATATGAGCAACTTGACATGTATCCCCTGCAAACACTGCACTAATGTTTTATTATGAATAGTACAGAGTCCAAGAATACTTTATCATTGCACTGCATTCTCTCTGAATTTAGTACAGGTCTTCAGCGCTCAAGAGCTACTTCAAAATCCTTCAGAAGCCAATTGTGGTTTGTATACCTCTTTCAAGGAAAAAGAGGAAAAGTAAAGATACTATTTCTTGAAAATAAATATACTTTAGACCATTTCTTCCTTAAAGGTAAATACAGACTAGGATTAAGCACATAAAAGAATCTTAATAAATTGCAAAGCTTTTAGCAGAAATTTTAAGTTTACAAATTCAGTATCAATAATAATTAAAGGATAGACTAATATAAAGAAAATAATGTTTTGTTGTTCATTTTCTCTCCTTGGCCTACCAGAAACAGCACAAGAAACTCTCAAAAACATTTTCAATAGTGTTAAAATTAATCAGTAGCTACTTTTACATGGAAGCATCTAAACAAAATTTACATGAAAAAAAAAAATAAAAATCAGTGTTCATCAAACTGTACCTCTATGTTTGATCAACTTCTCTAAAACTAGTAGATCCTTGATAGGAATGAATCTATGTTCCATTGAGTATTCAAGACTTTTTTCTTTCCTGGTGTTCAGTCTTTTTCCTGCTCTATCTGTTAAAATGAATTGTTTGTGCACTATAGAAACTTCATGAATACTGATAAGCATGTTTTCTCTAGTCATATGGTGAATGTCTACTCTGAAATAGATTAAAAAAATTAACATAATGTATCTTAAATTTCAGAAGGGCATGGAAGAATTAAAGAAAAAAAAAAAGGAAAAAAAAAGACAAGAATATTGCATTACCTCAAAACTGGAATTCAGCTTCATCAATTAATCATTTAACATAAATAGGAAAACCTAAAGAAGTTGGATAATAAAGCACAGACCTTGCTCTTAATGTATACTTTCAAAATTTGAGTAATTACGGTGTTTTCAAAGATACTATTTGGATTTATACTGACTCAGATGAGAAGACAGTAAAAGTTGAAAAGTAGAAGAAAATCAGCACTTTATGAAGTTTTATGATTGCATAATTTTGCTTAAACTAATGGAATTCTGTTGTCAAAACATATTGAACTGACACTTGACCATTTTACTTCCTCAAAATGAGCTTCAGGACTATTAAAAAAATAGTAAGATTAATTGTTGCATTAAAATTATTTTCACAGGTAGAATTTTGTTTCCTTTCTATGTGTGACTGACCCAACTGACCTGGTTCACACCATTATAAAGAGTGCTATTAGAGAGATTAATCACATGAAAGCCATTCCATATTAAAGAAATATATATATATGTAGGAGAGGAATGGATAATTTTCTGAAAGGAAAATGGAGCTGCCTTTCTTATGGCAATTCTTAAGAGTCAACAGAGATTTGTGTTTGAGCTGATTAGGCACTGGAGGAGAATGGAATAGGATAAACGGGACAGTATTGGCTATACTGAGTTTAAAGAATCCTCAGACCACCTCTTAAAAGTTTATTCATTCAGGTAAGTTGGAACACAACGATAAAATATTAGAAAAAATATTTAGCAGCTGCATGCCAATAGAAAGAACAGTCTTGGACATATATTTACTGACTTGCCTTACACATACTCTCTAAAATACTATAAATTTTTATGATACATTTTAGTCTACCAGAGAAGGATTGCTCCAGTGTAACAAATGAAAACATGAATCAATTCAGTCCAGGAGGACTGCAGTTCAGATTCTCACCATACTCACATAACAAAAGGCTGTTGAAATATGAATTTAGAATAGTGTGATCAAGCAGACATAACGAGTCACTGGATACCTTAGAGAAAGTAATGAAGTGAATTTTTTGCCGTAGTTAATTGGTTTAACATGACATAAGATGCTGATGCCATATATTCTCATCAGAACATACATAGCTCTCTTCGGTATCAAAAGCAATACCAGACAGCCATATTGCAGGATAGACATAACAGTTTGCTCACCCGCTGGCATTTGAAAGCATCTTGAGATAATTTGTCACTTTTTAAAGCTATTGATTTAATTAAGGTCTTACTGATTTTGTCCCTTAAATTCTTTCAGTTTTGAACAGTATTAAGCTTTTTCTCACTCCTTCTTATCTAAATTTTATCTGGGTGTAGAAAAGACTATTATACTCATCTGGAAACCCACAAGCATGCGTGTTACCTTTTTAAGGAGCAAAAGGCAAGTAAGATGGGCAAGTGATGCTCATACGGTCTTTATTTTTGGTAGCTTAAGATAATAAAAGGAACAGATGTTTGTTAATGATATCAGAAAAGCCTGGCAATATGTTCATAATAATAATTAAATTTTTGAAATCAATCTGTGAGTCAACAACTTTACATTCCTACTACTAAGGTTAGCATAAAGTTAGAAGGATTCAATACAACTAGAAACCTTGGTTGCAATTAAAATGTGGTCAATGTTCTCCTGTTTAGTTTGGGATTTTAATGGTGTTCAAAACTCAGATCAATAGTAGCTTGCAAAAATGTGAACAGTATTCTATGCAGTCAGACTCTAAAGAGTCACTAAAATAAACTACAGCCATACAAGTAAATATCATACAAATTATTTACTTCCATATAACATAGAATATTAGAATGGTTTGGGTAGGATGGGACCTTAAAGGATTATCTATTTTCAATCCCTGTACCATGATCATTTGGAAATGTTATGAAAAGTGTTTGTTTTCCAGATCTTTGCTGAAAAAATTTATATATACCTTTCAGTAAGTTCTAAAAAAAAAAGTTGCTAAAATAAATACGCAAAGTTAGACAAGTTGGGTGAAGTATTGTTATCACTGTTCAATATCAGAAAAATTATGGCCTTATTCTCACTCTCAGCCTCTCAAAACTGCTTTCTGTTGTTTTTGTTTGTTTGTTTGCTTTTGGGGGGGTGTTATTAATGTATGCTAAATAAGAAAGCATGATTTAAGTGGTGAAGATGTGAATGTGTAAATAGGTTATACAGACCAAATTCTTTTTATATTCTTTTTATATCTACAGCTCGTGTGTTAAGTATGTAAACACATTTTAAGATTACACTTTTGTTTTATTGTATCTATATACTTTAAAATAGTATATTTTATATTCATATTAAATGCTTGGTTGGAGAAACTTTTTTTAATGTTTTAGCACCAACCTTTTTCACACTATTGTTATTTTTAAATATGTACCTAATTAAACAGAAGGCCTGTGTTACAAAACTTAATTTGTATTTTGATATTTGATAACCATTTTCATACAGAAAAACACTCAAAAGTGTAAGAAATTTTGGCATCATATAGTGAAATTGTAAAATAGTAGCACTGTATTATTTTATGTAAAAGTGGTGTTTCTTCTTTTCTTAAAAAGTGTACAGAAATTTCTATTATACATTAAATGAAACAAGCAAAAGAATATCACAGATCAGAGAGAGATGGGATTAGTGTCAGAACAGGGCATGTTTGAGTACTGGCTTCTATTTTGGTGTGATTGACTTAGTGGTTGACAGCAGAAGTAACAGATGGGAAAAACAAGTGGGTCAGAAAAATGTCAGGACAAAATCCAAACACTGCAAAACAATAACAGCATAATGAGTAAAATATAAACAGGAATCAGATTTATTTTATAGCAATAGATGAAGTAAAATGAAAAATTATTAGGTATTTATAATACGTGAAAAGCTACGGAATGGTGCCAGTTACTAATGTCTTAATTCTGCTGCAATGTTCTTATCTTATAAAAATACAATCCTAAAGAAGTACTAAATAAAAATTAAATAATGAAACACTGATATCAATGGAAGTTATGAGACACTCAGGAGCCTCCAGGGTTTCATTTGGCTGGCCTGTTTAACATGAACTTGTAATTGTCCTCTGAATCAAGATAATGACATCGGGCTTGAAAGTTTCAAACGATTTAAGGATCTGCAGAAAACATTTTGTGCCTTTATCATATATGGTAGCTGCAAAATGCAGAGTGTAAGTAATACAGTTGCAACTGTGTCCTGAGAATCAGGGGAAAATTTACCTGCCTCACAAGAACAAGTGCAGAACACAACGCAACATATTCAGGTACTGCACAGGTAGTACAGTAGTAAAGGAAAGACAGTGGTCATTGACAATACAGGAACATTTATGAAAAAATATTATTTTAGCCGAATTTCATCCAAACAAACCAGTATTTTAAGCAGGAAAAAAAAATAAAAAATCTTATATACCATAATTGACAAGTAAAATAAGAATACTTTTTTGAAAAATTGCAAATGACATGGAAAAAAAAAAAAACAACAACACATAAGAAATTTAAAGAATGTAAAAAAGAGAAGGCCAAAAAAGGAAAAATAAATAAATAAAAAATATACCTTAAACATAAATGTATGTGTGGAACAGTGGAATATTTTTTCCAAAACCACTGAAATCTTCTAAGTTGAATTGTCAGCTTGGGTATGCACAACATGCAGGAAGTTCAGTAGATTAAAAATTTCCTCAAAAGATGTTACAGATATAATCACAACAAATTTTGTGCATCTGAGTACCAACTTCACTGCCTGTTTAGAAATAATGGATATCTCCCTTTAAGTAGTTCAATGATTTGCTTTGGCTGTAGTTTCCTGCAATATTTTATAAGCCTTTGAAAACTGTTTATTTGGTTAGTTAACTAAACTAACAGCTACTGCATATGGTGAACACTCCTAACCAGCTCACTAGCTTGTTTCTGCTTTTAATTGTTCTTCACTACATAATGACCACACACCTAGCTACAGCGGGGGGGAGAGAAAGGATCTGTATGGGTGACACAACTTTGAAAGCATACATGCCCATAACAAATGTCTGATTTCAGTATCTTTATAAGTAAAGACTTAAAATTTTACTACCTCTCTAAAATTAAGTATTCAAAAATCTCTCATTTCTGTATCGTCCTTCCTATTAGGTAAATTATATCATCATGAACAATGCAATTATACTGACACAACTCCACACAACCAACAGATTTAGCTTGCCTTTAGATGCCGGTGTATAGCCTTAGTTTGAGGGAGAGCAAGGAAATTGAGATTAATGAGTACTGTGGCTAATAAATAAGTGAATTAAGAACAGCTAACACAGGCGATAAGATTAAACATTGCTTCCTTAGGTAATACAAAAAGATGTAGGTTTGTCACTTAACTCCATCCTCTATAAGTAACCATTAAATGGTATTCTTTCCTCTTCTACCTTCCATCGCTTTTCTTTTCAAAGCACCTACAATAGCCCGCATCTACAGTATTAAGACAACTATCTCTGCCTGTAATGGCAATTTCACCTTTCATTGCTTGCTTAACAAACTTTAAATAAAAAGATTTGGGTGTTCTCTCTCATAAAAGTTTTACACTAGAAAAAAAAGCATGAAATACACTAATTGTGTTTTGGAACTATTTTATTGATACAAGGCTGTTTCTATAACCTGGATATTCTATTTCATATAGTTTTTAACCAGCGGCACAGAATAAGTTATAGTCAAAGTATAAACAATTGTATGCAACAAACATAGATGACAGTACTTTTGCAAGGTATCCTGCTAAGGACATTATTAATTTATGAGTAAATTGTAATCAGATCCAATTACAAATTTTTCTGCATAGCAAGATAAAGTGATTGTATTGATGTTTCATTAAAGTATAATAATATTCTGTAGTCTAGTTCACAAACTTAGTGAGAAGATGCAATTCACCCCATACAGAGTCCAGCAGTCAGTCTTGCTCATCTCAAGCAAAGACTTCAAAAAAAATAGCTTAGATATGTACATTTTATCCTCCTTTCCTGGATATATTTTTGTCATTTCAAATACCAAATACTCAGCAAAAAATCTGTCCGTCTGTCCAGATAAATAAATACATTTTGACCAACAATGAATGTTAGATTTATGATAAATACAAAAATCAACACATTTTGAAAATAATTAGTACTTACCTTTACTTCTTGAGCCCTCCTGATTCTTTTCCTGCTGCAATTAAAAGTAGAAATATGTATTATTTTCAGTATTACTTATCACATAAATCATAGAGACACAGATTCAAAAGAAGCTTAGTCTAGTTCCTCCTCCTTCCTGTTCTGAGATGAAGTCAGTTATGCTGCATAAAGTTTCCTATACCACCTGTTTTTAAAGTCCCCTAGAATTTTTCACAATGATTAAGCACCAGAACATGACTCAGAAGAGGTCATGCGATCTCTGCCAGCTTGTATCTATCTTGGGAGATGTTAAAAATTCAACTGACCAAAACTCTCTACAACGTGATGTTACTTTGAAATTAGATTGGCTTTAATCAACCGGACTAGGTAACCATCAAGGTGACCACCAGCCTAAAGTACGAGACTTCCATGAGACAAGGAGGGAGGACCGATGATCTTGAGGTCTCTTCCAACCTAGAAATTCTGTGATTCTGTGTGACCAGAACCTTGCAATCCCTGGATCAGAGCTTAACTCTCTTCAAAATTAGGAAGTTTCATCCCAGATGAAACAGACTGAATCTCCTCAACTACAAATAAATTTATCTCCCCCTCTTCCACCTCTTCTCCTATTTTTCCCTGCTTGCTTGCAACCCCATGAACATAGAATATATTTCATCTTTAAAGCAAACCAAAGTAATCATCCCTTGGTTCAGTTGTCTTCCAAGTCTTCTCTTCCCATTTTTTAACGTTTTAAAATGTGTTGTCTAAAGGATTCCAATATTCTAATTTAGACCTTTCTAAAACCAAGGACTTTTTAAATTACATCATCTCTGTAACTGCATCGAAAACATATAACATATACTGACATAATTCAAAATAATTTTTCCCTTCCAAAAAGAGTATGCCATATCTGATTCATAGTCAGCAAGTTTTTCACTATGATCCCCTAAGATCTTCACTACATAACCTACCAATTGTTTCCTACAGCACAGGATGCTCCTACCTGGATGATGCTGTTTTTAATCTTAAAGATATCAACACTACCTCTCAGGCTGACCCACTTGTCTCTAGTTCAGATAAGAATATTTGGCTTACTTCAGTTAATTCTAGCTCTGTTTCCTTACCCTGCAAATGTTTGAATCCCTCCCCTACGAGTGTAAGAAAATAGATTTACCCATCAACCTTAAACATGTTACCAGGATTTTAGTCTCAAAGATGGTGAATATTTATAGAATAAATATGTTAATAAATAATTATTAACATGGCTTTAACCATGCTGAATGTGTTAACTTATTTCCACCGTGCTTTGTTAGCAAAATTGCATCAAAAATAATTAAAAGACATTTGTTTCAAAGTTATTAGCACAAAATAAAAGTTTTAAATGGCTGAAATTTATCATTTTACAATTTTAAATCAAAAATGAGATCTAGGTAAGATTTTGT
This sequence comes from Aythya marila, assembly GCF_965140915.1. NCBI lineage: Eukaryota > Metazoa > Chordata > Aves > Anseriformes > Anatidae > Aythya > Aythya marila. Next base: position 28,628,532 of record NC_139045.1, on the reverse strand, counting down.
TCAAAACACACAAGCATGTCCAGCCTCACACTTCCTACAAAAATAGTCTGATATTTTTTCCAAAACATCTAAGCTTTTGTAATTTAATTGCACAACAATTCTTGCAATTGCACAACAAGGTTCTGAATAATGAAGCCCCAGTGTTTCTGAAGGAATTTATTTTTTATATGAGCACATATTTATTACACCGTATTTTCCAGTTATATTACTTTTTTCACAACACTTTTTTTACTTAAATATGGAATTAAATTCCACTTGAAAATTAATGGTATATTTAAATAGAAACTTTAAGTTTATACTTATTAAAAGCTCTACTTTTCCCACCTCTAACAGTATGACCATGTCTTGCTGAAGAACTGAAGTTCCTTTCTTAGTATTATTAGTAAAAACTCATCCGTAAGAAACAAAGAAGTAAAATACACATTGAGAAAAACAAGAAACTTTCAAAGACTCGGTAATTTCATTTCCTAAAAGACTCGCTCTGAATACTCTGAAACTACAACCCAAGTTGACAGCTCTTTTGTTCATTTGTTTTGATTTTATTTCAATATTTGACACACATCCTGTTGGTTTCCTGGCAACCAGCAAAGACTTTTTCCTCATTCAACTGGTAACTGCTATCATATCACGTGCTCCTAATCTAATTTAGGAGTATTTTATGTTATGACCGACAAGTTATTTCTTCAGAAATGCTGAAGTTTGTATACCTATTTCATATTTTCCAGTTAACATGAGAAATTTTCTTTAGTAGTGCACCTGCATGTAACTGCACATACTCACTGAACACACTCAAGTCACCTGCACGTGAGAACACAGGTGATGGAAGTGGTTACCTGCATTATAGGAGGAGGTAACATGGCTATAATGAGAAAGTACTGACATTAAATGGTTGCTGAACACTGACAAGAGTAAAGTCTGACAGCCTGGAAACTGTAGGCCTGGGAACTCAGCCTTTGGCCTAGCGACTCAGCTGAGGAACCAGGGCCATCCTTGAAGTGCCGCTGGAACAGAGAACCAGAGGCATCCTGTACGTACCATGGATAAAGACAAAACAAGAAACAAAGGGATGTATCACCTGAGACAGTAAAAAGTACGCTGGGAAAGAAGAAGCTGGCCTGAAAAAGTGGTATCAACAGAAGAAGTTTTTGTTTACAAAAATGAATATATCGACCATTATCATCTATTGGCTGTCTTAGGATAAACACCAACATTAACAGCATTTATACCTGAAGCGATGATGTCCTACACCCTCTTACATCTCAGTGATACAAAAGTCTCCCTCTCTGAGAAATTTCCTGTTTTGCATGTACTCCTTTCTCTCTATTGTGTTGTGTGTGTTTTTTGTTTTTTTTTTAATTATTATTATTATTTTATTTTTTTCCTTCTCTCCTCCTTAAACAGGCTGAAGCTTTGCTGGAACATTGGGTTAACTCGCTGATGCTTCAGTGTCAACTCTGCAGTGCTCCACACCCCATGAGGCAAATCAACTTTGAAATTAGACTCTGTCCCTTACTTTGGCTCCTTTCAGGGCCCATTTCTAGGGGTGGTCGGTCTCCTCTGAGATTGGTTTTAGACACTGTGAGGTTGGTCTCTATGAGATCAGATTTCACAGCTAGACTCCTGTGACGTTGGAATGGGCTAGACCTCCCTTCTGGGATCAGTCTCATACATTTGGTACCATTGGCTTTATGAATATGTATATATGCATATAATATGTATAATATAGATAAGTATAACCTATCATATGCATATTTGCTGTTATAGCATCAATAAGTTTGCAATCTGTAAGTATATTCAATGCCATATTATTTTGATAGGTTTGTTGAACCTACAATACTAATCTATATTTGCTGCTCTATTACTTATTTTTACTACATCTAATTGCCTTCCTACTATTTCTAATCACTGCTACTACTAATTAATGCTATTCCCTCAATATCTATGTCAGATATATTTGCTTCCTGTAATGGCTTGTTAATCTGTACACATGCTTGCCTTATTAATCATAGTATGCTTGCTGGTGCTGATTTGTGGTGATCTGCTGTAAATCAAAATCTTTAGAAATAAAACTTTTGTATCTTTTGTGTATTATGAAATCCTATGACCTCACTGTTGCTATATGTATATATCCATAGGCCAGGTAACTCCCCCACCTTCAGATCATGACAAGAGTAAACCGAACTTGTTGCAAACCATGATATTCAGTGTAAAAATACACTGAGCTAGTTGTCTCCAATAACATGAAAAAAAAACCTATGTGAACTTACTCAATGCAGCAATCTGTCCCCAAAAATTTCGAACTTCTCTTTTGCACAATAGTTGGTCAAGGAGATGTTATCCATTTTGTGTACTGAAAAGTATCATTCAAATATTTTCTGTTTTAGAAATTCATGTCAGAAAAATGGCATTGGGAACAGGCTAAGTGCAAAACACTTTTACAAGTCTATTTCTATTATAGGATATATTTATTTTAAATATTTGAACAGAAAAAGGAGACATACTTTTCCTATTGCTGCAATTTATGTGGTATCTTTAGCACTCTATAAACTACTAATAACAAAATGAGTGTACTGACTACAATCCAGGCCTAACTGCATTGTTTTATTTAATCAATAGGTCCAAAGATTTGTTGTTATGGCGCACATATCAACTTCTTTGAGTCTTCATTATGCCAAAATTGTACAGATAAATCCAAGGAAAGATGTGAATACCTATAACAACGGAAATGTTTTTTCTGGACTACGTACTCACTTTTCTGAATTGGCAAACCTTAGCCTTTTAATATTTTTTCCCCATTTACCAAGCATATTTACCTTTGTCCAACTAATATTAAAAAAAAAACAAACAAACAAACAAACAAACAAACAAAAAACACTAATTCTGTGCACTCACATAGCTGTTTAAACTCTGTTAAGGAGATTCAAAATTGATGAAAAGAATAAAGCTGTAATCAATAATACAAAAGTATTTTCTAGTTCACAGGGACATAGAAATGTGTAGCCACAATTAAACTTCACAATGAGGCCATAATATGCATATGACTAAAATGTTTTAAGTGTTTTTTCTCTTGTAAAATAACATGGCTAACGATGCAATTTTTGCAACCCAATCTTGCAAATCTAAGTCAAGGGTTGTTTACTTTTTCTTCTGTTTTTTCAAAGCAACAAAGTGTGCCAAAATCTGTATGTATCTGAAAAGTACATTTCCAAAATTCTCCATGACTACATGAAACATATTGCTTAGATTTAAAAAATAAATAAATGAACACAAATGTATTTCTGTCTTTATTAATGATAAAATGTGATGTACTAGATTTTAAAACATGTTCACATATTTGCCTAATGTTTCCTGAACACAGGAAATCCTGAATCCTGTAATGGTATTCCCTGAAAAATATTATATGATTACAGGCTAAATTTCAAAGTAAATCTAAAGTCCTGATTCCTATGTCATTCAGGTTTAGTATTGCTTAACTCCTTTGACTTTTCTTTTTAAACTATAGTCAGCATTTGGTTTAAAAGATCTATCCAATACTTTCTTTTACTGGAAGTACTCTGTTTCACAAAGGAGAATGTTTTCCTTTTCATTTTCCCTCTCTTCAGAGGTCAGAGAGTGAAACTTAGACTTTGCTCTAACAAGCCAGTATAACTCAGAGGAATCTTATTCCTGTTAAGCAGGCTAGGCAAGTTGGAGCCAAGTTATGTTAGCATTCAGCTATTGCAATTTATAGGCTCAGTGGACACTGTTTAGCCTCACAAAGCTCACTAGTCTTGTTTCCATTTTTCCCATTCTTCTAGTTTGCAACTAAAAAGAATGAGATTTTTCTTTTCCTGATAAAGCTGCAAAACCCATTATGTCTGGTGCTGAGACTACAATAAGTAGATTCTGAAGACTTAATCCAAGCACTGATTATTAAATCAGAGTAGATTCACAGGAAAGTGAACTTTAAAATCTTGGTTTCAAAGAGAAACACTAAAAAGGATGAAAAAGACCTTTCTGGAGGAAAGAGTGTAACAAGTTGTGCAAAGCTAGGAGGGGAAAGAAAACATTTTTGGATGAAATTTTAGAATTAAAAAAGATTTTTTTTAAATGAAATATCTTAAGATTTCTTATATAAAAAAACAAATATAAAGGAAACAAGGCATTAGCTGCAAATGTCTTTCATTTTCTTTGAAGTCCTAATTTTCTTAATATCATTATTTTCTTTTATTTCAGCTGAAGATTTTGGAGCAGCTTTGCATGGTGTCGTTTTCTCGAAAGACACACATTTTAAGTGTAAGCTACCATTCAATCTACAAAGAAAACCTTTGCTAGCATATCACAGAACAGCCTTGGTGCAATATGCCTTCTGCCAGCAAGACCCTTGGTAGCAGCAAAGCTCATCCAGATGGAAAGAGAAGTCTGTAAGCCTGAAGTTATTTCAAGGTTAACCAGTGATTAGAGTGGGTAGAGCATCTCTGAATTGTGAAATTAACCCTCTGGCTAGGAAAAGCCTGTTACAGTAAGAGCCTTTTCAACTGAAAACAGAGTGAAAAAATATAGAAGAAAAACTTATATTGAAGGTGCATAAAATACAGTTCTCTTTCTTATTAAAAGATACAAGTATATGGATTAATTTATGTAGAAAACCATTAAGAAGCAATGACTTATTTAATAAAATAAATGTTATAAGCACCTATAACTTAGGAAAATAAAGTTCAAATGCTCAGGGGAGCAGGAATTCTTCCTGGCTGAACGGAAAAACATGAGAGAAGTAAGCAAACAATTGGTTATAACAAAACAAATTTTCACTTACATTTGGCCTATACATTAGTGACTACATTATCTACTGCTACAAATCACCTGTAAGCACCAGTAATCATCCAAGGATTTTTTATTTGCTTCAATGTACCGAAATAGTTTTCAACCTAGAAGTCTCAAACAAAATGAATCAAATTCCATGCCTTTGCATCATTTTGTGTTGCATCATATTGTAGCAGTCTAATGAAATGTATCAATGCAGAACATATTAGAACTGTAAAGAAGCCTCAGTTTGTTGGTGTGTCCAACAAACTGAGCTCAATGAAAACTTTTCAAAGCACAGTGGATGAAAGCAGAAAAAATGTCAAATTTTCTGCTGTGTTTGTGAACTAAAAAAGATCACGGATGGCTGGCCCCACAAATTGCTATTCTGGCAAATTATAATTTATAAGCTATTTGCAATATATATCAAGCTAGACTAAAAAAAATAAACAAAAATATCTCCTTTTCAAGTGTTATTTTCTCTTTGTCTCAAAACACAAAATAGCATCAATTTATCTTCAGACATCCTGACATTTTGACAATGTTACTGTTCAGAAATGACATTCTATAAATAATTTTGTAATAATATTGTTTGATTTCAGATAAAGGGTTTTGTATTAGCAAGACAGGAAGTAGAACAGGATAGTCAAAGGGACTCTCAACAAGCAATTCAAGAGAAGGTACACAGATGCTTCTAAAAAAGACCAGAGCTGATCTGTACAGGTAGATAACATTCTAGAACTAACAAAATAGACCAGACCATTGTAGAAACAGTTTTGTAGCCCCATTTAAGTATGCATTATGTTCATTTTGTTTGTTTTTCCCTTTCTGAAAGGAAAAGAGTAGGTATTTACAAACCATAGATGTTGCACGCAGACAGACACAGAATTCCAGTTAATTCTGTGTTCTTACAAATCGAAGTACATGCATGTACTTGTATTGCATCTAGAGCCTCACTTATTTGCCAGCCTGAGTTGTCTGCCTAGAGTGGGCTAGAAGTCTTATTTCTCTTTTGCAAAACTTAGGAGAAGTCCTCTTTTCTCAATTTGCTGTATTTAAAAATTAACTGCTGAATTAATGGAATTCTTACGATAAGCAAAGTGCTAATTAGTCTGAAGCATATACTACATCGTCCTAGTAATGCGACAAAAATTAAAATAATTTAATAAACATAAACCACTAATTACAGAAACTGATGAAAAGGGGAATGCAAACTTATTTGCTTGATTAACATTTTATAATGAAAATTTATCGTTAGTCACATTACAAAATGTACTTAAAATGCAGAAAAATGATAATTAATGATCATTCTGCAGTTGGGGATACTTTGCTAATATATATTAACTTTAAAGAAAAAAGCATTAAAGGAACAATTACTGTTACATATAATATTTCAGTGAGAGATATTACCAAGATAATACATTTTACTGTGCTGTTAAAACATGTACAAGCCAAGATAGTAGAACACCTACATATTAGCTTATATGAATACAATGGGTTATGAAATTCAAATTATAATGCACAGAAACTATTTATTTATGGATGAAATAATAGCTTCTGGTCACAGGAAGCAGAGAGCATGTGCGCACAAAGCACAATTTGGTAAAGTATTCTCAGAACCAGTTTGATCAACGACATGCTGAACATTTCACAGAATCACAGAATTTCTAGGTTGGAAGAGACCTCAAGATCACCTAGTCCAACCTCTGACCTAACGCTAACAGTCCCCACTAAACCATATCCCTAAGCTCTACATCTAAACGTCTTTTAAAGACTTCCAGGGGTGATGACTCCACCACTTCCCTGGGCAGCCTGTTCCAGTGTCCAACAACTCTTTTGGTAAAGAAGTTCTTCCTAACATCTAACCTAAAACTCCCCTGGCTCAACTTAAGCCCATTCCCCCTCGTCCTGTCACCAGGCACGTGGGAGAACAAACCAACCCCCACCTCACTACAGCCTCCTTTAAGGTATCTGTAGAGAGCAATAAGGTCGCCCCTGAGCCTCCTCTTCTCCAGACTGAACAAGCCCAGCTCCCTCAGCCGCTCCTCGTAGGACTTGTTCTCCTGGCCCCTCACCAGCTTCGTCGCCCTTCTCTGCACCCGCTCAAGCACCTCGATGTCCTTCTTGTAGCGAGGGGCCCAAAACTGAACACAGTACTCGAGGTGCGGCCTCACCAGAGCTGAGTACAGGGGGACAATCACTTCCCTAGCCCTGCTGGTCACACTGTTCCTGATACAAGCCAGGATGCCGTTGGCCTTCTTGGCCACCTGAGCACACTGCTGGCTCATATTCAGCCGACTATCCACCATCACTCCCAGGTCCTTCTCTGCCAGGCAGCTCTCCAACAACTCATTTCCCAGCCTGTAGCTCTGCTTGGGGTTATTGTGCCCCAGGTGCAGGACCCAGCACTTGTCCTTGTTGAACTTCATGCAGTTGACCTCAGCCCATCGGTGCAGCCTATCCAGATCCTCCTGCAGAGCTTTCCTACCCTCGAGCAGATCGACACACGCTCATAGCTTGGTGTCATCTGCAAACTTACTGAGGGTGCACTCAATGCCCTCGTCCAGATCATTGATGAAGATATTAAAGAGGACCAGCCCCAGCACCAAGCCCTGGGGAACGCCACTAGTGACTGGCCTCCAACTGGACTTGACTCCATTTACCACGACTCTTTGGGCCCGGCTACCCAGCCAGTTTCTAACCCATTTGTCTTTCAAAAAAAAATTCACAAGATCAGACTTTATCACATACTCTCAGCAACTGCAGTACAATTGCAATTTGATTTCAAAACACATGCAAAGTAGCAACAACATTTGCATTTGTAAAGCTCTTCTGTCAAGTAGCAATAAACAAGGCCTTGCTTCAATCTAGTACAGTAAGAATGAGCAAAACGTGACCCATTTTGCTACTGCTCTTGTCAGAACATGACTTATCACAGAAAGTGTGGTAGTTTAATGTTTGGATTGTTGTGCTGGTATTCTGCATGCACAGCTCAATCCTGTTAGACATTGCTACCGTTTATGGAAGTAAATTCTGGGAAAATATTATGTTGTAGATTGTTCTTGGATCAGTAAACACATCACATGATTGTACAATTGCATGAAGGACACAAGATACAGAGAGAGTTGACTAGGTGGAAATAAGGAAAAAGAGCTCTTGAAGTTTACACAGTTAGTGACATGCCCAGGATTAGTTATCACTGAATATCAAGAGTCTTATAGTAACTCTTAGAGGCCTATGGAGAACATTTGGTGAAGTCTTGAGTCATGAACCCCTAATAAAAGGGACACAACAGTATTTGAGTAGCCTAGATACTGAAGTGATGAAGTGCAAGATTTGTTTCATTAAAAAAAAAAAAAAAAAAAAAAAAAAAAAAAAACACAGATCAGGGTTGGGCAAATCTGTGAAATCTGATTTGTTTCTTGATTGGCAGATTTCGATCCCTGATTAATATGAAGAATAGGTCTACAACACAGCAGTCCCAGGAAGAAGCTGTTCTTTGCATGCAGCAAATTTCAACCCTTTAAAACAAAGGGGTAGCTGAGAAGAAATAAAGGCGTGCAAAAGTTCCAAATAATCTTGTCCCTGCTTATATGTTTGTAAAGGAAACTCTCGCAAGATCATGCTTCAGCAAAGCATACGCTTCATTCTGTCCACAGAAGCCCTGCACAAAGGCTGATCCACAGTTTTTCTATTTAGGCATGTCTGACTGTACATTAAAGCAAAGCTCCTAGATGTCTTGGTAATGCATATACTAGCCTTGGATCCTTGAAGACAGAGTAAACAAAACCTTGGTCCTTGAGATGGAACAATTGCTTCAGGCTGAAGTCACAGTCTTAAGCTTAATGTTCTTCAGCAACATTCATTAGCAACTGAATTGAAATACATGTAACTTCATGTTTATGTCACAGTAACATTGTATAAACCAAAAAGATTTGTGGAAAACTAATTACATTCTACGTAATACTTTAAAAAAAAAAAAAAAAAAAAAAAAAAAAAAGCAGAGAAACATAGAAGCATTTTAAAAGCAAAGATTCTTCAGGTGAGCTTACATACGAAAGACCGATGATGACATTTCCTAAAATTGCTGCTTGGTATAGAAAGACCTGCATGCAGCAGGCTGCAAAGAGCTCCCAAGAGCTAGGAGTTATAGTTAGGCCTATACACCCCAATGACTACTGTAGTTGAAAAGATAAAGTAAAAATCAAAACTACTTCTCATCTTTAAATTCAAGACTCTCATTTAACTAAATCGTTACTTTTTAGTTGGATTCTGAAGTGCTTTTTTATTATCGTTTTACTTCTGATAAAAGATCTTGTCCAAGAGTCATCTTAAGGATACTGTGGGCCCAATAAAACAGTAGGCAATGGCCAAATAGTCTTTCTTCCACTTTACTGATGCAGAAAATGGCCTGTTTTCAAAAGTGTGTGTTATTTTAATTGGGAAAAAAAATAAAATCTAAAAAGAATCTTCATGTTGATATAATGGATCAATTCTTCCATGGGCTGTTCCCCTTCTATACTCACACTGCTTTCATTAGAAGAGTTGTCCAAAACCAACCGGCCACAGCTCTGAGCCAAATAGGAAAAAAGTTCAAATGAACATGTATACAAGCTTGCTCTGGGTAAATTTTTTAGGCAGCTCATTTTTACAGAAATACAATGTAACTGTAATTTCTGGTTCTAGTATTATGACTTTATACCTCATTTTTTGATGGCAGACCAAATCCAAATTAAATTCATAGGCAGTTTCATGGAACATGGGAGAAAAAAAAAAAAAAAAAAAAAACTTCTACTAATTTTAGATGTAGTGTTTTTCTTTTTATACTGCTTTAATCACTAAAATACTTAATGCATGGTTGAAGTAGTGAAGAGGCATATCGCATTGAAACTTACTGAATACTATTACAACCAAAATGGCTTCAGTACAGAGGAATATATAAACCAATTTGTCTCATCAAATGCAGGCTACAACTTTCATGTAAGTAGGAAGTGCTATGCATGCTACATAAATGATGGTTGTATAACAGTAGATTACTGTTTTTGTGCTTATTTTTGCATTAAACTTTAAATGCTCCAATAATCAATGTACAATTATGCTGAATTCAATTATACAGATTCTGTGTAATTGTACAATTATGCAGAATTCTGTGATTCTCTAATCAATGTACAGTTATGCTGGCCATACATGGCAACGTAAGACTTTCTTTCAACCCACCAAGAAGGAAATGAGATAATGCAGGAGAAGTTGATAAGGTGCCATAGATGAATATTACAGAATCACAGAAGAGTTGAGATTTAAAGGGACCACTAGAGGAGGGTCCAACTTTCCTGCTCAGTCACAGACACCTACAGCAGGTTGCTCAGGACCATGTCCTGGCAGACAAAAGATGGCTTTTGAAGATCTCCAAGGGCAGAGACTTCACAACCTCTCCATGCAACCCATTCCCATGCTCCATCATCCACACAGAAAATAAGTGTTTTCTGGCATTTGAACAGAACCTCTTGTGGTCCAGTTTGTTTCCATTGCCTCATGTCTTATCACTGGGCAATGCTTCTGATATAAAAGAGGACTCAGTCCTCTTTGCACCTTCCCTTGAGGCATTTATAGGCAGCAATAAGATCTCACCTGAGCCTCCACTTTTCCAGATTGAACAGTTCCAGTTATTTCAGCCTCTCCTCATAGAAGAGGTGCTGCATTCCCTTACCTTTGTGACCCTATATATATTTATATCATAGAACATGAGAAGAAAAAAGAAGTTCTACTATATATATATATATACACACACAAACACACTTTCTTTATGTAAGCTAATAATATTCAGTATATATATTTTGTTTCAGTATTATGTGAGGACACTCCAGATTTGAGTAGACAAAAAGAAGGAAGAGAGATCTCCAAGAATCAGTGTTTTAGTATACTGAATTATCACCAGAAACTCTAAGGGACAGGATGGGTATTCTATTATCTTCCCCCATATTCTGAGCTCTTAAAACTCCAGGTACTACCATAATTACTGAAAAGTATTATATTTCCTTACAATATAGTGTTTTTTTCTCCAAAAATAAAAATAAAAATCTGCAGATGGGTTTTAGCTGCACAATTCCCACTGACATTAATGGGAGTAATTTGCCTAAAACCCCTATTCATTTTTTAAAATTTCAGAGATGGTTTTTAAGTGTAATTTTCTAAAGTGTAATTTTCTAAAAAACACATAATGTGTTGTTGCATTTTATTATTCAGTCTGTCTGAGGTTCATTCTGATCTTATCTTTCCTCTTCTCAGAATTTTCTCTAGATAAAAGAAAATCTGCAGGAAGAACGACAATTAGAGAGTATAGACATGTCAGCATCAACATCAATTACCTTCTTGCAATCCAGGAATGCAAGTAATGTTTAGTCTGTGTGAGGATATAATTATGGGTAAAACTGTACTACATCTACTAGTATTGATTAAAACCAATGTGCTGAGGATTTTCTAGAAATAATAATATGTTGTTTCTACCATTCATCTTAGAAGGACAGATAAGGTAGCGTTACAAAGGAAAAAAGAAGTTCATGATACGAATATTAATCAGCTGCATCTGCCCTTTTGTAAAGTATTCAACTATATATTTTAGGAACACATTCATTCTACCAGAGATTTGATGAAAGGTTGTTAAAAATGGGTACTTTATTACCCATGTAAGAAACTAGAACATAGAATTTTTTCTTTTTATTATTGAATCTTATTATTGAAAATTCAAGATTAGCTCAGTATATGATTGTTGCATTTCAACTATTTTTTTAAAAATGAAATATAAAGTAGAGCTATATATGCTACAATAATAGCAACAATTCATTACTCTCCCCCTACCATGAAGTAGGCAATGTATTGTAAAGCTATAGTTATGTTCTCTCAGAGTCAGTGTTGATAGGAAGTAACTTTGAAAATATGTATATATACACACGCATATGCAGAGAGCTGCAATAACTATTCAGAAAACATCTTAAATTCTAATCTAGCTGATGTGTATTTTTAATTATATTTCCTTTTTTATTAAAAAAGTAATAAATCTTCCCTGTGCCCAACTTATTACTGATACTAGTAGACACAGCTAAAATAGTTTTGTTTTTTTTTAATAATAGACTACAAGTAAACTGTTTTACAAAGATTTCCTTGTATCAATTCAAAATTTCTGTCAGTTTCTCAGTCTGTTCATTATGCTCAATTTTAGTGACTTCTTAATAGCAGATGTTGTATTTCTAAGTTTTGCACACAAAATCTGCCAAGCTGCCAGTTCCATGGTTGAACTTGTAATCCTTCCTGGTAACTTCCATATTGGCTACTAGCTTCTTTCCTAGTTTCTGAGAGGTTGCATTTAGTTAATCTAAATAGAGGAGACTCATTAACTCTAAATAGGTAGATTATCAAAATTATTACATGGAGATATGATGTACTCATGGAGAAATGAGTACCAAACAAAAGACTTCCATTGTATCCTATCTACTAAAGTATATATCAGGAAGCAGTACTTGGAGAGAGGACAGATGCATTCGAGCGATAAATCTGTTCTTTGGTTTGTTATTAACAATGAACCATCAAGAGAAATGATTTGAAAATATTAAGGCATGGAATGTGTTTGAAGACTTGGTAATTTTTATTTCTTTATTTTTTAATGGCATGCCTTATTCACGTTTCAGTTATAGCATGAAGGAAATTATATAGAGATAAATGGGAGAACTGCACAAGGAAAACTAAACTAGTTAATGCAGTGGTTTCTCAGACCTTTAAAATAAATCTAAAAAAATCAATTGCAATGGGATTGGTCTTTCACAAGTTTTAGGTACAGTTTGCTGTACTACAGTAATTAAAGTAATACACTTCAAAGTTCTTGTTTATTCAGTAGAATTTTATCATGTAAAAAGCAATGGTGAAAATCAAATGATTTAAGATGTAAATAATGTTAGATAAACCAACAAAATTGAATATATTCTGTTAAAATAATGCAGTATTAGTTATGTATTACTTGCATTGATGTATGAGTACAACATCTAGAAAAGAATAATAGAAATTAATAGCATTTCCATGAACTACTCTAGAGAATGGAAGATTGTGCTGATGCCTCAGAAAAGTGGTAGGCCTTATTTCTCCTTCAAAATTACACTTTAATTTATAGGTTGTTCATTAGAGGTTACAAACCCATAATTATAGGTTATGCATTAAACTGATAATTTTGTGTTGGTTTGTTTTCATGGGAAGAGGTGAAGTATAAGGAATAAGCTTGTTAAATTTTTATCATTTTAAATTAGCTTTTTTTTTTTTTTTTTTTTACTATGTCCTTAGAAGGAAAGTTCAAGTGCAAAAAAAGTTTTTTGATAGAATTAACAATGAACATTAAACAGATGTGAGTGATATCATGTGATGGTTAAAGAAATAGTTAATGCTGCTATACTTAATTTGGAAAATATGAACAGTCTGTACTGATATTTAACAAGCTACATTAAATGCAAACTTCGAAATACTGAAGAGCTAAAGAGACAGTTCAAGTGAAACAATTATCACTTGCTCATTTCCTGGGTCACTTTCAACAAGGTCAAATAGTAACCTTCTTTAATTATTAAAGTTTGTAAGATCTTTGTTTTAAATGTTGTATTTAAGGCTTTAACCTTCCATGTTCTTAAAAGTATCTAAGCATAGCCACATCAATGCATAACAATCGAAGTAGGCATAATTAAGACATCTTTTAATTAAGGTCTCCATTTTCTTCGTGTGTCAGGCCTGAATAGAGCTACAAAAAACATTCAAATTTTTAATGGGCATGTTAACATTTGTCCTCGTTATTTGAAAGCCAAATAAAACCACTGTGGAATTTGTTAGTTTTTAATGAAAATCAAATCTGAAACTGAAAAATATCAAATTCTCCTATTTTTTGGTTGAAAGAAATTGAGCATAGTGATGGATGTAGTACTTACCCGATAACAGTTATCATGGAAGAAGTTTTGAGAAACAAATAGAATGCCCTGAGCTTGGACTACTTAACTGATCCCAACAGTAAATAAAAAAAGGAAAAAGAAAAAAAAAAAAGGTAAAAATAACACGTTATGCATATAGTAATCTAGACAGAATTGGAAACATCCCAGTGTAAGCACGGCCTACTTGAGCAACAGTAATCTGCAGGGTAAGAGGACAGAAGCTTATAAGATATTTTTTAATTACAGAATCACAGAATCACAGAATTTCTAGGTTGGAAGAGACCTCAAGATCACCTAGTCCAACCTCTGACCTAACGCTAACAGTCCCCACTAAACCATATCCCTAAGCTCTACATCTAAACGTCTTTTAAAGACTTCCAGGGATGGTGACTCCACCACTTCCCTGGGCAGCCTGTTCCAGTGTCCAACAACCCTTTCAGTAAAGAAGTTCTTCCTAACATCTAACCTAAAACTCCCCTGGCTCAACTTAAGCCCATTCCCCCTCGTCCTGTCACCAGGCACGTGGGAGAACAAACCAACCCCCACCTCACTACAGCCTCCTTTAAGGTATCTGTAGAGAGCAATAAGGTCGCCCCTGAGCCTCCTCTTCTCCAGGCTGAACAAGCCCAGCTCCCTCAGCCGTTCCTCGTAGGACTTGTTCTCCTGGCCCCTCATCAGCTTTGTCGCCCTTCTCTGCACCCGCTCAAGCACCTCGATGTCCTTCTTGTAGCGAGGGGCCCAAAACTGAACACAGTACTTGAGATGCGGCCTCACCAGAGCCGAGTACAGGGGGACGATCACCTCCGTAGCCCTGCTGGTCACACTGTTCCTGATACAAGCCAGGATGCCGTTGGCCTTCTTGGCCACCTGAGCACACTGCTGGCTCATATTCAGCCGACTATCCACCATCACTCCCAGGTCCTTCTCTGCCTGGCAGCTTTCCAACAACTCATCTCCCAGCCTGTAGCTCTGCTTGGGATTATTGCGCCCCAGGTGCAGGACCCGGCACTTGGCCTTGTTGAACTTCATGCAGTTGACCTCAGCCCATTGGTGCAGCCTATCCAGATCCTCCTGCAGAACTTTCCTACCCTCGAGCAGATCGACACACGCTCATAGCTTGGTGTCATCTGCAAACTTACTGAGGGTGCACTCAATGCCCTCGTCCAGATCATCGATGAAGATATTAAAGAGGACCGGCCCCAGCACCGAGCCCTGGGGGATGCCACTAGTGACTGGCCTCCAACTGGACTTGACTCCATTCACCACGACTCTTTGGGCCCGGCTATCCAGCCAGTTTCTAACCCAACGAAGCGTGCGCCAGTCCAAGCCAAGAGCAGCCAGTTTCTTGAGGAGAATGCTGTGGGAAACGGTGTCAAAAGCCTTGCTGAAGTCAAGGTAGACCACATCCACAGCCTTTCCCTCATCCACCCAGCGCGTCACTTTGTCATAGAAGGAGATCAGGTTCGTCAAGCAGGACCTGCCTTTCATAAACCCATGCTGACTGGGCCCGATCGCCTGCTTGCCCTGCAAGTGCTGCGTGATGACTCTCAGGAGGATCTGCTCCATGAGCTTCCCTGGCACTGAGGTCAAACTGACAGGCCTGTAGTTTCCCGGGTCTGCCCTCCAGCCCTTCTTGTAGATGGGCGTCACGTTTGCTAGCTGCCAGTCAACTGGGACGTCCCCCGATCACCAGGACTGCTGATAAATGATGGACAGTGGCTTGGCCAGCTCCTCTGCCAGTTCTCTCAGTACCCTTGGGTGGATCCCATCCGGCCCCATCGACTTGTGCACATCTAAGTGCCGTAGCAGGTCACTAACCAGTTCTTCATGGATAGTGAGGGCCACATCCTGCTCCCCATCCCCTTCCACCAGCTCAGGGTACTGAGTATACAGAGAACAACTGGTATTGCCGCTAAAGACTGAGGCAAAGAAGGCATTGAGCACCTCCGCCTTTTCCTCATCTCTTGTAACTAAGTTTCCCCCTGCATCCAGTAAAGGATGGAGATTCTTCTTAGTCCTCATTTTTGTGTTGATGTATTTATAGAAACGTTTTTTGTTATCTTTAACGGCAGTAGCCAGATTGAGCTCCAGATGAGCTTTGGCCTTCCTAATTTTGTCCCTGCACAGCCTCGCTACATCCTTATAGTCCTCCCTAGTGGCCTGCCCACTTTTCCAAAGATTATAAACCCTCTTTTTTCTCCTAAGATCAAGCCACAATTCTCTGTTGAGCCAGGCTGGTCTTCGTCCCCGCCAGCTCGTCTTTGGGCACGTGGGGACAGACCGTTCCTGCGCCATTAAGATTTCCCTCTTGAAGAGCGCTCAGCCTTCCTGGACCCCTCTGCCCTTCAGAACCGCCTCCCAAGGGACTCCACCAACTAGTGTCCTGAGCAGCTCAAAGTCAGCCCTCCGAAAGTCCAATACAGCGGTTTTACTGGTCCCCTTTCTGGCCTCGCCAAGAATAGTGAACTCCACCATTTCGTGGTCACTCTGCCCATGACAGCTCCCGACAATCACATCCGCCACCAGTCCTTCTCTGTTTGTGAAGAGAAGGTCTAGCGGGGCACCACCCCTGGTAGGTTCACTAACCAGCTGCGTCAGGAAGCTATCTTCCACGCTCTCCAGAAACCTCCTAGACTGCTTTCTTGGGCTGTGTTGTGCTTCCAGGATATATCTGGGAAGTTGAAGTCCCCCACAAGAACAAGCACTGACGATTTCACAACTTTTGTCAGCTGCCTGTAGAACTCCTCATCAGTCTCCTCATCCTGGTTTGGCGGTCTATAGCAGACCCCGACCAGGACACTAGCCTTGTTGTCCCTGCCGATCCTAACCCAAAGGGACTCGACCTTGTCATTCCCAGCCTCGAGTTCTACAACCTCGAAAGACTCTCTAATATAGGGAGCCACACCACCACCCCTTCTGTGCTGCCTGTCCCTTCTGAAGAGAAATTGATACTTTGGTTTGTGAAAAAAATGGAGCTAAGTCACAGACTGAGTTTTGCAGATACAAAAATCCCAAGGGAAAAACTGTTGAAGAAAACTGAATCAAATAAACCTAATATATCTAAACATATACTTGTTTCTTCCTGTGGTTCCTTTGCAAAGCCTTCAAATGAAAAATTTAAAGCCAATCTGGAAAATAAATAATGAAGAATTATCTTACATATTGTAATAAGAAATACTTTTACTGCAAGATAATACAAGACATATTTCATGTAAAGTGCAGATAGATTGCTTAACTTGAATTTCTTGGTAGCATGAGATCAGAACAACTCATACAGAAAAAAAAAAAAGTTATAATTTCATCAGCTACGGGTTTTATCCAAAATATAGCAGATTTGTGCTCAAGCTGCACATATATTCTCAGTAATTTATTTACAGTTCAAGACCACTATGACGGTTAAACTGATCAGAGTTTGATCTGAATATATAATTAGGGGAAAATGGTTTTCTGTGGGGATTTATTATTGCATCTCTAATGTGAAATGACTTGTAAAAAAATACAAATTTGTGAACCATATTTTTAGCAAGGATAGCATGTAAAATAATTATAATGGTATAAGGTTATAAGATAATGGTTAATGATATAAGAATTAATGTTAAATAGTATGCATCCATAAATAAGTTGGCTTTTTATATTCATCTTTGCAAGCAAATGACTAAAAATTGCAAAGTTTCATATACCATTTTGATATGACAAGAAACTGATCATGCAGTGTAATGTATATCTACCTTGAATTTTTCGGAATACTGGATGCTACTAGAAAAAGGCACAAAAAAGGAAAGTCTCTAGAGTCTGAAACTAGATACATTTGATGGAAAAAGAAAGATCTTCACAAGAAAGTAAAATATGCTCTTAAAGAATGCATCGCTGTATTTTGTTATGTCACTGATTAATCTTCTGAGCATACAGGCCCTCTCCTCTGTCTCCATTCTTACAATAAAATACTCTCGAGCCAGAACCCTGAAAATCACTCTTTCATGAGATCTTATTAAACCTTTCTATTTCACAGAAATTATTCTTTCCTCAATTCCACTTTTGTTCTCTGCATTGATTCAGTAGTCCTGAATCAATATCACTACATGAAGAAGCTATTTTCTGGTACTCCGGAATTCTCCACCTCATCATTACTTACACTTGGCCTAATACAGCCATAGTCTTGTTTACCACTTGATCACAAGTGATTTCTGCCACCTATGGAGGCAGAGTAAGAGAAAATTAGGGTGGAACTGGATTCATTATCCCTAATAGTGTCAGACACTTGCAACAAACATGCTCTAACTTTAATTATGAAGTGGAATCTTAGAACTGTGAAGTTATTATTCAGATCAGGTTCTTATGCTGTTAATAATAGAGCAGAAATTCTAATAATAGAGTTTAAGGGAAACTCTATTATAAACCCAAAGTGTTTTCAAAGACAACCAGAGAAGTATTGCAGAGTTTCTAACAATCTGATTGTCATTTCTCTGGATTGCTTCACAACACATCTCACATTAAATGATACAGAGTCCTACTGCTAGTAGGACTTAACAACAACAAAAAATGCAAGATGCAACATGATAAAAGATTTCTGTAGAATATTAAAAATATTACAATTGTTACAGAAATTTGGATTAGGGCAAAAGGACAACTAATATTCTAAATGAATCAAAGACAAAAGAAACATTTAAGAAATAGCCATGAAGTTTCAAGAGCTGAGATAATATTTGTATTTGCTAAAAATGCAAGAAAAAGACTCACAACAAAATCCAAGCATTTCCAGTTTCCAAATTAAGTTAAAATAGTTACTGTCTGGAGTAAATGATTATCTCAAGGCTTTTGTTTATTTTGTTTTCAAAGGATGAAACACATCCATAAATGAAAATAAACTTTAAAAAATATTTTTTTCAAAAAATAATGAAGACAATTTAACCTGTGAAGAAAAAAGTGCTAAAGCCAGTGAGACACATTCCTAGCATTGAAATTTGATATTTTTTTTCTGAACTTATTTTTCTGTCACATGAAGTAAAAGAATGAAAGTCTTAGGGATGTTTAAGGACATAGATATTGAAAACATAGGCAGATGTATAGCCAACTTAGATGTACTTAGTCTGGAGCCAGTTTAAAAGGTGTTATTTTACATGATTCTTAAGAACAGGTGATTCTTAATTTAGAATATATCACCTTATATTATAGATGCATAGTATACTACTGTTTAAAACAATGTTTAAAATGTGTAATTCCTCTCATTTAAAAACAGAATTTACCTAGCTAATTAGAATCAGAGAAGTGAAAACGAACCATAAACTAAGTGGACAATTACTTAATTTAAAAAATAAGTCAGTGTTTTACATCCCATTTTGTCAGCAAACCACTAAAGCTGATTGCACTTGTCACTACTATATGCCATGTTCATTTAATATTTTTATATTGATTTTGCATATTATTTTTCACATTATAACCACTGTATCCTGCGGGGCATGACTTTCACTTTAATGAACTATGATGAAAAAGGTTAATAAAGATAACAGCTTACACGTATCATCATCTTCTAGGTTATGAAATTAGTTATTAAATCCTTGGGAAAAATGACTGAGAAGAAGAAGTGGAAAAGAATAAAATAAAGTTTGGCTGACAGAAAAAATGTTAAGAGGTTGAATTATATATATTGCAGTCTTGAGGACCTGAAGAATCAGAGTCAGCAAGGAAGGTGTCGAAAAGAGCTGGACTTCATAAATCTCTGTAGGTATATCCACGTCAAGTATCTGGCCTCTTGGATCTTAGAAATACAAGCAGCAAAAAGTTGAACAGGAGGCAAGCATCTCAAATTTTACATACAAAAAATCTTGTGTTTTGTTTTGCTGTGGTGGAAATTTGTGATTTGACATTGTAATATAATATGAAAAATATATAATCAACAAGAATCTGAAATTGTAGCTGTTGACAGCATGATAAAGATAGTGTATAACACTGTTGTCTATTTAGTGGCTAATCAGAAATCCTTTTCCTAGATAACAATGTGTCCAAGTTGAATACTGTAATGTAAAGGGTAATTACATCACCCCCATGTACCATTACTTTATATTTCATTCTTCGCTTCCAAGTTGACACATTAAATTAAAAAGGCGATGTTAATTAAAAGCTAGATGATACATGTGTATCTCATCATCCCTTAAAATAATTGGGTGAGATTAATCATTTCCACAGTGGTGATTTTCAGTATCAGGAACACAAAAGAGAAGTACAGCAAGAGTACAACGGTAAAAACCTTTTCTCCCTTGACCTAACCCCATAGACTTCTTGACTAAAAGTTTACAGCTAGATGTTGCTATTGAGTTAGCAATGGAAGGAATCATCAGCTAGAAAAAAAGAATTTCACACTTGCATTAATTCTAGGCTTTGACATCCCTTTCTTCCCCCACAGGGATAGACTATTTAGAAGAAGGAATGTAGAAAACATTTTAGAGAGATTTTATAGGCAATCTTCCTATGACTTTTTAAAAACATATTTTGAGTATGTAGTGAGAGGTAGAAAAAATGTTCTATCAACTTATTAATATACCATGATTGTAATGAGATTTTTTTTCTTAAATAGTCATGCCTTCTAAATGCTAGTGCCCACAGGAAAAAGTAGATTAGAATGCAAGATATATTAAATCCTGAGAAAAGCAAAATTAAAAACAAACAAACAAACAAAAAGTTCCTTAAGACTTCTAACTGTGGTTACATAAATAATTGGGGAGTAGGGGGAGCAAGTCCTGTTACTTAGATTAAATCCTGGAATTTGCATAGGATGTAGATAGTACATTCAGGGAACCTAAGGAGAAAGAGAATTCTTGTATTACGTTAGAACTGGGAGCCACATTGACATGCTCAAGAGCTCTGCTCTCAGTCTTCAGAATTCACTGCTGCATCTTACTGCAAAGGATTTCCCCACTACTCCTCCCCCGCTCTAGGACAGAGGATTTTAAAGGATCAAGTTTTATGACTTCTCAGAGCCTGCAGGCAAACAGCATTTCCAGATAAGCACTGTGAACTATAAACCTCCAGTTGTCTGGGGACTAGACCACACAAGAAAAGCTCAGATTATTTTTGAATCCTCAAGTACTACTTTCTGCCTGTATCTTTCTTCACCTGCCTGTATTTTACAGGTGCTTCACTGTAACACAGAATACACTATTAATTGAGGGAGAGTATTTTCTAATCTTTGGGCAAAAAAACTGTGTGGAAAATGTATTCTATGCTTTGTGCTTATACACTTAAATTTGTCTTTAATAAACCAGGGGAGCATGTTTATGACATTACATGTTTTCTCTTATTTTGTTTCATTTCAGACAAAGTCATTATTTCCCAAAGACCTCCACACTGGACCTGATTCTGTTCTTACTCAGGCCTCCATTAATGAGAAACAGAGTTGAACTGGCTAACATAACAGCAAACAGTGACTGTCAGACAGGAGGGAGACAGAAAGGGGAAGAGGCAAGTTTTTTCACAGGAAGATTAAAAAAAAAAAAATTTAATCCAGAGAAATAACACAGAAAACACTGATTGCTGTGCATCTGATTCTGATCCCATTAACACTTCAGCAAAACAAAGTCAACGCTGGAAATAGTTTTAATGAATACAGGAAGCTCAGTTGTTAAAAGGTGCCCATAGAAGGGGTAAAAACAAAGCATGTCTCTTTCCACCTGCTCAGCCGGAAAAAAAGCTCTCTTCTGATGGAAACTCCTTCCCTACCACATACACAGGCTGAATTCCAAATATCTTCATTTCTTTCCTCACCTCATTACACCCTGATACACCTGAGCTTTGCTCCTCCTTCCCCTGCCCACCCTCCCGAGCCAGTGGTTGCACTTTAATAGGTGTTATAACCCTGGCTGTTCTGAATATAGTGGTCTTAATTCCACAAAATCAGAATCAGACCTGAGTAAAAGGTATTCAGGTGATTATGACTATATTAGCAATCTTCACTGATTGTCTCTTGAGACTGAAAATAAAGAATTCCCTACCTGTAATGATATCATATACAATGAGGCACTGTTATTAATATTACATATTCTTCTCCTTCCCCAATAACCTACCTTTCTTCACCTGGCTTGCAGAGGAGAGATGTGTGTGCATGTGTTAGATATGCAGACTTGGCATGCTCTGCAATATACATATGAACGTACAGAATATATCTCATATTTCTTGGTCTCTGGAAATGGATCAGAAGCTGGCAGTAAACGTTCTGTTGGCTGCCTTCTTCCTGTTTGTACCTGGAAATCTCACCACATACATTTTTTTCACTGAAGATATTGCATAAACATTACTCTCTCTGTCAGAGCCATGCAAATCAGAGGAATAAAATTCATTAGGATGCTAGAAATACTTCTAACGATTTCAGGTGGGAATCTAAGTATTAACAAATTGCTTACAATACCCTCAGCAGCAACGCAAGCAGACTCCCAAATGGAAAGTCCCTTACAAACTTTTTCAGTGTTTTGACTAATACAGAACCGAGGATTAACTGGCACAACAAGAAATGCACATGTAATTGAGACATAGCCTAATATTTTTCAGTGTCACTACATAAGGGTAAGCCACAGCAGTTTGAAGATGCCTAGAAATAAAATTTTCAAGAGTGTTTTGTAATAGTCTTTCTCCATTCCAGTTCAAGCAAATGACAATAGATTATACTATATAAGAAGAGGCAGAACTGAACCGATGTCTAGTTCTTCAGAAAAATAAAATGTATAATCTACTTCCAGCCTGAACAGTCCAGCTGCTCTTGAGCCCCAATTTGACTTCCAAGAATGAGACTTCTGGTGGTCACCTTGTCCAACTCACCCTTTCCATATGCATAAAGTATTTCCCTAGTTCCAAAGTCTTTTCCTTATGCATTCAGACCATAATTCGTTTAGACTAAATGCCTACTTGTAATTTCCATGCATGAGGAGACAAATTTGTTCATAATCCCTTTTAAAACAACAACAAAAAAAAACCTTTATGATTTGGATGCCTACTATCAACATGAACACGATTATTTTTTTTCAAGATAATACCCAAATATTAACTTGACAGATAAACAACAAGATTGTTTTTCCCTGCAGTCTGACATTTAGAGTTGCTGTGGTTGGAATACTATCCAAGTCAAATAAATTCCCCTTTACAAGAGCAAGAGTGATTACTCATCTTTTTTAATCTGCACACTCTTAAACTTGTATACATACTGCTTCATCAAAGCAAATATGACTCTGCTGATATTCATTATCATCTTCAATTTGTAATAAGTATTCTGCTTGCATAACAATCTAGCATTTGAAATCCTTTAAACTAGGTAGGAAGGGGGATGGGGCTGAAGCTAGGATTGTTGGGGCTGTGCCAGGGGGAACGATGGCAAGGCCGGAGGATAAGGCAATGGCCCAGCTGAAGTGCATCTACACCAATGCACGCAGCATGGGTAACAAACAGGAGGAGCTGGAAGCCATCGTGCAGCAGGCAGGCTACCACTTGGTCGCCATCACGGAGACGTGGTGGGACCAGTCTCATGACTGGAATACTGCAATGCCTGGCTATAAGCTCTTTAGAAGGGACAGGCAGCACAGAAGGGGTGGTGGGGTGGCTCCCTATATTAGAGAGTCTTTCGAGGTTGTAGAACTCGAGGCTGGGAATGACAAGGTCGAGTCCCTTTGGGTTAGGATCGGCAGGGACAACAAGGCTAGTGTCCTGGTCGGGGTCTGCTATAGACCGCCAAACCAGGATGAGGAGACTGATGAGGAGTTCTACAGGCAGCTGACAAAAGTTGTGAAATCGTCAGTGCTTGTTCTTGTGGGGGACTTCAACTTCCCAGATATATCCTGGAAGCACAACACAGCCCAAGAAAGCAGTCTAGGAGGTTTCTGGAGAGCGTGGAAGATAGCTTCCTGACGCAGCTGGTTAGTGAACCTACCAGGGGTGGTGCCCCGCTAGACCTTCTCTTCACAAACAGAGAAGGACTGGTGGCGGATGTGATTGTCGGGAGCTGTCATGGGCAGAGTGACCACGAAATGGTGGAGTTCACTATTCTTGGCGAGGCCAGAAAGGGGACCAGTAAAACCGCTGTATTGGACTTTCGGAGGGCTGACTTTGAGCTGCTCAGGACACTAGTTGGTGGAGTCCCTTGGGAGGCGGTTCTGAAGGGCAGAGGGGTCCAGGAAGGCTGAGCGCTCTTCAAGAGGGAAATCTTAATGGCGCAGGAACGGTCTGTCCCCACGTGCCCAAAGACGAGCTGGCGGGGACGAAGACCAGCCTGGCTCAACAGAGAATTGTGGCTTGATCTTAGGAGAAAAAAGAGGGTTTATAATCTTTGGAAAAGTGGGCAGGCCACTAGGGAGGACTATAAGGATGTAGCGAGGCTGTGCAGGGACAAAATTAGGAAGGCCAAAGCTCATCTGGAGCTCAATCTGGCTACTGCCGTTAAAGATAACAAAAAACGTTTCTATAAATACATCAACACAAAAATGAGGACTAAGAAGAATCTCCATCCTTTACTGGATGCAGGGGGAAACTTAGTTACAAGAGATGAGGAAAAGGCGGAGGTGCTCAATGCCTTCTTTGCCTCAGTCTTTAGCGGCAATACCAGTTGTTCTCTGTATACTCAGTACCCTGAGCTGGTGGAAGGGGATGGGGAGCAGGATGTGGCCCTCACTATCCATGAAGAACTGGTTAGTGACCTGCTACGGCACTTAGATGTGCACAAGTCGATGGGGCCGGATGGGATCCACCCAAGGGTACTGAGAGAACTGGCAGAGGAGCTGGCCAAGCCACTGTCCATCATTTATCAGCAGTCCTGGCGATCGGGGGAGGTCCCAGTTGACTGGCGGCTAGCAAACGTGACGCCCATCTACAAGAAGGGCTGGAGGGCAGACCCGGGAAACTACAGGCCTGTCAGTTTGACCTCAGTGCCAGGGAAGCTCATGGAGCAGATCCTCCTGAGAGTCATCACGCAGCACTTGCAGGGCAAGCAGGCGATCAGGCCCAGTCAGCATGGGTTTATGAAAGGCAGGTCATGCCTGACGAACCTGATCTCCTTCTATGACAGAGTGACGCGCTGGGTGGATGAGGGAAAGGCTGTGGATGTGGTCTACCTTGACTTCAGCAAGGCTTTTGACACCGTTTCCCACAGCATTCTCCTCAAGAAACTGGCTGCTCATGGCTTGGACTGGCGTACGCTTTGTTGGGTTAGAAACTGGCTGGATAGCCGGGCCCAAAGAGTCGTGGTGAATGGAGTCAAGTCCAGTTGGAGGCCAGTCACTAGTGGCATCCCCCAGGGCTCGGTGCTGGGGCTGGTCCTCTTTAATGTCTTCATCAATGATCTGGACGAGGGCATCGAGTGCACCCTCAGTAAGTTCGCAGATGACACCAAGTTAGGTGCGTGTGTCGATCTGCTTGAGGGTAGGAAAGCTCTGCAGGAGGATCTGGATAGGCTGCACCAATGGGCTGAGGTCAACTGCATGAAGTTCAACAAGGACAAGTGCCGGGTCCTGCACCTGGGGCGCAATAACCCCAAGCAGAGCTACAGGCTGGGAGAGGAATGGTTGGAGAGCTGCCTGGCAGAGAAGGACCTGGGAGTGACGGTGGATAGTCGGCTGAATATGTGCCAGCAGTGTGCTCAGGTGGCCAAGAAGGCCAACGGCATCCTGGCTTGTATCAGGAACAGTGTGACCAGCAGGGCTACGGAGGTGATCGTCCCCCTGTACTCAGCTCTGGTGAGGCCGCACCTCGAGTACTGTGTTCAGTTTTGGGCCCCTCGCTACAAGAAGGACATCGAGGTGCTTGAGCGGGTGCAGAGAAGGGCGACAAAGCTGGTGAGGGGCCAGGAGAACAAGTCCTACGAGGAGCGGCTGAGGGAGCTGGGCTTGTTCAGCCTGGAGAAGAGGAGGCTCAGGGGCGACCTTATTGCTCTTTACAGATACCTTAAAGGAGGCTGTAGCGAGGTGGGGGTTGGTTTGTTCTCCCACGTGCCTGGTGACAGGACGAGGGGGAATGGGCTTAAGTTGAGCCAGGGGAGTTTTAGGTTAGATGTTAGGAAGAACTTCTTCACTGAAAGGGTTGTGAGGCACTGGAACAGGCTGCCCAGGGAAGTGGTGGAGTCACCATCCCTGGAAGTCTTCAAAAGACGTTTAGATGTAGAGCTTAGGGATATGGTTTAGTGGGGACTGTTAGCGTTAGGTCAGAGGTTGGACTCGATGATCTTGAGGTCTCTTCCAACCTAGAAATTCTGTGATTCTGTGAAATATTAAATGCTTGTTTGAAACAGAAAGTCTCCCTTACAATATTATCTACATAGTTGGAATGTGTGTCTGTGCTAGAAGTGGTTTTTAAAATTGACTTTAGAAAAGTTCTGCATTCCTCATTGTTGTATACTAAAATGCATCCCTAAGACCAAAAGTAGAACTGTACTAAACATTTTTTTAATCTAGACATATTGCCTCAGAATAAATAAATAAATGCCCATATTTTCTTTGCTTTTTAGAATACACTTTTGTGTCAAGTTTATTACTTTTTCCTCTTATTTTATATTCACCTCTATCAATTCTTTTCCTCTAAAGTTTAAATTCTTTTAAAAACACAAAATCTACTTACAGAATGTCGTTTGCTTTTTCTGCATGTATGCTTATTTTCCATTTTGTATGTGTTTTTGAAATATGCATCATAAGTAACATAAAATTAGAAAGAGGAAATATAGACATATACATAAATGAATGGTATGTGTTCACATACGTATATGTGAATGTGTGTGTTATCTACCCCATAATTAAATTTGCAATTCTTATTACAGTCTATTTCACATATCAAATGAGAGTTATATCAGACGATTAGAAGTATTATTAAGGAACACCAATATACTATTAGCTCCACATATAATATTGATTTCACAGACTAACTGAGAAATGATGTTCACCATACCTCATCCACTGCCCTTGATTCTTTTCACAATATTCATGGGGGGGGAAGGGGGAGTATAGATAATTTCTCTCTCCCACAGCTCGTTCCATAGATAAACTACTACTTTCTCATTTTTTCTAGATTTCAAAGTATTTTTCTTGTAGTTTTACTTTGTTTAAAACTGATAGAGGTAAATTGATAAGACAAAGTTTCTGAATTTGCAAAATACTCAGTGTAAACACCTGTGTGCCTATATGGTTAAGCACATAACACATCAGGCTCCAGTTAAGGGGCTGTTGTATTCTGACGGAACAGCATTCCCCTAGAGGACACAAAGTTTTATAATAAAGTATAAACTTTTGCATTTTATTTTCCATCTGTTAGAAGCTTTCTACATGTTACGTACAGAGTAGGCAATAATGGGCTAATAGGCAAATATTTTCATCTTGTTTGAGCAGAACTCTGAACGGCTTCAGTTATGAGTTCCTCCTCCTTACACGCTGAAATAGTGTCACATGATCCAAGATATTGGATTTTTTTTTGCAAACCTAGGTCCAAGAGGAAATATCTTGGTATTTTATAAAATATATTGAGAAATTAAACTAGCCAGGATCTTGAAACAGTAATAGAAACTAACATTTATAGCTTCTAGCAATAATTTGAACTTTCTAGTTGAAACACCCAGATTCAGAAGAAGGGGGAAAAGTTTTTTTTTTTTTTTTTTTTTTTAATGATCTTTGTTGTCCTGCTCACAGGCCTTAGAGTTCCACAGATGTTGGTCCCATGCCAAGTAGAAACTGAAAAGTTCACCAGATCTATGCTAGCTTCAAGCAGCCCATGGAGATTTGACAGCCCTTTTCCTGTCCTGTTACTGTACAAAACCACTACAGTAGTTTCCCTTTTAGCTGCTAGAAGAAGACCAGGATCTTTTAGATGAGAACTGTTCTGGGAGTCCTTGATTCATGACAGAAATGTGGCAGGTGGGCAAAATTTGAATGGCATGCAATGCTTGTAGCTGGGAAACCATTGCAGGAAACACTGGTATTACGCCACAGTTCAAATTCAGTACTGTGAACATTTACCTCATGGAGACAAGTTTTTGTTGATGAGATAACTTCACCTCCATGCTTCTTTGATAGGCAGTTCACTTGGTGCTGCTTGGTCTGAAATCCAGTGGGTACTCGGACAAGTCATTGCCTTAAGAAGATGCAGACAGTCTCTTTAGGAGACAACTTTTCCTTTCTCTATGACAGCATTTGTTGATGTACATACTCTCTAGTTTGTTAAACTAGAATAGAGCTAATCTCACTATCTTTGAACGGCTTCTGGGCTTCCAAATCCAAACAGCTCCTGTTCACTTGTCAAAGCAAGTCTATATTTCTGCAGAATATTACTGAAAAAGTTAATTTCTAAACACCGCTCCAATAAATCTAAACAAGACAAGGCTGGCATATAATTTAACTGTTAACCATGAAGCCCGAGTCAGAAGTGCTAGAGAATAATCAGTACCTTATGGCGTAGTCTTACTAGGGGCTGATAAGGCCTAAAGTTGTATCCTTCCTTGGCTGGCCACCCATCTGCTCCCAACAAAATGCATCCAAGAAGTAAAACAGCTGACCACCACATAAACATCTTTACAGGTCTGTTCCTGTCAAAATAAAATGTAAAAGTTCAGTGACAAACTGAAATGTTATTTTGGTACAAGTCATTTTCTTACAAGTATGGGTATACGAGACATCAATTGAGACAAACAACAATGAAAAAGCCTCAGAAAAGGCGAGGCATAATAGAAAAGCAACAGTAAAAAACTCAAAAATTTTTCCCAAATGAAGCAATAAAGATGATCATCAATGACATGGTCATCAGCTTCTTCCTGTAAATACAGGCTTCTCTGGTGCACCATTTTCATCCTGACAGATATTAGTATAAAACACGTATCATATATCTATTATCTTATTATCTGAAGTCTAAACTGTAAGCAAAGCTCTGTATTTTCTGTCAAATATTCTGAATGGATTTTTAAATCGCATTTCTGAAACTATATCTATTCTATATTGTGTCAGCAGAATATTCCCAGCCTATTAAGCAAACTACCCAAATTCTTGTCCCAGAATTGACTGTGATCAAGTGCAAAATTCAAGGTAGAACATTTGAAAAACTTTTCTTTGATTGGTTTTGATTTGGGGTTGTTCTTGTTTCAGAAATCCACAAATCATGTTGTGGATCTGAGCAGGAAAAGCGCTGCCATGATAAACGCACCAGTGCTCTATAACTCATCAGAAGCAAACCCAAAAAAAAAAAAAAAAGAAAAGAAAAGAAAATGAGATTTTAAACAACCATGAGGTCACAGGACACTTTAGACAACTGCATAAAATACATTTGTATTAGTGCTAATGCCATTTAGTGATTTGTGTTTGTCTTTGGTAGAACTTGTTACAAATGCTGGTGTTGATACAGTTTCATATGCACGTCTGGCTTCATACCTGTCTACCACTACATTAGCAGTAGCAAGAAAAATATTGTCATCCTCAAGGGGACTTAGCAATAATTCTTAACAGATATTTCACAATAATGCAACATAGTGTCTTCAGCTGTGAGTACAGATGGGGTTCAACAGTTACTGTTATTTGCATAAACAGCGGCACCTTGTTGAAATCTGTACAAGAACACTAAAAGTCACACAATTCCAAGAAACCTATGCAACTTTATTATGATGCGTTGAAAACAGAAATAAATGCTGTTTACATCCATTTTTTCTTCTTATGTAAAGCTTAAAATTGCTGACTCTTTCAACGTATTTCACCTTCATAAATCACCTGAAATGTTAAAAAGAGAAGAGAAAAAGGGACATCGTTTTTATTTTACAGAAAGATGCCATCTTTAATGGTTGATACAACCTCGTTCTCTGGACAGAGAAATTAGCAGAAGGATACTTGCTTCTTTACAATCTATTAAACCAGACAGTTACCTGAAGCATTTCAAACTTAGTACTTCAAAGGAAGATTTTAAGAGTAAATACCAATAGTTATCCGGTCACTTGCATAGCATATGATAACTATACAATTATGTGTAGTTATTTATTTTGACTGTTTCATCTGCTTGACGTCCATAAGTTTGTCACCCTAACAAACCAGGTTGAGCTAATTGAAAAGTTCTAGTATATTTGTAAACCAGGCTATCAAAACTATTTTCTGCTCTTCTGAACACAAAATTTATTTTTTTTTTGAGATAAAATAGGACTGGTTTGCAGAGCTAGTCCTTCGTTACCCAGCTACAGTGATACCTTTATGGTGTGAACTGCTGGGACTAAAACTGAGATATTATGTACTGGTATTAGGAAGGGGGATGGACAACAGTCTAAAAGAATGCACAGAGCTATTGCTGAAATTAAAGGCCCTGAGAAACATATTCTGACATGTATGAGAAAATCCTTGCAGGAGACGCTGAAAGTATTATTGAGAATTTGTGTCAGAGTTCCTTCTGAGTAAAGACAAAAGCATTATAGCTCTGCAAAGGTAAGATGAGAACCGCGGAAGACTTACGACAATCATAGTCACACATTTTATAGTTACATATGGCTAGAGAGTTTCCTTTAGATGGTTCTCACTGAACCTACAAATACACATTTCACAAGTGGTTTCCATACTTATTAGAGCTAGACAATACTTATTGATATTCAGCATCTGTATTAAAGCTATCATCTTAAACAGACAACAGAGAAAACTGATCTTCATCACTTTGAGATACATGCAAGTCATTCTGTTTATTCTGTATTGTTTAGTCCTGTAATACAGGATAAAGATGAACAACTTCTACGTATACTGACTTATATGACTGTTTATTATTTTTTCCCTTTGTACCTCACCTTTAATGCACTTATCATGCCAATGCAGAAATATGTACAGTTAATGTAGAAATAAGTACAAAAAGTCAGAAGAGTGTGGTGAGAACCCAGTGTGTGTACAGAACAGTAAAGACCTGCCTTTCTATTTCCTTTTGTATAGGAAGTCAGCAGAGCATAAAATGTGAACAAATTGGGGATCACTTATTATCCTGTATCATTTACAGCCATGCTCCTGGCAGTCCTCTTATACAAATTGTGATTTTGACTTCTATCATTCCTCATATAGCACAGCCCTCACAGCCACCTGAAGGCAGAGGCTGCGTAGTATTAATTCCCACAGAGATATCACTGGTATTAAATGGACTCTAACCTTACCTCTAGTCACAGTCTCACTAATGGGATCCTGCACGAGTCTGCTATCTTCTTTGGGGGCTAGTCAACCAAACTTCATTAAACCAGTATCAGTTTCTGCCTCATTCCAGCTGACTTTACCAGCCCACCTAGCTGTAATTCACTCCTAACTCAACCTTAGGCTTAAGATTAATATACAATACTATCTTGATACCACCTACCTTTTATTTCACCAAAAACAAATCTCATTCTGGGACTCCCTATTAATAAAATATAAGATTCCTCCTTAGTTATAATTGCCTTTCTTGTTCTAAAGGTTCCTATTTAAGTCACGTTTCCAACTCTTCTAATGTAGAGGTATCTCTCATAGATCTCTTGCAGGGTAAGCCAAGTAGTGAATGATTTGAAACAGACAACGTGCTCTAATGGAGACAGATAATTTGTATAAATAAGTCAAAGCTTGGTCTTTTATAGCTGCTCAGCATCTCTATATTAAAGTGATGGTAAGAAGTGGACACGGTAGAAAAGTTTTGTTTCTTCTGGGGTTTCCTTCATTCCTCGACCAAAACAAACCTGCTAATCAATCAGTTATTCCATAGTTATTACAACAAATCTAACTCACTGACTTGAAACACTGGAAGAGATTATTTCAGAACTCCAAGAACTCATGTGTGTTGTGGAATGGCATTTTCCTTCACTGTCTGTGTTAGTTCTCAGCATCACTGCTACTCTGGAACAGTAAGTCCATTACAGTTAAAAAAAAAAAAAAAAAAAAAAAAAAAAAAAAATCCTGAACCTTGACTTTTAATCTTGAAGAAAGCACCCCTTTATTTGTGTTTACTGAAGTCTTGAAAAAAGGTTATTGTTAACTTTGGAGGCCAGAATCAGATTAGTTTAGCAGCTATGCATGCTAACACTAGCTATGCACAGTTGAACCTTTGTCCCTTTTGTGCACTCTTGGTATCTCTTTCTGTGAAATGAAAATTAGGTTGGAGAACAGTCATTTCACAGAAGATGGTGAGGGCAGCTACATTCCACCACTCCCATCTAAACTGCATGCATTTAAGCCTCATGTGATGTAAAAGAATAGAGGCCTTATAGTTTTGAAAATTGTTTGACCCTGAAAGGCTTCTCCTTTGTACTTGTCCAAAAATTAAAAAAAAAAAAAAAAGAAAAAAGAAAAAAAAAGAAAATTATTACATGCTCAGTCTGTGACTTCATTGCCTGTTACTTGGATGAACACTTAAAATGTAAATTAAAGAAGCCACCTTTTAAGATGGACTAAAATCCCAGCAGTATGTAGGGTGTCTGCAGTTCTTACTTGTTGTTTTTTTTTCAGAAATAAAACCCCATTTTTTTCAAAGTATCATAATTTTTCTATTGAACTTGCAAAACATAAGCGCTTACTTCTTCCTTAAATTATACTAGCAAAAACACAGATCTCCTTAAAATAGTTATTCTTATTTCAACAAAAAATAAAATAAGATATGCCCTTTAACACTTCCATTTTCAGGTGTTGAATTAAATATGTGAAATTAGCATGTTTTAAAAGCTTTATGAACAGAAGAAAGACAATGTCACCTCTACATACTCATACCCAAAATAACTGAATCCTTATTTCCACTTGGGACTGCCACATAAATGGTAAGTATAGAATTTTTATACATTCCTTTTTAATGTTTATACTATTAAACAATCATAGAAATATCCCTGCAAAATGGTATTTTGTTTTAAAAGGATGCTTATTTCATGCCCTCTTGGGGCTAAGTGACATATTTATGAACCCAAATTTGCATTTCTGATCTAGATCTTGTTTACTCACTGATTATAACGTGACGTTTCACTGTTTGGATAACTTCTGTATTTTAACTTCCTGAATTACATATTTGCATAGTAGTTATCTTTGAGGTTTTTTTTATTATTATATAACTACTTTTATTTTCAAGTAAGAGCTTCTGTGTGTTTCAAATAATGGTGGATATCTGCCTTAAGCTATCAGATATCTTTCAACATATCACAGCAACTGAGTATATAAATTAACACACTTACTTAGCATGCTTTTATTAAGTGCACAGGATATTATATAAAATATCTTTGAAAAGTACTGGAGGTAAATGGGCTTAAGCAATTTCAGTGTCAAACACGATTGATATATCGAATATTGTAATCAACACCACGCAAAACTTTGTCTCATAGGAAACTGCTGAAAACCAAAGATTCTAAGCATTAGCAATATGGATTTTAAGAAAAATTTTAGAAGATCAGAGTTTAACAAAAATAGCTCTTGTAGACCTCTTGAGTACAAGCAACTTTTGGTCTTTTGTATTTTTCTCCTATCACTGTTTGGGAGAGGGAAAAAAAAAGTTCTACTTTCATTTCCCAGACAGTACATGTATTTCTGAAAACTTTGGAATTGGTGGGGAGGGAGGGGCACCACAGACTGCAGTTTAGGATCTGAATTAAGCTACTGCACAACCAGAGAAAACAGAGAGGCCAGCTTTGAAAGAAACATTCTAGAAAATAAATGTAAATTCATTATATGTTATGATTTCATAAGAAACCTATAGAAAATAGATTTTTCTTCTAGAGTTTCTCACAGCACTGAGGCATCACCCAAAAAGCAGTTTAGTGAATTTGCTAGGGCTGTGCAATTAGTGATATCAGATGCATGATACTACCTCACGTAACACACAAATATACACTCCATGCATTACAGTACAACTCATGCATTTGAAAGGATTTAAAGATAAGACAAGATAACCACTTACATGTTGATTAATGCTGTTATGAAGTCTGCCGTTTTCTAGAGATTCCAATATTGAGTATCATCTGATATCTTTTGGTCTTCTGAAAACATTTAAGTATTAAGCTTTTTCTAAGGCCTTGCATAAATAAGATGTAGTTCCACCCCATACTTTCACCACTCTATTGTTTAAAAGTTCTTTATTCTGTATGTTTATTTTATTTTTCAACTACTTTACCAGGAGTTGTCATCAAGCAGCTATTAATCAAAATGTACCTTATATTTTCAAAAAACTTGCTCTAATACTTCCCTTGCACTAAACATTGATGTGAAACTGTAAAGAGAGGCAAATTTTTTTTATAACTATTTGTTAATGAATTGGTAACCAATGGTAGATAATTAAATTAAATTGCAAGTACAGAAACAGGGAGAGAAGGGACTTGTTAGAATATTCCCCTGAGTGTGTTTACTGCCTAAGCTAGAAATTGCAACTAGCAATTTTGTTTAATATTCACTCGTGGACTTTAGCTTCTTAAGTCTGCTTCTTTTTATAAATTTGTATGTATATTTATTTTCATATGATTATGTAGGTGTGAAGAGTGTTGCTTCTTTATAGTCACATAACCATGTCTGGAAGTCTGATGAGTTAATTTACTTACTACATCTTCAAACAGAGACCAATTTGTGCCTCTGGGTTTTCCAGTTTGTCTTTCTGTACACTCCTGTTTGTATTACACATTTCTACGGAATGTAATCAGAGTCTAATACTGTATTGAAGACAGGAATGCTCCATACATTTATATAATATTACATTTTCTTTTGTCTTTAAATACTCCTTTCCTAATAATTCTCATACTTTTGTATATTTTTGAATGTAGAAATTAATAATATAAAATATAATATTTTCATAATTTATAATTCTATTTACATAATAAACCATATCTATTTAAAACATAATATAAGCTATCCATAAAGCATATAGAGAAGTTTAAAATAGTATATCTTTTACTATATGTAAATAATTTGTTTGCCACTAAATACCAACCTGAAATTCTCAGACAGCTATTAACAGTTGCCATTACCTGCTATACCCTGTAAATGCAAATAGACAATTTACAGCTATTCATTGCATGTAAATAATTAGTGTGTTTTCTTTTTCTCAGGTGCATTATTTCTCTAATTAACCATGAGTTTCACCTTCCATTTCATCATTAAACTGATCAGCATCATGGGATCCTTTTGTGCTGTTCTCCATCAGCCTGAGATTTGTCTCAAAATTTGAGGAGGGATAAATTGAAGGGTGTGGAACAGATAATAGTTATTCCTTATTTCTAACTGTACAGAAAGCTCTTTAGTTTCAATTTTAGATTTACTCTTCTGAATCTCAGAAGGCTCTGTCATTTTACTTTTTAGCCCATTTCCAGAGCATTCATGAATCTGATGCACACTGCAGTTTTCTTGCTATTAACTTCTCTCCATTTCAGTTACTTCTGAAAATTTTTGATAAATTATTATCCACAAGAGGATTCTTTTATCCTATGACAAGTTTGCTTCTTAAAACCCTTGTGTAAGGAGCACTTCTGGAATAGCTGTACCTTCTGAAGTGACAGATGGATGGCAACCACCTTACAGCGTTGCACTTGCCTTATTTAGATAAGGGAATCAAGACCTTATTATGGTCAGTCCTCTAGCAAAGTAACCCATTATGCTCCGTGTGATCTGTA
Organism: Aythya marila; assembly: GCF_965140915.1. NCBI lineage: Eukaryota > Metazoa > Chordata > Aves > Anseriformes > Anatidae > Aythya > Aythya marila. The sequence continues at coordinate 28,593,249 of NC_139045.1, read as the reverse complement.
CTTTGTCTTGTTGTTTTATCATTGTGCTTCCATAGAATTTACAAAACAATTGTTATATTGAGAACCTCTTTATAACAATATTTACTCATGTTTTCAGTTTGCAACCATTCATATAAAAATACATGGTTGTGATTTAGCTATCTTATGAGGGTTTGTTCTTTAAGACAACTCTCATGTCATCTGTCATCTTCTGGGAAACCAGAATTGCAAAGAAGAAAAAGTTAATCACAGCTTTTTAGTGAAACTTATGAATCATAGATATGAAATATTTTATTAAAGAAAACTCTTTTTTGTAAAACAACTGCACACACTCTTGATTAAAAATGTGGTAAGTGAATACATTTGCCACGAAGCAATCACACACAATTTAGTCTGTGCAGTAAAGCAACTGGTCCTAATCTTCTAGCCTTGATACTTTCCAGCTGTCTCAGAAGTGGTTTATGCCACAACATAGTTAAATAGTTAAATCATTATCATGCTGCAAGTTAGTTAAATCACTATTTTACTTACTAAAAAGGACACCATACCAAAAAATTATATATTAACTCTTTGCTTAGCTTAGGATATTGATTTCACAGAATTAAACTGCTGCTTTTATTTCCAATTCCGATAAACTGATGGTGAATCATCCTCAATATTTCTATTGCACTCAAACCATCAAATAGTATTAATAAAATGGATGGAATTCAAACACATATCTAAACTTTGAGGCAGATGGCCATATAAACTGAATATCCAACCTCTTTGAACTTTAGACATTTCATTACTAGCAATTTCAATGTACATTCTCCTGTAAGCCTTATATTAAAATCAATTAAAGTATTACAATAAGTAAAAAGGAAAATGGCTTTGAAAATATTTCTTTTTTACTCAGATCATAAGCCACTAGCTTTGTGGAGTGGGGAAAATACAGCTTATCTATTTTTATTTCAGTGAAAGGGTGTGTAAAATAGAAGTGTACCAATTCACTATTTTTTCATTGATGTAAAAATAAATAAACACAAAACAAAACCAACCAACCAAACAAAAAGGAAAGAAAACTACAGGAAAAGTTCACCAAATTGCCACAGTTATCACTGCTAATGAGCTGTCTCAGTTAAAGACAATTCCTTTCAATTCTTTGGATAAAGCAACATGAATGCGTCTCCCTTTTCTCTTCTGCTAATGATTTTCACCCTTCTACTTTTCAATGTTTTGCGGAAAACAAACAAAATCCCAGTTCTGACACCTTTCTTACAAATATTGAATCATGATTAATGTATCTTAGAATAATGTATTTCAGAGTTTACTGTGCTATCTAAATCTTTCCACTACTTAATTGGTAATGTTAAATTTTGTTCTTTGCTTGATTCTTTATTTGGAATTGATGTACTGGAAGAGATACTGATACGGTGAGAGTTTAGGAAGTATGTACTGAGCACTATTTTACATCTCCCTATGCTGTAAGCTTTGCAAACATACACCAAAAAAAATCATACCATATGATAATGTATATACTATACAGTACGATGTGATAATGTATACATAACAGCATATAAAACGTGTAATTAACAAGAACTGACTTAAATGAGAGTTTATATGATGAGTAAAAATATATACCTAAATATGAGAATGCCCTACTTAAAAATATGTGTATACTTAAAATTAAGAAATTTTCCCCTTTCAAAGAACTTGTTTCCAAAATTCCTCACCTATTATGCTGTTGTTCTGTGTTACTAAAAGGTGACTAGCTGGGATATTCAACATTCACAACGGAGACAAAAATACAGCCATTGCATCCAAATAAACTGATTTAATCAACTTAATAAATCTACAAAGTGTAATAAATGAAATTTTAAATACTGGAGTGCGTTCATACTACCTTTAAGAGAGAGGACACATTATAAATTAACCTGCCTTGATTTAAAAGGTCGTTTTTAACATATCAAGGAATAGTACTGTATACCCTCAGGATACATCAGTCTTTGTCATTCACATACTATAAATATGAAGGGGGACAAAAAAGAAAGGCTATAATCTATAGTCTATAATATGCCTATTTTCTATAGATAAGGAAAAGAGGGTAAGTTTTATCATCATATTCAGTGTTATTAATAGGTTTTTAATATAGATAGAGTAATAAACATAAACCATGTTTCATTGCCTGTGACTTTGAACAGTTCATTGTACATACTGATGGATACACATCCCTGTCAGGAAGAACACGCAGCTACCCTTCTTAAGCTATTTTCACCTACTATTATGGTTTCATGGCAGAGATGCATCTGCAAACAAAGTAATTTTCATATAAATGATATACATATATATTGATAGATATGCATATGTGTATATATGTATATACCCTACACATATACATACACACACATATGTATATATACATACATATACATATATACGTATATGATATATATTATAGATATAGACTACTGTAGTATTATATTTATATACTACACATATATATAAATAATAGGGATCACGCTTAGAACAAGTAGCAGCAGTTTTAGGTAAAAGCATTTCTTCATTAGACAGAGTCCCTTTACTGCCCCCACAGACTAGTGCCCCCACATCTTCACCCACAGCCTTCTTTCTCAAAAACTTCACAACAAGCAAGGCATCTGAGCATGCCACACTGTCACACCAACCCAGGGTTCTTAGAAAGCAGTCACAGCACCAGACTCCCTCTGTGAACACATAATGAACACATAATCTGTACCTAGCAAAGTCTGTCCTCCAGGACGCTTTGTGGGAAGCAGATCAGTGGCAGAGCAGCAGCTGCCACCCCTGGGCCTTACTGCCAGCTCTCACCAGAGCACTCCTTGATCTGGCACTCACCGCTTCTCCTTCAGAAGCAGCAGCCACGCTCTGAATCAGGCTCTGAAGCTGTGAACTGACCTCAACTACCAGCAGCAGGCCTGGGACTCGCAGCAGCAAAAGGCAGCGCTGCCACAGCAGCCAACAGCTCATGCATCTGTGTACCAATCTGTTCTGTCTCTCAGCTGCTACTTCAGGCAGCCACGGTCACTGACTGTGCAGGCACACCCTCTTCATCCTCCACCCACAGAAAAAAACTGGCACAGTCCTTGTGGAGCTGCCAGAAGGCTGCTGACAGCTCATGTGCGGGAACACGCAAGAGGACAACATTTTTGTTGTTAAATCTCATGGAAAGCATTCAACATGCTAGATGAATCTTGCCTTCTGCTGACTCCTGTCGATCTCTTTGTTACTTTTCCCAATTTAAATTGTAAAACTATCATGCCGCGCAAGTGGAAGGTGGAGTGCAGACCCTCTCACTCCTGGTCTTGTACTGTCACACTTGGTAGATACATGAAACCTGTCAGGGGGCTCTGAGATGTATCCCCTCAGGGCACTCTGTGGTGAGCAGCCAGCACAAGGGCAAGGCTTTCCATGCCTTTGGCTGTTGCTGCCTCTCTGCCTTCATGCTGTTTTCACTGCCAGATGCTGGAGGGTGAGGGCAGAAGCTCAGGCACTGAGCATCCGTGGGAGGATGAGAGTGGGAGGCAACTGCCCAGGGCTGACACCCTTTCTGGAAGAACTTGGAATGGAATCAAAAAGCTTATAGGCAGCTGTTGTGAAACCAGAAACAAGTAAACTTGTTAACTTGTGTGCCTGGTGCATTTCTGAATGGTCCAAAACACCTGGAAAGCGGACGCAGCAAGGATACATCTCTTTGGAGCAGTCCTCAGGAGCAATGGAACAGCAACATAGACTTGGGTAAGTGGGCTAGTAAAACACTGAAACAGGACATTACACATAGCAGTATACAGCAACATGAACACTGAGAATGAAAGAAGCAGCTTCAATTTATTAGATGAAATCTTTGCTGCTAATTTCATGCTCTGGTTTAATATTATAATTTTAAGTATATTTATTTATTTATTTATTGAAAGGCTGACACCAGATTTCGTAGTGTCAGTGACCCATGTTTAAATGAATTACAATGAAATGAGAAATGGCAAATTTAAACCTTTCTCATTGTGTTCTTAACACAACCTCACAGCTGCAATCTCACAATTTATTTATTACAGAAAGCAGAACAAAATGAAGGAACTATGTTTCACATATCTCAGAGGAGCTTTTTCTAATAGAACTGAGTTGTGCCTGGTGATCTAATTCTTCTTCTAACTCTTTAGGACCAATCTCAGGAAACTGGTACATTTACCACCATGTATATAAGTGCTCATTTGTGGAAGTTATACTGTCAGCAAGGCAGTCTCTTTTTTCCCTCATTAAGAACACTTATTACTCCTGGTTATTCACTATCCTAGAGGACTAATGTTTATCATCATGGCAGGCTCTGAACCAATGGGAATTCAACTGCTTTATGTTATTATGAAATCAGAAATATAAAATCTGCCAGCTACAAACTCAGATAAATATTTTGGTGCTGTCAACATTTTACAAAACTTTGCCATAAGCTCCCTGCCTCTTAAACACAGACAAGCAAGTAACACAACAAGAGTGTGTTAGGTTAAAAACAAATTGTGTTCAGTAAATGCTTCTCTCCTTTTTTTTTTTTTTTTTTTTATCTGATACTTAATTGTTTAAAAGCCATTAGTGTTTAGAAACTCTACATTCACATAAACTTTTATAAAGTTTATGTTACTTCAATTTACATTAGAACATGAAACAGGAATCTTGCATCTTTCAGCAGAAAATCCTTTCTGGGAATGGCTGAACTTGGGTCAAGACTTGTTTTATCACAACAAGAATATGGGCAGAGGATGTTTACTCTCACCACAGCATGAATGCACCCTTGGGTGATGGAGAGGAGTATACACAGCAGCACAAACACTGATAGGGAGTACTAAGTCATCAAATTGCAGAGAGAAAAGATACACGTGGATTTTAGTATCACTGGATCTAACCACAGTTCGATCAGTCACCAGCAAGACAGACAATTGTTGCAGCTATTTAAATAAACAATGATTTTTTTTGTAGCTGAGGGCAGTATGTCCTTATCAAGATTGAACCAAAAATACATTTGCCCTCTAATGCCCAGTCCCAGTGCCCGCATTATTGTAATTAAGTCAACTACACATGAAATCCTGACCTAATTGAAAATTACTCTAAAACCTGCATTTATTACATTGGGTCCAAAATTTTACCTTGTTTATAGGACTTAGTTATGATGAAGGTTCACAAGGATGGAAACAGAACTCTAAAATAACTCCATTAACTGAACCGTATGAAATTCCACATTGCTCCTGACTGTCTTTAAATGAAGTCTGAATCTATTCATACAGATCAAGAGAAGTAAACAAATAGTTAATACTGTTCTGTACTTTACCAGCTAAAATAGTTGTAGGTATTTTTTCCTTTTTAATTTATCTGCTGTGGAGTTTTTTTGCTTCTCTTCTTTCCTGTTTCATAGTGACTCGTCTCTCTTTCTATTCTACTGCCACAAAGGTCAACTTTTTTCATGAGCCTGAATTCAGCATAGTCAGAAAGAAGTACAGAAAATTGCAGTTCTGTCAGTCAAGAGCTTTCTTAGACCTATCAATTGAGGAAGTGTCCAGAACCTGTCAGCTTAGCTGCATTCTTTGGGGATACTACGGGAACAAGTTTGAAGATATGCCTTTGACCTCAATTTGAAATGAATCTCTGATATCTACTAGACTTGCTGTTTCACTTGGACATGAAAGTCCACGTGAATAAAATAAGAACCTTCTCTCCTTATGTGCAGTGAATAGACTCAGTAGAGTACGAAGCGAACACACACAGTTCTGAGGTTTTAAAGAAAAAAAGTCACCCTGGACTGTCATACTTAAAACTTTTTTTTTCCCACAGAGCTTTGTCATTTATGTTCCCCTTCTTATAGCAAATTTATTGCATCATTGTAGTTTATATTAATATTTCATAGAACCGTAGCCTTCTTCAAATTTCACAGAGCTATTCCCAATAAAATAATGCGTTTCTCTTACTCTATTCTCTGAATCACATTCATAAGGATCAGAATCTTCATTTCCTACCGTGTTTCAACTGCCTTACGCTATTTTAAAGGGCTTAATGAGTATGATTTTATAGTGTTCTAATACACCTACTAGTCAAAACCCTTCCAAATGGATGCTGGAAATCTGACAGCAAGTAAAACATAAAACAATGTCTTTATGAGCTTGTAGCTAAAATGGATTATAAGTAAGATTTTTTATAGTTCATCAACTAAAAAAAAAAAATAATTGTCATTTCTAAGAAGAATGGAATGGGCACATTACAAAACAAAAGTTAAGGAGCAGCTGGTACGTGGTGATGAAACAGTCAGTATGTGAAAGGAATTAATTTGGTCTCTCCCCTACCATCACCATCTTATTAACATAAATATATTAAGATGAAATTGTGTTCATTCATTGAACTAAATAAACAAACACAACAAGAAGAAACAGAACACAATTATTTTATAAATTTACGTATATATTTATCTATTTGCTTTCGAAAGGCAGAAAAAAGGTACGTATCTTCAGTTTTATTTATACAGTAGGGATGCAGGAAAACTCACTGGAAAATTGCCTGGAACAAAGTCTTGATGCCATATGATGCCAGAAAACACTAAGATTTAATTATTTTATTTTTACCACACACACACAAAAAAATAATCAGGAAATTCAAGATCGTATGACCCAGGTATAATCATCAGCAGACACTCCACATCCAGTGTGAACCGCATATAAGCAGGAGGATGTCTTCTCACATAAGTTGATCCCTCTGAAACTACAACCTCATGTAATCACTCTACCTCCCTGCTCCCTTTGTGCTCCCTTCTTCATCCCACCCTGCCACTGTTCCCAATTTCTGAGTCAACCACATAGACTCTAAAGCTGTCTAGGACACCCAACAATTTCTAAAGCAGATCCAGGAGACACTGCTGAACACTGCAGCACATTCCCACTGATCAGCCACAAATGCTTATCACATAATTGGTGACAAATGTCAAAGTAGTTCAGCTTACTCAAACTCCACACAGACCCTTTATTGATGAATCAGTTACTGTCTGCATGAATGCATCCTCAGTGCTGACTCAGGTAAGCATCCCTACACAGTCAGAATTGAAAGAGCTTCTCTTGTGTCTGTCTGTATCCTGAACGTTTTGGAATGACTACACTGCAGTAATTTGAAACTTTTCTTGTTAACCAGAAGGTAGGTTTTCCAAAAACCATCACAAAATAACCAAAACAGAGGATTAAAAAAAAAAAAAAAAAAAAAAAAAAAAGTATTTATGAAAGTAATTTTAGTCATCTTGTAGGAGACTACATATGCAGAAAAAATGGTCCCAACTCATTGAGTAACACCCAATGCAATCAGAGAACTCTTTAGAGAACATTTAGATTCTTCCAGATCTTATGTCACTACTAAGCAGTGAAAAGAGCCTCAATGAAAGCTATTCAGATGAAATAAAGCCCCCTTTTTGTCTTTAATTAATCATTCTCTTGTTAATCAGCCTTACATAATCATTCTCACAGACTGAAAATCTCTCATTCTGGCCCAAGGTGGAAAAGGATTACCCTGCTTAGGTCGAAGGGGAAAAATACATCTTTCTTTTCTCATCTTCATCATCTTAAGCATATAATTGCATAAATAAAGCATTCTGTATAGATTCGTAGAAACACTTAGGTTGGAAAAGACCATTAAGATCAAGTCCCACCATCGACCTAACACTACAAGTTCACTACTAAACCACATCCCTTAGTGCCATGTCCACACATCTGTTGGATACCTACAGGGATGGCAACTCCCTGGGCAGCCTGTCCAAAGCCTAACTATTCTTTCCATGAAGGACTTATTCCTGATATCTAATCTAAACATCCCCTGATGCAATTTGAGGATGTTTCCTTCATCACTAGACACCTGAGAAAAGAGACTGACATCTTCCTCACTGCAGCCTCCTTTCAGGTAGCTGTAGAGAACACAGAGGCCTACCATCAGCCCCTCCACCTTCTCCAGGCTAGACAGGCCCAATTCCCTCAGCTGCTCCTCAGACATCTTGCTCTCCAGTCCCTTACCAGTTTTGTTGTTCTTCGGTGCCCACACGTGAGCAACTCAATATTCTTGTGGTAGTGAGGGCCCCCAAACTGAGCTGAGGGCTGGAGGTACAACCTTACTAGTACAGAGGAACAGTACTATATGATGACTGTACTAATATTGCCAAGTACAGAGGGACAATCACTTCCCTCATCCTGCTGGCCACGCTATTTCTGGTACAAGCCAGGATGCCACTGGCCTTCTTGGCCACCCGCGCACACTGTTGGCTCATGTTCAGCTGACTACCAACCAGCACCCCCAGGTCCTTTTCTGCCAGGCAGCTTTCCAGCCACTCATCCCAAAACCCATGACACCCTATGGGGTTGTCGTGCCCCAAGTACAGGACCTGGCAACGAGCCTCATTGGATGTCATGCGACTGGATGCAGCCCATCAGTCCATGCTGTGCAGATCCCTCAAGCAAATAAACATTCCCACTGAACGTGGTGCCATCTGCAAACTTACTAAGAGCATACTCAATCCCTTCATCGATACAATCATAAAGGTATTAAACAAAACTAACCCCAATACTGAGCCCTGGGAAACATGGCTTGTGACCATCTGCCATCCAGATTTAACTCTGTTCACAATGACCTTTTGAGACTTGCCATCCAACCAGTTTTTTACCCAGCACAACATATGCCCATCCACAAGCCATGAGCAGATAGTTTCTCCAGAAGGCGGCTGTGGAACACAATATTAAATACCTTGCCAAAGTTCAAGTAAACAATATACACAGCCATTCCTTCATCCACTACACAGGTCCTCTCATCATACCACGAGATCAGGCTAGTCAGGCAGGACCTGCCTTTCATACAAACCCATGCTGAATGGGTCTGATCATCTGGTTGTCCTGTACATGCCATGAGATGGCACTCATGATAATCCACTCATGACCCTCCCTGGCATTAAGGACAGACTGATAGGCCTGTATCTTCCTTCATGTCCTTCTTGTAGATGGGCATTACATTTGCCAGTCTCCAGTCAACTGGGACCTCCTCAGTTAGCTAGTACTGCTGGTAAATTATTGAAGGCATCTTGGCAAGCACTTCCCCCAGCTCCTTCTGCACCTTTGTGTGGATCCCAACCAAATCCATAGATTTGTAGGTGTTCAAGTAGTGTACTAAGTTAGGTCACTAACCTTTTCCCCTTGGATTATAAAGGCTTTGTTCTGCTCCCTGCCTCCGTCTTCCAGTTCAGCGGAGTGTGCACCCTGAGAAGAATTAGTCTTACTAATAAAGACTGAGGCAAAGAAGGCATTAAGTACCTCGGCCTTTTCCTCATCCCTTGTCACTATATTTCCCCTTTCACCCAAAAAAGGATAGAGATTCTCCTTAGTCCTCCTTCTCTTGTTTATGTACTTATAAAAACATTTTTATTGTATTTTACTGTAGCATCCAAGTTAAGCTGTAGCCAGCCTTTAGTCCTTCTAATTTCCTCCCTGCATAACCTCACAGCATCTTTGTATCCCTCCTGAGTGGCCTGCCCCTTCTTCCAAAGGTCATAAACTTTTTTTTTCTTTTTTTCCTCCTGAATTCCAGTAGATCTCTTCTATGCCAGGTATGTTCAATGGAGAGAAGGGATAATACTTCCTGTCCTCCGGAGCAAGATAGCACACAGATCACATTAAAGCACAGCTGATGGCAAACCCAGGTCAAGCCTTCTATCTTTAACTTCTCCAGAAATAAGACCTGGAACCAACTTACCCTATGACAACAGAAAGCCCCAGAGGAGAGTGTTAAAGAAGGAAAAAAGGCAGTGAACCCAGGGGACCACACTGAAGAATGTGGTTTGCTGTTCCTGTTGCTGGCATGGGGCAGGAGATGAGGGGATATGGAGTGGTGCTAAGGGAGCACTGGGGACATTCCTCATAGCAGGAGCATAGCAGCTCATATTCCCTAATTTCTCCCTTAATAAATGACTTCCAACACTCAGTTCTGGCACTGCAGTCGGTCTGCAATTTGCAGGCTGAATGCTTGGAAACAAAACAGGAGGAGAGCCATCGCTGCTCTCCCCTAATAGCTGGTTGCTTTGGGTAGCCTCCTAAGCTTAGAGCCAGCTCCAAGTGACAAACTAAGCTACCACATAAAAAGGTGCCACAACATACTGCTGCCTAGTCATTGCCCTCGACACTATGACACCCTCTCAGTTGCCCTTGGTTCTGAGTGCATGATATGATAGCATTCAATGCATGTTAGAAAAAGAGAATACTCTCATTAAAACACTCTAAAATTGTCTCTTATTTCCAAACTTACTTCACTTCTTTGACCACCACCCATGAAAGAAAGCTTAGATTTAGGTCTACATTTCACTCTAGTTTTGGTTTTGCCTACTCTAAAAGCCCAAGAGAGATGCAAATCTAGAAAGTGGATATCTAAAAATTATTTCAGAAATACCATTTTGTAGAAAGCTAGTCAAAACCCTTCTCAGCCTTCCCCCTCTCCCCCTCCCCCCTTAATGGGATATCAGAAACATGCCCAGGAGGATAAATGTAGCTATAACAGTGTTTGCTGTCCAGCAGTCTTTTTCTAGAATAACATTCCCATAAGACTATCATCATCCAGTTGAATTTATGCCATAGGGACAAATTATCCCACCAGAAGTCCTGACAGGAAAACTTAAAATTATGTCCTTGGAGGAAAAAAATAAATCAGGAATTAAAAAAAATAAAGTAGTTACATGCAGCTCAGTATCTGAAGTCAGAGGACTGTTCCATTCTGTTCTATTTTTATCTTGGATAATTATTTCTATAACCTACTATATGTCCACAGTAACCCACTAGTTTAAATCAGTTTTCCAGAATTTTGAAGAAAGCTGATTTTTTTTTTTAATTTTTTTTTAAACTTTGGTTGCAGTTCAGTGCTAACTTTAAGCTGATCTTAGGCTATGATTGAATTGAAACTCCCATTCAATTTCTAATTGGAAACCATTTGAGGGGTAGGACAGTGAAGGAAAAGATTCATTTTTTGTCCTGATCAGCTCCCTATTCTAACTCACCACTTACTCATATGAACACCATTGTTCAATAGAAGGAAAGATCAAGCAGTACTATATATACACATTTATATACACCATGTGGTATTATACTATTTGCATAGTTTTGTATATGACACCAATTTTCTCAATATCTTCACACAGCAAAGGAAAAGTTTCTTCATTTCCACTAGACAAAGATCGTTTTTACATCATTCCACTGATTCCATTTAGTGACTGTCTGCAAAATGATGGATAAATATGGACTAATACCTTTCGTTTTTTCTGATAGATATCAGAGTCCAATAAGGACTTATCTATTTAGCTACACTGTAAAAATATATAACTTATTCTCTGATTCACTGCTTTTCTTGCCCTATTATGTCAAAGTGAGCACAGTACACTTTAAATCACTATACCCAAAATGTAACTGAAATGTTGTTTAAACAAGTATAATATATGGGCATCTGCCTCATACTGTTGTGACTAGAAACTCAACCTTACAACATGAGCAAGAAAAAAGACTTTTCTTCTTTTGGGACAGTCTGAATCATCTTGACAGAAGTAATATATTTCCATCCTGCAAATGACTTCTGCAAAGTTTTATTTTTACTATGCGACATTAGCTTATCTTGAAGTTGTAAATATCCCTTCTAAAGCAACATTCTAGGTGCTGTTTTTTGTTATTATGATTATTTTGTTACATAACAAAAGGATATTGATGTTGGTCATAACAGCACTCGGTGAGCATACAGTAATATATTACCCTTCCTTTGTAATACAGATTTTTACCATTAATATTCTTCTGTTGTTAGAGTTGCCCACTGACTCTGATTTTATAATAGTTCCTACAGATGGCCAGAAATAACATGTGTGCAAGGATAAAGAGGAAGCAAACTTCAAAACAATGACACAGTCTTCATTACAGAAGTGTTCTTTTAGTAATTAAGTGTGGAGTTGCACATATGGTGTCTGATTTATCCCCATACTCTCATTGATGTAAACCTGCTATAATAATAATATAAATGTAACCACACCATTTTTCCAGTCAGGGAACACATCTATTTTTATTTCTTTTATTTTTCCCACAAGTAATTACACTTTCATTTTTCCATTTGAAACTGGGAGAAGGAAAAGTAGCCACAGTGTCAAAAGTTTAGATATTGTGGACTATTTTTGTGACTTTAAAGAAAATAGATAACTTGTTATTATATATATCTTATTTATGGGGGGCTGGAGAGGGAGGCACTGTTGTGAAGTCATTAGTTATGTTCTTCTTTTTTAAGGATTATTTTATGCATTTTTTTTTTTTTTTTTCCTTTCTCAGCATATGCTATGATATCTAGCAGATATCTAATCAGATATGCCAAAGGCTTGTGTCTTCTGCCTAGCTACTTCACACTAAAATTGAATTCCTGCTGAAGAGAAAAATGGCAGTCTGTTATCATGGATTGAGAGGAAAAAAAATCCATAAAATAATGGTTTCCAAGAATTATTTCCTTGAAATTCTGAATGTTCTATTACTTTTTATGTACGATGCTTTGATTTTTGTCTTCCCTATCCACTACACTCTTTAAGCGTAGTTCTGCCAAATTCTGACCCTTTATTTGTGAGCAGCTATGTAGCTTCCTCTGGGTATACTTTCATAATAGCACAAGTCAAAAGGGGTAGCAGAATTCTTACTGTCCAGCTCCTGGAATGCACAGCCTTTTCTTTTCCAGTCATAATTTCTTGATAACCTTGAGAAATTAGGCAAACTCAAAAACGTATTGAATAACAAATTTGTGGGTAACACTTCTCAAAAGGTACTTCATTTGAAAAAACGTTAGCATTTTTTCACATTGATAATACCAGCTTTTTTTTCTTTCTGGATTTCTAAAGTAGAATAAATTCTGCACAAAATTTAATATGGGCAAACCCTTCTCTAGACTGTATCTCATCCACTAATGCTTATTAACAAATCTCAGATTGAATATATTTGCCTAGATGCATCATTTTCAAATTTTGAAACTTCAGATCTAAAGCCTCACTTTTATCACTCATCGTTGTAAATTAAATTAACCTCCATTTCATATTGCATATTGATTCAGCTTTTGCATTGTGTTGACTGCACTTCTGTATTCCTTTGTATCTCAGTTTAACTTAGTCAAAGGAGTTTTATTAGCTTGAAGTTTTGCAGTTGACATTTTTGTATTCCATAAAAGACTGCAAGATGAACATGTTTGAAACTTCAAAATAACTAAAAATACAACCCTTAATGCAATAAATAAATAAATATTTCGTCAATTCAGAAAAAGGGCATTTGTTCAATAAATGACTAGCAATATGGAGGAGAAAAAAAAAATGATGTAAAAGATAACAGAAAAACAGAAGGGCATAATTACTGCTGGACATAAATGGCAGAAATAAAATTACGTGTTACATCCATCCCACACAAATACTTCTGATGCAGTTAGCACAGGGTTGTGATAGAACTGATCCCACAGACACTAGTCAAAAGCACTGAAAATTGCATAGTGATAAGCCAACAGACTCACAAACCTGGTTTACATGCACAACAAAATAAGCTGAGGAGCTACTTGTCCCTAAGTACTCACTGACAGGAATGATAGCCATAACTGCTCACAGGAAACAGCGTTCCTTCTTGCCATCCCTAAATACCCACGGTTAGTAAATCGACAGACCTCAACAGTCACTGCAAAAATCCAGTTCCAGCAAGAAATGGTTAACCAATGCTAAAGAACCAAAAAAATTACCAAGTCTTTTCCTTACTTAAAAACACCAAACTTGATGTTAAAGGGATATTAATGGATGTAAAATGATGTGCCACAGCATCCTCTGCTGCAGGATGAGTTAGAAAATTGGTACTGAAAATCAAAATGATAATCTGCAGCTCTAGAATCTCAGATGTATGGAAAGTTTAAAGTGACTCTTCATTCTGAACCTTATTTAAAAAGCTATCAATGATTTTTGAATTACTTTATATATACAATGTTGTAGCTCTTTTTGAAATAACCCCATTTAATATTTAAGTAACTGATTTTTAGAATTCAGAATTTCTATGCATGGATGCAATCTACTGTTCACACTCTATTAGAAAAAGAACAAATAGACAAGACTCCCTGCCTACGTTTTAACCACTAAGAGCTTAATGATCGAAATTTTAAGGTTTCTTTCAACCTTTATGCACATGGTAACTCCAGGAACAAGTACACATATCAAAACTACAAGACTAATCCACTGCATTTGGACCTTTTTGTCTCTTACAGACAGAACAGACAAAGAATGATAAAACTGAAATTGTTAGGTATTTTACTTCTCACAGTTCATGAAGGAGTCAGGTACAGTACACGAATTAATAAATTTCAAACATTCTAAAGCATTACAGACATAAAATTATAACCCAAACTTTAACGTACATCTTTTTGTTAATATGAGAGCTGTTATACCTCAGAAATCGTGAGGGGACAGTTGTTACTTTCCCTATTCATTTCTAAGGCTTTGAAAATATGAACCAAATCTTCAGTTTAGCTTTATTCACTTTTTATGTTAAAACGTACATAGTGTATGCAAACACAAGCATGGAAACTCTTGGAGTTGACTTATGCATGGAAGAAATTACTCAGAGCCTACAGCAGTAGATGAATATGAGTATCACACTGAAAAGGTATAAAGAACACAAATATATTAAAACATTAGATTTTTGTTTCATAGGGGGCATCAATTTTAAGATATGACGCTGGAAGCACTCTTCAAATGAAAACCCCTAAGTGCAGCAACACCACCCCCACTGAATGGAACAAAACATGCAAGTGTAGATTGTTCCAAATATTTTTGTGACAATTCTCTAAGCACAAAAGAAGAGAACTGGTCTATTATTAGACAGTAGAATAAAATGTAATTATAGCTAAGCAACACAGTTTCAATTTGCTTGAAAAACAGTTTCCAGTTTGAAGAATACTTTGCATAATACAGAAGTTAAATCTCAGGAGTGATATTGTTGTTTTTTTGTGTTGTTGTTGTTGTTGTTGTTTTTTTCTTTTAATGTCCCAACAAAAGAACTAAATCTGCGCATGCATCAATGTACAGAAGACTTTTTCCTGTTTATCAAAAACAGCCTAGAACAAAAATAAGACATAAATGTCATTTTCTTTTTTAAATACTACTATAATACTAGCTATATTTAGGCTTCTGAATTACCTAAGAATTGAAAGGGACTATACACAGACGACAAAGATATAGTAGGTATGTTGAAGAACCAAAACTTTGCAAATTAATGTTTTATCTTTCTGATGTAGTAGCTGAGGTTTACTGGTTCGTGGCATAGGCAATAAGTACAAAATATGATCAGTTTTCAAAACACCATGATCTGGCAGTGTGTGTCTCGTGGTTTATTCTGAATCAGAATAATCTCTATTAAAAGACTTGACAATACAGGAGAACAATGTGACAAACTGTGCTTCTATTTGAAAATCATCACTCAGGAATGAAAACATGTATTTTTCATTGAAGGTTGGGTTATGGCTAACCTTTGCCGCTGCAAGGAGAGAGAGAATCTATGCAACTTAATTCCATTTTCAAGGACAAGCCAAAAGTACTGTCTGGAAGAGCCTTTCTTCCTTCTCTGTGGACCTTCCACTGTTAATACAGATGATGAATGGTAGTCATCCCACCACTGCCAAAGATGCTTTGCCTGCCCACTGGCAGGGGGGTTGGAACCAAATGCTCTTTAAAGTCCCTTCCAACCCAAACCATCCTATGATTCTATGGTATCATCTTGAACCATGAAGAATAAATTAAGGACTCACTGTTAAAATAAGCTATTTCATTTTAATGTCAGTTTCCGCGCTCCCTGCAATCCCGTGTAGGGCTAACTAAGCACATGTTTGGAAATATTGTCTTTCTGACCACTTTCAGAACCTTCACCAGAACTGAGGAATATCTGAACAACACAGAGAAAATCTGCCCTTACCAGAGATACTTGATCTCAAATTCTACAAGTTCAATAATATTTCATTAAAATAAAATAAAAATAAAAAAGTGAATAGTCACCTAGATGTTGTACACACATAATATCATGAGGGTTTCTGCTTTCTGTTGACTTAAGACTCAAACCAGGCCCTTAGAAGGGAAAATTTAGTCTCTGATAGAAAAGGTGGTGCAGAAATGACAAAAAAATCACTAAAATGACCCAGAGTCTAGAATCTGAGACAGCAGATACTAGTCTTTTCTGTTAAGCAGTCCTCAACATCTCGAGTTAGATCACATTTAGAGTATGTAGAGTACTGTGTGTTATTTTGGGCTCCCATGCATGAAAGTAATTTATAAGCTGGAGAGAGACCAGAAGACAACGTGCATAAACTGAAGCACAGGAGGGTAAGACCAGATATAAGGAGTATTTTTTTTTTTTACATTTGTTTTGCCTACTTTTTTTAAAGTTTATTGATATTTTTCCTAAAGATATCTATAGGTATCATGGCATTTTCATGCATACAGTGCTTACGTTGCTCCTTACAGAACTTGGTTCTTGTTATCACTGTAAGCACATGACTACCACCAAATGCAGTACTCAAACTATACAATTATTTATTTAATTATAATTTGGTGGTACGATTTTCAGTCACTAATGGAAACAAAATTGTATTTTTTTTTTAATCGCTTTTGTATGAGTGACGATTTCCATTACATTGCATCTGATTCATGTTATGAACTGTTTTAAAACTTATTAATAACTTCTTCATAAAGAAACTAAAAATTATTTCAGAAAGCTTTTAATATGCTGATTTGAAAACGATAGTGGCTTTTAACGCAAGAACACCCATTCAGTGGTAAAAAATATTTCAGAATTACAATAAGCCTAACTTTAAGTAAAACGAGGAAAAAAGGCTGGCTGTGTCAAAAGAAGAAAAAAGTATTTTAAATATCCTCCATCATCTTCCAACTAACATTTTCAAGTACTTTATTATACAAAAAAGTCTTTCTGAAGCCTGCTCTGAAAAGCACTGCTGGACTCTAATCTCAATTAATTCAAATGCAAATAAACTATGAACTTCAACCTACTTCAAGCAATCAATGCAAGTATTGCCAACTCTCCCCTCATTTAACTCTTTAGAACTTATTATTTTCTTGAGATTTTTGCACAATTCAGCAAAGCAGCCAAATAACTGACCACTGATTTCACTTGGGGAATGTATAAAGTGTAATTAAATAGACTAACTAATTTCATTTCTAGAGTAGTAAGGGTAAATTCCCACATAAATGTTGTTATCAAATCAAGCTGAAAACGAGGAACAACTACGTATTTTCAAGTAGTTCCTATACCCACTTGTAAAGGAAGCATGTCTGGCTGGACCACAACAGTTTGGCTTATTTGAACTCAATTCATTACATCTCAGCCAATATACTCAGCCAGAACAACCAGGGTTACCAATGACAAAGGGGAAACAGGTGACGATGGCAAATGGGGAGCATTTTCACAGTTCTGCCACAATAACTGTACAAAAATTTCTTTATCTGCACTGGCCTGTCCTAACTGTTCTGGTAAAACGTGCTAATAAATCTAAGTACTGGAAAGGAACAAAACCTGCTTATTAAAAAACAGGATTTTGTAACTAGAGCTTACTCTACTAACCACAAACCCAAAGAATTTGTAAAATAGCACAAAAAAGAATTAGGATGTGGGTTCATTTCCTCTGAAGGTAGAACTTTATTCCCGGCTTATTTTAATTTTTTATCTTAATGAGGGTAGTTTCATACAGCACTGTTTTCAAAGGTGCTGGGCAACCATAACTGTCACTCAACCCACAGCCCTCTCGATATCTTTTTATTATACAGTTTAAATGTACTCTTCTTATACTAATATAAGAACATTCTTTGTCTTTTCTGTCTATCAAGAGGCAGGAAAAGCACACTTTATTAAATATGCATAATATCTTATGAAAAACAAGTTCCCAGACTTTTGATTTGTTGACAGCTATTCCCTATGCATCCAAAAAAAAAAAAAAAAAAAACTTGCTAATCTTACTTTGCTTTAAAATTATAGCACATTATAGGCCAAGCTACACTGAATAATTAACACTCAGAAAAACAGAACAAAGTAAAGAGTGGTATTTGATTCATTACTCCCCCTTGAACCTGTGATTCACTCCTGAAATGTTTAATGTCCTGGATTATCCCATAATATTTGCCAGTCTGAAGAAAAATATTCAGAATTAGTAACTTAAGTTTCCTCTGACCTTAGAAATTTCTATGCCAAATTCAGGCCTGTTAAAAAGCAGAACTATTCGTATCAGAGCTCCACCTTCTCATTTAGCTTTGAAGCTAATACTAGCCAAGTATAACCTTGCTTTCGTTAGAACTTTACATTCTCCAAAAGTCAAAGAAAAGTGATGCAAAAGTTATTTTCTGAATTTTTATACAAAAAGCTTAGAGCTGCATAAATTTCTTCCAAGGAAAAAGGTGTCATATAAATTTAGAGAAATAATGTACATGATTGTAAAATTTAATTTCTCAGGGTTGAATAGTCTTGCTTCTTTAAACAAATATCGAGTATTATTGAGTAAACTCACATGAAAATAAATCCGAATGACAAACTGGCGTAATATGATAAATCTAGAACACATCTAGAACTGAAGAACATAACATTTGTAAGGGTTGTTTTTTACTGAGTACCATTTACTGTCGAAGCCAATTGCTAGCCCAGCAAATACCCAGGTGACTCACTACCAAACAGAAGCTCAGAACTCCTAAAAGGCTGTGAGCATGGTGCTGTCATCAGTAACGGTAAGCAGGTGCCAGCACATGCACACGTGGGTCTGCAGGTCAGTGTAAGCAAGGTCTACAAAGCACCACTTCAGCAGTGGGTTTCCCCGAATACCAATTTTATGACAACAGCCCTCCTGAGTTTGCAGGAGTTTTGCAGACATCTATTTAGTCAAGCCATTAGCACCCACTTTTCTTCAACTTTTGAATATTATTGTTAAAGATCCTGGAACTCCACACTTCCTTCCAAGTACATAAATACGCTTGAACATGATTACTACTGAAAACAGTCATAAAATGTCTGAACACTTTCTCTAATAACAACAGATGACCAAAATAGTTATGGACCACAGTGTACAAATTCCACTTGATGTACATGTATATTTAGAAAACCATTTTGTTGAAGTATAGTGGTGCCATTCTATTTCCTTGAGAGCCTACCTATCATTTCAAAACTCCATTTTTTAAACATGATTTATAAAATAAAGCAACCAAATGGAAACTGAGACAAAGCATTATGTGGAAAATACAATCAGATATAAGATATAAATTAAAGTGCCGAATTAATGTTTTAGCTTCGAAGGTTATCATCTGATTGATGCTGGTAAAATGACTGATCTCAGCAAGACCAATGACTTTTACTCATATAACGATGGTTGCAGTCCCTTTGCAGTTAACAGGACTATGTATATGAATAGAGACTACTCAAGAGAACAAGGATTTGCAGATTCAGGCCCTGTATGTTTACAGATGAACATCAAAAGTTTGGCAATACTTCTTCAGATTTTTTCAAAGTTAATAAAATGCTTTCACCAACTGGTTCTAAATTAACCTTTACAAAACATTTCAAATGTCTACTTTAGAAAGCAAACAACTTGAATCTTTTTACTTTGCAAAGTACCATTATTTATATTTATATCACAACATTTCAAAGCAAGTTTGTGTCAGCGACAGATGATAAGACCTGTCTTAGTTAATGGGTAGACTGTTAGTGAGGATTTATAACCAGTGCATGTTTGGTGTAATAAACTATCTTGCCCTACCTTTTGGAAAGAGGAAGATGAGGGCTGCTTTATAACTGGAGAGGGGGGAGGAGGGTGTAGTAGGGAAATATATCATATGTATTTCCTAATTCTACTTAAATTTAATGAAAATCTTTGCAACCTAAACTACCTTCTCAATTTTCTTGCTTTCAACTTTACTCCTCAGTATTTCTGTGCTGCTGCCAAATGGTTTCCTTAAGTTCTGACTGATAAAAATATCCAGTAAAAACACGCTACCTTAACATTCAATAAATGATAGTAGATTAAAAATTTCTATAACAACGTGAAACAATCTTTGATCAGCTTCTTACCACCAACAGAAGTTACTTCACACTTCAGTTACTACACCTGCTAGTTCTTGGACAAGACAACTATGCAAAGAAACAAATATTTTAGGTCATTGTTCTAAAGAAAATTTACCAGAGCCTCAAGAGTATAAAGTAATACATAGTGCCACAAAATCCAGGTTGAGGACCTCATTTGCTTTCCTGTTCTGTGCAGTCATTTTGGTAGCACTCGCAGCACAAGCAGCAGCAGCCCATTCCTCTTGGAATCAGCCTTCACCTCAAAGAGGAGCCCCTGTGTGGTGCTGCTATACTCTGTGTGTGCAGAAATCCCTGCCTGGTGTTGCTCTGTGTGTGCACAAGTCCCTGCGTGCACAGAAGTCTGACAGCTCACAGAAGGGGCAGAAATCCCTTCCATGAAATCTGAGTGCCCTGCTAAGCTTGTGAAAGGTTAAATACTGCTGGAATAGCAAGACATTTCATGTGCCCACACTTTCCAGTTCCATTCAATTACCACAAGCAGCAGTCCTATAATGCAACATAATACTGCGTTATTAAATCAGAGTTTCACATTTACACCTGGTGCAGTCTGGAGAAAGGCCTGCCATTCCTTGGTCCTTACCAGAGGAAACAACCCACAACTTTCACAGGCACACACGCCACACTGCACACACTGACCTTGGAGACAGGGATAGGGCTGATCCCTTTCAGCAGGAGGCTATTTCACAAGTGCCCGGTGTTACAGCCTTAAATTGTTAATCACGTACCGAGGTAAAACCGCCCTTCTGTGTTACACACTCACCAGCACGCACACAAGCACAGAGCAGCATGAGGCTGTGTTTTTAAATCCTCTTTAATTCCTACTTTGCTCTCTAGTTCCCAGAATGACCTTACATATCCCTTCTTCCTCTAGACAGAATCAATTAGAGCTTTTCTCATCCCCCAAAACTAGTGTTTATACAGAGCAGCTTCTGTAATGCCTTTTGACATCCTTAAAGCAGCAAAGATTTTTTAAATAAAATATTTTCAAACATTTGAACATTACCCTGAAAGCAAGTTTTCGCGGAAAAATAAGCCTCCAACTTCTCCTAGGCGCACCTTTTGTTCACGGCACCTTTTTCCTTGCCCAAAACTGCACGCCTCTTTCCCAAGCGTCGCCTCTACACTGACCCAAGCGCCCAACTTTGCTGTGCCAGTGATTGCCAGCTCCTCGCCCCGCTGCCACCCCGCTACCACTCGAGAAGGAGGAAGGGAACCGCTTACCTTAGCTCGGAGTCACTAAGTCCCCGAGGAAAAAAAAAAAAAAAAAAAAAAAAAAAAAATCGAAATACAAATATAAAAGAAGGGAAAAAAGAACAGCCGAGCCGCTGGGTGCCCGCGGAAGACCCGCGAGCGCCCCAGCACCTCCCCGGCCGGGAGCAAAGTGGTGGCGAGCGGGGGCCCGGAGGCGAGTTGCCGGCGCGGAGCCCGAGCCCGCCGGCGCGGGGCGCCCGCCCTTCAGCACCCGCCGCGCCGCGGACAGCACCAGCCGCGCTCGCCGCCCAGACAGACGGACGGACCGACCGACGGACGGACGGACGGACCGACCGACAGAGCGCGCCGCTCAGCTAAGCTCGGCCCGGCCCGGCCCGCCCCCGGCCCGCCCCCCAAGGCGCCCGCCCGCCCCCTTTTGTTGCAGGGGGCGCGGGGCTCGGCTCGCAGCTCCGCGCCCGCCGCTCGGCCCCGCGCAAAGATGCGGGGGGACGGCGGAAACACACGGAGCCGCCCGGCCTCAAGCGGGGGTCTCTGCCTGTGTTACGGCGGGGTGGGGGCGGTAAGGTGCTGATATGCCGTGGTAGAGGGACCGGCTGAGCGCTCAGGGATGCCTGAGGTGATGGAGCGGCCGACCGAGCGCGCAGGGATGCCGGAGGCTCCGTGCGAGAAATCCCTGCAGCCCCTAGCAAGTTGGCTGCCGGAGTTTTGAGGCTGAGCTCCCCCCCGGCAGCCCCTGCTGAAAGCACGGACCTGCCCCCGCGAGTCAGCGCCAGCTGTGGAACGCGAGGGAAAAGCACCCGGAGATGGGACTGGGGATCCCATCCGTGTATATCCTATCTCCATCTCCTTCGTCTGTACTGTGGAGAACAGGCACCTAGGGACGAACAAACCACCACCACCATCCCCCAACACGGAGAAAATACCCTCAAAATTATAAATAATTATTCGTCAGGCAAAACATCAATAGTTTGAAGTTTCCCTCAGCCCTTTTTTTATTGTGAGATAACCAGTTAGTTATCTGATTTATTACTTTCAAATTAATTTATCATCCATTCCAACACTTCTAAAGAGTAGCTACTTAATCTTCAATGTGAAGTCATTATGAAAATTAAGTATCTACCCTTTGAGGCATTACAGGTTACCTGCTTCTGGCCTTTTGGGAAAATGTGTTACAGATTAAAGTATTAAACTGCCTTTAAATCATCCGTGACTAGGGTAAGACAGACAGAGGTCAGCTGTTCTGATCTACGCTGGCATGCTAGGTTAATTATACGTGCATCTGTATGTGGAATAAACCGGCGGTGACAAACACAACCAGGTAAGTCGCACACTTAAAGAACTGAACTAGTTAACACAAGAAATAACAAAATGGGATGCTTGGGATTGTGTTTGCTTATCACTATTTCGTAAGGGAGTTCTTATTGGACTGCTAATTAGGTCATGGTACTTCAAGAAGAAACATGATTAACTTTACACTTTTACACACAAAATGTACAATATAAAGCCAAATCAGCCAGAGTTTTCACTGATACTACCTTCTGTAATTGCCAGTTATCAAGCCGGCTTGGCCGGCAACCAGCTAACATTTCTGAACCACTACAGTTTGATTTCTTCCCTCTTTCCACTCTCTAGCCCTGTCAGGTTGCTTGCAAGGTATAAAACAGAATAAAATTTCACTAGTTAATAACAATTTTGGGGGCACAAAGCTGATGTTGAGTTCATTTTGCTTCCTACTAGCACAGCTGCACCAGAAGCTCTCCTGAGACAGCAGTAAACTTGGAAATGACTGGTTCCAAAGCGAATAGAAATTGAAATCTCAAAAGGGCAAACAGGGACCTTGCACATTCACTCTTCCTTACCCTTATGAAAGTGCCTGAAACGAACCATCAACAAGTATCAAAATGTTCTATGTAACCCAACTAGCGCGGTACTCAAAGTATATCAGTCTGACAAGTTGGCCTTGCAAATTGTTAGACGTAAAGAACCCCAAAGATAGCATAAGGAAGACTCTAGGAAGAATTCTGAAAATCTCAAAATTTTGTGAGGCTTAGGCTCTTAAATATGAGTATAAATAATTATACAAGAGTATAACACATAAAGGTACTTGGATGTTCTTACTTTTTTGAATCTGTTTGTCTCATGCTCATCTTTCTTCTTTGGAAGCTCACTTGCACAGCTAGTTTATGAACCTTATATTTAATTGATGTATTTGTACAGAAGGCATTTTCTACTCTTTCCTCTACTTCAGCTCTGCGTATAAAGCTATCACAGACAGCTGATAGAAAATAAATCTTTTTCATTCTTACCCTACAGCTTTCTACCTTCTACTCAATTAATATTCTTTGTGAGCTCCATTTTGTGTGGTTTGCTCTATTTCTCTGCAAATACATACATTTGAATGAACTTTAACATTTCTTTTTTCATTACTTTGTGACCCAGACATCACATTATTCCTGTTTTCAGTTGAAACGTTTTAGTTCACAGAGTGTTACAATGAAGTATTACTTCACTTGCTGCAATGCAGACCAAAGTACACTACTTCAATGGAGAAGATGTTCTGTGTTTAGCAATTAATTGTTAGCCTGGAGAGACTGTTGATGTTTGGCATGATTTCCATAACATCAGTTTAGATAATTTAGGACAATATTTTACCAGATCCCATGTAGCATGCACATGGAGAACATGGAGAACACAGTTCTCACCATTTCATATACCTGAGTCCCATTGGCACAGCATTTAGTTATGTTTGGCTTTCATTTTCCTACTCTAATTTTTCTATTTGAAGCATTTGTCATTCTTACTCTGGCAGCTGAGAAGGCATACGGTAAGTACTAAGGTTTCTTTGTAAAGGTGGGAGACGAAGAGGAACTTCAAAGTTGTTTTATTCTTGTTAAGACTATCATTGTTAATAATAAAGATTCTCTATCTTGTATTTATGAGGCACTGTTTAATACAGGATCCAGTACAGCAGGAAACTGTATGCAAGACAAAGAGAAGATCAAAGTCTCAATATATTAAGGGGAAGTCAATGCAAATAACATAATGAAAGTTGTTTAGCGAGCTGTTCAGCATTTGTCCAAAACATTTGCTCTCCTAATTTACAGCCTGTTACCCACTCAGTTTAGAGCAATAGTAATTTTCTTGATCTAAATAGTTTGGATCTGCTTTTCTACCACAAGTAGCCATTCCTCCAGAATTATTTACCTTATAAACAGCTTTGGATGAGAAATGAATGCAGAGAGTAAATACATTATTTCAGAAGTGGTATTTTTCTTCTCCAAGCTTTTCTAGTGGTATCACTTCTAAAGCTACTTAAAATTATTTCTCTGTGTTTGGGCTCTTGTATTATCAACCAATAAAGAAAAAAAAAAGATTTTTTCAGGGACTTCCGTATGGCTTGGTACCACTCACGACCTGTAAGTACAACAACAGTTTATTTTCTTATAGGGTATTCGTTGTCAGTAGGTTCATGTTTAAACATTCAGAGTGAACAGAGTTCACATGAACATTATTATCAAATTACCAGAGAATTCAGGATATTAAAACCTGATACTACCAAGTACCGTTTGTTGTCACAGCTAAGGTGACAGACTTGAACACAAGACTGAAAAAATAAGTTGAATTTATATTTGTATATAAATATATAGAAAGACTATAGAATATATGTTTGTATTCTTTGAATCAAGAATACACAAAACTTCAGACATACTTCTAATTGACTTAATGTCCAAAATCATTTTTAAATTAAAATTTAAGCAATAACTTTTATTTCAAAGTATAAAAAGTACAAAGTAGTGCCCTCTGCAGGGTTTCATTTCTACTTTAAAAAAAAAAAATCCACTTTTTATTTTTTATTTTTTTAACTGGAAGGAGACAGCTGCCCCTTTAGAGCAGCTGTTGCTAGTGAAGATCATTGATTAGCTTGAAGTAAATGACAGCAAGAGAACTCTCAGCCTGCCCTGACATGAGATGCCATGAATTATCCTCCAATCTTGCTCTCTTACACATAGCACAAAGTTTGGAAACAAATATCTTTCCTTTCCCTCATCTTCTGCTGGTCTAATACACTCAATGTCTGCTTAATGTTTTAATGAATTTGAAAGATGATAATATACCCACTAGAAACTCTGTGCTGATCAAAAAGCACAATAAAGTGTACTGAGATCTGGACTGGTGCTTTTATAACAGCAGAGCATCATAAGCACCAGAATGACAGACAATGGCAAATGGTATAGAAGAAAATTAACTTGCTTGTGGTTTGGAGAGAGGTTGTGCCAACCATCTGGCACAGGAGATCTTCCAAATTGCACAAGAATTATCAAGGCACATTAAGGTTTCCCCATGTTTCCCCAAAGTCAGTTCTCTCTAAGTGACTAAATGCTTTAAATAAAAGGAATATGCAATATCCAGTGTTCACCCAAAATGAATCTTTGAAATGCATCAAAATAATAATTCACAAGGCAATGGATGTAAAGTTGTTACTGGGGGGAGGAAGCCTAGATTCTGATGTTAGATATGTAGATTTCTCCATTATTTCTAATTAGGTAAATGCTATAGGCTCATTTCAATGTGTGGCAACTTTGCAATGATAATGATTCTGACAAGATGCCGTTGTTCCCATTCTCGTCTTGTGAATATAAAGTAACAACTGATTAAACAGTAACGAGGTAATACACTACAGAATTCATTCCCACATTGGAAATTACTATTTCAAAATAAATGAGAAATCAGGATACATTTAATTTCGTATCATTCAGCTTTTTTCAACTTCATTTGGGATCAAATAATTCCATTATTCTATATCACTGAAATCTGAAAACATAATACCATTTGATAGCAGATAACAGATTCTATTACACACACAAAGCTGAAGATACTTGGTTTCAGTACTTAGTGGTGATGTTTATAAGAGATCTCTTAGGGCATCTATTGGACAATCTTAGTATTGCACTCTACAGACTGGAGCTTGCAGAAAGGATAGGGAAGGAGTTGGTTCTTTTTCTGTTAACAGATTTAACCAAGAATATTAATTCTAACATTTTTCTTTTCTGAACAGTCCTCAATAGATTGACCAAAGCTTTTAAAGTGAACATAACTTTAAAGTGAACAGTGAAACATATTTTAGCACTGATTCTAATAACTTCACAGCTGGAAGTATTCACTGATGGAAATGACAGAGCTAATACTCTACACTTCATAATTCGCCAGCTCATTCAATCTTGAATATTTATATACGTACTGCAAATACCATGCTGTTTTTATCTAAAAAACTGAAAATTTATTTTATGTGAAAAAGTTCACTAAAAAACAGGAATCCATCACATAAGAATTAGGGTTTATCAAGAATGATGAATTTTTTTCAATTAGACTTATTTTTCGATAAAGTTGGTTTTCTCACCTATTTAGATCCTTTTTATTTTGAATTTTTACTTATGGAACTCTACAGTAATAATCCTGACATCTCTACACAGTTGCCATGATTTATGTCTGTCTGCTAACTTGGAACATTCTCTGTTATGCAACTCATTTCCTCCAAGTCCCATGTAGAGATTCTGGAGACATATGCTAGTTCTAGCTAGTTTTCAGTAGAATTAAAAAAAAAAAAAAAAAAAAAAAAAAAAAAAAAGAGTTTGACTTTCTTCACATAAATGATAGCTTTTGAAATTTTGTCAATTAATTAGGAAGCATCCTACACCAGCCTCATCTGCATTAAGCTGGATTTATTTTTTTAAAAAAGAAAAACATAACAAAAACATAGCAAAAAGATACGTAACTAGAGTCTGACAACTAGTTAGTATCCACTGTTGCTATACTTTAGTTAACTAGGTAACTTTTCTCCCTTGAGCAGCAATGGATTTGTTGGCTCAACAACATATAAAAATATTCAATTGCAACAATCTGAAACCTAAAATATCATCCATTTGTTTGTGTTGTGTATTAGTGTAGGAATGAATCTTCACAGAAATTTTGAGGCCATGTAGACTTCCATAGTAGCATTCAAACATAAGGCATACTCAAATATAGTCTGTCACCTTTCATCGTCCACCCATTACAGAAGTAGAAAACCATGTCTCCTGCAATTTGAAAGCTCCTTGATCTGTCCTAATTCCACGTCATGGAGTTGGAACATGACGACTTGCTTTCATCTGGGTTTTGCTAGGAAGTAAGCCAACCAGAACAGAGATTGCAGGTCTGGAACACAGGTCTAAATGAATATACACAGATACATACCCCTAAGTCAATCTAACCATAAGCCTTATCACATATCTGATTCTATCCCAAGCTGTACTAAGAATGTAATGGAACCTACTCTTGCAATGAATGCACTTACTGACTTTGAAGCAAGCTGGTCTATGAACAGTAGTATCAGTATGAGGTAAGAGACACTTTGTACAGTTCTAGAGTCCAAGAATAGAATAATGTAAGCTTCATAGGCACATCTTACCTTGCCTCTCTTTGAGAGTCATCAGCCTGTCACAGAAGAGCACACGGAATATTAATTGAAGCAAATATTTTGACTGAAATATTTTGACTGATTGCAAGTTTGATACAGCAGAAGATTACATTTCTTTAGCAGATAAATTTCAAAGGTTAAAAATGATATTGCAACTGCTAGATACAGTGAAGAGTATGGTACGCTTTTCAGTCGGAAGGCAACGTTATCATCGTTTGCATCATTTAGTCCACAGTCCTACTGTCAGAATCCTCCTTTGTTATGGTGTTCTCTGGGAAGACAATTTGAGTCAATAATAAAATGAAGGAAAAGCTAACAAGTTCAAGGAACATAGAAATTTCATCATTTGCATCCCAGTCTCTCTTTTTGCCCTTGTCACTGGTTTTTAACCACTTTGCTACTGCTGCTGTACAGAGGAATGGGATAATGCAAGAGTGCTAAGTGTGCCAGTCTCATATCAGCAAATCCTAATGCAAACAGGATATCTTTGTACTTCTTCCCAATGATGTAGTTCATGGGAATAAAACTTAAACTGTAGGCTTTTATTTTGCATTAGTTCTGTTACATTTCTACTCCTTTTTCATACATCAGTATATAAACTCTAGCACCTCTTTCCTGCCACCAGCCTAATACGGTGGTAAGTAGTATGAGAGAAGGGAAAGGGTTATTTGAAACTCTCCAGTTCTTGCACATCTCAGTGAACCCATTTCCAGATTCAGCTAATTCTCCTCCAAAACTTAGCTAATTTTAAATGACAGATTTTTAATTACATATGATATACTATCCAATTAAATGTAGAATCTTTTTTCACCAGTACAGTATTATTTGAGATTTGTCAAAAATATCAAATTTTCTCCAAATGCTTTCCTCAAAAAGGGGAGAGAAAAAAAAAAAAAAAAATAGAGGGAGACAAAGAAGAAGATGACAAGTATTACAGCTTGTTAAATATTCAGTTAAAAGATTTTTTTTTTTTTTTCCCTGTGTCCTGCAGAATATCGTGGAACTCATATAGCTTTTATTAGAGTCAGAAACGGTCAGAGTAGGTTCCTGTTCCTCATTCATTGTGAATTTATGGAAAGTTGTTTAAAATGGATTACCCATTCTTATGTGAATATAATAAAATTTGAAAGAAAAAATGCCAGGAAAAAAAAAAAATCTTATTATATTCTCAAAAGCATCTATAAATCAATAGTTCAAACTCACTATGGATGATATTTATGTATTTATACTCGTCATAGGTTTGATTACCTTAGTAGCATTCATGAATACAGGAGACATGACTCTTGTATGCTTTCACAAGGAAAGAAAACATAATGCCCTCTTTTTGTTTAAATGATGAAAAGAATACCAAGAGGCTATGTTGTTCAATCAGTCAAAAAGGAAATCTAGGGCAAAGCTGGGAACAGAAGTTTGCCATTTCTTATTCACTCCTAATCACATGATAATCCATCCCATCAATCAACATGTGAATTTAAAGGTAGTGATTACATATCATCAGTAGTGATGATCTAATATGTGAGCACGAAGACGTACAACTGAACTTCAGAGAGATGAGAAAAAAATACAGCCGCTCTTTTAAAATAAATGGTATTGTTTGCTTGATATACTCTAATAACATTGGATTCAGTAAAACTATTTATATATTCACTGTAAAATATGCCTGCTGTGCTCACTTGCTCAGTGTGTGCTACAGAATTTACATGCACAGAATTCTCTCACTGAAAAAGTCCAAAGATATATGCAGTACTGTCATACTGTCAACATTTTGGAATAGGATCAAAATACATGCAACACTTCCACATTTGTTTTTCTGCTAAACCATGCACTTGTTTTCGGTCAGGAAGTCAATATCATTCCAAAGTTTCAGAATTAACACAGTCCATGCCATATGTTATAAAACATATTAGGTACTACTTGTGTACTACTAGGTATTTAAGATATAAACTGACATTCATATAAAATTATTTTATAATGTTTTAATAAAAGCCTAATTTGCTAACTAAATCACAAGGTTAGAAACGTAGGTGCAATATGTATACTTAATTTGCACTTTTCTGAGAACTTACACAATTCTAGCACAATTTCTGTTCATACAGATCACATTTGGTTTTCCTAGCACCTCCCTATTAAGTGAGTATGGAAGGTTAATATCTACAGTATTTTACTTCTGAAAACTACCTTCTATAGTTCCAGGTCTATTTATGAACCACCTAAATTCTACAAAGATAAAAACTGCTTCTGAAAATAATCAGAAATGCCCATTAGTTTATAGACACCTGCTCTGAGACATACTGTCTGTTCTTCAAGGTACTTAGCATTTCCACTCTTCCACATATTAAAATCGTTTTTCCCATCAATTCTCACTCCAGTTTGAAGCAATTTTGAGTTTTCACTACGTCTAAAGTCCAGCCTCAGCTGTTTTCTATTGGGCATCTGAACAATAATGCACATGTAATTGCTAATGATCTTTAAGTTTGCAGGGACTTACTAAGCACTGCTAAGGCAGAACAGTATTTTCAAGGCAGTGACCAAATTGATAAACACAGAAACCCTCTCCTTCCACCATCTGTAATCACGCTGTCCTGTTCACTACATAAATTCAGATTTTTGCAACTAACACATTTCCTATAGAAATTATTTTTACTTGCAATGTAATCCTTGATCATATTAAGATCTTAGCTCTTCACGTGTACAGAAGGAAGTAGGGTAAGATAACGTCTCTGTATGCTTATATTTATAGGTACTATATTTATATATAATTAAGATTAACTAAGCTTTAACTATTAGCCTAGGATCCATCATACAATTAAAACAAAAACAGAAAACAGTCTCATGCCAAAAAAATAGCCTTCCTTTCAATAAAATACAGCAGATGGATACAGGGAAGATACTACAATGAAACAATATTGCTTCACATGATAAGCAGAGTTAATTAATTAGACCAGCAATGAGTTATCTCCAAACTTTTTATAGACAACACCACAACAACAGAATCAACATTTTTTTTTCTTTTAAAGGGTAATTTGAGATAACTTTGAAAAATATTTTTAGAGGAATCACTATTGTGAAAAACATTATTGAAGTACCTTAAAATGTTAGTTTCAAAAAATAGCAAGCAAGCTAGAGTCTGACTGAAAGCAAAATAGGAAACAATCACATGAATGGTAGATGTCTTACAAGTAAAAGCAAACAGTAAAAAATAAAAGCAAAGCTGCAATAGAAGTGGAGGATGACATTGAAAAAAAGGCTGCAGGAACGATATATTTAGAAGAGAGTTGTTGTCTTTTGTTGAAGAAGCATGATGCTATAGAAAGATGAAGCTATACTGTACATAAAATAGCATTTAAGTAATTAAAAGTTTGGATGAAACTTCATTTTAGTGATAGGAAAGGCTGCACCTTAAACTTTGTGCAGAAAAAACCCGCAAAACTTGGTCTGATGCAAGACAATGGAACTAAATATGGAAGCAATGAGAACATTAAATGTACAGTTTACATTGGAGGGAAAAAAAAAAAAAAAAAGTAGCAGAGGGGTTCAAGAGCTTTGTTAAGCAGTGATTGTGTCTTCCACAATCTTGAGGGATGATTGAAGAGAAAAAAATCTGAAGTTGCAGTTTAGACAGAGCAGTGTGGAGGAGGTAAATTGAACCAATTTTGAATTGGCAGTATTAGAAACAGTATTAGATGACAAGAGGATGAAGGACCGAAATGCAGGATTCAGAGGCTTATCTTCAAGAAAGCTATTCCCTAAAAGGAAGCCCAGTGGAACAGCCAAACATGTTAAATGGCATGTTAGGATTACAGCCAAAAAGATTCTCAGATATCTGAGTCCAGGAAATAGAAATACCATGAAAGGAGCAAAAGAAAAAGTAGAAGAATATGATATAGCAGATGAGAAGCAGGGAGAGATACAGATGCTGAACAGAATGATGTTGCTGGAACAAGTTGCTGGCTAGAGAGGTAGAACAGGTAGAACAGTTAAGAACCTGTGGTAAAGGAAAGTTGTGGTAAGGTCACCATGTTTTTTAACTGTCTTTTCTGGAAAGTACAGAAGGAAGATTTTGTTAGACTAGATAGCAAACTGTAAATGAAAACTACTACTGTGGATTGTAGGACTAAGAAAACTCAGTTCAGCATTTGCCTATTTTAAAATAGCAGCAATTTTACAAGTCACATGCTAGAATGTCTACAGTTTATATTAGCATATTTATATTAGAATAAACCAGTGCAAATTGGTAATCTTCATAATCATCTTTTAAAGATTGCCTACAGATGAAATTCCCACATAAGAACGAGTAATGAATATATTTGAGAACGAATATTTGGCAAATACCAGAATGGCATAATTAATGAGTTATTCATGTAATATATTTGTTCAGCTTTATTAGACACTGCTACAACAATAAAAGAAGGAAAAAATCCACAGGACGGTACTTGTTCAAATGCACTCCAGAACTATTCAGTACTTCAAGGCCTTACCAAACATAACAGAGCTTATGGTGGTATCAGCAAGAGTATTACTGGATAACAGATAACTACTCAAAGCCCTTCAAAATAAAATCATGTAACACTCAAACTTCTGCTAGGTGCCAAAAAATACAAAGGCCAATTAAGAAAATTGTTTAGGCCAACCACAAAACCACAGCAAAATGACGTTCTCTTTTCACATGGGACCATATTGTCATCTAAGCCTCTGTGGCTGTAACATAAAATCAGTAAGTGGGATTTTTTTTTTTTTTTTTTTTTTTTTATCTATCCCAGCTGTGGTTGCTAACCCCATCCATGCAAGGTGGAGATGCTTCAGTGTCTTGTTTAATACTAGCTCAGGTACAGGTGTCAGTCTAGTCATAAAAACCAAGGAAAGATATGATACAGCCTATCACTAGTGCAGTTTTATTTAGCATAAGCATCTTTGAAATGCAGTTCTAAAATAAAATACAGTATTAAACTCGGCTAAGGGCTTTTGTCTAAATTGTTTGCAAATTCAGTGACACAATTACAGTCGGTAGTCTCCACTGACTACATTTAAACAAAAATATGCAAAAGCAAAATCAAATTCATTGTGCTATGAATACATCCCATCAGCAAGTTAAGAAAAAGCAGATTTAAGCAAGTAGCACAGAAAAGGTCCATATTAACATGAAAATAATACATGTATAACTTCTATCTGTTTTCCAACATTAAAGCTGCATTATAGCAAGCACTTTTATTCACTGTCCATGAATCCACTTAACAAAGTATGCAACCAGTACAGTGGTTTGACTGTGCATGAAACATACGTTTCATACATTTGACTATGTATGAAACAATACGGTCGTTGCAAATTGAATCCTCCAGAAAGGGACAGCGTGTTATTATATAAACAGAGTAGCCAAATCATTTAGATCATTTAGACCTATTAGAGTGCATTGATCTTATTTCTGTCCAAATCTGCAAGGTATTTGTCAAATGCACTTTCATCTAAGATTAACCCTTTATGCCAGGATGTAGAGATGCCTTTTCAAATCTATAAGCAATGAGTTTTCAGTAAACCTCACCTCAAGGCATGGTTAACCTGCTCAAAATTCTATCCCAGCCTTCAAGTCTTGCTTTCCAATCCCTCATCTGTTACCCATTTGAAACAATTAATTGATTGCAATTAAATCCAACATAAGGGCACAATACAGCTTGCCCTTACACACCGTATAGTTATACACTCAACAGTTATTCTTAACATACCAATAATCAGTCTGAAGAGAGTATACTGTCTGCAGGTCAACTAATACAGACATGTTTTTGTGTAGTATTAGGAAAACCATCATAAGACATTCTTCAGTTTATATTGATTCTTTTCATGTGCTGTCTTTGAAAGAATTAAGTCAAATTCCTACTAATCCAAGCTGTGATTGATTCTTCCAACTGATTCCATCTTACAGCTTTTGTTCCATTGTTTGTTTTGAAACTCAGGTTATGAGCATTTCTTGACAGCAGTATTTGTTAGCAAGCTAAACATTGTTCCATGCTTACCTACAAAATGTTTATTCACTAAGCTTCTTATACAAGTACCTAATTTAAAAATGAAATAGTAGAATAAAAGAACTCAGTTTAGTAATGAAACAGTTACAAAAGATGAAGAAAACACCTGCATTATTTTGAATGCTAATCTATTTTCCTCACTGTGTTTGTTATATGTTTAAAACCTGATTTACTTATTTATTTAGGCAACATGCAAGCCAAGAAGAGAAATGAATCTAAAATGATAACTTGCTATAAAGTAGTTCTCAAGGCAGCCTTAAAATTACTTGTGTTCTGCAATACCTCTCATAGTTGCAGAGTATTTTAAAGGACATCCTGGAGAATCACAACAAAGTAACTTCAAAGGCAGCTTTAAACTGCAACACTGAATATGGGAGGGGTAACGTAGGAACTGGTGAAAATAGGCAAGAAATAGAGGAGTTTAAAACCATACATATTGCTTTCTTGTTTTCCCCTGGTCTATCTACCAAAGCAGCAGACCTGTGTTAACTCAGCTTACTGAGTTTTAGGTAAGAGAGTTTCTTATATTTGTTATCTCAAAGTGATACTTCAAGAATTCTTGCAGGACAGGCAAATCCAACTGACTATTTAAGGTTGGTCTAGGAGGAGTTGAATCTCAAGTCAGAATTAGAATATCATGAGAAAGATCACCAGGGACACGAGCAAAATTTGAAGTCATACACATGGCTTGTACACACAGATACACAAGTAGTAAATCACAGGTAATCTCTCTACTATGACTCATGATGAGGTCTGTCCCTACTGAGGAAATCACTTCAGTGAAATTTGAATTTCTCACAGAGTATGTTCCAAAAACAGGACTTAAAGGTGTATTTTCCTAATTAGTATCAAACCCATTAAATTATGCATAATCTGATTTTTCCACTTAGATAAGCAATATCATAATTCTTTCCAATGCTCTCAGTATTTCCTTCCCTCTAGTAATGTGGTTAGAGAAGCATGGAGCTTCGCAAGTTTTCTAGACTGTTAATTGAAACTTTTTTGAAGTTATTTTTTTACCACTACAGCAACCAGGCCAGTTTTGAAAGAGCCAAAATATTTCTGTCAAAGTACCTTTCACTTTAGAGAGCATTGTTTTACTAGCACCAAAGCGTTAATTTTGACAATTAGAAAGTTTTTATACACTAGTAAAAGCTTTTCTAGTAATTTCTTAAATATTTCACATAAGTCTTAGAAATATTGGTTTAAAGCCACTACATTTATTTTAGCAGTTATTTTGTTCTTATGTCAGCTTCTTAAATATAATTGAATCAAAATGATCTTTTTTAATAGATGTTATACTTTGAAATCCCCAAATAGATGACTTTGCACAGGAAATCAGCATTTTGTTCCAATTTGAAAACAAATAAATTAAAATAATGTCATCATCAACAGTAATAACAATGAGCTTCTCATAGAAACAGGGATTCCAAATTCAGGTCATCCCACCATTATCTTCCAGCTAACTTGACGCCTCAGCTTTTGCAGTTGGATTATCTACTAGTTTACCTCAGAACTCTAGTAAGAAAATTCACGTGGTTCTTTTGAGCAAATAATAATAATAATCTATGTAAGTATGACTAATACTTTGTCTCTAAATGTTTTATGCTGTTTCACTGCCTGCAAATATTAACTTGCTTCCCAGTTTTGCTCTCTTTAAGTAGTCAAGAAGGCATCATAATTCAATCCACATCATACATGCAGTTTGTCATATTCAGTTTTATACCAGTAGGAAGAATAAATTGGAATCTGTAAAAAGACTTAGCTCTGTGGTTCATGTGTAATTGCTATTATTTGCTTGCATATTTCCACAGTATTAGCCAGTGAAGTGAGAGATGACAAACTTAAAACTATTCAAACTTCAAAAAATCTTGAAAACTTCAACTGATATTGTTCCATACATTGTTTATATTCTGTTGCATAATATGTTAAGCTTACAGTAGGTAGTAAAATCGTCATGCACAAGACAACTTCAGATAAAATCTTGGGTCTTGTGACTTTGATGTCACTGGAATCTATGCTGCTGATTTCTCATAAGACATTAATCAGGTAAAAATATTGCTTAAAACCCACACTAGAACATCCTCCTGTTAGTGCTTGTTTTGTTTTGTTTCTTCCACATGCACCCATTAGAGCCAAAGTGACTATTAGCCACTATCTGTTTGGTTACTATACTTACTACCATGATTTCTATTTTCAAAGTCATGTAGAAAAACATGAATTAGTAATTCACTTACAGAGAATTATAGATACTAAATCACTTACAGATACCACTTAAAGATATTTTGGTTCTGGGAAATATCACACAAATTGTTCAAACATCACAGCTACTGTGAAATGGATAAGGTTAATTAGTAGAGCTGGCCTAGAAAATCAGAGAAAGACAGTCTTAAGTATAGCTATTAGAGCAGCTGCCTAGGATAAGGGAAAGCAAAGTCCTCTCTGTAAGTCAGGTTTCCGCTAGACAAAAGAGATGCCTGTTAGTAGGAGGGTTTGATCCCTGCCATTTCATTTCATGAGAAAGATATTCTTATCTCATACTAAGTGTTAACAATTATTTTCACAAAATAAAATTCCATCTCTGATTTTGGCTGTTGTGCTTCTAAAGAAAGGAGAACAAGCCCATGGACCAAGAAATGTAATTGTTTTCCCAAAGTCACCCAGGAATTTGGTGACAATTAGGAGGAGAATCCAGATGCACTAACTTACATACTAAGAAGGCCATTCTTGGAACGGTAGCTACGTCTTAGTGGAAAATACTCTGAGCCATTGTTAACTACCTTTGTGTTAATAAAAATGTTCCTAACTTGGAACTGATATTTACTCTGCAGTTGGCTTATATTTTAGTAAAATACATCCAGCTACTGACTTTTAAAAAATTGCGGTCAATACTACAGCAGGAACAGCTCGTTACCATTCTGTACCAACACACAGAGAGAAACTCTTGATTTTATTCCATGAAGATCTGATTAAGGCTATTCTTCCAGTTCCTGTAGTATACTACACAGACACTACTGCAAGGCTCTGTGCAAAAGTTAAATTTGCTAATCACATTACCACTGCACTTTATATGATTGCATGTCTGCACACTAATCAACATTTGGTCTCTCACATACTACAGCAGTGTATGTGGTCTTACACTACTGTACTTGCCTCAAGATGTTTGGTCTGCTCCAATCTACACATACTTCTGCATCAACCAAATACCTCCAATTATGAAACATCAATATCTTATATTCCTGATATAATCTGATATAGTCCTCCAAATCCCCTAGGACGAACAATTACTAGTGATCTTAAGTGTAGGGCAAAGGTTTTAAATTTAGCTTATAGTGGAGGATGTTCTTGTGTTGTTGCTTCTAAGGGATTCTAAAGCAAGGAGACAAATGTTTTGATTTGTAGGAATCCAACTCTCAGCATCTCAATTTGTATTTTAGCATTATGTTAATGAAAACAACAGGTAGCTTCCAGAAACCTCAGAATCTTACTGAAGGTTTAGATACCTAATTTTAAGCATCAAGACTTAAAGAATAATCATCCCCGTTCTACTTGAGCTCTTCCAGTAGTGTTTGTTTTGATTAGAGAAATGTAAAATAATTAGAAAATTCTCAATATGAATGTTTTGCTATATTTTGGAACACCTTATCATACTCTATTTTGTCTTGCTTCATATAGCTCAAAATTTCATGCTGGCATTTGCAGCTGTGCTTTTTATTTCAAAATTGAGTTTTCTGTTATCTTCTGTGCATTTTTTTTTTTTATCAAACATGAAACAGCGAAGAAAGTATTTGGTGTGCTGTAATACATCTCGCATATGCAGTGCCCTGCATAGTAAATGTAAAAGCGTAACCTGTGGTATTAAAAAAAAACAACTTGTAGAGCAATCTGTAGAACACTGAATATTCACTCTACATTGTTTTCCTCCCTTCCTCACATGTTTACATGACTCAGAATGTGAGCAGCGTGCATAAAAGCATCTTATGTAGGACGCCACTGAACAATTCAGATTAGAAATTTTGGAAGAGAAAGTACTCTCCTGAGAGATGTGGGCATTTCAAATTTAATCCCCCTATCCCAACCCAATCCTTTTAATTCCAGATGAAAAACTGAAGTTCTTTCCTTTTTAGAACTCGACATGTACTTCAAGCGAATCATCTAATCACATATTCTTTCCTTACATGATTAATTCTTCTGATTTTGTGAGCTGTGGCTAACTGAAAAATTAAGGAAGTTTTCAATCTATTCATCTCCCAACGTTAAAGCAGTGCTATAAAATACAGTATTGACTATGATTGTCTCTTGCTAACAATCATTAAATAATTTTAATTAACTCACAAATATTGAAAGTAATGCATTTTCAGAATACTTAAGAGCAATCACTGGTACACTTCCCTTAGGTGTGTAGTCTTTATTCTACTAACTAGCCTTTTATATATATATATATATATATATGATTTCAATATAAATCTCAAAGTTATATCTGCCCTGCTTTCACCTCCTCAGTTCACAAGTTCTTGAACCCTTTTAAAAAGGATCTAATATCAGTGTCCTTTTGAGTTTTGTCAAGTAATGAACATCTTATTCCTCTCCAGAAGCTTTAAGGCTGTTATCAAGACAGCATCCCCCTGTCCAGCTATACAAGTTGTCGTCCCTTAGGGTTTCATCAGGATCCCGGAGGTTTCCTCCACTTTCTCTTCTAGGAAACAAGTTTATGGGAACACTCCTTGAAATACATATTCAGAAGGATGGTGAACATTCTTATAGGAACATTAGCAAGTGGAATATTTAAGGCAGAATTCCTGATTTCTTGAAAACAATTACAATATATCCAGTAAGGCCAATAAACCACACTGAAGAAATCGTGTCTAAATATATATTTACAATAATTCAGATAAAGTCAATATTACTAAAGTTAATTACAAATAAATAAATAACAGAATAATCCCTAAGATCCCTAAGGAGGTTTAAAAAATAAAAAATGAACATCACAAAAACACGTTTTACAGTCAGTGTCAAAAATTGTAGGAGAGAAATATAAGGCAGCACTCAAACTAACGTGCCAGTTGTTACTTTTGGTAGTGATGGTTTAGCACACAGTTCTACTTCACCAATTATGCAACTCCTACAGAGATGTCCACATAGTTTTAAGGAGGTTTGAATCTGAATTGGGAACAGCATACTTGTGGAAACTCCTAAACAGCATTTTACAGAAACATATGATAACAGTTCTACACTCTACCCCACTCATATTCTTCAACAACAGATGTTTTCTAAAGTATGTCTAGCAGATATCAAAGAACCACCAAATACTTAGGTGCCAAATATATTGGTATTCATTTTAGATGGGGAAAAACCAGCAACCCCTTCCCCCCACTCCCCCCCAAAAAACAAACAAACAACTTTTGAAAACATATGAACACCACATTCTGTTCCGTGGTGAGCAAGTTCATGCCACAGCAAGCAGAGGAATTACATGTCATCAGTGCATCACATGCACCAGTTCTAACTATTCCAAGCTGTGTACCTCTTGTTTGCTCATCCACTGTTTTCTAGTTAAGCTACCTGAGGTATTGTCAATATGATCTAAGCTCTGTTTGTTTCCTCATTAGTATATTGCCCTGAGACCGTATTAAAGGAAAACAGACTCTTTTCATCCTCACATTAGTCCCTGTAGTAACAACACTGACAAAGCAAAGGCCTCAGAAAGGCAGCAGAAGTCTATCTCAAAGAAGCAGGGTATTAAGGAGGTCAATACACCTGGTTATATGAGTAGCCTATCAATACTTCCTAAGATGATAATGCAATTTACTGAATTTACCTATCTCGATTATGTAAGAAACAGTTGCTTTACAACCCAAACAGGGGAGAAAGATGGAAGTTTGTCTTTCAGCTGTGGGCAGCCCTAGACTTTGATTATCAATTCTTCTTTATGAAATATGAACTTTTACTGGTGTCAAGCTGATTTAAGAGTAATACTTTTTTGTATCTTTCTCATTTCTAGTACAGCTACCTGGGGAACTAATTTGAGAAAGAAGACGAACAGTTTAATTTTGCATGAGAACACTTTTAATCTGTAGATTACATAACTTGCTCTAAATTTGCTAATGTTTAAACGACCTTAAGCAAATTATTTTTAGAGATAACACATGCAAGCTTTCATCAGATAACATGAAGATCAGGTTTGCAGTCTCCCAGCTTCAACCAACACCATTCATTTTCCTGATCCTGTTCAGAGCATTTAATTTCTCATGCCAGGGAAATCACTAAATCAAAAAAGCTGTGTAAAAGTTGTTTATTTGTTTTTTTCCTCCAAATCCATGCCTAGCATAGCACCTTGACAACTGTAGGTTTACTTTTTTGTTTGTTTGCTTTTACTGTTTTTCTTACTCATGGAAATGCTTAATCATGTTTTAATCTGATAAACTAATAGATGTAGAATTACCATACTGTGGACATTTCAATTGTATGCATTGTAGTTTGTTGTAGGTATTGTACAAACACCATACATTTTTTTACTAAAATTACCTTAATCTTAAGCTTTCAGATGGATCCATAATTTCTTATTCTATGAGAATACTTACCAGTAGCTGTTTCAAGTGCCTCTGTAAACCTTCCCTCTTTTTTAAGCTCTTCTTACCAAAACAGTTACACGCCTCTTATTCTTATCCCATATTTTTAAACTCCCTTCAATCTTATTAAATCCTGCGCAAGGGAGAATAATGGTCAGATGATTCAGGGGTTCCCATCTGTACAGCAAAAGCTTTGGTAGCATCAGTGAGGATTTTTATCTAAAATCCTCTTATCTAGGCAAGATTATTGTGCAGTCTATCTGGGAGACTATGAATTCATAATTCTCTCAAATTCAGAGGACATAAATCCCATATATTCAAGAGAACAGGATTTCACCCATTCTGTGCCTTGCTTTGCCCTTCTTATGACGCAAAGGCATTTTAATTTAAAAGATATAGTTTAGAATTCTTTTAATGGATTTTTTCCCCCTAATCTTGCCCTGCATCTATAAAGAAGTAAGATAAATAACATGAGATTCTATGTGTTTGTACCAAAAGGGTTTGTTCTGGCAGTTTTCTGTCAATCTTTTGTCTGTTACTTCTGAAACATACACTCGATATTCCTTGAATACGTATGCTGAGGTTACTCTTTCGTTTTCCTTCATTTTGTTGATGGCTTTTGACCACAAAACAACATTGATGCTACAGGAGGCACAGAGTTTTCAAATCTATGTTATTCATCAGACTAAAATGTACCACTCCCTAGCATCATGTTTCCATTTTCCATCACGACTTTTAGATCCCCAAAGACCATCTTTGTTTCTCTTTGCTTTGCTTCCATATTACTTGTGCTCATAAATGATGATAAAAACTATGATTAGGTTAGCATTTTTCAGCCTTCAGGCAGTTTTGAATAATGAGAACTGTGCTATTTGGATACCTGAAAACATGCACTGTTTCTTTCATCTGATCTTATATATTACTTATGAGCTAGAAAAGGAAAAACTAAACATTGTTTTACTACCTCCCCTGCCACACAGTTAAAATGTAGACACCGTAAGCTTGAAATAAATTACATCATAGAGGTTTTAAATTGATGACACTCACATGATCCACATTATTCTCCATGGAGAATGAAGCTTTGGGACACAGGGCTCAGCAGAAGACTTTCCTCACCTCCCCGTGCTTTCCCTTGTAAAACCACAACTGCTTGCAAGCTGCAGTCTCTTCCCCCAGACTCTTCACCTCAAAATCATAGCATTTCTTAAGAGTATCTTTATACACTGTGCCAGAAGTATTGACAGCATTAGGAAAAAGCTTTGAAGGTTATGGACCATCATATGACTTCTGCCAAAAGAATAGTCCTTGCAAAGCCTTTCTGTATCAGCACTGTAAGCAACTTCTGCTTTAGTTCTAACATATCCAAATTTCCAGTCTGAATCTGGACCCCCTTTAACCTTCTTTTCTGAGCTATGGATTGTTGTTCAAGTAGGCACATGCATGCTAAAGAAACTAAACTATGATACAAGGGGGAAAAAAAACATTACAGAGAAAATTAGAAAAAGCAGTAAACCATGTTTAAACTGGGGAAATAAATTCGTAAGTGGAGCTCCTACCTAAAGAGAAAGATGGGTATAAGGGTAATTGTATATCATGAACAGAGGAAATAGTATGACTTCTAAAATGTAAAAATGACATAAAAAGAAATTTAACAGTAGAGTACAGCACCAGTAATAAACTCAGTTTATTCCTACATTTAATAAACATGAGTTTATTCAACAAACCAAAAAGCACTGTATAAAGCTACAGTATACAGGAGCTACTTACTAAAGACACATTAAAACTGAAGGAGGATTTAAAAGCAACAGGTTGAAACTGAAAATATGATGTTGACATATTCCACACCTATATCCATTAACTCCACTTATGTCTTATGTCTAGTCTGTAAAATCAGATTATAAACATTTTGCTTATATTTTTTCCTCCACAAACTGGGAGCTGCTACAGTAATCTCTTACACCAACCTGAAAAAATAAGGTTTATTTAGTTTCATAACCTGCACTAATCTCTCCATGACTGATACATTTGAGGTATTGTTTTGAACCAAAAATTTGATGACTGGATTGAGTCAAGCCTGAGTTAGCTAATTTTATGCATATGTATCTAGATCAGCAATGTGTATACCAATGTTACTTTCACATCCAGTACTGCAGCATAAACAGGATGGTACCTCTAATTAATAGCAACACTAGCTTTAATAGCACTGTTGACATTATAGCTCAAAGTTTTCTCTGTGGTAGAGAAATACCCATAGCTCTTAGCTTTCCACCTCACACACACACACACAACCACAACTGTGACAAAGGCTCTCACAGTAGCTATCCTTGTATGTTTAGTATTTCTTCATGAGAGCAAGAAAATACTATATTCCATTCAATATAGATTATTACAAAATGAGAGAGAAAAAGAAAAGGCAAGCTGGTTAGCATAGCCAGCTACATCTCTATATTTTTATCACTGATTTTCCAACACCTACATTTTTTAATCAATACTTGAGCTATGGAGTCCTGCAAGACTCTTAGCATTCAATTAAGATAAACAAACCCAAAATAAAAAGACAGCCCGCCATGGTTCAGTGCAGTTCTCGTTTTCAAGCTTCTGTATGCAATAAAGATTATACATTATCATCGTTAAAACAGTTGAAAGCGTTTCTAGGGACCTCAAAAGCTTCTGCTGAAACTAAAAGTCCCTGAGCATACTCCTGATTCATTATTGTTGCCGTTTTAAAGACTATTGCCAAAACCATTATATGAATTATTGAAAATAAATAAATAAAAATTTAGAATT
This sequence comes from Aythya marila, assembly GCF_965140915.1. Taxonomy (NCBI): domain Eukaryota; kingdom Metazoa; phylum Chordata; class Aves; order Anseriformes; family Anatidae; genus Aythya; species Aythya marila. The sequence continues at coordinate 28,550,078 of NC_139045.1, read as the reverse complement.
AAAAAACCTCTCTACAAAAGCAGCATGGAGATCAGAAAACTTTTTGCACTGTTTCTTACTATTGTTTTATACAAGGGTGTATGTATAGTGTGTGTATGCGTATGTGTATTTGTACATATACATACATCTTCTTACACTGGTCTGTATCAAGATTAACAAAATCTCAATTAAATGTAATTTTTTTCATGTTAGAATGCTGTAATACTCATTTGTTATTCTTATTTCTTTCTTGATGACAAATTTAGTATTGTTGTTCAGATCCTATTAATCATTCTTCAAAAGAACTGTCATTGTATTTGGAGACAAACATTAGTATATAATGCAAGATGAATTCTAATTTCGACATTTATAGAAGCTAGTTTATTGACTGTTCTATAAATCCCTGTTGAATTAGATGTTCTTCTGACCCTTTTTAACCTCCAGGGGTAGAGATGACACTACAATGTACTCTTTGCCTAAATTGATGGTATTTAACTTGAGTACATCAGAGATACAAATGATATTTACTGGAAATTAAACAGCTGTGTGACACACTGCACTCATGAAAGCCATCCCACAGTAGTACTTGCAATCTGGCTACTGTGCTTGTGCTGTGCAAGGCAACCCCGAACTTTTGACTTCTGCCATCAGGGCTAGTGGGGGCTGTGGGTGCCCACAGGGCTGCCTGTGTGCACACAGATGAGGCAGAATAACCTAGAAACTGCCACGGGACATCCACTCAGGCACTGGCTGCCTCTCCCTGTAGCTATCTGTAGAGAAGCCTTGGCCACGGTGTATGTAATCCATAATTGAGGTTGCCATCCCATCACCTCCCAGTCACCTTTCATAACATCCTGAGCACTTCACTTTACTTCTGTACTTACTCTTTGTCTCCTATTTTTCTTCACAACTCCATGCACAATAATAAACTGCACCAGTTACAGGCTTGACAAAAGCACTGGCTATTACGGCACACTCTGACCTAACAAAATGCAAGACTTAAGTCTCTCAAAGCACTTCAACTTTGTATCATCTCCAATTTCACTACTGGATTTAGTTTTTGTTTGTCTAAGAAAAAAAGGTATTTTATACTTTTCCATGCTCTTCACAGTTTTTGTCAAGAGAATAAAATGAATTTGAATCAGTGCCTAAAGCCTCAATCTTGGTCCTTTTAAGATTACCCAGTGTTTTTCCTTTTACTTGAAGAGCATTTTACTAAACAATATGTAAATGATATAGAAGCCAATCAAGGATAAAGCCTGTTTATTTATTCCATTGGAAACTAAAAAGAAACACAAACCAAAAACTTACATGTGCTTTTCTTATTTGTAATAAAAAGTCAAGTTTTTGGCTTAGTAACATTTCTCATTTGTGTACTGCTCTGATTTTAGCATATGGGTGAGAGCGTTAAAGGATTTGAACTTAAGAGTAAGCCCAAGAACAGAAAAGAGACAGAGAAAATGGGAACTAGTGTGAAACAGAAAACCCTACCACCTCTTCTATCTCCCTTATCCCTTGATTGTCCAACCGAGTATTTGCTATTGTAATATATATTTATTTATTTTTTAATTGCTTTAATAATGTATTTCTCAATCAAACCAACTGCTTTCTTCCAAGGAACAGCACAACATGATAACGCAGTTTATTAAAGCCAATGCCTACTTAGAATCCTATCATCCAGGATAGCTCCCTGGTTTCATCTCCATGTCCTTTCCCCTTTTAACACCTTCACTTACTCATGCCATCCTATACCTTAAGGGCGTATTATTAAAAACAAGCAAAGATAATCGCACACTCAATGAGAAGGGTGTCTTTTTGGCTCATTTAAAAGAGGCCAAAAATAAATTACCCTAACACACACTAGTAAAAAATAAATAAATAAATAAAAAATCACGGGTCAATGCCACACTAACTACTTCAGATGTTGTTCTTCCTTTGACTTAATTTGAAGAGTATAACACTTTATAAACTCAAAGTATGACTCTGCCTCAATGCAAAATAAACATCCATAGACTTATGTACATAAAAAGGTGATAGTGGAGAGTGTACCCTTGGCTATAGAGACTACTTGCATCATGTTCTTCTGTGTACAGATGCCCTAAATTGTGTGTATGTGTGTGCATATATGCATGAACATGCATATGTATTTTATTCTGCCTAGTGGAAAACATGTTTATTCTGCACTCTGAATTAGTATGAAGGTTAAGCATTGCAAAAGATATATGCCATAACTTTCCAGTCAAAATATTCTATGGTATAGCTTTCATAAAGAAATAAGCAGTTGTATTTTAAACCTCCAACCAAACAAAAACCACCTAACAAAGCCACCTAAAGGAAAAGACAGAAAATTACCTAAGGAAAGTAATCAATGGCAATTATTCATAATAAAACTTTTTTTTTTTTTTTTTATAAATAAGATTCATAACAGATTAGTATAGAAAATATCATTAGATTATATTGGTTTTAAATTCAGAGGCATTTCTGTTGCAGAATAATTCATTTTGAAATAAATTGGACTAATTTTCCCTTTGTAAATCTGGCATTGCTTACCTCGCTACCTACTTTGTGCACATGCCTGATGGTTTCTAATCAAATATAGCAAACCACATCAATTGTGTTTTGCTTTTGAAAGTGATGGATGACTTTGCTCTGTTCAGAGAACATGAAGATCTACGCTGTTTCCTTGAAGGAAACTTAAATGCAAGGCCATGTTGCCTTTATTTTTCATTTAGTATATAACCCCTAGTCAGTGACAAATTTCCCGTCTTTTCCTTCTCACACCAATTTGATTGCTCAGCAAGCTTCTATATAATTTCCTAAAGTACTCAATTTCCAGCTTTGAATCTCTAAAGTTTCCTTTATTATCATCTGAAAATTCAAAAGCTATTCTCGGCTTTCTTTACTACATGGATAATACTCATATTTTGCATAAAATTGTAACTAGTATAAGTAAATGAAGGTTTTGTAAAGCCAGACTGTGAAGTATAAGACTAGAGGTGAAACACGAATTAAAAGGCTGTCACAAACAAATTAAATATTTATGTTGCTTTATTAAAAGAAAACAGCTGTGCAAAAAAAAACTAATGGTTTCTTGCTCCTTTTAGTTGATTGAATACATACTTACAATATACTTTCAAATATTGTATTTGTCTACTTAGTATCTAATCAATCAAGCTATATTAATTCTTTCCCCCATCCTCCCCTGTTTCCAAAGATCTGTCATACGCAATACAGTATTCGTATTCAAGCCAATTGAAACTGATTTTGAAATAAAATTTCATGAGGTCCATATCAAGTGCCTAATTAAAATATCAGTGTCACACCCCCTGCTTACTCTCCATCTCTGTTTGTAGATTAAAACCAAATTAAACCCTAAATGCCATCTTCCAAAACTAGGTATGTAAAAATAAGCTTCCACGCTTTTTTTTTTTAGAAAGTCTATTTCACAAATAGGCATTTAAGTTTAGCTTACTTTTTGAGGAATTGATAATCAGGAAGAACTGCAGAGATCTGCTTGAATGCTCTGCTGTCACAAGGCCAATCTAAAGGGCAATACTAGCAGAAAATTAAAAGCGAGTACAAAAAAATGCTTTGGTGCCAAGACAAAACACAAGCAAAAATACTGTGGACATTTTTAGGAAGAGATGAGAGGAATTTGGAGTTATGTATATGGAATGAAAATGTATATATGAGAAAATTAGAAAGAGATGCAATAGTACCAGCACATGACATTCTTGTACGATAAGCTCCTGGAAGAAAAAGGGAAGCTACAGCTCCTGCATGGAGATGAAGCGTAGTTTTAAGGTCACACACAAAAGGTAGCAGCAGCATATACAGACTAATACAGAAGACTGAATTATCACTTGTTTTCAAGAAAGATGAATTCAGACTACAACTGAAGTAAATAAATGAAACCTAGGTTGGGGAATAGTAGGGCTAGAGGGCTAAAGGAAATAGTTTGGCTTGCTTAACTTAGCCAAAAAACAGACCAAGAGGGAAGATAACTCATGTTTATAAAAAAAAAGTCTTCTGAAAAACAAAGCAAACAAAATCCTGTTCCCATGTAAATGGAAGGATAATACTGTCATAACAAGAAAGGTACACCCCAGCTGTTAATTCAGGCCAAAAAAAAAAAAAAAAAAAAAAAAAAGGAAAAGCCGAGAAGTCCTTCCAACCCCGTCTACTTTAAAATATTAGTTGATTACCCTGTGAAAGCCATTTAATAATGGCTTAAATCCCTATGAAGCGATTGGCTTAATTTATTCTTGTATCCCTATTTCTTTTTTAAGTCAGTTCAATAAAATCAAATAATATGCACTTTTAAGAATCTTTGTTTTCTCTTGTAATATTTATTTGAAAACAATGAAATATAATGTTTAATACCAAATTTGCTTCATGAGATGAAAATCTTAAGTCAGTAAACACTTCAGCTTTAGAGAGGTGCTGAAAAACACTGGTATAAGCATCATAACATACAGGAAGGAGAAAGTCACAGGTTTTATGACATGGATAGAGAAATTCTGCAGTACTGAAGTGAATTTTATAACCCACTTAATATCAACTATTTTTTCCCTTTTCTTTTTTACTTATCTATTTCTACCATTGAAAAGCAGCATCAGAATAGTAACATTTAACAGCTAGATAGACTGAATTCAAGCAGCTCACCCTTCTTTGCTGTAAGGGACAGGAAGTCTTGAGGAACTCCTCACAACTACCATACCCTATCAGACCTGTGTGAGGAGAGGCTGAGACCTCTGGGTCTGATACAAGAAGCTCAGAGGGATATGTGTTTGCTGTCTCTACCTACCAACAGGGACCTAAAGAGAAGATATATCTGGTCTCTTTCAGAAGCACTCAGTAAAAGAGATGCAACAAGCAGAAATTGCAGCCAGGGAACCTTCAACTAGTTGTAAGAAAAAAGAAAAAAAAAAAAATCTTCACAATGAGAGTCATCAAACAGGTTGTCCAGTAAGTTTGGAGACTATCTTTGGGGATATCAAAACTTGTCTAGAGAAGGACCTTAGCAATCTGATCTAACTTTAAGCAGAAGGCTGGATGTGGTGACCTCCCAGGATTCCTTCCACCCAGGAAGGCTTTATAATTCTAAAAATGATCCATATTTCTGCAGCTCTTACTTGGGCTAGCAGAAACAGCTGCAACTCTTCACAGAAATTATACCACACCTAGTTAAAGCTTTTATCTTTTTGATTATATTTAAAGGTCACATCATGAACATCAACAATTTATAACATATTAACTACATGAAGAGCACTGCTAAAAAGAGTAAGACAATTTTGCTCATAAACTCCAAAGAAGTGTGGACAAGCTAATCTATATCTATGGGATAGCTTTACAGAGGCTTAAAAATCTAAATGTGTTGCAAACACAAAAGCCAACATGTTGGATGCTCAGTTAAACGATACTTCTTCATACTAGACCTCACCTCTTGAACAGCTACAGTTGATTGACAGTATTTCAACTAAAAAAAAAAAATTTCTTTTCATTAATTAAAAAAGAACAAGAAAACAAATTGCACCTAGATGAAACCTTGCTGACAAAAATATTGTCTAAAATTCATAAAGTATGCTGTAATATTGAAAAATGTAATCAACTTACCTGCAGTTTGACATTATGCAAATACATAGGTGAAGGGTATTTTCCCCAAACACTAGCTATTGCTGCCAACAGAAAAATGATGGGAAAGAATTTTATGTTTTTACAGTAAAGAGGACCTTCTTGACATAACTGAGTGGAAGTCTAATAATTTATTCTAACTAGAAACACGCATACTTCAGTTCGTGTCAATATTTGCATTGACTACAAATAATGTTTTCTTTCTTCATACAATTAAAGTAAAATTCAAATATGTAGTCAAAATACATATTTGCCCAGTAGCAGTATCGTTCAGATTTGTCCTTTCAGAAAACAGATGAACTAACTATATGTGTAGCCTTATAGTCCTGTAAATATATTATTGCCATTACTAGTAGTAGGCCTTTGTATTGGGTTTGGAAGATCTCAGGGCTATCAGATTTGCTTTGCCTGTCTTGACCGACCTGGAGCTTTCTTGTCACTTGGTTTAGCTAGAATAATAATTTGTCAGTGACCAGGTAGGTACACTGACACCTTTAGGTTGGATGTTAGGAAGAACTTCTTTACCAAAAGGGTTGTTAGACATTGGAACAGGCTGCCAAGGGAAGTGGTGGAGTCACCATCACTGGAAGTCTTCAAAAGACGTTTAGATGTAGAGCTTAGGGATATGGTTTAGTGGGGACTGTTAGCATTAGGTCAGAGGTTGGACTCGATGATCTTGAGGTCTCTTCCAACCTAGAAATTCTGTGATTCTGTATTCTTAACTTGCTTTGCATAGACATATCTTTGTGTGGTGCACACACAATTACCATATAGAAGGTAACACAGGCCTCTAGAAGGAGCAGCACAAGACAAAACATAGAGGAGTACCTGGGGGTGGCAAAAGATGGGGCACAAGCTGGGTGGGGCTGCAAACTCACCAGTAGTCAGTTGAAGAACCAAAAACCTGGCTCTGGACAAACTGGTCTTGGGAGTAACAGAAAAGAACCAAGTATCTAACATTATGTAAAATGCACCTTTTTATTTGTTTGTTTTGTTTTATTTTCAGACCAATGAAGAAGCAACCAGTTGCAAAGCTGTCCTAGCAAACACATAAAAACACCTCGATCAAGCTTCTTCAGGCAAAGAGATGCTGACAACTTGCCACATTTCCCCCTCCCTTCTTCCTCCATGCCCCAGCAGCAGTGAAAGATGAAGAACACCAGGAAATTGAATAAATATCAGGGGGTGGACATTTAACATTTATTTACTATACTATTTATTACTAATAACTTTATTATGTGTGATTTTTTTCTATAATAATATTCTCCATTATCGCTTCTCTTTCTGTAATAATTCAGTCTGAACTACCAATAAGAGTTGATTAGGCTGTTAAGATTTCAAGTAACAAGATAATAAATTCTGATTTTGTTTAAAAGGCATGTTTCCATTTTGCCTATAACAAGAGTTTGAGCATAATATTTACTTTAGATTTGTTGAGTATTGTGGCAATAAAATGATCATGGACAATAGATGAATTATGCATAGAACATTATTTAACTAATATTTAGATGAATAATTAAACAATTAGAGGCAGTAAGCAGTCTATATTCAATTTAAACAAAAAAACTGCATATTTTGAAATGCATATTTTATCTCTTCCATTCCAGGAGAACACGGCTACGGCATACACAGTTTTCATTGTTTTTCTTGTTTCACAATACCCTAGCAGATAATTTTATTGTAAGAAAATTAGCCTTTTTTTTTTTTTTTTTGCCTGCTTTCATATAAATGCTTAACAAAAAAAGGATCATTAAAGGGTCTGATTTCCAGAACAGTAACTTTGCAGCCATCCATATCTATAATAATTATCTGAAAACACAAATATACTCTATGGATCTTGGAGTATACACGTATATTTCTCAGTTGATCTTTGAATCAAAAACACGAAGTATGTTTTTCTCCTCAGAGAATATTTGATGAGCACCCTCATGGGGTTGGTCACTAAATATAAACCAAGAAAACAAAAGATAAGATCCAGAAATATGTTCTCTTTGTATAGTATGCATGCAAGAAGTAAAGAACTCTTTTCCTGACTGCCTTTGATTGCTGTGCCTGATGACTGCACATTATAGCGATTCTCCACATGGCATTTTCATAAAGCCATCTACAGCACAGAAAGCAGGAGTCACGGTCAGTTGACCATCTCAAATACCTCAGCTCAACTCCTCTCATTACAGCGCGTTGCATACTTAACTGAATTTAGCTACGCACTAATTAACACAGAACAAAATATATAGACATTTGACAGGCAGCACTACAGTTTTTGTCTGTAAAATTAACAGCACAGCTTCAGCATGCCTAGAGTTTTGGATGATTTCATTTTGTCTTTGATAGGCAGAGACCCGTGATTTCTGTTGAACAAACTGCAGTGGGGATCACACTATATCTCTGGGCTGTGCTTTTACAGCATCTCCAGAGGGGATTGGAGAAAGACTATTTTAGTGTGCACTGAGCTCATTAAAGTATTTCTTCCCTAAAGTGCTGTTCTCAATCTAGTTTCCAGAACAGATGAGCATGGGCAGAAGGAAGCCTTTTGTTCCCATACCAGAACTTTTAAAGTATCAGAAGACTTCTAAATCACCCTTGAACACTAACTATTCAGTAACTGTGTGCCTGTGTGATTGGGAAGGAGAGGGGGACATCTGTGGAGATCCTGATTCACAGCAGGTATTGTGTACATGTCAGAGATTCTGATATTAGGAAAACTGTTATTTTGATTAGACTTTTGCTGAACGTGACATCTTGTAAATCCTTGCTTTAAAAATACTGTACTTGTGTTATTACTATTTCTGTATGAAATATATGAAGATACTGAGAAACTAATACAGCTAACAGATGCCAAATCAAGATAGTAAATGACTTCCTTGTTGTTAGATACCAACTCCTAAAGTTCAGTGACAGCTCGAGTAGCATTTACCAACATTTGCACTATGCTTATTGAGAATGCCACCTGCAAATTAATCTAATATATAAAAACAAGAGCCAGGCCCTATAAAAACATTAATATGTTAACACCCAAATACAGCAATGAATATACTTGATGCACTGCCTGGTTTAAAAGAATACTTCAATCCCATGGTGTTCAAGAGGGCTCAAGTGCATGCTTTCATATATCCTATCTGATAGGTGCAGAGCTCCTAGCTACAAGCGCTTAGTGACTGTCTAGTCATAAGCTCAGATAGCACAGAAATGTTTTCAGACACTAGTAATTTCAGATGTATAACCTAGACATGTTCAACTGCCCTAGTTTGATTTTACATGTACACTGAAAGCCACTAATACTTCAGACACATCTACACAGAGACATTACCTGAGATAAGCAGATAAATCAGGCAGCAGGAAGAGTCAGATTGAAGCTCTGCACAGACTGTTTCCAAGATGATAAATTGTTCTGTACCCAATAATTATTAGTGAAGCTGACGTATACAGAGTGGACCCAAGTGGCTTCACCACACAAAACTGCATACAAGCAGGTTAAATAGCTGCAAACTGAATATTATTTATATAGTAAAAATAAAAATTAAAAAAAAAAAAAAAAAAAACCCTTAGCCTTAATATGCTTCGCATGAGATGGCATTAACCATAGCAGTGACTAAAAGTAAACAAGAAACCTTTAGTGTTAAAAATAAGGTATCTACTAATTAAATATGATAAGCATTATGTATTTTATAGCTGAACTTTCACGTCTGTGCTTGATGGCACTTTTATAGCATAATGAAAATAATGATGATTTTGCTTGGCACTGGCAAATATCACTGTTGATATTTTCTCTTTGGAAAACAAAACAAGAACAAAAACAACAAAAACAACCAGCCTCCAGGAGATTACAGTTTATATTTATTTTGTATGTAGAATTATTTTATGCAAAAACGAGGGATGTTAAGCAGCTATCAAATACGTAGAAAATGCATCTTGTTTCTGATCATTCTTTTTACACATCCTAATCACATTCCTTCTGCTGGATTCAGTGAAAACAATATTAAGCTGAAATATGCCTTGAAATTTGAAATTACACCAGAAAAATAATTCATGAAATATTAATGCACAGTTTTGCACATCATTCAAAGATCAGAGTGCAAACTCCTACACTCTTGTAATTGTATACCTACAGCATTTGGCTTTATTTTTCAGTTCTTTCACCTTCCTAATAAGAAAGGTGACATGCCCTGCTAAGCAAGACACAAACATATTCAAATGCTTGATATAAGATAATGATGTGGCTCAGTCAAATCATCACAATAAATAAGACACATGTATTCCTGCACAGCTGAAAAAATGTTTTCAGCTTATTTTCACTTTCTCTCTGTCCAAAGAAAATGCCTCAACTAAGGGCTATGAGGCTCTGCCATCCAAAACAGCAACAACAATTGTCTTAGAAAAAAAAAAGAAAAAAAAAAAGAAAGGTAAGTTGTATAATGCCGGGAATTTTAGGCTATTATAGTTAATAGTAATAATGCAGCAGAAAAATCTTGTTCACTCAATTGAGAAACTGAAGAAAATGCCCCACATGTTCATATCTCCTGTATTTCCCTGTATGGATGGATTATTCTGCTACTAATAACCAGAGCTTTAGAAGCTCCTCTGCAGACAAACAAGAGATCTGAAGGCCATGGCTCAGAAATATTGTTGAAAATACAGCTTCACTCTTGACCCTAACTCCTCTCTCAGAGCCAGATAAGGATGAGACCACTTGTTCCTGATGACAGCAGACACTGCAGGAGGTGGCCCTGAGACCTGCTGCAGAAGGTATGCAGGTGCTCAGGAGGGAGGGAGGCACAGCAAACATGACAGAGACAAGCCAGAATTTGCATCAAACAGAACAGTAGTGTCTAATAATATACCATCAATCAGTCTCCTAACAACATAAAAAGCATTACCATCTTGGATGTAGTGGCAGTACTTGCTGCATATCTTGGTCTCCTTTCCCCAGCCTCTGCTAGTTAGACCCTATATTGTCCTTCTGCTTTGTTTGAGTATCTCCAAGGCTGGAGATTCCAGCTTCTCTTCATGGTTCAACCAACTTCTGCATAATGCTGTAAAGCTTGCTTTAGACCAGAGAGCAACTGAACATTATGTAAGGACTCCAACAATATAAGAGATATGTATATTACCCAATAACTTACAGTAGACTTACATTTGCCCTTGTTTGGAAATTGCTCCTCAAAGTCCTTCTTCTACAACTACTTGCAATACTTTATCTTAGCAGATTTTTACACAAGTTCCATGAAACAGTAGCTCAGGAAAATCCATCTCAAGGGACACTTTCTGCAATGAAACCTCAGGCTAGGTTGGAGAAGGGGAGGGAAATTATTTTACTGAAACAGCAAGAACATCAACTAGGCATTTGATGACAAATATCAGTCTCTATGAAATGCTTCCTAAAGCCAACAGTATTTGAATTCCTTAAATATGCGTCACTTCCATCTGGAACAACTCTCCTTTCTCAGCTGCAAACATTAAAAAAAAATTTATATATATATATATATATATATATATATATATATATATATATATATATATATATATATATATATATATATATATATAAAGTTATCCAGCGACAGCATACCCTCCCTTTCCTCCTTACTCCCATCGCTGTTACTCCTCCAGTGCTCATTGCTCAATGCTTCCTTTTTAGGCCCGACAATTAATTTTACAGCAAATTGCCCAGCCATTGCCCTCTGACTGGAACAAGGACAAATGAGCTTCACAGAATGTCAACACCACATCTCTCCGAAGTAATGGGAAAAACATTATGCAAAAAGGAAGGACAATTTCCTGTTATTTTTGTACTCTGTAGGTAATACTCCCATTGCCTTAATACCTGTTAAGGTACCAAAAGATATCGAAGTGTTTCTGATACTCTCTTCTATGGGAATTTTTAGCATAGAAGTAGGACTCACTTGCAAAAAGAACATATTGTGCTTAAAAATAAAAAGGAAAACTATTCAAAAGGCTCAGATATTTTTTGAAATACCCTTGAGAACAATTTATATTTCAATCCTGGCATTCTCCTTGTAAATTAGAAGCAAATTCTGTAATCTTTCAGTAAATAAAACTGAATGTTTTTCAGCAAAACTACATCTACATTTTTCTGTGAAAGGAAGGCTTTTTACTTTCAAATTGCCGTTGAAATTGCATTCTCTTGTGTATCACTCAGCTGCCTTCTTTTCACAAATATCCAAATAGGGTCTGTATTTGTAATGATTGTGTCCTGTGTCTCACTTTACTGGTAGCCTGATTATTCTGTCTAGAACCATAAATCATTTTCATGCCCTTTAAACATCCAGTTTGTGCCACCATTTAAAGTTAAAACATAAAATCTAATAATAATTACAGACAAATAAAACTACTAAATTTTATTGCCTTTTTGAAAGCCACTTTGTATACTACTTAGATGTTAATTAATTTTTCCTCTGTTTGCTGGAATACAGTGTTTATATAGTGTCATCATTGAACGTACTAATCAATTATCATTCATTTTCCCTATATCTGGTCCGAGCTATAAATATACTTTACTTACAGGCTGAAAACTGAAAATTAGTTAAATTAAGAGATGACCAGAAAGACCTCAGGCCAGTAACCTAGTTTGGCCAAAGTGAAGCAACACCATTGACACTAGTGAAATTATTGAGATGTAGACTGCTGTAGGACAGCTCATCCTGCATCAGAAGATTGCTCCAGCTACTCTCTTCAAAGCTTGGGGTGAAATTTTGATCCTATGAATCTTGAGCAGCTCCCATCAAACTAAGAAAGCTAGAGGGCTACACAGCACATGTAAGAGTGAAATTAGAGCTAGGTATTAGTCACAGCCCTCTCAAAAGCAGTAATAGGAATGAATGTCAAATAGCCATGCAAAACTGAGTCTTTGGAAATACCAAAGAGCAGTGAGAGCAGTGTGCAAATATATATACTTCAGCATCTTCATATCAGTATTTAACTTTCCCAGTAAGATTTAATTGATAGTAAGGACTGCAGAATTAAACTCAGATTTTTCTTCATTTTCAGTTAGAAATATCAATAGTTAAGCAAAGGTCTTTATGAAATAGATAATGAAAAAATCCATCTTAGCCCTTTAAATACGAATAAGAATCCAGCAAGTTTATAACTGTACTAAAATACACCACTTAATTTTTTCAAACGTACTAAGCAAGAGAAATCAATGTTTGCTCCTGCTGTCTGCCAAATCAGGTTATTTGTTTGGGTTTCACAACCATACGGATTTAAAAATCCCCCACCACATATGAATACATAACTGAGGGACTGACTCAATTTCTGATAAAAACAAACGAAAAGGCCTCCATCTACTTAGCTTACTAGCCCTTAACAAAATTTAAAAGACTGCAATAACAATAACGTTATACACAATATATTTTCCAGCAAACATTCCTAATTACCAATGCAAAGCAGACTGTTAGCTCATGATACTCAGCAAACACAAGCACGACTGTCACCAATGTCTGCATCCAAAGGTCCCTTTTGCTCCTGCATTCATTGGGCTACCTTTACTCCCAGAAATGAAGTTCGCCCAGCACCGCCTTGCAGGGCTGCTCTCCCCTCCAACCAGCCACACACAGGAGCATGCTATGTGCTCTGTCCTCAAGCAGCATCCCAGGAGCCGAACCTGCTGCTCTTCCACCCACCTCTCCCCCAGCCTCCCCATCCCTGCCTGGGGACGCACTGAGGAGCCACCCAGACTTCCAACAGGGACATGGCTGCTCTTTAACACTAAGGGTCAATGCACAGGTATTATTTATGACTTCCAAGTAACTCAGCAATGAACATAGAATATATAAAAAGAGCTGCTGTGTAGCAACTTTGCTATTACAGCTTTACGGTTTCTTGCATGACCTTATCCCAGCAATATTTGTAATATATGCTCAGATCTTCAAACACAATCAGCAGTTCCTTTACTGTGTAAGTTTAACAGTACTTTGTGAAAGCCCTGAGAATAAATGCTATCAAATACGTAGAAAATGCATCTTGCTGAAGTGTTTTTGTGTTAGGAAGAGATATGAATCTGGTAAGCAGATGGAAAAAAAAATAAATTGTTGTTATTATGCCTGTCTGTAGTTAAGATATTGTTGCTAAATCTAATTATCTCCATTTATATCTATCTCTTAGCAATGTCAGTTTGTTCAAGAGAGAAGAACAAAGAGAAATGAAGCACATACGCTGAAAGAAACGCAGAAAATCTGTTCTGTCTTCTGCATTTCAAACAGTAAGAAGATCACAGCAATAAATATAAAGAATGTTTACAAAATCCAAGTACGTAGCACACTATGACTGTAAATAGTTAACATATACCACCTGCGTTAGTAAAACAGATTTTGGTAGAAGCAGGTTTGTTTTCATGTTTAGATGTAGAGTTTAGGGATATGGTTTAGTGGGGACTGTTAGCGTTAGATCAGAAGTTGGACTCAATGATCTTGAGGTCTCTTCCAACCTAGAAATTCTGTGATTCTGTGAATTATTTGTTGTATTTTATATTTGCTTTCCTCTCTACTCTCCAGTTCTATGGGATTACCAGCATTACTTCACAAATCTGAAATTAATTTACAAATTAAAGAAGGGAACAGACTATTAAGAAGCATAACTATTCATAGACAGTTTCAGCAGAGGTTCAAACTTAGCTGGAGTAAAAGACAAGAAAAGCTAGAAACATGGTGTATGCCCATTATATTTTCGTGAACATAAACCAGGACTTCTTAAAACTATTGTCATGTAAGCTCCTCCAAGCTACATTTATTTCAGGTTTACTAACATATTTATCAGGTTCCAGTGTTGCAGATTGAATGACTTCTCTAAATGACAGTGAGAAATGATCTCTAATCTCTCTAAATTAGTAACAATGCTAATAGGTTAAGTATATTTATGTTAAGTACTTCACTACAATACTGTTACTTCTCTGTCATGTCACTTCAGTGTGCCATTCCAGTCTCTGGAGAAGTTATCGAGAGTTAAGATGTCATACGACTAACATTTTTGCTGCATACAGTTACTGCAGGGAAAAAAAAAATTTTTTTTGTACTGCATACAAAAAAGTGCTTTGCAGTATTTTTTGGGGGAGGTCACACAATATGGACATTAGAGTCCCGTTCTTAGGCAAAACAAACAAACATCAGCAGCACGACAGCTAGTGCATACAAGCTCATCGAAATGTCACTCACTCAGTACCACAGCAGTACCATAGAAGAGTCAAAAGTCCAGGAACAAACAGCACAGGACAGAGTTTTGAAGTGCTATTTATCTATATATGTCTGGATTTATGTGGCTTTAAATTCAGATTTTATTGCTAAGGCAATGATGACCTTGGCAAATCTTGGAAAATCTGGTGTTCAAATATCACTTTTTTTTTTATCTGTTAAAAGGAATGTAAGAACATTGCTTTACATAGCAATTGTATAAATGTACGATGCAACTATTTGTATTCTATTTCACTAAACAATATTTTAATGATTTATTTGGACTATTCTTGCTTACGTCGTTCCACAATTTAGAATTTTGTGTAGCTCCAAAAGACCAGGAAGATGGAGGAGAGAGGAAGGGAGAGAAGGGAGGGGAGAGAAAGATAGAAAAAATACATTATTCATAATGTATAATATATATATATATAACTAAATATATAAAATACATAACTAAAAGAATGAATTATATATATATATAATATATATAACTAATATATATATTTAGTTATATATATATTATATATAACTAAATATATATATATAACTAAATATATAACTAAAAGAATGAATTAAAAATAGAACATAAATCACTAATTTAATTTCATATAAGAATATGTGCACAGCTAGTTCTCTGAACACTGTATGTCAGTATATGAATATCCACTGTGTTCAGATCAACAACTGAAGTTTTATAGACTGCTAGGCTGACAGAGGTCAAGTAGACCTCAGCATGTGATGAGATTCTACGGTTCTGGCTGCAATACATCCCGGAAAAAATTAAAATATGACCGAAGAATGAATCAATAACCTACTCGGCAAGCCAGCCCATGACTCAGCCACTTGTAATAAAGCAATGTGCACAGAAGCAAAAGAAAATTAAACGCAGATCCTTACTTCACTAATTCCCAGCCAAGCTGCACTGGCAGCCTTCCTCCTCATAAAGCATGGAGCACCACTTTTTCATGCTCCACTGAACATGCATGAGTTTATTTTATTTTTATTTTTATTTTTATTTTTTTAAAGAAAAAAGTGTAAAACAATAAAAGCAAAATAGAAAAAAAAAATGCAAGGTCTTTAATAAATGTTATTTTGTCATTTTGGGTTTACAACAACAACTTTGATTTAGAATCAAATCCACTACACATATAACCCAAAGAAATGAGTCATTAAACTTAGGGAGCTAGAAGACTCCCTAAAATGGGACAAGGAGCTCCTTATGAATCTGTTTTAAAGTTCTGGCACTGAGCTTCTTCTCAGCCACTCAACTCAACTACACTATTATAAGAAGTGTAGAAATATACAGCATGAGTCATGTGATTTATATGCTGTTGTAAAAATTATAAATAAACAAGGTAGTTTGGCTAATGAAGAATCTTTTTGAAGTAACACAAGTTCAAAAGCTCTTTAAAAAGTAATAAAGCACTGCTGTAAATACAACTACTTCTTCCTTTACTTAATTTGGGTTTTGAAAAATAATTACATCTTAAAATGCTCATGTAGTTAGAACATACAAGAACCTACCAATTTTAGTTTTATCAAGATACTCGTAATTCAAGCTGATAATTCATCTTGAGCTATGTGTTAGCAGAGCCAAGTATGGTGCTTACAAAAATGCCTGTATATATTTTTCTCTGTTTATGTAAGCACCTTGTAAGAATGCTGTAAAAATAGAATAGCATGACAGGAATTGTCTGTTAGATTCAACCGTTTGGTATCAAGTGAAGAAAGTGGCACTGATCAGCCTAAACAATAAGAATAGAAAGAGTACTTTTAAGATACTCTTGAAAGTTATTCACAATAAAGAATGAGAGAATTTATCAGGTGACACATAAGCTTATTCTTGCTAGTCTTTAGACTGTATAGCGTTTTGACATTTCAACTGGAGATGGTCAGTATTTAAAAATTATGCCTCCACTGCAATAAATCTTACAACATTTTGTTTTAATTTGAGTTACATATTAGGGTTAAAACCAACTTACTTATGAAGAGTACATGAAAGTTTAATTAAAGACCACTAAATTATTCATATTTAATGAAATTGCTAGGAATTCTGCAGAAAAGTTCAACAACATATATCATATTATTACACTGATGAACTTGTTCTTTCTAGTTAATGAATAAAAGTTCATAAGGATTCATATAAACTTCTTAAAGGTCGATGTATCTTCAGATGTATTACAAAAAGCACACTTAAATATGTTCGCAAGTCTTAAAATATATATGTGTGAACTTCAAAAAATATTCATGAAAGCAACCTAATGAACAAATTTTTCACTTTTTGGTGGGAAACTGGACAGATGTGGAACAATAATTAAGACTATTTTCAGAAATGGGCTTGGAAAAAATGTAATATGTAAGAAGATATTAACATCAGGAGGTACAAATGAACTAGAAAGAACTATTAAAGAGGAAGGTAATTAATCATGGAAATTTAAATTATCCCATAACTGAATAGGAAAAAACAAACACACGTTTTCTATTCATATATTTCTGAATAGGAATGATACAACCTCTTGGCCTACATCATTACAAATACTCTAAATAAAATGCAAACAGTGGATATACTTCATCTTTCCAACAATTCGTACTAGATACATTGATTGTCTTCCTAAATATGATTGAAATAGAAAGCAAACATTAGTAGCAGTTCAAATGAGGTTAGCGTTTGTTTCTGTGATGGACCTGCATTAGCAGGATTTATCCTATGTTATAAATAAATCTAAACTATGGGAAGAAAGGAAACAATTATGCAAACAGTGTTACACACATAGTGCATTTGAACCCACAATAACTTTTGGCTGTGGTTTTCACTGTGAAGTATTATTTGCCTGTAAGATTACTCCTTCATGGGTTTTATTCCTCCAGAATCTCTCTGGTATATGGCCAGAATTGCAGTTAAAATAAATTAAAAAAAAAAAAAAAAAAAAAAAAAAAAAAAACGCTCCATCCTCTCATTAGTTTGTTGCTTAACAAGCAAAGAAGGCATGGACAAAAATCATAAGCAAAGAAAACTACTGGGATGAGACTGTACTTTGCTCATATTTTTCCCCACATATAATTTGTGTAATCACAACCTATTGAGATACTGAATGACCACACACATGCAAGACCTTCTTTTTTTTTTCCTGTCTCATGTGAAGACCTTTCCCAAAAATAAGTGTCAGTATCATTTAAGCACCAAAAAAAAAATAAAATCAGAAATACTTTTGATACCCATAAATATATATTTTACATCCCACTACTTATTGAAGCACATATCTTGTGCTGAACTCATGGTTAAACCCATATCACTAACATCAACACATGGCTACTCCCCCACATACTGTCTTCCAAAAGACCTACTTTGCCTTAGTGTAAAAGTTCAGGAAGAGATAAGGTCTTTGTAAAGTTTTCCATTAACCTCAAGGTGCTGGAGGACAGCGAGCATTTTCCTGAAGCACCACACCACATTCAGAGCTTGCACGCTTTCCCGGACAAAAGCTGCCTGCCACTGTTGAAGACAAAGTATCTGCCTCAGGGAAAGTTTTGTTCAGATGCTGTATGGTCACTCTCATCTAACAATACACATTGTTCCTCCTCAAACACAAAACACAGATGGGCACAACAAAAAACTCATACATCAACTAGCCAGACACTGCTTTAGATAAAAAAGCTGTTGACAAACTGTACCCATAAACAATCTTTTTGTCAGAGGAATAGGGGCGGATCTGCCAGCCCCACAGAGGCAAGGCCACCACAGGTCCCCACACCCAGGGTGGACCAAGAGCGAGACTAAGCACGTGTTCCCAGTATGCACACAAGCACACAGTACTTTTATACAACACAAATATACACATATGGCCACACAGAGCACCTGCACAAACACCGACAATTTAATAATGGGATAGGATAGACTGCACTGATCAGGCACAGGCATGGCCTGACAAGCATGCCAACCAGCAAATAAGTTACATGTAACTGGTCCTTTTCACCCCCCTTTTCCCTTCCATTTTCCCCATAACTGTTCCTCCCCAAATCACCTCAGTCCACCCCCTTCCCTGCCTCTGGTTCCTCCCCTAAATATACCATAGTGATCCCTGTGCGATCCCCTACATCCCACAGGCCCCATATGCCTTGGCACAAACCTGCCACTGGCTCATTGTGACGGGTTTCACATCAGGGAGCTGGGGCTGTCCTGGGAGGGTCCCAGGCACGACATCCCCTCCTCTGAGCATTTGGGTTCCTGTCCCTCAGCATGCCCCTGTGCTCCTATGGCTGTGTGGCAATGGGCCTTTGGCAGGCCAAAGGTCCCTGGGATGGGCCTGGGCACGGTCATATTTTGGCTCCCTAGCCTGCCAGCATCTCTCTCTGCTCCTTTGTTGGGCTGCAGATGGGCTTTTGTCACTCTCACCTAATAGTCTGCATCTATTTTCCTTAATTAAATTCCAAAAAGAAACAAACAAATTTGCACACCTACTCTAAGTTCTCAGCACTGACTAGAAAAATTATGATGCAGAATCAATTCCTTAAAGATGTTAAGCACAAGCCATGTGTTGAAACCATCTATGAGAAGGCAAGGTAGATATCTCCTCCTCCTGCCCAGCTGATGGGCAGAATAAATCCATGTGGCTTGCCTGCAGCACCTTAGCAAGCCTTACTAATTGCCTTATTAGGTTCCTGCATGTAAACCAACACTTTTTGTCCATTGAGACATTTTTTTTTCCACTTCTAAATGCACAAAGTTCACCAATATAAGTTTCATTTGCAAGAGTGGGGGAGTAAAACGAAGGGTTCTTTTTCCTGACCTTTTTTGACCAGTCAGCTTAATATTTTATTTAACCTATCCACCTTCAGCCATGAAAGATCTTTTCCAACAAGTCAGTGGAAGTGTAACTTCTTACCTGAATGTCTTCTTCAAAAGTATTGATAAAATATGCAACAGTACGCTGCATTTTATCACCTCAGTTACAAACATGTACGCTGCATGTTCAAGTCTCAGCAAGCAGGGATGCTCAGTTCTGTTCTGACAACTCTCATCAAAATGTTTTGTAACTCAATACAAATAAATAAAACCAGTAATTTTTATGTAAAACGTTAGTCTGAACCTGAGTTGATACAAATATCATTTGATATTTGTAGTTTCAGAAGAAATGGTAACATGGCATAAGAATGAGAGGCTCTCAAGCCTATCCCTCATTTGCGATGTCAGGAAAGTTAAATCCCTTCTCTATTTTAAAAACATCACAACTGAGTGTGTCTGCCCTTCCCATGCCACAGTGTGTGGTTTGCAGCTGCTGACTGTCATGATTGCTGCAGATAGGGAAAGAGGAGAAATACAGAGGGAAAGAGGAAAATTGTAGTGCATGGTTGCATAGATCATCTTTAAATGAAAATGAATTAGTCATGATTTCCTCTAAATGCCAGCACTTCTGAATTTCTGACACTACTTTTCCACAATCTGCTTTGTTTCAAAGCCAAAATAACTGTCATTACAGGGAATGAGAAGTGCATAAATAAAAATACTGTTGCCAGGAGCATGGGACTTTGAAAACACTCATCAAATATGTGGCTGTTTAAGAGAGCTATTGTATGTGACTCCTTGGGATACTAGACCAGCTTGATACCTCTGATTGCCTAGTCTGATGTGAACATTTCTTAAGCCAACATTTATTTGGACTAAAGTGAAAGAAAATATTTTTTGAAAGCCTCATATTTGGGTAGAAACTAATTCAGACTTAACAGGGTCTGAATGAAGAAAAACTGAGAAGCATGATGAGCATCGGCTTTTAGGCAGGACGGACAGGAAAAAAAACGTTACCATCAGGCCACAACAAAACTGTAAGTTGGAGGACACATGAATCTACAACCATGAAAACGGAGAAGGATATTCCACTTTAAAATACTCATGTGCAATATGAGCATACATATATTAATTCTGAGCACTGTAATGTCTAGAAAGCTTATATTTTACTGTTTCTATTTCTTGCTGGAATCTGATAAGCATTCAGATACATAAGAGAAAGAATAAGCGTTTGTACATGTCCTCACGATTCCTTCAAAACTATCTTAATAAGCTACAGTCAACATACTTTTTTGTCTCTCAAACTGTAGGTAGTGGAAATTCTGTGTATAATAGTATAATTACATTTTCCTAAGGTATCTGTTACAATTTTGTGCTCTGAAATTCAGTTTAAAATTTAGTCTAAACTTATGCCATTTTAATAGATAATGTCTCTTTTGAGAAAAGAGAAAAAAAAAAAAAAAGAAAAAAAACACCACTACAAAACAGCTACAGTTTATATGACAAATCAATTCTGTAAATACAGAGGCACTTCACTAAGTTATCAAATAAGACATTATAAGAAACAGGGAAAGTTTTAAAACCTAGCACTTAAAAGCCAGACAATTTTCATATTCAAGGATGATTAATAGAAAAAAAAATAATATTATTAGCAATGAAAACAATATTAAAAAATAATAACCAGTGCTTACACATTACCTCAGAATTATAAAACTTCTTTCAACAACAAAACTATCTTTTAAGTTTTTCTTTCTTTCTTTTTTTTTTTTTTTTTTTAATGCTCAGGTTATATGCTTTTAATTTTCCTGCATGTTTCCTTCAGCAATAAAGCCTTTAAGTCTTTTTCATCTAGTTATAGAAAGCAGACAGTTAATTCAATGGTTATATTAGCTTTTTTGAACTGTGCAGCTAAAACACTGAAAGCTTTTTATAGATGAAAAAAAATAACGCTTAAAGATTATTTTTAAAGTTGCAAACAAATTATAATATTTACCTGTTCTCAAAAAACAGCAAAAGCCTGTTTTGCACTCACAAATTGTACAGCTGCCAGCAAGCTGAAAAACACGTTTAAAATCTTGTTGATTCTTTGGGAAGACACTGGGGAGAGGAAAAAAGTGTATGTTGTGCAATGGGAGAAGGAGCTGCTATCTTAATTGGACGAAGGCCATGGGGAAGAGCCGCAGGTGCCTGTAGAAGTAATTAGCAAATTTCAAACCCATCAGGGACTGCTCTGACACCTGTGCTAACCCTCTGCCCACATCATCTCTAGAAGAGAGGATAGTCTCCTTCCATCCATCCTATGTGTGGCATATACATCTCAGGTACCAGCACAAGGCAGAGAAGCTCTGAATGTTATTTATTCATATTTCTCCCTAGAGGCCACCAGAAAGGAGTACTGGCTAATTCAAACTCCTTCAGATATTCAGATGCAGAAAGGAAATCAAAAGTACAAATACAACTGAATAAAATTGCCATACTTCGTTGTACCAAGCATGATGCTTTTCCCAGATGTTTTTAGGGAGTAAAACCACTTAGTTATTTGTGTTGCAAAACAACGTTGATTATATGCTAGTATTGTTACCATAACAAATAGACATGCATAACAAGTAGTTCTGAAAGCACTGTATTTATCTATCTGTACATCTCCTGACAGCCTCTCAGTAGAGTCAGCTACTCGATGACACTGGGACAAGGAGCATACATATGAATAGGCTGAACTAATAAAACGTTAATGTTACATTATCAGGAAATTGCAGCTTGACCACTGTAGAAAATAAAATGTGATTGTAACGGGATACCACTAGTACAAGCACAAAGTGATAACAGAGGCCAGGAAGGTACAAACAGAAATCCAGAAGGGTCAGTCAGTTGTTGCTGAAGGGATGCAGCCTTGGGAGGCAGGGAAAACTGACTTTTCACACAACAGAGAGAACAGAAAAAAGGGCAGCTATCTCTTATAGATGAAAGATCCCATAGATAGCTCAGACAGCATGGAATTTGCAGACCACTAAAGAAGGAGCAAGTAGACTGTGATAGAAAAAAATATATATATTTATATATATATATATATATATAAATATATATATATATATATATATATATATAAAATGTCAGCTGCACCCGAGTGAGGTGGAAGAACCATTATACATCTCTAGCCCAGAACTCCCTGTAGCCACCTTCCCGCTTAACTAAACAGACTAACAATCAATTACTGCCTGAGTAGGTAAAGCATTTATCTACTCATGAGCATTTTTTTAGCCCACAGAAACTGCCCGGGATTTTCTCATTCATACCCCATCCTAGAGACTTGGTTGCAATATTTGTCCTTCCTGCAGCATAGAACCACATCAAACTGCAAGACAGATAAGCCAAAATTTATAAAGATGCACTTCACTACCACTTTTTCAACTTCTCTAAGCACCCACCCATTTTCAGGGATGTTATGTTCAACTACAGCTAATCTGTAGAGAGATACAGCTGCTTCTGTGCTCAGGACAAGTACCACTTTTTTGGTTACCATTATAGAATCATCCACATAAAGTCACTTATTCGTTGCAAGAGAGCTCACATTATCCTTCCACTGCACACATGGACTTCTTCTATTTTTGCATTATCTTATACGCATTTTTCTCCATTGTGTTTTTCTTGCAGTACTGATTTTTTTGTCTATCTAACTCTGTTAAAGTATCTACCATAGCTTTCCTAATTGTATTTTAAGAGAAAGCTGCTTTCAGAATGGCTCTGTTTAGTTTGGGAAGTGATTCTCCAATGGCACATCTCACAGTAGCAAATACTGAACAGCTGGAAACTACCTAATTAGAAAAGGAAAGAAAAAGGAAAGAGGATGTTTGAGATGAATAATAATCACATCCATCACACTCAGATTTTTTCTTATTTATGTAGCAAACACCTGTGTCTCATTGGCACTGAAAATGATTGTAGGATGAGACACGAGGCTGGCCTTATATCATATTTCTCCTTCTGTGATCTTTAAATAGCTTTTGCATGTTGCTTTAATTATATAGGTAGATTTGTTTACTGAAGCATTCATGTTAAAACTCATTTCATGGAAAGGGGCAAATTACATTTTTAATTATGTTTCTCTGGGAGGGCTACATAGTTAAGATGATTTGCTATCTTCTGCTCTCCGCAGACCTTCTACAAAAGATAATCTTGGTAACTCAATGCTAAACACAGTTGCACAAAGTTTCATATAGTAAATACACATGCATTTTTAGAGGGATAGCAGTGTATCAGGGTTTTCAAAGAGGCCTGCTTACCTACATCTTTGGGTCACAAAATGTTTATAAATAGGGCCCCAGAGGACACTAAAATTTGTATTGAAAGGTTCCTATTAACTTTGAAGATATGAAGTCAGGTAGTACTATGCACATGCATAACATGAAAGAAGTAGAAAAATAGAAATACTACATTCCTTGGTGTTTTATGTGGGTTTGTTAGCATCTGAAATTCACTTTTTAAAATATTTTAATATTAGCTCTTCGTCCCGATGATTGCAGAATAAAGAATTGCCATCTGAGTCTATGTAAATAGCTCAGATCTAAACCACAAGATCAGAAAATCCACAATAAATTTTTAAAAAATCATTTTTTATTTTAAAAAACAAGCAAAATTTTAAGCAAATCTCATTGCATTCTTATCACAGAAGTCTTTTGATTGGATTTTCCAATGTTACAACTCCATTAAAAATGGCTGGGAGCAGTTATAATCTCGAAATTACCTAACTCAGTTTTCTGTTATTCTGAATTCAGGTATCACCTTCCTCAAATAACAAAATCGAGATCATTTCCAAATTAAAAAGTAATCATATACATTCATTGCTAATAACTGTTTCAAATAAGCTAGTTAGCTAGGAGCCAACTATTCTCATAATAGATTTAAAGCATGAGCTACCCAAAAGCAGCTAAACGAAGTAGACACCACATTGGAAATTGAACTGTAGCAAATAAACAGAGAAAGGAGATGAGATACAGTTTGGTACAACAAAAGGTTCTTTTTCAGGCTTAGTTGCTAGTTTGAATGATCAGATATGTCACACATTTTAAATCTCCACTTATCTCCTGATATGGTGATAATCCGGGGGCATGAGGAAGGGTGTTCACTTTATTATGTACACTGTAATGTTTTGTAAGTAAAACTCAAAATAAGTGAGTTCAATACTTGACCCTTTATCAGAAATCTAGTACATGGAACTTTTCACAGGTACCTCTCTGTAAATTTTAATTAAAATTTTCTGCCATATTCATATTCCATGCTACAGTGACTAGTATTATTTCTTAATGTCAGAAAAAAAAAAAAAAAAAAAAAAAAAAAAAAAAAGATATATATATATATATATATATATATATCAGTTTAGGGGATTTTTTTTCTGCCTTTTTTTTTTTCTTCCAGATTTTTGTGTCCTCAAACTGTTCTGTAGAATTTTGTTCTGCTTTTACCAGAAACTCATGCAATTCAATTGACATAATGCTGTTTCCTCTGCACTTCAAGTTTTTGACTAAATCCACAAGGATATAATCAGGTAACTACTAATTCCCTTGCAGTGCTCCCTTGATTTCCTACGACAGCTACCATTCAAATTTCATTTTTACTTTTGCTAGGTGAACATGCTTCTCCTCATCAAAATCCACAATTTCTTGTAGCAACTTCATTCTACATCCCTTACTAGTCAAGGCAAATGTTTTATGTTGTTTAGGATGTACAGCATAAATACTATGGCTTGGAGAACTTAGTTGTTTAAAATGAGCGTATTTCTCAAATCTGAATTGTACATCTTTTTAACCATTTCTACTCTAAACAAGATTAAAAATAAAATTTACTCTAGCAAAAAGTGAAGTGAAAAAGCTGGAGTAATGTATCAATACATCTGCCAATTATTACCAAGCACTGATTTCAATAAAGCAAACCAGTAAGTATGTCAGAGATGATTATAAAATGTTTGTGTTGCACATGACTTTGTGGGACTCCTGACTTCTTAACTTTCTTGGGAGTGAAAAAAAATAAAAATAAAAAACAGTAAACTCAGTCTAACATTACTCTGCTGCTCCTTAAAGGTCAAATAAGAAAATAATTTTAAAGAAATGTTGATGCTGACTACAGTAGTTGTAGGCTTCACTTCCAGCTTAATTATACTCTGAAAAATACTGCTCAGCTTCACATTGGAAGAAACACAGCTGCCACTGTTTTAATTCGACACAGTAGGCAGGTGTATTTTTCCCTCCTACAAAAGCCTGCAATCACATCTCCCTGCTACTTGACTTTTTTTTTTTTTTTTTTTTTAGCCAACTTGTTGCTCACCTACTGTTTATGAACTCCAAGCTGGTAGCTGTTGAAAGGCCACCTGCAATAAATGCATCTTTCATAGTTTCACATTAAGTATTACACAAAATATTCAATAAAACTTTTTGCCCTTGAATCTTGAAGGTGATAACTGAAAGACGGGTGCCAGATTTCATTGGTGTTGTGCCAGCATACATCAACAGTTAAATCCAAGTTAGGGTTCAGGCTGCTAACAACCTTTAGATAAACCCCAAATTGAATTCACAAACACCTTTTCAGCATTTGTCTTCCAATCTGGAGGCACTTCGCAAAATGGTTTCTTACTCAGCTCAGAAAAGTGCTAGGTGTGTAATATTTGTTTCTTTGCATAACTACAGCCTTTGGAGTTTGAGCAGTCAGGAAAAATTGTCAACTCTGTAGGATACAGAATGTAGGCACAGTAACCAAATCCTCATAGGAATCCCAATACTTAAAATGCAAAAAGCCATAATCAACAGCTCATATGGGAAATCAGATGGGACTGGCTTCCAGCTTTCTACTTAAGACCAAAGAAATACTCATTACTGGGACACAGTATCTTTTCCCCTACTTCTAGGGCTAGATAAAAAAAAACAAACACCTGGAACTCCAGATTGCTCTGACAGTCAAAACCTTGGGTTTGAATTCCACAACATTAAGCTCGTCACAAATGTTACACCATACAGTAAGTTTTGATGATAGTTCTTGAGAGTTTACACTACAAATTGTCAGTATGTAAATGACTTATAGAAGTAGTAGCAGGAAATACTGGAGTAAAACAAGATAACTGCAATACAAGCCCACAAGTTCAAAGGAATAGATAACCAACTTGAATAGGGACCTTCAAGATGGATTTACTTAGATACCAAAGAGAATTTTCAGAATTCTCAGAACCATCTGAAATATGCGATTTCTATTGAATTCACTGGAAGTTCAGCACTTGACCATCTGAGTCTAAGCTTCCAGTGTAAAATTAATAATAGTATAAGTGAATTTCTTTACAGATTTTATTACAAGATGTCAGAGATTGTTATACTCATCTGACCATAAGAAACTCTTCTACAATACATAAAATGGAAAATAACAACATGGCTTTTATTGACATTTCAGCATCTTCCAAGAAGTGCAAAAAGAAATCCACCTTTGTGGAAGGTGGATTTTTCAAAGAACAATAGACACAAGAACTGTGTAATGTGAAATTGTTCCATTTATTTGAATTCCCCCAGTTTGATGTCCAGGATGAAAGAATATTGGAGTGATTTTTTTTTTTTTTTTCAGAAGTACAATGCAATCCTCATCTCTCTTCAATAAGAGAGATGGATTATGAGGGGAGGAAGGGAAAAGGAAAAACCATCAGATTTCAGATGACTAATTAACAAGTACATCTTCAGGTTTGCATCTTTATGACAACTAATTATGTTAATAAGCCACATAGTGACTGACTCCTTTTTTAAGAAGTCAGCAAAGTTAGAATTCACTCCACAGCTACCATTTAAGCAGACAGCTGTTGAGGGATACATTTTCAAAGCTGCGTGTAGGAGTTAGAACAAAGGTAAGGCTGGCCATGACAGCAGCTTTCACAACTGTTGATGCTGTAGCTCTTTTTATTCAATATTAATAAATGCAGCATGCAATTATTTTACCATCTGTCTCCTGTAGAACCGTTTATTTCTGTCCTTCAAGTACACCAAGAAAATATATTAACTAATTTCCTCAAATATAATAACCAATAAATTACTGTAATGAGGTTTTGTATACAGCATAAGGAAATAAGGGAATTATTAACATTACTTCTTATCTTTCTTCTAGTATGAATAATTGCCAAGACAAATTACTTAGCTGTAGAATACCATCAGATCTTTCAACACATAGCAACAACTTTAAAAAATAAATTACTATCAGCCTAAAGTCTGCAATTCAAGCTCAAATGGTTCAAATTTCCTTTCCAGTTTTATGATTCACTGTTAATGTTTCTACAAGAAGGTTAGTATATATTAGCCATTCTATTGGCATTAGCTAAGAATTATTTTAAGAAGAAAAGATTTAGTTCTGTGGGAACAGGCTTATGCAACCACTACCAAATGTGTCTGAAACTTCTAATTTCTGTTTTGCAGTTTCTTAATATTTTGCTGAAGTTGTCTTTAAGAAAGAAAACTGTTAACATGAGGAAATACATGTAACCAACATAAAGGGCCCTTCCTGCTGTGTTTGGTACATAAATGGGCCAAGGATACTTGGTAAATGATGATGAAATAGAAAAAAGGGTGAAATATTAAGTGAGAAAAAGGAAAACGTGCCCATACTGTTGCACCACCATGATAATATAAATATAAATATTACAATAAATAAAATGCAAGCTGTTGGGAAAAATTTATTTTTTTTTATTAAGCACTTCTTTCTATCATCTGCATGTTTTTTCATTGCAGGCATATCAGCTTAGTTGGGTTAATATCCTATAAACTTTGATGTATTCATGAATGTATGTTATAATTAAGCGGTAGGATTTCACTTCCATTTCTCAGAAAATTCATGTGAGCAACTCATTATCATCCTGGCTTGAAAATCGTGAGCTTGCTTTAAAATATTCAAGAAACTAGATTTTGATAATTTTAAGCCATTTCAGGTGAAGGATAAAGATCAAATATATACCTCATCAATACAAGTAGCCTTCAAGTGCCATGTCATTTTACTCAAGAGCAGCTTCTTCTTCAGTTACTATTTTGTGAAGTCTTTTGACTTTTGAAGGTTTTGAGCAGCTTCACTTTGTAATACTGTTGGTGAACTAAGCAGTTACTGACTGTCATGACCTCAATATCCCCTTCTCAATGCAGAAAACACAACAGATTAACATCTTCTTGCTTCTAAGTTTCAATAAGTGAGTAAATAAAATGTGTCCCCTGTGTAATTTAACCATTCAAAATACCCTTTTTATATTAAACTAGAATTCTTCAATATTTTATTGTTTCTCCATGTAGGAATCATTTTCCTCTTACATTTTAAAAATGTATTGTTGGTTAGAGAAAAGTTTCAAATCGAGAGCACTAATGAACAACACCTATTTATTTCAAGATTGAAATATTCAGTTGTAGTACTGCAGAAAAGAAGGGTCTCCTCCCTCTGCTTTGTTCTTCACCCTTCAGTTTCAAGAAGCTGTCTGGATTCATATATACCGCTAGTGACAAAAGCTAGGATGCAACAGTAGAAATTAACATTAATAGGAAATACACAGGTCTTTTTTAAGAGCTCTCTTCTCTACCTGCATTCAAATATGAAAGTTGCAGTTTGAAGTAAAAATATTTACATGCAGTCATCCAGCTTACATGAGGGCTGTAAGAATTGCAGATAGGTCCCAAGGAAAGAAGAAAACTGCTCCTTGTTTGTTTGCTGTGCAAATATACGCATATATGAGAGAGAATTTACTAAAAGAAAACTTGGTTTTCTACAGGAAGTGCACACCTACCAGTAGTACAGAGGACAGCAAATCTGAAACATTCAGGGAAATCCATCGGTAAGCTACAAAGAAGAATCCTAATACTGGGTTTTCTGTGAGTAGGAAACCTAGATTTCAACAAATGATAGAGCCCTTACAGAAATCAACTTCTGTGTAAAAATGATTCTCTCTAAAACATCCTCTCTAGAAGTCAATAAAGATGTGGAAAAATACATAAAGTTGAGGGAAACAAAAAAAAAATAAATAGCCATTTCAGGGGTTAGGTGATACCATGTCAAAGCACCTGCAGAAACAGAAATACTTGACTACGTTTATTATGTTGTACGAAGCCACCACGGAGATGGATCTGAAAGAAGCTAGATTATCAAGAGTTCAAGTGACTTGCTGTATAGCATGACTTCAGCATGACTTCCCCAGGCATCTTATTACCTTTGCCCTTCCTAATGGCAGCCTCCACATCAGAGTTCCAAGCTGAGGAAGCAGGGGAAGGAAGGCAAGGGGCTGTAGCTAAGAAAGCTGCATAATTCAGGTACGGTATCTGTGATCAACGGGAAGAGTAATGCAGGAAATAATGCAGATGTGATGACTGTTAGCAGGAAAAGTAGGTTGATGAGGTACACCACAGAGATCTGAAGAAAGGAAAAAGGAAAGAAAATAACCACCTGTGAAAATCTGATCCCACCGATACACCTGCAGTTTACATTGAGGACATCAGTGGAAACTTGTATTGCAGAGATCTAAGTGCAATTGGCTTTGCCTGATAGGAACCTGTTTCTTCTTATTATTCCAACCTGTTGCTAGTACACATTTAACTGAAAGTATGCTGTAATGGATTAGACATTTTTTCTTCCAAATAACCCATCAAAAATTCTCCAGACATCACTGTTGTTGTGCCCACAAATAAGGGAGGCTCTCAGCTTGCAGTAAAGAGGCACAGGACTCATTAACAAGCAACAGCCATCAGCAAACAAGACAATTATCTGAGTGAATGCTCCTGTTCTGCTCTCATGATGGCTTAAATTAACCTGTTTATCATCTGATGGAAATAGAGAGGAAAAAAATACTTCAGCTCTCAGGTGGAAGGCAGAGTTTCAGCTGTGACTGAATACTGTCTAACTTCAGGATCCTTTCACCATACAATTCCTGGGAAACAGAAGCTAATGTCATTACTTCCAGCTGGCATCTTTTCAGGACAGAGAAACATGAGACAGGCTTCGGTTTCCTAAGTGTCTTCTGTATTTTGACTTGTCATTTCATCCATTCAAGAACACTGTGTTGACTCGCTCTAACACAAGGCATCCAAAAAATTCTCAGACTCTGCTTTCAAAATGCATTTTACATTTCAAAAATGTACTTTTAGAGTACATCTTACTGTGAATTTGAAGTGAATTGCAGTTCAAGCTCTGACTTAATATAAGGAGTACATATATACACTGAGACAAAAAGGTACTAGGGAACCTGAGGTAGCATGCAGGTTTTCAGGAGACGAAAAACATCTTGAATTCACTTAATTTAATTACCATTTTTCCTTCTGTCTCTTCAATGAACACATACAGTGAACTTTCTGTCAATAAAGTACATTAAAAGTTTAAAGATAAGAAGAAAAAACACCAATCATGACTGAAGTCTCAAGGCAGCGGCAGAAAGGTCTTCCATGTTTTCAGAGTTTGAGCACATTAGAATTTTTAATTTCCACTGCTGCTCCCAAAGCTCTTTGCTAATAGAAGTTACTAACTTTGATATAGGTGGTCAAGTAACAGGGCTGACTGTTACTTGACTCATTCACAGCTACATCCCATATACTAGCTTTTTATAAAAGTGCTCTCTTCAGGTGTATAAAGTTTTGGTACTTTACCAGAAATTCAGCTTTTTCTGTTCATTTGAGCTCCCAGGGTTGAGATAGCTTCTTACACTTCTACAGTTCAGAGCTTGTTTGAACTAGAGGTATTCCTTCAGAATAAAAGAACCATGTACTTGGACCCACAGCAGATATGAGAACAATAAACTTCCCCATCCTGTGCATACTCGTCCTACTCTGTAATAACATGATTAAAAAAGATTGCTGCTTGCTGAGTTGTTTGGTCAGAGATTAATGCTGTAATGCTCCTCAACTGGTGCAGCATTTTATACAAACAGCACTGTTTTCAGAAGATGTCTGAAGCTGTGTGCACCCAGGAAGCAGCTGATAGAAAATATCAGTATCTTGATGATTTGGTTTTTAATCATCAGTCAACAAGAGATTTAATGGTATTTTCTGTCAACTTGTCTTCTTTGTAACAAAGCATAGCTGTGATATTAGAGGTGAAGGCTTTTAAGCAAAATAAAAAGCACCACATTCAAACATTAAGTAAATCTTATTCTCCTTTGCTCCGTGTGGTTTGATATAGGCAGTCTACATCATACTTTAAGTCACAGGGGAAGACGTTTCCTGTGTTACCTAATTTGATATTCCTCTTTCTACTTAGAAAACCCTCTATCAACTCTTGTATGTGATAGTCCTAATTTCATAACTAAAATTACATTTGGGATATATACATCACTCATACAGACAGTAATTTCAACAGTGTAAAGCCAAAGTGCTGGATCATGTTTGCAGTGATACAGTCTTTAAAAGCAGTGTGCCCTAATCCTTTACCTGTTTCCTACACAAGGGCCAAAGATAATAAAATACATTTGCTGCACAAAATATTTGAGTTGTGAAGACAAAATGTATCTAATTTTCCTTTGCAGTATGAGAACAATCCAGCATCCTTGTTAAATTTCAGTAAAGAAATAAGTGTTATCCCCCCCCATATCATCAGATTAATCACAGCAAATTATTTTCCCTACTATTATTTTAGTACTAAAGGACCTATGAAAGTCCTATAATGTAGTACCTCTTCTATAATCATACACCTAGAAGAAGCCTATTTAATATAAAAACTTTTATGACTAAAGCTTTCCTGCTATTCTGAGGGTATCCCATGATGTCCCCAGACTATTTTTTTCCAAACACTTTGCTCATCAGTCATAATGCCCCCGAATTCCACAAACAAAATATACAGATAAGAATTATATATATATATTTTAATAAATAGTTGTAAGCCATGAGGGAAAATACATAATCATATGTAATCAGAGATTTATATATCCAAGTATTATAAAAGAATTATCCATTATAGCTTTTTGAGCTTAGCAACTTTGAATTAAAAAGATACAACATATAAACTGAATCATAATCACAGAACCTAACTAATGCCATCTGGTGAACTCATCTGAATTTGTTGTCTATAGTAAAAGGTGAAAGTGAAAGGTATAGTGCAAGGTATCAACATAATTATTTTTTTTTAAATCAGTAAATTTAACTCCTGCTCAGATGCAACAACAATAAAAATAGTGGTAGTAATGCAGTTAATTTCAGCACATACAATGACCATATGGGTTTTGAATAAATTTAACATCATTCTAAATTCTTGTTCACCTTTTCTTGCATTTCTAACTGAACTAAAGAAATGAAAATAGTGTTTCTTTCCAGCTGACCACAGAAATTGGAATAAATGCAGACATTTAGAAACATAAAACTGAGATCAACTCTATATCTCTTAGGAAGATGCAGTAGATTGATTTGATTCCCATCATCAGCCAAAGCTCTGATCTTCAACTTAATCCCATGTGGGACAATGAAGCTTGCCCTGTGGTGAACCTGGCAAGACAGAAATAGCAAGTGACCTTCTAATATCTTTTATTGCCCATGGAATTCCCCCTCAATCAAGAACATCTATAAACTATCATGAAGTTTATGTTGCCAGAAGGAGAAACAAAAAAAGTAAGCAAGTAAAGCCAGTAAGATACCAAGCCCAAATAGTGAATGCACTAGAGAGGAAACCTTTTCTACTTCTGAGGAAAAAGCTTTTCATCAAGACCCAAGAAAGCTTCAGTCTTGTAGTTTTAAATCTAACCAAAATTTACTTTAAGGAATTTTATATATATATATATATATATATATATATATTAATCCTTTGAATAATCTTCTCAAATAATGAATTCTGAAGTGAAATTTAATAAAATATGAAATAAAAGATCTGCATAAGCAAGGGTGGATGTGCTATACAGACTGCAAATTTGTACGAGTCACAGAAGTAAAAGCAGCACAATCCTGGAAGATATCCTGGTGCACTGAGGGCTGAGGCAACCCTGGCTAAACATACCTTGCACAGCTAAGGAAATTAGCTGGCAAACAAGAATTAGGCAAATGTAGCTCAGATGGCAACAGAATATATTGGGAGAAAAGGGGTTCGGATCAGGTGGAGCAGGGAATAGAGGAATGTGTTTATGTTCTTGAAGGTTACCCAGCCATAAATGAATTTGTATTGCATTTGAGGAATTGCAGGTAACAGAGAGATCATATGCTGTGAAAGTGACTTGGAAGAAGAAATACTGTATTGCCTAGTTAACCCAGTTGAAATTGTAATCTACTTCTGCCTGTCTGAAAACTGACACCCAACTTCTCGAAAAATCTCACTGCTAGCAAACATCTCCATGGTAGCAGGAAACATACCACGACTCCGTATCTGTGCTTGTTTTTCTAGGATAATTTAAGATTTTTTCACTTACTTTCAGTGGTAGGAAGCTTTGCAATCTGCTTTTCATTTGGCACCTCTGAAAGTCTCCCATGGAAAGAAAAAAAAAAATACATTGAGGATTCTTTCAACTCAAATGTTGCTGGGAGGATTTATGTCTGTGAAATACAAAGAAGAGTTATTTTGCCTTGACAAGATTTGTCTGTCAGGAGGCATGGCATACCCAGAGTTTTTGTTAACCTTCCAGTGCTTAATATGTGTAGCCAGTCATACATAACTGCACGTGAAGGAGAAAGGGAAGGAACACTTTATACGTTTTCATTTCATTGGTGATGAACATCTTCTCAGAGGAAGAAAATCTGGGCAGACTTTCAATAACAAGACATCTAGACACATGTCCCTGTGGATCCTAAGGTACTGTGATCTCTACTGAAGAGATCTGCTTGATACCAGTAAGCAGAAATACCTGCCATACAAACACCCAATAACCTATCCTGCTATCCCCGAGCAGAACAACCTGTACTTTTCAACTACTGGTACTCATAATCAGAAACTAATTCTTAGAATAAGCAAACACATTTTTCCATCCTTGGCAACCAAGTGTTTCAGGCAGAACAAATTTTAAAAGATTGCTGATAGCCCCTCTCCCTAGAGAACTCGAGTGAAATCCTTGTGTTTCTCACTGACCTTCCAAAATGAGGGAGCATCTAATGTAAGAAGTAAACTTGTGAACTGGCAAAGATCAAAGCTACTGTTTTGCTATGGAAAAAAAAAATCTTCAAATGAAAAATCTGTTGAGCATGCTCTAGAATTAAATAAGAGACACATGTAGGAGAATCATAGAATCACAGAATGGTTGGGACTGGAAGGGACATTAAAGACCACCCAACCCCCCCTGCCATGGGCAGGGACACCTCCCACCAGACCAGGTTGCCCAAGGTCTCAATCTAACACAGCCTTGAACACCTCCAGGGATGGGGCATCCACAGCTTCTCTGGGCAACCTGTGCCAGTGCCTCACCACCCTCTGAGTAATGAATTTCTTCCTAACATCTAATCTAGATCTACTGTGTTTTAGTTTAAAATCATTATCCTTTGACTGATCGCTGCACTCACTGACAGAGTACCTCCCCAAGAAATTAGCGTCACAATATAAATGCTGTGAGATACAATATAAAAAGCATTATTAACACACATCTGTAGAGTCCAGGGAATGTTTCTAGGCAGCATCTCTAAATTCCCTGCATATTAATATTTCTGACTCCTCTATCTGTAACTGACAAAACATATTAATACTTGGTTGGTCTTGGGAATAAAACACGTATTTAAGTTCAGGGACTAGCAACATAGCTCCCCATTGTTTTCTGGAGAAAAAAAAAAAAAAAAAAAAAAAACTCATGACATTAGTCAAGACATGGTCTCTGTCAAGGTACACGTGAGACTAACAGTTTTGCTACTAGACCTAGATTCCAGAAGGGTATTCTACCAAGAAAAAGGTGCCTTGTAAAAATCCATAGGAAACTTTGGTATAAGAATTCATTTGAAAATACTTTATACTTTAATAAGTGTA
Source organism: Aythya marila (assembly GCF_965140915.1). Lineage (NCBI taxonomy): Eukaryota > Metazoa > Chordata > Aves > Anseriformes > Anatidae > Aythya > Aythya marila. Next base: position 28,514,600 of record NC_139045.1, on the reverse strand, counting down.
TCTATTGGCTCCAACATTATCATCACATTCTTCGCAAGAGTCCCTCCCACAGAAAGGTTCTTACTACCTATACACTCAGGTTCTTTCTAGTTAAAAACAGGCATATAATTATGATTGAATTATCACAGCATTGTATTATACATAGGAACATAAAAAACATAATTAGATTATATTACATACTGTCATTCAATTCACGTATTTATGAGCACAGATCTTTCCAACCGGAAACACTATTTCTACTTAAATAGACTGTTGAAAAAAATTGCTAGCATAAGAATTTTTTGGTTCTCTGTACTCAATTTCACGATTAACTCATTTAATAAGCATCACTGACTCCCTCAGAACCCAACAGAAGCTACACTTCTTAGTGATCCAGGCAGTGTCACTGAGGCTTAATTTTCAGTAACAGCTGGGCTCAAATCAAACATTCCTTCCTCAGTCTGTGTCCCATTACCTCAGAGTCTGGCTTGCCTTGATCTGATACAGTAGCAGCATCTTTTATTTCCTTTTCTGAAAAAGAAAGAACTGCATACCTCATGACCAATCTATCAGAACAGGCAAATTGCTTCAACAAGATCTTGCTCCTATAAGGCAACTGCCAGAAAAGTGGTACCTTAGCCTCCAATAGCATTTAATTGACGGTTACCAAGACAGTTAAAAGCAGTAGTAAAGTACTTGAATTAGAAAAGGTATTAAACCAGCTCATACAAGTATTAGTCTACAAATGTTTGCAGATGATTAAAAATATTCCAAATACATGAAATACCCTTGCCTGTGATTATGTGCCTTTGGTTGATGCATTGTAATGTAAAGAAATAAAAATATGTAATACTTGCTATATGATATTTCTACACAATTAGACGTAAAGCTCAGGCGAAGACTAAATTGTCTTTCTTGAATAATGAATTAGAAGAATGGGGTCATTAACAATGAGTTGACAAAAATAATAAGCACAAGAACATGCTCAGAAGTCTTCAGGAACACAAACCTAGTTACCAGCATGCTCTGATAGTTTTCTACAAAGTTAAAATCAGCTTTTTTTTCCTTCTCCACCACCATCTATATCATCATGACAGGGAGAACAGGAGATTCTCTGTAAAGAATCAATCTTAACAGAGGAAAATTAAATTTGAACTGGCCTTCAGTGACAGTAGGCAAGCAACTCCCTTTTTTCTGCACTTCATTTTTCTCATCTATAAAACTGGAGAATTTTATTGCATTCATTGGTAAAGGATTTTGAGATTAATAAATAACAAAATTGAGATATACTAATGAAATAGCAATTTAGAAAGGAAAGCAGGGAAGAAAGGAAAGGGAGGAAGAAAAAGGAATGAAGGGAAAAAGCTTGTCAATATAGCTATACACCTATCTGGATCAAGTGGTTAGTGATTTTGAAGAGACTGTAGCAAGTCAATTCTGCTTGTGATATTGCTTGTTTTTTTTTTTTTTTTTTCAGGCAAATCCAAGAAAGCTCAGAAATATCAGTAGCCAGGGTAAGTGGAGCTGTCTAAAAACCCTTAATCATCAAATCCTCTTGGTTCTGGAAGAGACGTTAGTTGAAGAAGATACTTACTGATTGGAGGAAAAAAATATGTTACTAGAACTAGGAAGAAAAGAATAAGACAAATACTTTTCTAGGTAGAGGTCTATGGGGGCCTGCAATAAGAAATTTCCTACTGATTACCCAGCACAATTTTGACAGTGGTGAGGCAGTCAGACATGAAGGAGAATATTGTCGCATGCAAAGACACAGCAGATGCTAAAATACAGACAGTGGAGCTAAGGTGTTTGCTTGGCACCGCAAGAGAGAATAGACAAAACAGAGTGCACACCAGAATGACAAACATCTTAAACTAAAGATGTCTGTGGCAAAGAGAGAAAAACATGCCCTAGCAAGAGTCACATCTGTAATTTATGTAGATACTTATTTGATAGGACATATATTGAAGCTGGCTTTCTCTTCTACTCCCGGAGCAGCAACAAAAAAGAAATACAGAAAAGGACTGTCATATTCTAAGTGCTATCCAGCTGCTCCACACTCCTTTCCTACCCCATCTGCCAACAGAATTTTACACATTCTTTTCTGTCCCTTTAGATTTTCTTTTTTTTAATTTACACTTTGAAATGTGAAAGACCCGAGAGAATAAGAACAAGCTTTGTTTAAATATTCAATGTCATAAACAAAGTTTATAATTTCTTCTGTAACAAATGCCCTAATTTAAATGTGTCACCTGTATTCACTGGATCTATCGCATTAGGATATACCCAAATATTCATTTATAGTAGTAGAACAGCTCAACATTTGTTAGCTATCTATAATTACACACTTATGGATTAGATAGCCGAAGGATAGTGACAAAGTGACACTTCAAGATTTTATCAGAGAAGAATAAATACAAGCCAAGTGTTTTCCCATCCATCCCAATCTCTTCTCATCCTACTTGTGTCAGACAAACCTTAAGCCAAGCTATAAATACAGTTCATTACACTTTTTTTGATGCATGGCTAAGCCAGGTCCTGCTGTTTTCATGTTCAAGTAACATGCACAAGCATGTGGCCATATTCATAACTCTCATTTAACTTGGGAATGTCACTGAAAGTTTATTCCTCCATACTGTTTTTCTGCTTCAGAGTGATGTAAAAGGTTCAAATTCCAAATGGATACATAATCCAGGCAACTCCCAAAAGTACTCAGATAACAATGCTGCACTGTCACATTCTTTACTTACACATAGAGGAGCACTTCCACCCACCCCACATCCAAATCTTACAGCACATTTCACAATGGTCTTTTGGACAAAAGAGCAGAAAATCTAAAAGCAACATATACTCCTACTGTAGTAAGAATAGCTCAACCTGCTACAAGATAACCTTTTTTTTTTTTTCTCCCCCAAATAGCTACATTTAGATATTTTACTTATTGTCAGCAGTCCCCAGTTAGAAAAGGACACACTTATGGCAGCAGAACAGCATTTCTGCATAGCTTGTGCCTATTTAGGAAAATATCACTACATTTCTGTATTAGGATTATGCTTATACTTATATGACACATCAGATTACCGTTGTCTTTTTGATATATCTACATATTAAACAGAATATCCAAAATCTTAGCAAGATTTTTTGACATATCACAAAATCCATCTGTGGCACTCACTTCCCAAAAGCTCAGGTAAAGCATTGTGATTGACACAGCATGAGAAATTAATCTAGTGAAGTTCTCAAAAAAAAAAAAAATCGGTTATTACAATATTGCTGGTGACTGCACATTCTGTTCCCACTGCTGGTGAAGAGAATATTGTTATTTCTGCCTCAAGTAGCTTTATATGGCTTTTAAAAAGCTTTTAGACACAGTAGCTACATTTATGTTGGAATACTTTTCAAGTGTGTTCTGCAGTTGCTGAAGAAGAAAGTCAATGATCAACAAGACACACCACTTGCATACCTTTATAGCACGTGTAAATGGCAACTTGCATGAATTTTCCTGAGCAACAACAGCACGGCCATTTGGATAATCCATATAGTGGATTCCAACAGTTAATTATTTGAGGAAATGTAAGGGTTATGAAAGGCTGCTGGAAACGTATTTTACATAGCAAAAATAACAATAATAAAGAAAGCTTTGTAATATTCATGGTTTTCTGTATGACATCACTAATTTTCCAGTTGTTTCTGTTAAATCCTATTGTTTCCTGCTTGGTATTTACCCATTATGTATGCTCACGTTTCTGTACAAACTAACAATACTAGTTGTCAACAGGTACTGAAATGATAGTTGCTAATTCCACAGAAATGACTTGGACTGGTTTTAGAGCACAAGTAATTAACACCTGCACATGGTATGGCCATAGTACTAAAAGTGATACTGATAACAAGACTGATACATATGTGTTTCATAACACAAGATATGAGACAAAGCCCAAGGACTGAGGTAGTTCACATTCAGTTGGTATCAGACCCTCAGCTGCAGCTTGCAACCTTCAGTCTTTACAGTTTAAGCAAAGCTGTGAAGTCAAGCTTCACATTTTAAGAACATTCTTGCTGTGGAACAAACTTTAGTTCATCTTACCCAAGAGACAGTGAGTTGTTAACAAGTTCTAACTCTGGTGCATGCCTCCAAGCATACCATCACAAATGCTGTACCATATTTGCTGATGGTGACAGTGATGACTCTCACCTCAAACTGGAATTCCATTTTCTCTTGGTCCCGAAGACCAAGTCAGAGCCTATAATTTTTAGTGTAAAAGTCTATCTCTACAAACACTGACAATCTGTGAAACAACAATAATCACGATAATTGCAAATATGAAGATACCACTATTTAAAAATAGGTATCAGATGGGGATCTCTTCTTAAAGAGAAGAGAGAAACTAACATACTACCAAAAAGATAAAAGAAAAAATAATAGTACCTTATATATATATATATATATATATATATATATATATATATATATATATATATATATATATATACACACACACAAAGAGCAAAGAAATACAGAGATAGAAATAAGTTAATTGTAATGGTTGTGGTCTTATGACAATTAGGACTTGACTTTCACTGGTTTTCTCCCTTAATCTGCTTTTTGTAGCTCAGTAATAACTATTACCTCAAACAAGTTTAGGCAAGACTCATCAGCAAGTAAGGAAATGACTTCAAATAATGGAGTTATCACAGACAAGAGCAATAGTTTTAAAATACAAGTGGAAAGGAATTTTACTGTTTGTGAAACAAAAATCAAATTTAAACAATAAAATTAAAAATTTGATTTTATTCTAAAATATGAGATATTAATTTTTCCATTGTGGAGAAAACTGATTTCCTACTGTATTTATTGTATGCACCTAATAAAATTAAGGCAAACTTTATATTACAAAACAGTAATTTTGCCATCAGTGTCACATTCTTTCAGTGACTGCAGAATAACCATGTAAACTTCAAGACAAAAACATTTGTTTTTGAGAAGCAGAAACATTTGTTTTAAAGCATGATCTTGAGCCTTTTGGAGGCCTACTGGAAGCCTTTCTATTATTCATATGTCTCCAGAAGCAGATTGTACAAAACTACAGAACTGCAATAGTGTTCCAAGTCACTATTAAATGAATATGCTTATTTTCTCTGATTTATGATACAGTCACATACTGTAGCTTAAAAAGTCCTGGTTCACGTTCTTTTCCTCCCTTCACTGTTCATCCATCAGCAACTACGCAAATGCAGAAACGTCTAGGTCCTGTCAAGATGTGATCACTGTGATTCTTTGTGGTTTTCCACAAAGATTTAAGCTGTGCTTGCAATAGATGTCTTTTCATGATGTAAAGTTAGTATGTCTCTTGTGTGCTAGGCTTTTTATAGAGACTTACTATCACCCTTCCCTCTGTGAAATGGGGCTGTCTGCGTCAAAATCACACAAGTTCTATTGCTCTAAATTTCATCCTGTGCCTGGTGAAGGCTCATCAGGCCACATTATAATCACACCCATTTTTGCTTCTTTGCAAATAGAACACAGTTTTTCAAAATATGTCAGGTATTATGGCATTGTAATTTGCAACATTCACTAGATAATCATTCTCTCTATTTCTCTGAGTGTGTGTTATAATCCATTATGCTACTTCTATATTTCCTCTTGCCTTTCAGTTATATGTCCTCACACAATAGAAATTTTTTGATGTGCTGCCTTTCCACGAGGTATAATTTTCACCAGGCAGAAAGACCTGAAAATGTCTTACATGCCAGTCTGCAAAATTTCCTATTGTGGGTAAAAAGCATTTTACAGCTGGACAACTATTATGCAGCACCGTGTAAAATATGAAATGACATTCTGTAGAACTCAACTTACTTAAATTTACCAACATCAGTGTTGAATTTACACATGTAAACCACTTACTGGATTAGTTGCACATCTTACATGCCGATGTAACATACCAGTATTTACGAGCTTAATTTAAGATTTATTTTTTGTCTTTCATCCTATTGAACTTCAGTATTGTTCTCTACTTCCATACATTTGAGGTTTGGCATGTTTCACAGCAAACATTTATTGAAGTTAATGGACCTTTCCTCCCTGTTTTTTTCCCATTTTAGGCTTCATTTGACTCAAGCAATGATGTTTAAATTATATGTACATTTAGGTTATAACCTTGTATTTTCAATAATTCAGGTATTTCTTATGATTTTGGAGGAAAGCTTAACAATGTAGGTCCCAATGTGTATACAAATTTCAAGTGCTAACCAGAGAAAGTTGATTTATTCATTTTTGCTAAGCAACTGGAGCAGGCGATGCTTGAATTATGATCTATACAGATAGCATTACTGCTCATTTATTCAGCAAGATTCTGAATAATTCCTCTCTGTAACTCCAGCCATTATGGTAATAGGCCAGTACCTTTCTGCAGCTCTGCCTCTCCTTCCTCTGATCTTTTCAGAAAACATCTCTCTTTTCTTTCCTTATGTCTCTTAAATAATAAATAGTAGATGTCAACTGAGAAATAAACTCCATAAGGCATGATAAATAAAGTTAACAGGAAAAGTTTGGTTTTGTTCTTGAGTTTTGTTGTTAAGTAAAAGAAGCCTGTCTGATTATTAATGGCTTCTGTGATCACAAAGTTAGCGATTCTTTTCTTATTAAAACAAATAACTTCAGTTCTCAGCCTTTATGGTTCTAGCAAAACATTTTTCTAACAGTAAGGGAAGAGCACACAGTGCAAAACATCCATCAACAGCACCATTCATGGTCATATAATCAGCTTTCCAGCACTATAAAAGAGAAACGGCAATTGTCCTTCTGCATCAATACGAACATACTGGGACACATTTTAGGGCAAAAAAGAGTCTTTCATACCCATCACCTGATGATCTGAAGTGCTGATGTTTCCAAGAAGTCCTGCAGGTTGAATAAGCAAAGAAATGCTAACTTGCAAAGTCTTGCGTTGACTCACTATTAAAAAAAAAAAAGTAAAAAAAAAAAATCAATTCTGAGTAAAAGCGCAAGCTGGCTATTATTAAAGTGCAGAAATGAGATATTCTATATGAAAAATGTTTGCATTTATGCAAACACTTGCAACATGATCATGATGGAATAACAGAAATAAAGAAACCTAGGGAAGGAAGAAACCAGGCATGTACACACTGTTGTTCAGATTTTTCAATTCAGATGTCTTTCAAGGAAGTAATTAAAAGGCAGTTAAGATTGTGATGTTTCATATAGTGAGCTATCCAAAACTACAGGAATATTATATTAAAAATAAAAAGGTATTTGGAGAACATAGTTTGGCCCTTTCTTTGCTTTTCATGCTGAAATACTGACATGAGAACTCCCACCACCTGTACAGAGCTGGGCTTGAAAAATGAAATAGATGCATGCCAGCATATTTATTGGCATAAATAATTTTCAGTAATGTGAATTGTGAACAGTGTTCACATCAAGTTATCTAAAGCTTGGACAGTGGTTTTGTTTCTATAACAAATGCTGTTTTCTCATGGGTCAATAATCTTGACAAACTAGTTAGCTGCTTTCTTACAAAGCAATAAACAAATAATACTTCCTCAGCCAATTCTAAAAAACTGCACTTACAAAAGAGATAATTTTTGGCATGTTTATTGAAAACTTGTCCTCTTCCAAGCTGACTTCACTATTTTGAAGCCAGAATAATTAACTTCTTATAGTACCTACAGGAAAAATACTGGGAGCAAAATCATCTCAGTGGGACATCTGGTCCTCTTTAATAGCTTTCATAATTTAAAGAAGTGACTATGAATATAGCACCTAACCCTTCCCAAACCTCAACTATACATTTGAATTTACATTTCATTGGCTAATAGGATTATTTTTTTTTAGCCATTGAGATTTTAGTTGTACCCACACAGCTCCCATTGATCTGTCCTGCAAGTTTAAGAGAGTTGTTATGGCTGAAAAAGTACGAGACTTTAAAAACATGCAAAAATCTTTGTATTTTGGTAGGATAAGACTACATATAGGCAATGCTAGCACAGAAAACCAAGAGAAGATCTGCAAATCTGAACAGCTGGGCTGAGAACTCACTGTCCACACTGTATGAACTGTGTAAGTTACTTCAATAACTCCTCTCCAGTTCAATGGAGCAAATGCCTGTTGGTGGCTGATGTGCATTGAGAATACTCCAGGGACAGCACCTCTTCCGTCTGAGAGGAATCCTGATCAAGTGTTCAGAAAGCTCTCCACAACATGAATCAAAACATAGCAAGCAAAGACAATTGGTCTATTCTCTCAAAAAGCACACTCTTTTCCACACTAAAATACTAACAGAGTTACAAACTAAAATTTTTAACTCTGAAACTTTCCCAGACATGTGAGACTTTTTCATAGGAGAGAACTGAATGATGAACCCCATCTGATTACAAGCAGATTTAGTCAGGGATGATGATTATGATAATGAGTTTTGGAAGTGTAAAGCTACTGGGAGCACTACCCCAGAGGAACCGTACTTTCAACATATAATCAGAAAACAAAATGGTTTTATTCATAGTAGGAGATAGCAAGTCTTGAAAGTCATAGATATGTAGTCCTCTTATCAGATAGATATTAATTAGCTGACTCTCACAGTTTTAAATCTCCACAGATAACAATTTATAGTTATAGATAATTTCAACACTTAAACAAGTCTCACTTTTTCCCAGAGAGAAAATTCCCTCTGTCTCAAATGCATTAACTGGAAAGTTTTATCCAAGATTCCAGTTTTTACATCTGGTAGAAAACAACAGTCTTGTCGATCTGTCACATGGAAATATCTAGTGTAGAGCACTTTTTGTCACCTTGGTTACAAGACAACTTCTCTTCATTCTTGACTGCATAGGTAACTTGAAGCAGCCACTGAATATACCCAAGTGAGTTACATTTTGCTGTCAGTAATTTTGACAAGACTTTCACCTTGAATTTACCAAGTCTTAAATACACAATGTAATAGTCTACTAAGATGAAGAACTTTGATAAACTTTTCAGTTAAGGAAAATAAGTTTAAGAGATTGAAGAGTCAATGACATCCATTGAGTTGCATGTTAATACCTGTTTATTAGCAGGAATGGAAGCAACCCTGATGGAGGGTTTCAGAGCTCAGGGACATCATGAGGATGTGCACACATAAGATTAATTGTCACTAACAGAGGGAATTGTATAGTCTCTTTTACATCTATGAGCAGACCAGAAGTCTCACAGGTGGCAGCATTATCTATAGTTCTTGGGAAAACTGTCCATTATCAAGAGAGCTTTAAATACACTAATTACCAAGAACAGCTAGTAAAAAACTTCCAACATGCTAGAGGATGACACTAGCATAAAATGTTCATTAGTTGCACATGTTGCAGTTATACAGATTTTGCTAGGTTTTAATAAGAATTGTTTGCAACCTTTAGAGTCTGGGATGAACAAAGGGGATGGAGGGAAGAAAAAGAGCATGGAATAGTTGGCCTACTTTCAAAGCAGATGTTGTTTACGACCCAAAGAATGCTTTAAGCTTCAGAGGTAAAATTCTGTCCACTGCAAAATTAATGGAATTTGTTGCTGCTTTGATGATATCACTAAAATCAGTGAAATACTTTTTTTCTTAACTATCCTTGGAACTCAAAACTATTAAGTAGTGCTTTTTCAGCAAAAATGTGTGTACTTTACTGCTTTATTAGACATTTTACAGAACAGAATTTATAAAGCGTAGCTCATGTTACATGTGAAGTGTGTTTCCATGAAGCTGCATGCTTTTCTCAGTGTCAAATATTCCAGTTTGAATCTGCAAAGCAGAATCTATTGCACTGAGCTGCACAAATGATACTTGAACAAAGCATGTCCATAAATTTCTATTCCAACAACTTTGTAGCTTTCTGAAATGTCCCAGAAAATTACTAGCATTGTCCTTTTTAATGCTGAAGTACAAAATGGTAGCTACATGACATTCATGTCCTCACTAATGTACACAACGTAGAATGCATTTTAAAGAAGGGCATAAGAAGGATTGATATGGTTGAATGATCTTTACTCAGAAATGGCTCTAAAATCGATTTTGAAATTTAAAAAAAAATGGTTACAGTTTTTCTATTTCCAATTTTACATAGCAGTTGGTGGATATTATTGCTTCTAAACTATATACATGAACCCAAAATGTGCTTTCCATATTGTTCTTAACAAGAGAACAGTAACATAGCTGACTAAATTCAGCCTGTTTAAAAGTTAGTATCACCATCTAGTGGCAGCTTGAAGGATTTTAGAAAAAACCTTCAGTGTTTTGTTCAGTGTTAAGAACTACCCGTTCAGGTGTTTTCTGTAGGCATTAATTAAGACATAAATTAACTAATTTAAGCACATCAGTTAAATATTTGCCTAGCATATTAATGTAAAATCTGTTATTAATGCAAGTGATATCTTCACAGGATTTTTTTGAAAAATTAAAAGTGATCTTTGATCCTGACAGTTTGCTGCCCTTTTCTTACAGACTCTTTCAATAACTTTGGAAACTAGACAGACACACCTACAATAAGTAATCTAGATTAAGAATTAACATTCTTAGGTTTTAATTCCTGTATGTTTCTAAATAAATGAGTTAAGTGCACACAATTATTATTGTATTCTATCTACAATTTACGTCATCTTTGGAGTCTCACAGAGGATGTCGTATAACACTGGTTACACTACATAAACAGATCTCAAGACGAAATACCTCTAACTCTAGTTAAGCAACAAAACCTGTTCAGTAGTATTATCCCAATCTCATGCATGCCACCTCTCTAACACATTTATTTTCTTCTCTTCTTCATCATTTCCTTATTTAAAATATATTGATATAGGCAGAAGAAAAGCTTTTATTACATGGTAAACTGTGGCAATCACAAATGCTAATAAACAAACACATGGCTTTTTAGTAAACATTATTTCTCAAAATTACTGTATAATAGTAAATCACTGGTCTTCACCAAATACTTGTAATTCATAGTATGGGGATAGTGGTATATGTTGCTCTGACATCCTACTTTTCCTTTTCAATTACAATAAATGAACACACAGATTGACTTGACTTAACCACTCATTTTCTTTGACAGCACAAGAAACCAGGTTTTTACTGCCCCAGTAAGAACATAGGAGTTGTCATACCAATCACACTAGCAAACCATTAGAGTACATAATGTAAAATCCCAAATATGACCCATCTACATCTCTCTGGAAATTCTAGTTCTCATGTAGTCTCACATATTCTCTTTTCTGTAGCTCATTCATTACATTTTTCACTCTTTTTTATGTTTTATTGATGCCAAACAAGAGAAGAATCCTCTATATTGCTGAGGAAACCTGGTTCAGCTTCCCCTCTCGCCAAAAAGCCTCTAACTCCATTCCTTGGAACTACGTCTTACTCCACATAATTCTTCCTTTGCATGAGTGCCTTTTTTTCCCCTCCAGACTCTGCCTTCACCTTTTCCTGTTTTACCCTGTACACAAAAGAACATGCCCACAGACTTTGTCTCCAGCAGGTACTATGCACCATAGATTACTGCTCCCTTTGACAAACTATTAAACCCTCCCTTACCTCAGTATGTAACATTTTTTATACTTTAAAAACAATGACATCCTATCATTAGGAAACTTGAATTCAAAGAATTGCTACAAATGCTGTAGACTGGAAAAATTATCCCAATAGACCTGCAAATTTTATTATAGAGACCCCCAGCACATAAAAGCTGCAGCTTACACCTTTGGGCCAGACTGTGTTGGACAAGCCAGAAATATAGGAGGCCCATCACATTTTATACACGCCATACCCAGCTGGAAGAGCCAGCAGAAGAAGAGCACTACTGACTCTGAGTTCTTGAGTATAGTTTATCAGAATTGCAAAAGTCAATCAGGCACACACAGAGAAATAATCTTTTGTTCAGGGAGAGAACACAGCAAGGAGCTGTAAGAAGCTGCACTACTTCTCCATTTTCTTGGAAGGATGTTATATCCAGGTGACAAAGTTTGAGCCTTTTGGCATCTACAGTTAAGTCCGCTAAACACAAAGGCAATTGTAAATTGCTGGACAAAGTTATTCAGCAATTACAATACTTTTACAAGACTTTGATCCATGAAAAAATGTCAGCTGGCAAAGCTGTAAGGGTTTCTGTATTTCTTTGAATTGTTTTGGAAAGCCAGGAAATATGCAAAACACACAAAGTATATGTACTCATTTGTACTAAGAAAAAAAACAAACACCCTTTCAAGCAAATAGGTGTTTGCAGATGACTAACATATATTCTTCAAAGAATATATTGAAACACATAATGGATGGAAAAACAATAAGGACATTATGCATCACACTGATACGGGTCCTTGTGCATTGCCAAAAATACTGATAAAGTGCAAAACCTTGCTAGCAACCATAGATTAGAAAAAAGGTGAGTAACTAGGCAGCACAATTGGCTGTTATTGACCAGCAATAGATGCTATTTGACTAACTTCACAGTCTGTCATTACAATAAGCCTTCTCTTTTGTAAACACTCCAATTAGAGCAGCAGTATGACAGAGATGCTTATGTGTCTCATAAGCATTAACTTCACTCTTTGTCTGCAATTTTAAAATGATTTAAGTTTAACTATTCATCAAATGAATTTCTGCAGACTGTGCCAGGAACTCAAAGTACAGAATGATCTCAGGCTCATATTCTTTTTCTAGAAGCTGCTGGTTTGGGAGAAAGTACATTTGCAGCCATGTTTCCTTCACCTGCTCTATGCATTGTCAGATAAATACATTTGTCTGCTGTTCACTTTAAGTTTATCTGAGAAAGAAATTTTCTGCATGACCTGCATGACTTCTCTTCAGAGAGAGCACAGTGATTGAAGGAATGCTCTGCAAGCTGGTGGTTTGGCAAGTGAAGGGCGTAAGGTGGGAGAAGAGGTCATGTATTTTTGAGAGCTATTTAGAGAAGGCTGAGGCAAGTAACCTTGCTGAATATGAGGTAAAGTACAGGACCTTGGCTGGTGATGAGGGGAGTGGCATGTAAGAGTTTTGCCACATTTGAAGGGATTGTATAATTCTTGTTCTTTTCTCCATTTCTAATTATTTTTCTTAGTAGGAACAGGCTAACAAAGGATAAGGGTAACTCTGGATAAATAAATAATAAAGGATAATAAAGGATAAACATTAAGTCTTGTCAGGCCTCACTGATTAAACACAATTTTAACATATTACTTCAGCCCACATATCAACTGTGCAGTTTGTTTAGATACTTTGTACAATGTACCATGTTTTAATCATTTACCCTTTCCTGAGAACATGATAGCAAAACACTGTTTCAAAAGCAGGAATGTTTGTACGATTGAAGAACTGTAAGATGGCTTGTTTTAGAAACAGACTCCCATCTCTCACACTTCCAGTCAGTTCTAGAAAAGTGAAGCAAAATTCCTTTCCTTACTTACTAGACACAGACAAGGTGCCACAAGGTATATTGATGATAAAAGTTGGTTTTTAAATAAATCTGTTACCATGTCAGACCATCATGAGGCAGTTCAGTGGTTATAGCTGAGGGGATAGTTTCCTCTTCTGTAATTCAAGGTTAGTTTCCCTTGTTGCCAATAAACAGAGCTTGTGTTGCTTTTATGGTACATTACTTCTACACTATGTGAGGTGGGTAAGCAACAACCAAGATATTGCCCTCACCTGATACTTGATTTTTTTGGCACTTTCTCATTTCCGTTTCAAAAACTGGAATTTCCTTTTCACTTAGGAGACAGGAAGGGAGTTACATGTGGCATAGTTAAATGACTGAGTAACAGCTGTTAAAACCAGAGAGACCTCTGTGACTGTCCAGTCTCACCTTCTACACATAACAGGCCACGAAACCCCTGCTTGTAGCACACTGCAGTATTGATCTGTTCTGTAAGAGTGGTCTCCAAAGTGATGTTAAGCCTCACGTGAAGAAATTGGCAATATCCTATGCTTCACTCAAGCTTCTCTTCTCATATAAATATGGCATGTCTTTCTTATTACTTACAACTGAAGAAGGCAGAATCCATGGCCAGCTACTTAATAGACCTAGGCCTAGCTAATGTAAATATTTTATATATATATATATGTATGACATATATATATCTCCAATTAACAGATCTGGTACCTCATCAACCTGACGGGAAAGCAGGATGAATCTGTTGGTGCTGTCTGTGTGCGCTGAGTGTTTCTGCGTTGTATGCTGCATACTGGTGTCGGTATGCGCACCTGTCGGGGATACTTGCACAGCATTGCAACCTGTTGCACTCAGTGGCATCCAACTGCAACAGCCTTCCTCCACTGCACAGCTGGGTTTGGCAGCCCTAGAAACATAAATATTTATACAAATCTATAAATTATGTGTGCACACGTACTTCTTTCAATCTTTTTGAAATCATTCTAGTATTTTAGTTCAAAATTTGGCTTACCTATCAGAAGACTAAATAATCAGTAGCATAGCAGGCTCACAAATTGCTACCTATCCAGAGATATGATAAATTCACTATTCAGAATAACCTTCCCTGACACAACTATGAAGGAAGTCTTTTCAGGCAATATAATATGATCCATGCCTGGATTCTAAGTTTATTGGACACCACTCAGAGAAAGATCTTTCTAGCTTAACTACTCCCCTGTTAATAGAAATATTTTATATCTTACTTGAAAAGAAGTTATCGTCATTATGACAAAAATATTCACATTTTTCATTTCAAAACTTTACACATAAAGCTTCTCATGCATCTTCTTTTTATTTATGTACATGCGTCTCCTGACTTTTATGTCTTGGCTTTGTGTTTTATAACTTTCATGGGTATTTCTCAGTCATTGGACAGCTTATTCTTCTATAAATTTGACAAATGTCTGTGCACCCAAGAAAAATCAGATGTGTCATTTCTTTAACAGCTACTACTTAAACATTCTCTGACAGACTTCTCTCACTCAATTTCCAACAGTTCTGTTTCTGTTTGGATTATTTCCTTCCCATAAGTACATTGTAACATCAGTTTTTACTTTAAATCAACCTTTAAAACTGGTATTGAAAGTGTACTACATTCAGTACTATCGCCTCCCCTCCCTAATAATTCATCATCATTTTATTTTATTTTTTGACATTTTGACATCTTAAATACACTTTCCACTAATGGACACTCATATATCAAAGGTCTCCATCAAAAGACTCTAAAAGTGAGAGTAAGTATGAAACAGTCCCTCTGAATTCATCCCCATCTAGACAGGGATGAAAGTTTGCTACCAGGAGTGGAAGTCCCTGAAGATCTTCTTGCTCCAAACTGGAATAAGAAGTGGGACCAAAGGCTGCTGTCACCTTCTGGGACTTCCCAAGGGTTAGTAGCACAGCTATGGAGAATTTCTCCATTTCTTTCATCCCCTAATCCAGCCTACCCAAGGGAGTGCTAGTACTCTTCTTTCCGTGCCTGTTGAAGACTTGAGACATGCCTAATGATTCAGAGGGGAAGGCAAGCATAGCCATACTCACTTGGTATCACCTAACCCATGGCAATAACAACATAAGGCTAGTTGCATACACAAAGTCCCCTCTTTCCTGTATGAGGCTGGCCAAAAAACATACCATAGTACAGTATCAACAAAAGCAGTATCTGTTCCTGAATTGTTAAAACTGGCAAGTAGCAGTTTGGGACCCAGCAGACACTTCTTACACACACGAGTTAGCAGATCTCCACAACACTTTAAGCACCAAAAGTGACTTATTAGGAAAGGGACAGTAGAATTTATATATAACATAGTAGATATACAAGAAGTGGTAAAAAGAGGCATTATTATTTAAATAGTTGGATCTGTACCTTGCACACAGAGGAGAAACTGATAAATTTAAAAGACTAAGCTGACACACAGAAAGGAGAACAGACCTAAAAGTTTGTGAGCTAGCACGGCAATCCATAAATATTTTAATTGTGCACCAGTTTAAGAATTAGTACATTTACTAGACATTGCTGAACAAAGAAATGTTTAATTTATTCAGTACCTTATTAGAACTACGTGAGCTTTTGACACATTGCATGCATTAACCTTTATGCTAAAAGACTGAGTTAAGTTTTACATGAGAGTAATCTTGTTATAACAAGGTTTGACTAAATTTAACACTTAGCTCATCTTTCAGTGATTAAAGGTTTTTAACCCCTTTTCTGAAAGGATATTTTTAACCAATGGCTTTTGATATCTCTTTTCAAATAGGTGGTGAAAAACATTTAGAAAAAGATGGATCCAAAAGCATACCACTACAAGACTATCAGACTATCCTGTGCATTTGAGCTCTCATAGTATGTGATAATTAACCTTCATTAAAACAGAAAATTCCAGGGAGTACTTTTACAATGCCAAAACCAAACAAAAAAAAAAAAAAAAAAAAAAAAAAAAAAAAAAAACACAGAACTAGTAGCATCACTGGAGCTGACAAATGTGGGTTTTTTTGGTTTGGTTGTTTTTGTGGGCAATTTTAACTTGAGTAGAAAAAGAAATAATCAGAATTTCAATTCCTGCATTATTTACTGTAAATGAAGAACCTGAAAGTACCTACTAGATACACAAAGCTTCACATGAAAGCTACTATCATTCATTTTTACAGTCAATAAATCTTGCCTGGACAACAGTGAGCATCACGGGATTAAAAAAAAATGCTGAATAGGACACATTTATGCTACTATTACTGTAAAAGTTATGAGACTGAAAGAAGTTTGTAGTGAAGAGGTACAAATACAGAGATAGAAGTAACCTATGATACTACTGTACTTACAGATTTGTTTTGTTTTAGTCAGGGTTAAGACAACAACTTCAAATTCTCAGTGTGCGTGCTAGAGGCAGCATTTTTATCTGAGTGAAACCAATCAGACGTAATAAATGGTGGAAGAAGTGACACGGCTTAGAGCAATCATCTTTGGTGTTTTAAGTCTCTGTAACAGTCTTGTATAAACCATCTCTTAACTTCAAAAACTAAGCAGAAAGCAGAGGAAATTCAGAAAATATGAAGCAGAAATTTGAAGTGAAGAAATTTAAAATATGGCAAAGAAAGGAAGGATAAACATTTTGTCATTTCTGTTGGTTATGAAAGCTGAAGAAGCAGATAGATACATGTTATGCACACCAATGAGAACAGAATGGAAAGCCCATGGTAGAAATATTTTAAGAAAGAAAGATCTTAAACATCTTGTTGTGGAAGGGGGGGATATGATAAGGAGGGGAAGAAGTCCACATTCACTGAGTATTTATTTTATAAAACTGAGAAGTGTGAATTATATAAATAAGAATTATTCTTAATTACATATACCTATTTTTCCTTTCTAGCGTCTTAAGGATCTTGCTCCCCTAAATGTTCTATCAGAAGCAGGTAGTTTTTAGAACAGTATTTTCTATGCCAAGAAACTCAGAGCAGCTTTAGATTGAAATATATATCAATGATGCTTGTATGTTAAAAGCAGAGAATTAACTTAATACTTAAATGCAAGGTAAAGCTTAGTGGAGGCCTACATACAAGTGAATCACTCGGTATTCATTGCTTTAAAAAGTTCTTTAAAACTTTTTTACTAACAGTAAGTCTGAAAGAACAAAAAAAAGGGCACTGAATGATGATTCCACTACATGCCACAAGGTAGCAGCAAAGCATAGAAGGAAAGATTAAAAAATAGCCTCTAAAGGCCATAGGGGAGAGGAAAGGAGGGAAGAAATAAACAGAAGTTTAACAATTTTGATAAATTCCCCGCGGTCTAATTACATCCACATACAAATGTAAGGAGTGCTAACTTGCTTTAAATTACATATCAGGCAGAAAAAAAGGCTGAAGTTATGCCCGCATGCAATTTTAATTTGACAATGAGCTGCAGTTCTCTTTTTTGTTGCCAAATCCTTGGTTTTCTCAATTCATTGTGTTCAGCAGCCTAGCTAAGATATCATCACCACTGTGAAAAATCATGCACTGGTGATTGGGGCTGACCAAATTAAGTGTGTTTATTGCTGCATTTTTTTTGGTCGATTTCCCTCTCCCTCCCTGCAGTTCACAGAGCAGGAAAAGTAATCACATTCCATTTTAAGAGTTTATAATCTACAGATCATATTTCACTACTTCCAGTATTTCAAAGTGTATTTACAATTGCATTCACACAGATTTTCAGTTATCTGTTGCTTGTATCAGCTATTTGGGATAACTGAAATAAGATGAATCTTGCAGACTTGTTCCAAATGAGTACTGTTTTGCCCCCAGTTTATTACATTTACTTACAATAATGACAACCCCTGATGGCTGAACATTTCACGTTTAAATTGCACGTTTAGCCACCAGATGGCAGATACTCCTCATCAGAATGACAGCCAATATCAAAATTCAAAAATATTAAATGAATTTCTAAGGTTTGTTACTGCTGCAGTTTTTGGTAGGCATATTATTCTGTCTACATAAAATAATATCCTGTCTGCTTGGACAGGATGGAATATTTTCTTATTCTTTTCAAATGAAACTTCTTAGTACTTTTGTTACTGCTTTTAATAACTTCAGTCAAAATACCATATATGTGTGTCATAACATTGACTCATTAACACAGAAGTAGACAGGAGCAATAAGTGACAAGATTTCCTTGATTAAAACAAGAAGAAGTGCTAGTATCTGCATTAAAAAAAAAATAAGAAATAGATACTAATAGTGCTCAAAGTCTAACTACTCCATGTTCATGGGTATATTTATTGTTTTTATAGTATAATTGCTCAGTAAATCACAATTTCTAATTTCTGATGATGTGTGTGTCATCTATCTAGCAGTACAAATGGTAGCTCCTTTCCTGAGGTGATTACTCACTCATTTAACTATTTTGTTAAAAACGGGAATTGGGTGAAAATTGTGAAGTTATAGATCTGTAAAGATACATAAATGTGCTATTGCTATTATACAAGAGTATAGCCATACAGAAGTTTGAGAAGCAATATATGCTACAGTCACAAAACTTGCCTCAGGCAAGCAGGTACTCATAGATGCGTGAATCTTCTCTCAGAAACTTCTGCAGATGTATCAGGGATACAACAAGCAAGACCTGCCGTACAAACTTCTGACAATGAGCTGTTATTTTCTTCACTGCCTTCAGTTTTCCAAGTGCTTTCACATATAACTGGCATCAAAGCTACTATTATGTGACAGCACAGTTGGCAAACAGAAGCTTCCCGGTCAAGGAGACAAAAAAATCTTAGCTTCCAGAACAAAACCAATATTGGCAAACAAATCACAACAGAGTATAGACAAAGACACAAACAGGTATTTTCCTTCTCATCCTGTTGTTGTACACTCTGCAACATCTGTCTTTTGGGTAACTCTTCTCCAAGACTTATTCTCTCCTCAGCACTACAACATTAAAGCAATGATCAGCCAGTATGAGAGAAAAACTGATTAAGCATCCAACACATGTTGAAGATACAAGGGGCAGGTTTCTCACTATTCTTTTTCACTCTTGTTTCCCACCATTTGCCAAGTGAAATGCTACACAAATCCACAGCGCAGTGAAATAATCAAGATGCAACATGAACTATCTTCCAGTTCCACTATTTCTACAAATTTAAGAAAGGTTTATTTTTCTGTTTCTTTCTTGAATATTCAGAGAAAAAAAAATACGACCTTTATTCAACCATGATTGATGTAGCAACATAATCAGAACTAGTTCAGCATTTGAGTTCTCATATAAGCATAAAAGAAAGTGGAAATCTTCTATCTACATGTATTCACAAAATATGAATACAATATGTACTGGGATTGTGTCGACGTATTTACACTGCAGTGATTTCTTGATGATGTGGCCAACTTTTTTTTACACTTAAACCATAAGGGAATAAAGACTTCTACTGTAAGTCTTGCTACAGCAGTTTGAACTGTTTTTTGGCTGCAGTGTGTTAGGAACATTTTCACTGCAACTATTCTCTATTTATTATTCATGGTTACGGATGGCTGAGAGGTTTTTTAGTAATATATTATTGAAGAATTTAACACCGGCATTTGCTGAATTATTTACTTTGAACTTTTTTGGTAAGATTAGTCTTACAAATACAGACAACGATTTAGATTAAGTAGAAAGGAATGGCTGAAATAACTAGTGGGGGGACAAATATAGCAAATTAGTTGTCCTTTAGATAATCAAATTATACTCATCTCTTGAGGTTCACAAAGGACTGAAACCACACTGCTCATTGAAGAGGTGATACTGCACTACTCTTTCAACTACCCAATTCAGCAACACCTAACTTCCCAAATTTCTTAGGATTACAGAGCAAAAGCATGAATCAGTAATGAGCAGTGTTTATTTATGTAGATCTAGCATGTTTGATCACATAGAAATTTATAACAGGAAGTTCACATTGGAAGACATTTCACAACCAATGGTTCTTCATACAGAAAGCTGGGAAACAGTTTTACCTTTTGTTGAAGCAAGTAATTTCTAAATAGAGATATCCCAAGTTCTATCAAAGTGATGCTTGTTTCCAGATGACACCATTTAAAATAAATTGAGGAGTGTTTGTTTTTTTTCTCCTCTTTAAACTTTCTCCTCTTTAAACTCTAAGCAGAGTTTAGAAGGTAGCCCTCACATGAACTGAAAACTGTAATTCAGCCTTGTCACTGAGTGACTCCAACACAGCCCAGTGAGCAGACTTTTTGTCCTTCACAACACAAGCTGGATCCTGGGGACAGGGGCACCACGACGACAACCTAAAATGAAAAGTAGGCAATTGACAGGCTTGTTAAAGCTGATTTCTAGAATAGAGCATTTCCAGTACAGTTTGCTTTTCGTTATTATTACTACTCAGCTCTATGTTATCTATTCACAATTTAATTATAGGTACACATTTCCACGCAAAGAGGCCATTCTAGAGGCCATCTAGATACCAACTCAGTACATATTCATTAGGACACTTGAGTTGACACACTAGAGTTGAACCCACCTTCTCCACATGGCCTGCAAACAACTCTGTTCTACAGGAAAAGACACAGAAGGTGCAACCTAACCAATAACCTCCCCAGTACTCAACACTGTTAGGCTTTCATTGCACCTCCACTGAATGCCTTATTTCAGACCGTGCTGCAAATAATAGTCATTCAGGTTTGTTTTGTACTGGAGTTTCTGTTGTTCATAAACACTATTTTTTGCTCTGAAATCAGCAGGATTTTGGTACTGATTTTGCCCACCAGCAGGGACCCAGCTGTCTGGGTATTAGTAACTAAAGTCTACAAGATCTTTTGTAAAGATTTAAGAACCGTTAAGGCTCCTTTCACGCTCTCCCAGACTTGACCTCTGAAACAAAGTCTTATTATTTATGATAATAACTGAAAAAATTTATTTAAATCAGTAAGTTCTTGGAGGTATGACCAATGTGAAAAACAACTTTAATATTTATAATGAAAAGCTTCAGTAGGGACCAAGACGAGTTTTGCTAGATAGACTCACAGGAATTCATTAGGAAGAATCCCAAACAACTACACTCCAAGAAGACAATAAAGAAGCAAAGTTATGTTAAAAAGTATATCTCAGCTTGACTTGAAGGACTGTCTTTATTTCTAGGAATATAAGAAAACAGGTTTTATTGCTTTGGATTAACCATGTTTAGGTTGTTCTCCCTGTTGTAGCTGGAAAGTTGGGGGAATGGGGAGTGTTTCACAGAATCACAGAATCATCTAGGTTGGAAGAGACCTCCAAGATCACCGAGTCCAACCTCTGACCTAGCACCAACAAGTCCTCCACTAAACCATATTGCTAAGTTCAACATCTAAACGTCTTTTAAAGATCTCCAGGGATGGTGACTCCACCACTTCCCTGGGCAGCCTGTTCCAATGCCTCACAACCCTCTCAGTAAAGACGTTCTTCCTAACATCCAACCTAAGCCTCCCCTAGCACAACTTTAGCCCATTCCCCCTCGTCCTGTCACTAGGCACATGGGAGAATAGACCAACCCCCACCTCATTACAACCTTCTTTAAGATACTTACAGAGAGCGATAAGGTCACCCCTGAGCCTCCTTTTCTCCAGGCTGAACAAGCCCAGCTCCCTCAGCCGCTCCTCGTAGGATTTGTTCTCCAGGCCCCTCACCAGCTTTGATGCCCTTCTCTGGACTCGCTCAAGCACCTCGATGTCCTTCTTGTAGCGAGGGGCCCAAAACTGAACACAGTACTCGAGGTGCGGCTTCACCAGAGCCGAGTACAGGGGGACAATCACTTCCCTAGACCTGCTGGCCACACTGCTTCTTATACAAGCCAGGATGCTGTTGGCCTTCTTGGCCACCTGGGCACACTGCTGACTCATATTCAGCCGACTATCCACCAATACTCCCAGGTCCTTCTCTGCCAGGCAGCTTTCCAACCATTCCTCTCCCAGCCTGCAGTGCTGCTTGGGGATATTGGGCCCCAGGTGCAGGACCCGGCACTTGGCCTCGTTGAACTTCACACAGTCAACCTTAGCCCATCGGTGCAGCCTATCCAGATCCTCCTGCAGAGCCTTCCTACCCTTGAGCAGATCGACACACACACCTAACTTGGTGTCATCTGCAAACTTACTGAGGGTGCTCTCAGTCCCCTCATCCAGATCATCGGTAAAGATATTAAAGAGAACTGGCCCCAGTACCGAGCCCTGGGGGACTCCACTAGTGACTGGCCTCCAAATGGATTCAACTCCAGTTAAACTGGATTGCAACAGCAGGCGTGCTTCTAGCCACACGTGACTTTTTCCAGAGAGAAAGTCAAAGAACATGGCAAACCGCAGCCTGCGGCACCCTGAGGGTCAAGGGCAAAACAAACCCCAGGCTGGCACAGCCAGGAACATCCCTGCAGAGAGCTGCAATGTCCCTGACAGCATATTTTTTCAGGGGGACCCTGGGCCAGGTGGGACAGCCTCGGATGTGCCTCCCGCTGTGGCCTGCAGCCTCCCTCGCCTCCAGATTGGTCACCATTCTCTGCAACATGCCATGCCCTTTAGCACACTTTCCCCGTCTTTTTCTTGGGGAAGAAACGTCTGACTTCCCTAATACATGTTTGGTATTTGTGAGTAGGGAAAGAAGGAGAAAATACAGGGCGCTCTGTGTACAAATGCATTCTCTTCCTTACAGGGAGGCAGTGGGCCATCCAGGCAGTTTCCCCATCCCCAGTACAACTGCCTGCTTTATTCTAACCTGGCTCTCGGCAAGAACACAGGCTGAAGTTCCCAACAGCCTGATGTGCTCCTGCAGCAACATGGAATCTGCTCCGCAAGCTCCATGCATTCACTTACAGTCAAACAAAACCAAATGCCACTTTATCCTTATAAGCAACCAACAAAGGTCACTGATGTCCATCACTGGGGTTGGGACCCCGCTGCATGAGCAACTGCACTGGCTTCAGCAGAGCCCCCCTGCATGATGTCAGGCAGAATTCTGACCCAAAATTGGACTGATTTCAGTCATACCAAGATTGATCTTAACCATGTCCTTCAGAGTTTCCTTCAGGAGTATCTTTTCTGTTAAGGGAAGTGTCCCTGCAAATGACATATAAAATTGACACCACTTCAGCTGCTTTCATTTTTAGTAGAGTTTTGGGATTTCTTAGCTTTTCATTAACTTTACTCTTTAGCTGAAATAAAGTTCATTTCAATGAACTCATTTCACCTTTGCTGAGCAGCTGCTCTTACAATTGCTGCTACAGTTGCTTGATTCCCCTCCCCAGAACCACAACCTGTGGCTTTGGGTTTTCAATGTTTATTTTTCACTTAGTTCTTCCTTCGTGCTTCCATGGTGGGCAGAACAGACGTGTCACCCTGCGCAGAGATGGGGGGCAGCCTCTCCCCCCCCAGCCACACACACAGGCAGTGACAGGAGTGAACCAGGGCATGCTCCTGGCCTCTCCCCCTCAGCAGGGAGCTCAGAGCCCTGCAGGGCAAGCAGCACAGCCCCAGCCGGACCCCAGCATGCTCCCATAGCCTGCTGGCATGGCCCCGCAGCCCTGCCCAAACACCAGGGCAACTTTTCCACCACCCAGCTCAGGCCTGGGCTCCGCATCACCTGCTGCCCCCCTGGTAATACCCTACCCATGTCACAGCAGCCAGGGGGTGCCTCATGTCTCAAAGGGGCAGGGACGGCCCTGGCCCCAGAACGCTGGCCCCAGCGGCCATGCAGCCCTGCCATGGCTGCCCGTGCTGACGGGGAGGCTGCTCAGCTGCCTGCGCCTGCAGCTCCAGCCTCAGCTCTGGACACAAACTCAACCAGAGGAACTCAGCTCCTCTCTCCTCAGGCCCTCACCTCAAACAGCTCTCAGCGCCCTACAGGACACTGACCGAACTAAACCACCACACACTCCCAGCCACTCCTTTCCAGCACTGTGCCAGATAATTGTACACACCCTACAGGACAGGTAAGATGACCCCAACACACACCCACCATGGTCCACAGCAAGCAGCCAGGTGACACGATCAGGCCAGGACAGCAGTGACGACTCCACCAGGATGATGGGACACGGACGGATGTGGTGAGACCTTGAGACACTCGGGCATGGAGGCAGGGTCAGCCCGTAGTCACAGGGGGATGCTGCTCTGTTTGTTCCTTCTTTTCTGAAAGCCAGACACACACAGCAATGGGACCACTTCATGGCACAGTCCTGTCAGCTCATCCCTTGATAAGTCAGCTGGAAGGAAGAACTTCCAGTGCTCTACAGGACAGGTAAGATCACCCCAACCCTCACGGTCCACAGCAAGCAGGAAGGTGACATTGCCGGGCCAGGACGGGATTGACCATTCCATCAGGACAACGGGACACAGACAGCTTCGGTGAGTCACTAGAGACTCTTGGGCAGAGAAACAGGTTCTGCCTGTGGTCACAGGGGGATGCTGCTCCTTTAGGTGCTACTTCTCTTTCAGCTAGAAACACACAGCAATGGGACCAGTCCATGGCACACTCCTGGCCTCACTGCCATCGACCACACATCTAGAAGGAAGAGCTGCCAGGCTCTACAGGACAGGTAAGATCGCCCCAACCCACACCCACCATGCTCCACAGCAAGCAGGATGGTGACACAATCGGGCAAGGACAGCAGTGACAGTTCCATCAGGACAACGGGACATGGATGGATGTGGTGAGCCACTGGAGACTCTTGGGCAGAGAGGCAGGGGTTGCCCATGGTAACAGGGATGCTGCTCTGTTTGGTGCTTCTTTTCTTTCACCCAGGAACACACAACTATGGGACCAGTCCACATCACACTCCTGTCCACTCACCCCTTGAGAACTCAGCTGGAAGGAAGAACTTCCAACACTCTACATTACAAGTAAGATCGCCCCAACCCACAACCACCACAGTCTCACAGCAAGCAGCCAGGTGACACAATTGGGCCAGTACAGGAGTGACAGCTCCATCAGGACAACAGGACACAGAGAGCCTCGGTGAGATGTTAGAGACTCTTGGGCAGAGAGGCAGGGTCTGCTACTCCTTTGGGTGCTTCTTCTCTTTCAGCCAGAAACACACAGCAATGGGACCAGACCACAGCACAGTCCTGGCCTCATTGCCATCAACCACTCAGCTGGAAGGAAGAGCTGCCAACACTCTACAGGACAAGTAAGATCACCCCAACCCACACCCACCATGGTTTCACAGCAAGCAGCCAGGTAACACACTCAGGCCAGGACAGCAGTGACCACTTCATCAGGACAACAGGACACAGATGGACAAACGTGGTAAGATGCTAGAGACTCTTGGGCAGAGAGGCAGGGGTTGCCCATAGTAATAGGGATGCTGCTCTGTTTGGTGCTTATTTTCTTTCACCCAGAAACACACATTGATGGGACCAGTCCACATCAAACTCCTGTCCACTCACCCCTTGAGAACTCATCTGGAAGGAAGAACTTCCAATGCTCTACAGGACAGGTAAGATCACCCCAACCCTCACCCACCACGGTCCACAGCAAGCAGGAAGGTGACACGGCCAGGCCAGGATGGGATTGACCGCTCCATCAGGATGACGGGACATGGACAACCTTGGTGAGTCGCTAGATACTCTTGGGCAGAGAGACAGGGTCTGCCTGTGGTCACAGGGGGATGCTGCTCCTTTAGGTGCTGCTTCTCTTTCAGCCAGAAACACACAGCAATGGGACCAGTCCATGGCATATTCCTGGCCTCATTACCTTCAACCACTCAGCTGGAAGGAAGAGTTGCCATTGCTCTACAAGACAGGTAAGACCGCCCCAACCCACACCCACCACAGTCTCACAGCGAGCAGCCAGGAGACATGATCAGGCCAGGATGGCAGTGACCACTGCATCAGGACAGCTGGACACGGATGGACATGGTGAGACCTCATGACCCTCGGGCACAGAAGCAGAGGCTCCCCATGGTCACAGGGGAATGCTGCTCTCTTTGTTCCTTCTCTTATGAAAGCCAGATACACACTGCAATGGGACCAGGCCACCGCACACTCCTGGCAACTCTCCCCTTGAGAACTCAGGTGGAAGGAAGAACTGCCAACGCTGTACAGGACAGATAAGCTATCCTCAACCCATTCCCCACCACATGGCACAGCATGCCAGAAGATGAGATGGTTGGGCTGTGATGGGCATCTCCTGGCCGTCAGGGGGACGTGAGATGGATGGCCTTGGAGTGAGGCTGGGAGAGCCTCCTGCAGGGATGCAGGGGCTGGCCCTGGCAACAGTCTGGGGCTGCTCTTTTTGATCATTTTCCTTTCTCTGTCCAGCAGAAACCCCTGAGCACACCAAGGTCTGCCACTCTCCATTCCTTCCTCTGCCTAATCCCTCTGCAGCCACTGACCTGAAGGCTGGTGCAGCTTTCTACAACCACAGCCACCAGAGGAGCAGGAAGCACATAAGGACTCCATCTTCACTCGGCTATGGTCCTACAAGCACACCAACGGGCCCTGCGGCTATGGACAAAGAGCTTGGCACACCTCCGCACCACCCCACCCCACGTCTCTGTCAAACCTTGCTCAAATAAATGTTCTGATTCACAACCTCATCAACTGCTTTCTCCTGCCCTTCTTGGGGAAACTTTGGGGGTCTTTGCCTTTTGCAGAAGGAGCAAGTGCACCAGCCTTTGCTTCTTCAGATGCTGGCATCAAGAGAATTTCAAAGCAGGTTAAGTGTGCTAATCTAAGACCAGATTCTGCAGGCATTTCAGATAAGCGTTTAAATAAAAAACGCTTATGCGACTCTGGAGGAGAGTAGTCTACTGTGTTCTTAATTTATTCCTGCAGATGGAATACAGCATTACTATTCAGTTGCTGAATCTAAACACATATTGCCATTAGTTCTTCTGATGCACCAGCTTCATCTACAGTTACATGAGGTCAAACACATTTAACACTAATTTACTCCATCATGACTTTTGTTGTTGTTATTCATTAAATACAGGCATAAGTAATCACTTTTTTTTTTTTTTTTTTTAATATAGTAGAGATTAACACCTCTTTCAAATTAAGTCTGAAAGAGGCAGCTCTGATCACTGCCGCTGCTACTGACAAGTCAAAAAGGCAAACTCCCACTTCTGGCAAGACAGAGGAAAAAGACCAGAAATCCTAGAACAGGAAATTACTCATGCAAGCAGGAGTAATCAGAAGCTGGTAAAGACAGTATCACATCTTAACAGCAGGACCAGAGACAGCCATTGAAACCCCAGCTATTTGAGCATCAGAGAAAGTCTGCATAAACAACTAGAGTCACTTGCAAAGAACTAGTAATGACATAGTGTCATCCTCTCTGGGATGGGGGAGAGAAACGGCAAAGTGATGCCTGTGAGTTGAGATAAAGACAGTTTATTAGGACAGGAAAATAATAACAACAATAATAATAACAACAATAATGATGATAATAGTACTACTAATAATAAACATTTAAAAGGAAATACATTTTGGAAAGGATAATATATCTTTCTGGACCTTTTGAAGGTTTTGAAGTTTCCTGGGAAATTTTTGTTGTAAAATTCAGCATGCATAAGCCAGGATACAAAGTGGTCCTCCCTCCTTGCACAGCCTGAGATAGAATAAATTGAGTGACAGAATCTCCAAGTGCATTAAGGAGTTCTCCATAATGTCAGTTAAATTCTACAGACCAAACCCTACTTAATCAAAAGGATCTCATCTTCATTGACAGATTTTATAAAGAAACACAAGTATGGTATCACTGAATATTGTATTCAGATAGTTCATTTGGCTTTTACTTAATATTGCGTAAGTAGAGTGATTTTGAAGGTAACTAGTTAACAGATCTCATCACACGTGAAATTAAGGAACTGGAACACTTACTGGAATAGTAAATTGATCTGCCAGCAAGTGTTTGACTCCCCAGTATATTTTACAAAACTGTCAAAAAAAAAAAAAGCAATGTGCATCACTAAAGAAATTATGCAGAGGAGGTTGTGGAAACTAGTTAAGAAAATGCAGCTAAATTACCATCCATTGCATCTCCCTCTCCAAAGATGTGATTACCATGACACACTATTTTTAGTGATACAGTTTATGACACTTCCTGGTCAAACAACAGAAAGTTTGTTTGTAGCTTCTCCCCCTCCCCTTTTTTTTTTTTTTTTTTTTTTAAAAAAAAAAAAAAAAAGGTATTCTTGCACCATCTTAATTCACATAATGACAACAGGTGATTAGAAAGGCATATCTAATGTTAAAGACTAGGACAGAAGGAAAAGTTGATATTCATTCAGTAAGTTTCTTGGGACTCAATTTTATTTACCAACAGGAAGATCATTTGAAATCTGAAATAATCATAGAGATTATTTACTAACAGCTATATTCCTGTCATTCAGTTGTTGAAAATTAGAAGGTAGTTGCCAGTTCTCATTCATTCTGTTCCATTTCCTTTTATGAAATACTGAATTCCAAACAAAGTACTAGCTTTTGAACTGACACAAAGAAAGGTGAGTAGATGAAGTCATGTCTCTAACAATAAGAAAATAAAAATAAATTGAGAAAATCCTCATTCCAAGCACACTGGGCTTGGACAGAAGAATACCCAAATGTTACAGAAAGTCAGCAAATTTGAAAGTACTGTAGCACCTTAGAAACATGTGGAACAGTGCATGTGTGCTGTTCTTGGTGACCACCCAAATTGTCCCATGTCAACAGCTTTTGAATTGGTTGTTTGTTTTTACTTGGAATACACCAAAATAGAAGTGTCTGAATAAAAATGTATCTGACAGTATTTTCTTGGTGTTTATAACTTATTCTGTAGCTTTCAAAGCTACAGATTTGAAGCTATATTTTTGAACTGTTATTTTAGAAACTATAAATTAAAAACCACTCAACATCCAGCTGTTTACTTGAATATTCCTGAATAATATGACCCCAAAGATTAAAGGTACTATGCATAAGCATGTAAATTTTACAAAAATAATTCCTGTTGTCTTATTCAGTATCTGAATAGTTTTAAAAGAAGATCATTTATTAGGTTTCTGTCATTTTCTGTAACAAAACTATGGGATGGGAGCTGTATTTGTATTTGATCAGAACCACTGATCTGTTGGTTTTGTTTGTTTTTTCTTCTTAATGTATTAAGGTTTTTTGTTGTTTTTTTTTTTATTATTATTATTATTATTTATTATTTTTTTATTTCTTTACAGAGCAGCCAGCAGATGGTAGCAATTTTCAGCTATTACAGCTTGACCTGACCTAGCCTTGCTCAAATAAAATGTATGATATTCTGAAGGATATCATACTGAGTCTTTCCATTCAACTAGATGTTACTCACAATATCAGTCCCCCTCAGTGCTGAGCCTGATCCTTATGTATAACTATCCAGAAAATGAGTTGCTTTAGTAGAAATTACACTTTATCTCTATTTTCTCACCACTATATTATTGCTAAAGCATATACTGAGAACATACCAGTGAACTGCTAGGCTTAAATTTGCAAAAAGATACCTGATATTTTGTAGCAGATTAGAAAATGACAGCAATTTTAAAAGCCATAAATCAGCTTAGATTAACCTCCAGATCTCAGTGGCTTTTTTTGTTTTTGTTTTGTTTGTTTGTTTGTTTTGTTTTGTTTTTTTGTTTTTTTTTAATAAAAATGGCTCAGAATTTTAAAGGGCTCTCAGCACCAAATATATCCATTAAAAAGGCTGAGAAGTGCTGAAGAACTTGAAAAGCAAGCCACATATATTTAAGCACTAGTTTCAAAACTTAAGTCAAAGCATCCAACTTTTAAAACTTTGCTTAGGCTTCTTAACATATGTGGTTAAATGAAGTGCCATTTTTTGAAAGGTAAAAAAAAAAAAAAAAAAAAGCCCATTTCACTCCCAGATACATCCCTCCATAACATTTAAAATGTGCAGTAGAAGGTACCTGAATACAGCATTATTACATGGCCCAGCAATCCCCTTCACTTCTAAACACAAGCACATAACAGCAACAGCTTTTGAATACACTGGCAAAGTAAATCCTTTCCGAAACAGAAGGCAGGTTTATTAAGAAGCATGCAGATAAATGTAGCCCTGCGTATCTCTCCAGGACAGCCAGACTGCTACAGGTTGTTTTACAGCAGCTGCATCCAAGTGGAAAAGAGCATCTGCATGAGGTGCATCCCACTGAACTCAAGTCATCCATACTATCCATTCATGCAAAGAAAAACCTATAAACATCAGATCATTTTTAATTCAACAATAATACCAAAGGCTGCTTTGCCTCATCCTCACCATCTGTCATACCAGGCTACGTATATTTTTTCCACAATGGCATATTCTCATCCTGCCAAATAAAAAATGCTTTTTGTTCCCCTCATAGGAACTGTATTCTGCCTCAAAACATGGAAAGTTTTAACGGCTTAACGCTCATATATTCAAGGGATTTTCAGACAACAACTGCACAGATGAACTTCAGCTTTGAACACCAGTTCCTGTATTAGTTCTGTCACTCTACACAAAGCAAAGGTGTCCTGCATCATCTCCCTTTTTTTTCCCAGAGCATTGTCTGGTTTCTTTGCATTTGGTGCTATCAAAAGAGCTGAAAATTTATTCTAATGCACAAATTGCAAGAGTTTTGTTTACATGACACATTATAAAACATCTGAGTATCTTTCATGAATGTCTAAACAAGTTAAATTTTGGATGCAGAAGAAATCTGACAAAATCCTTGAAGAGACTTGATTGTATGTATTATATTGCCATTTTCTTTTCTCCTTTCAAGATT
Source organism: Aythya marila (assembly GCF_965140915.1). Taxonomy (NCBI): domain Eukaryota; kingdom Metazoa; phylum Chordata; class Aves; order Anseriformes; family Anatidae; genus Aythya; species Aythya marila. The sequence goes on along the minus strand of NC_139045.1, from coordinate 28,483,476 downwards.
TAAAAAGGAAACACTACCGAAAGTGTTTTAAGTTTTGTCACAATGGGAACATTCAAGTAGTTAAGGAATGGCTTTGATAAAACACAACGTGACTTTCATTTTATCAGGAAGCAACTACAAAGAATTGAAGAAAATAAAATGGTTAAAATACAAACATAGCAACAACAAAAAAACGCTACTGGGGGGGACCCACGGGTTTTTGCAATTAATTGCACTGTCTCGCAAAGCACATGTCCCTCAGCAATTTCACACCAACCATGAGCCAAAAGTTTTCATATAACACAGATACAGCACATGTAAAATCAAGAGAGAGACCAAGACTTCTTTTCCATTTCCCTGTAGTTTTCTACTCTCAATTTGTCTGATGTGATACTTCCAAAACAGGCTGTCAGTTCTTCAAAACACCATGTTATCTCTCCTATCCTCAAGGATCATCAGGCTCTGATTTGCACAGGTTTTCTGCCTACTGCAGGTATGTCTAACTAGCATAAGAGCTGGGGAAGCTGGAGGGAACCTGCTGTACCTGAGTACTGGACAGCTAAACAACTTCCTATTATTTACTTGGTCACAAACACATACTGAAGTATTAAATGAACTCAACCCATAAACCTGAAGTCAGGTCCATTCAGAATCCCCCTTCCTGGGGGAAGTACTCAGAGTATTCGTTCAAACCTACAGAGACAGGGGTATCTCCTGGTCTCTCACCAGACAGTTAGCATGTTGAGACTTCTTCTGAAGTGAAAATATGGCTACAGGACATTCCTATCACACCCTGTTGTTTCAGATAACTGTTAATATTCTACTTCCATTTTTTCCTCTTTTTATGTTATCAACACAGCTGCTGGAAACATCATTTTAAAACTTACAGAAGTTTCAATATTCTTGTCACAGGTGAAAAAATTGTCAGTATACCATCTATAAAAACCTACTCATTTATGGTGCTTCTATATTTATTGCTCTGTGGCGATGCACACAAAAAATTAGCCATGCATAGAATATTGACTTTAAAACTGACTGAAATACTATTCTTTAGAAGAGGTTGGTTAGAGGTTTTAACAAAATGATTTTTAATTTAGAAAAGTGGATTTTTTACGACCTGAAATTTCGTCAGTGAGGAGGTACACCTCTCATGAGAAAAAGCCAGAAATTATTAAAGCTATGCTCTCTCAGCGTGCAACATACCATATGCAATATACTCTGCTATTAGTTACATCGGGATGGTTTGCTTGCCTTTGTTTTCCCCTTTAAATTAAAAAGAAAACAAAATATTTGACTTCTATTGATATGGACTGAAAAAAACAAAGAAGTAAATATCTCAGACATGTCTGCAGCCTTCTGTTTGAGCTGCAGTGCTGCAATACTGCTGGGCTCCCACAGCACAGGCAGCTATTCACAGGTCTTCCTTAAAAATAAGGAAGACCTGTTCTTCCACAGTAGCAAGTTACGTATTTCATCATTTCCACATATAAAACCATTGAAAAGACAGAAAACAGACATGCTGCTTTCAGATATATACAATTAAAATAAAAAAAAAAGAAAAAAAAACATGATTTTGAATGTACATGTAAGGATTTATAAAAGGGTCAATATGCAAACAATTCCTCATGATTTCTGGTATTGTTTGATTCAACTTCAGGGATTCAACCTCCAGCGCAGATCTGCTTTATCAATTTAATGTTCCTGTCTCATTTTGTCACAGTTCTGCTGTAGTGTAGGCTTGTGTTAGAGCCTACTGCTGAGCTGAGCTGGGTGAATAATGGATTTTTCATTGTGCTGGCTGAACCAAAAAATAATCTCAGATCAAATAGAATACTCCATTTTGTGATTTTGCTTGTTTGATTGATTATTGTTGGTTTTTATTGCTGATGTTTTCCTTTATTAAGTTTCTGAATAATTTTTAAATTATCAAAACATGAATACTTTGACTTAGAATAAATTACAACACTTTTTTCCCCTAAAACACTAAACAGTTTAGTTAGGTATTAATATTAACAAGTACTTTGGTTTTATTTCTGAAAAAGCTTTTCTTCATGACATTTGATCAAGCTCTGGGCACAGACAAAACCCAAAAAACTATTTGGCTTCCACTAATACCAGTTGCTGTAAGGTACATTTTTTGGACAATATCTCTATACTAAATTTACTTCTGTTTCCTTTTCTTATCCAAACAAAGGCAAGTAAGTTGTACACATTTAGCTTTCCAATTTGTTTTGCATGCATGGTAATATTTAAAACATTTTTCTCCTTCAGAACCCCCTTCTTGCAGCAGGTGGTATAAGACAGCAGAACATTCTCTAGACAAAATGAAGCAGACAAAATCAACTAAGATAAAATATTGTTCTCTATAACTTCTGGGAACAATTGAGAAAGAGCTGTTACCCAAACATAGACACTTCATACTAATGACACTGAGAATAACTGCATGTGTTATTTCACATATTGACTGAATCACGAACTAGCACTTTAAGCAGGGAGATTAGAAGATTGGATGCAATTTTCACTTTATCATCCCCTTTATTTTTCCAGATTCTAAACACTCAAAAGCTGGGAAAAGTGGAAGCAAGTGATATCAGGACTAAAAATAGGTATTGTTGTCAAACAGTTCATTTATTTTTCCTCCTGTATTCACATACAAAGCTTCCTTCACTTTTTTTTTTTTAAATGCCTCACTGAAATTAAGCTTTCAAAAATCCAACATTTACCAAATTTTTCACAAAAAAAAAAAAAAAAGATCAGTGGCTTTGCTTATCTTGGGAAGAATCCATTCAAATCCCTGCTAAGGGATCAGAAGGAAGAAGCAACATTAACCCTGCAGTTTCCCAGCCACATTGGGCACTATTTATAGTTAAGCAAAGTCCTTTCGAGTTTTCAGAATCAGTCTATAACCACACATGCTATATATACACAGAGCATTTTACTGAGTAAAAGCACTCTGCTAAGTAATGACATTTCAGAAACTGCCGTATCTCAACATTTATAGTTTGTCCGGGTGAAGTGAATTTAAACAAGAATCACTGACTAAATCAAGTTTCTACACTTTTCAAAAGAAAGGTCACCAATTGCTTTAAGAACTGGATGTTGACACCCAGCAATTTTCAGCAAAACATGCTAGCTCTAAACATCTGAAAAATATAGCCTTGATTTTTCAAAGCTCATCTGTTGGCAACAGAAGCCTATAATCCACACATGCTGCATCCCAAGGTGTTAAAGATGCCCCTAAAAATGGAGGGGAATTTGCATTCTGGGATATTGCTTTGTGCTCACTCCCCTTTCCCACATTCCCAGGAACTGAGAATTGCGTAGGGGAGAGATGATGTGTCTGTGATCAGACCACAATTCCTCCCAGAACCTCTCAAGCTGCTTTCATGCAGATCACCCATCAGGCTGGTAACTGTTGAGCAACACTCAATCAGTTTCAGAGCAATGACCAGTAATTTCTGCAGCTTGACTGGCTGTGAACTCTGCAGAAAATGAGCGTGTGTTTTTGTTACAATGAAGCCTATGCAGGATGTTGTACACATCCGCTGAAAAAGGCTGACAGTTATATCGAAAGGCAAGAAGCAGATAAAGAGTCAGAAAAATGTATAAAGCAAACCTCCTTTTGGAGCAAGAAGATCAGTTTAGGCCTTATATCTTTGTGGGGATAAACAAATAAAAATGCACATATACCCCTACCACTGTGTTTTCTCACAGCTGTTGCTACTCTCATGATTTGGCAAGATCATGAGATCTCTAAGTGATACTATAACATTTACATTTTCATGACCTCAGACTTCACCATCATTCACTAAAAGTCCTTCATTCACAGCAACACTCCTGAGATCAATTGGTATTTTATCTCGCTGTTGCGAATAATCTGTCCTATTACCCTTCAGGTCAAAGCTTAAATACAAATTCTGCTGCAGTAACATAATTCAAAACCTCGGTATGGATAACCTTTTGTTCTCGGCAGAGAAGGGTCGGTTAGGGAACATTTAAACAAATGAGATGTTTACAATCCCATGGGCCCTGGACAAAAAACTGTGAAAGGTTTCTTGTTTAATGCAGAAGGAGTTACTGTTACATTTATCTGTCAAACCATGAAATCTTACGGATTCAGAGAGGCAAAGCTAGTGAAAGAGGAGGGGAGAAGTCTATGTTCTAGCTTTTGCTGGAGAGTTTACACAATTAGTTTTCAACAGCTTGACCAAAAAATTACACTACCCAATATTTTGCATATTAATCAGCACAGAAAAATCCTTTGGGCTCTGAAGGTTATGCTCATTGCAACTTGGCAAAGAAGTTACCACGCATTCATTATGCTGCTACAGACCCACTTCCCACTAATTCTAGTGCTAGTGGGCAAAATTCATGGGCAAAATGATGAATTTAAACCTGATCTATTAGACCAAGAGCGTTGGTTCGAAGGAAACTCTCAGGAGCTGAATGCTGATGCTTTCTGCAACTCTTGGCAGGGGTTCCTCTCTAGAAATTTCCCTAAAGAAATAGATTTCCCTGAGGACGACAGGAACACTGGGTGCATGAAGCTTTTGGAGCCAGCTTCCACCACAGCATGACGTGGGAGGTCACCTGTGCCTTCACCCGGACCTGTGGGATTTAAGCAATCTCCAGAGACTGAGAAGACATTCTTAGATTATGTGTTGACAGGGACAACAACACAACTAAGAAGTTCTATGGACTTAATCCATCGTGTTTATTGTCTGCATCAGAGGATGACTGTTATTGCTGTACCATTTTGGTATATTTAATATTTGACCTTATTTGGAGACAATCCTGCAACCATTAGATTTAATCATCAGAACACAGCCCATTTAGTATAACTCCGTATCAGCCCAGGAGCAGTCATGTTTGGTAGTTAGTCTCCCTGGTTAAGGCTTATAAATTTTTGTATGCTCATGTAATAGCGTACTCCAGTCCTATAAAACAGATTTCATTTGCTGTGTTCAATCAACCCACCCAGCTTTTTCTTACATGTTATTTTACTGGTTTGCTTTATAGTTTGACTTTTACATTCAATAGATCAAATGAAATTAAACATTGTCTCTATATGATTTTTTGTTGTTGTTTTTGGTGTTTTTTCATCTTAAAATCCTAAGGTTTTGTGTTTTTTGTTTTTCTTTTTTTTTTTTTTTTGTTTTCCTACTGTTAAGACATATACCTAGAAATAGCACTTCAAGTAAAAAAAAAAAAGTGACCTTAATGAAATTGAAGTATAGCAGCAACACAACAGATTTTAACATTTAGAATTATATCAATTAGTTATTTTCCTCCAAATTAAAATTACTTATAAGTTGTTTCAACATTACTATTAACAGGAGAAGTATATGCAATATAAGGACTGATGTTCTTGGTTTTAAGATGTGCTTATGGACTGCAAAAAATTGCTCCAAAGATACAGCACCCTTTCTCTGCTTCATATAATGATACACAAGCAGCATATAGATTTGTTTTTCTCCCCCAAAAAAGGAAAGGATGTTGACATGCAAAATACACATCCTAAATATAACATTGCATATTTATGTCTTACTAAATTAAAGAACCAGAACATTCAAGAAATAAAAATCCACACATGTACACTCAGAACACTATATTAAATTCACTGATGTCATCAACAGATGTTTCTGCTGCTTATCCCTATGACTTTGTTCACCAAGTACTCAAGAATCCTTCAAGCAGAAATTCCAAACAAGAAACATTACCAAAGAAACCAAAAATCAGGCCTCCACCCCCCCCCCCCTCTTCCTTCCCCATATTCAGATAGCTGGTCTTGGTAAAACAAGTACATGGTAAAACAAGTACAGAAAAGGGGTAAGATGTTCTCAGCTCAGATTTGACTAGATGCAGGAGCACCGTTCACAAAGTAATAAAATTGAATTTTCAAGATGTGCCTGTTTCTTTGGGATGAAGAAAGAAATAACTGGATAAAAATAATAAACATCCCCAAACAAATAATAGAAGCCTGTACCTGTCTATTATCAATAAAAATGAAGCCTAAGCAATCAGACTTTAGGCTCTTACTGGAGAACTCTGCATCCAAGTCCAAACTGGATTACTTAGGGGAGAAGTTAGGGCTCAAGAGAGTGCTTATATTTGGCGTTGGACACACAAATGCCATCAGCACTTGCATGTCTCGGGCAAGCTTCAGTCCATCCTCTAAACCGTACAGCAGCACACCCACAGTCCTAGGAACCTACCTGTCCACATCTCTGTGCTTACCCCTGCACTGACCTGCGCTTTGTCACCCTGCAACATCTACGCAGTGAGATGTGAAGTATCTGCCCAATTCCTAAGGGACTTTTCTTGTATTATGCCTGATGCAGAGAGAAGGCAGTCGAGCCTTCTTTCTTCCAGCAAAGCCAGTTCAGCAGTCAGTTTGTATAGGAGTTTTGTGGAAATGCCACTCAAACAGCAACACTCAGCTGAGATAGACCTTAACAAACCGTAAGAATAAAACAAGCCGAAGACTTGCTCTACAATTATGTATTATGGAAATTACGGCATTTACCCAGCTCCACAAGACCATAAGGCACACTTGCCTTAAAGTGCTCCCATGACATCTTTAGACTACAGGTCATGCTACAGTCTATTTACACAGAAGTCCATAAATTACAAAGTATGGTATTAAGCAAGACAGGAGGAGAGCCCCACACTCCCAATTTCAAGATACACAATGAGGGGTGGTGAACTAGATCAGGCCATTCAGGACATAAGACTAGACTTTATGGAAACAACTAGTCATAGGTCAGCAGGAATCAGACAAATTAAAATGCAAGGTTGAGAACAAAATACAGAACATCCCCATGCTGCTCAGCTGTGACAAAACCGCAGGTGCAATGACAAAGAAATAAAATATAAAATACAAGGGTGATGAGAGCCACAAAACTGTTTTTTATTTAAAGGCAGTCCGAATACAGTAGGACACACTGTAAGAGACTTTATGGATGTAACTTCAGTATAAGTCTACAAATCAGAAGCAGTTAACAGAAAGCAATCACTCATTTTTATCTTCAAATAAAAGAAGCAGATAGCACTGAAACTAAGAAGCAACAGGCTCAAAGCAAGCTCTGTCTCCTCATATAATGTGCAATCAATCTATAAATTCCATGCCATAGGATGCTGTGAAAGCTAATATTTTGTATGAATTCAAGAAGTCAGTGCACAATTTCAGGGCAGAAACAGCTGTGTAACACAATACAAAGATCCTATTTCCAGCTAATGAAGCCTTGAGCCACAAATTGTTGAAGGTTGCGAGAATGCACTAGAAAAGCATTCCTTGGTGTCTGGGTGACTGCACATTTAGCCTTCCCTGCACGCTTCCTGAAGGCCACAGGCCAGGCTAAGTGAACTCTTGGGCAGATCCCCAGCTTTTTTTTTTTTTTTTTTTTTCCTCCAAACCGCAGCCATCTCTAGAGGTCTGAGAAAAGTCATTGCTGCAAGATCAGACCCCACAATAAGACCTCACCAGCAATACCCTTACGTAAGTCCCACATCCTTAAGTCACAAGTACAAGTAAGAATACCAATACAGAAATGGTCTGTAGGGTATGAGGGTCACATGCTGAAGTTTACTAAACAGGAAATTAATCTTAAATTTTGCAGGAGGGCTTAGATACCTTACAATAATTCCTGCAATTATCTACACATTCTAATTAGTGATTCAGAAACACATCTTAAAGCAATGTTCATTAATTCTTTGGGAAGGAAGAAATGTAGTTTAAACTCAGTTTCTGCTTCATTAAGATGTGGTGATAACACAGGTTACTTTGTCTATTAACTACAAAAAAAAAAAAAAAGTGTTTCCTTAACTCCAAAAATCACTAAATTCTATGGAAGTTAACATTTGAATATAGCTGGATAGGCAAAGAGCAGAATTGAAAAGGACAGCAACAATGTCAAATCCTTTCAAGAAAACAGCAAAAGTAGACAACCAAACAACACATAAATTTAAAAAGAGACTTTTTAAACAATACAAAGTTAACCAATTTTGCTATATTTGGATCTCTTAATCTATACTTTTTCTGGTCTTTCAACATCATTCTAAGTTGAAAGGTGCTACTGATGATAAAACACTCTACAAACACCTTTCAAATTCTGGTAAAATGCATTTGTTATGCAACTATTTAAAATGCAGGTGTAGCTCCTAGAGGAAAAAAAAGGTGCCACCTTTAATAAAGAGAATCATACACTGTGTGTTGGCAGTAATTAAAGAAGGTGGAATTTTGTTGTCTATGCTGGGGAGTTCAAAGACCTCATACTGAATCTTTTCACAGCATAGGAACACTTTCTTGAAATTGTATTTGGTTTTGTTAGCAGCACGCTGGCATATTATTGAAACAGCGGGGAAAAGAACCTCTGTTTGCACTGAAAAACAGTGTTTCAAAAAATATTTTTTAAAATGTGTTAAGGGAACAAAAATAACACAAAGAAAGAAACTAGTACATGTACTCCCAGTACCCTCTATGAACTATGCATAATAATGAAGTAAAGACTGCACTGCTACCAGGTAGTTCCCTTTCATAGTAAAAGCTATAGGAGCAGACTGGGGAAATAGAACACCATGAAAAAAAAAAAAAAAAAAAAAACACAAAACAAACAAGTCTTTGCATGGTGGCAGAAGGGTAGGTGTTCTTGCCTCTCAGTCTGGTACATTCCAGTATTGACGACAATAATTACTCAGAGACATTAAGTCATCTGTGCTAACTTCTGTTCCCTTAAACATTCCTTCATGTAAATTTGGTGACACACTTCTACCCAAACTGTGTCTTCCATCCTATTTAAAAAAAAAAAAAAAAAAAAAAGGATTCTTCTTCTAGAAAAAAAAAAAAAACAGGTAGCATTGAAAACATTTTTAAAAATCCTTGTCTTAATCTGAAAATTTCTTGAAGTTCAAACTTCTTCATAAACCAACACACATTTTTTGGCAATTTCTGAAAATGTTTTAAGTTATACATATGTATATATGTGTATATATGTATATATGTGGCTTTTTTCTTATCTCAAGAGATCAAGAGTTTTGTTCTGAAACGAAAACCAGTCAGCAGGTCTCACCCCTTCCCACCTCTGATTCCAGGGAAAATGGACAAGAAACTGCTACAACTACATGTATAGATTTTATTTTTTTTTAGTAACTTATGCTAGAACTTAGCCTGAACGATCTGTGTTCTCTTTTGGTTACACTGCTTATGTACAAAGCTTATTATACACAGCATAATAGGGAAGGAAAAGCCAACTGCCTTCACGCATCTCTCTGCAGACCTATTCCTCCCTCCCCTCCCCCCCCCCCCAAAAAAAAAAAAAAAAAAGGAAAAACACCCCCACAGAACCCTTCAGAAATCTTCACAAAACCTACAAAACACGTAATTGAAAATGACGGTTTCCAAACAAATAAGCCCTTGTAAAAGAACAAAACTTAAAGTGATGCAGATTGCATTTCTTGGATTCTTTTTTCCTTCCATTATCAGTAACTCAGTGTCAAGGAGAAGCTTCTGTTTAGACACAGAATATTACACTATTTTAGTAAAGCAACAGCAAAAAAACAGGAAAAAAACAACACCTGTCTTCGTGTGTATGAATAGCAATACTCTGGTCTTTGTTATGTGAATAGAAGGAGGAGATAGTAGAATCAAATTTTCTCTGTAACTTAAAATACAGTATTTTTTTCTTTCCGATTTTCTGTGTCTGCAGATACAGTTAGGTAATGCCCCATCCTTTTCAAGGCTGTTGTAATGTTTTCAAGATGAAGCAATAAGGTTTTATCTCTAGATTCTTGAGAATCAAGTAGGAATGTTAAGTGCCCTTAGCTACTGATAATAGCTCCAAAATTCAAATGAACCATGCAAACTCCAGAAGGAACTTACAGCAATAGAATTGTGAAGCTACAAGTCAAGATATCACCTCCATTACAGAAATCTAATGTAGCCTTGAGAAGATTAACTCATTAACTAAATGGCAGGCAAGTTGGGGAGGTAGGAAGGGAAAAGATCTTTTTGGCAGTTTTCTTCTCACATACCTTTACAGATACTTTTCTGTTCTTTCCCACCCTTGTTTTCTTATACTCTCATACTCATACTCTAGTTAACCCTTAACACACCCATCACCCTGTGTCTGTCAAGGTGGATACAGCCAAGCATCAGGCTTCTCCCTTACACCACAGGGCTACTTCTGCGGGTAAACATGGATGCTCCTTATCACCCAAGCAGAAGGGTATGCAAGACCTGCAGAGGTGAAGGCAGGAGTGCCAATGGCTGTCTCTTTGCCTTCCCCCCTTCGCACAACTAGACAAGGTGTGTGTGTGTGCTGAAATCTGATTGCTTTCTTATTAACTGACCACAGCTAAAACCTGAAATAAGTTTTACACTGAGCACTGACTCAAAGTGTCTTTACTAACAGCTTGAAGTTTCTATCTTTATCTATCCATGTTGTGCTCAAAGCAATATGATTTTCCGTAATTCTGTTGAAAACTGCTCTCTACAAAGACATGTAACTCCACTAGCTTCTCCTGCTGGTTTAAACAGCCCCAGGAACCATGTCAGAAGACTTCTGACTTGCATCAGAAAGGTGATTTTTTTTTTCTTTCCTGTTTTGTTTGTTAAGAACAGAAGAAAAAAATGTTAACGCTAGCAATTGCCAATTCCTCTACTGTCAATATGAAACATCGCTAATATTACTCTGAAAATGGGGAAAAATCCTGATCAAAACACCCAAAAATTTGGACTGTATGCTTCTCATAGATGTGAAACAATCAGCTTTGAAACAAACATTTTGAAGTTTTTAGGGATAGTCTAGTATTGGGGTGGGAGGGGAATTCCATAGCTAACACATCACTGTCTGTTTATCACACAAGCAACAGGGTTCCCATTACAAAAGGAAATACTTCCTCTTTTTATCCAAGTCCAGAATAATATGTGAAGTTCTCATTTTGCCCAACCTTTTACAATTTACTGTGAGACTCCCATTCTATGGTTGCACAGGCATGGTTACACAGCTCCAGTTTCTTCTCCATTTAATAAAACAGAAACAAAAGAGGTCACAAATAACTCACAAAGTGAGTGCCACCTGTCTGGAGTAAAACTTCTACCCAAATCCAGCTGTTCTAAGCGGATCAGAAAGAGCATTTGTGCTCAGCTTTCTTAGGACATGGACACATGAGCACTGACTTTTGGGAGTGCTGAGCCAGTATGGCACTGTTGCAGCACTGGAAACTAACATTACAGAGTTCACTTGAGAAAGCCTAGTGCAGATCTGCCATTCTGAAATAGAAGTTCAAAATAGAGTTTGATTTTTTATTCCTCTTAATTCAGCTTCACAACGTAGATTAGTTAATGTATTTCTCAAATTCAACCCAGACTAGAAAAGTCAGTCATCTCGTCATTTAGTATTAACTGATGAAGTAATTTGCTACAAAAATACCTGAAAATCAGACAAAAAAATGATCTTACTTCAGTTATAGCACACAACACTGCTACACCACCATCTTATGTCAATCATTTTCTCAGTCCCCATACTACAGGAAAGTTTTACTGCAGCATATGCAGTTTAATAATAATCACTGTCAGGAAGTCCTAGAAGTTAAAAGGATGGGAAGGGAAATTCTGTGCTACCATTGAAGGTATAATGTTCACACTCAGGTCACCTCTCTAAATAGTGTTAGTCCTCTACGAGAGATTCAGTTGTTTGTTGTGTTTTTTTTTTTCCTCCCCAAAATGAGAGTGATTCTTAGTGTTGGACCATAAGATGTGACAGATAATGCTCAATTATTGTCCTGAACTAGAGAAATATCACCAAGTTCAGAGCTTTCTTAGAGAAAAAAAGCCAAAAAGATACTTGAGAAGGAATGAGAAGGAATAAAATTTAAAAAAGAAAAAGTCCACCTACAACTATCAGCATACACTTCAGCACACATTTTTATTCCAGAACAGAGTACAGCAGAAAACATAAGTATTATTTCTTTTTTTTGTACAGGTTTCCTCAAACAGAGAAAAGCATCCTGGTTTTCAGTATACCAGAAACTGAAAGCATTTTAAAGCCTGGATTGTCACTGAAAACTCTAACCATCCTGAGCAGGCCCAGATCACATAGCCAAGACTTTATTCCTTTTCTTTTTCAATATCCCTGCTATATATCAGACATAGTTCTTTGTACCATGAAAATCTCATCTTTCCAAAGTAGTTTCCTTTGTCATTGTTATTTAACTAAGAAAAAAATATATGTGGTGACTGACCTTTGTGCTGTGCAATCTCTCTAGTCATGTAGCCCTCTGACAAGTGAAATAACTGTTTCCTTATTTATAGCCTCCAATATCAGTCAATTTTGGTGCATTACATTCCTCATACATCTTTTTCCCCCTGAACATAACATGGGTTTGTCTAAAGCTTCACTTGCAGCTGAGCTGCAAATATTCTATTTAAGGGTACTAATCAGATCCTTATTTGTTGCAATAGAATATGCATTTAATTTACTGTACAAGCCATGTGGGGAAAAAAAAAAAAGGATCCTGTTTTTAAAATTTTCCTGCTATCTTTTCCAAGCAGGACCATGCTTTTTTAGACAGAAGATTAATGTAGAAGTACAGTGAATTTGTTCCACTATCACCACTTCAGCCTACTAAAGGTCTCCTGGTTCAATTGCATAACTGGCTAGAAAACACGAGTGCAAGTTTAGATATACTGATGAAAGGTATATTTAGACATGTCATTCATTCATGTCATTATGTGCAAAGCATTTTTTTTTTTTCTTCTGAAGTATATTCAGTAAGACATCTTCTCAGAGGTACCAGAAAATGAGAAACAGAATGAAGCATTGTTAGAAGGATTTTCATCAGCAGCAACAGACTGGATTTTGACCTAGCTTCTTAAGATGCATTATATTATCAGAGGGAAAAGACCAAACCAGAAGAAACCCTTACCTCTATCTCTAGCCATGCTAGTTCTATTCTTCCTCAAGAATCTGCATCTTTGATCATCTTTCTAGGATGAGAGGATAAACTCGTGGCTGTGAAGCACGAGAGAGCAACACCCTACCCCAGGCAAGAGCTGTTGCCAGAGACATGGGACCCTGCTGCTCAGAGGTCTGATTCATGGAAGTTTTAACTTAACTGGTTTTTGGTTGCTGGTCAAACATCCCTGTGGAGTCAGCCAAGAGTTTAATTAATGTAGTTCATTACATGAAGGAAGACAACTTGATACAGGCCCTTGCAAGAAGGCTGAGATTAATGTCCTCCAAGCAGTGAGCAATTAAGACTATTTAGATTGATTGTTATTGATCAGTGTAACAAGTAAACATGTTGATTTAAAATGTGCTAGACAAAGCTTGATAAAAAGTAGTTGAATGTTTTCAGGAATAAAAATGAGATTATCCAATTTTGAAGCTAATTTCTTTTGCTGGTGTTCTGGTGCAAGTAAGTTGTATTACATGAGAGAAATTAAAATTGAGAAAATAATAATTAGATATCATTAAGATCTCATTATCTTAGCAAGGCATTTTGAATTGAAACAGCAACAACAAAGTGTTTTCAGAATGGTGTAGCAAATGCTAGGGGTAAAACTTCTGTTAAAAACACTTTAAGAACTATTTAGAAAGTATCACCAACACAATACAAAATGATATCAAACAGCTAAAGTGAATAGTTTCAGTAATAGTAGTACTTTTCACTTGTTCTATTGGACTTTGCATGAAAGCTTTTCATGGTATTTTACAAGCTCCTATTTCATTTTTGAAGTGGTTCTTACCAAGTTGGTTGCCAGTTAGCACTGCAATGAGTAAAAAACAATTGCTAAAGAAGACAAAGACGATCTTTTACTCCAACAATGCCAGCATTCAAAGGACTAGCTAGGCCTCACTGCTAGTGAGCTAAAATGGAACAAGGCCTCAAGTACTCTTAATGCCATAATTTTCTTCAAAGAACAATTTTCCTCTTAGACTTGGAGCATTCAATTAATTTTCTCTTTCCTGAAATTGTAAAAACCCTACACATTCCAGAATTAATCAAGGCCCTATATAGAAACAGGGCTGACACTTTCTCTCAGGTGTCTGTCCTGACACATACTTAAACCCTTGTTTTAGGCCTAAATTCTAGTCTAACAATTCAAATTCTTTTCAGTTTAAACAAAATAACAATTTGTAGCAAGCCACGTTTTTTATTACAAGTTGCATTCTTACCCCCCAGTGAAGCTGGCACTCACCACAAGCCAGTTTGCGGTCCCACCCCATGATCAGCCTTTGGGGAAAGCCTTGAACTTCCATCAGTAAAAGACTCACCATCACTCCCATAAACAGGGCAGCTCACCCTCTGGAATTACGCTCTTACTTATTCTGGATTTGGCTCTTACTCATCTGCTGGATTCTAACCTCCTGCAAGGCTGACCACATTAAAAATATCAGCATATATACACTCTGGTGCCATTTTCTTAAGAATGTGGTTCCCCATGCATGCAGACAGGCCAGTCAGTTCTCTGCAGGATGAGATAGTTGAGCACACTGCCAAGCAGCACAGCGACAGCTATCCCTAACCTTTCTTTGTGAGGTTTCTTCTCCCTTTTCTCCTAACAGGTGTTTCTCAGACTCCTCATGAAAATAAAGATGCAATACTTAACATTGATTTTTTATTATTTATTTGTTTAAAGTTTTGACAGTCTCTTCCCAGGACCACTCAACATTTGTTAGAAAGCCACAAAGCAGCTACTGCATGCCAGGGGGCATAATTGTGGCAGCTATAAGGACTTCATGGAAAGCTGTACAGGAAAGGGAAGCCCTAATGCAGTGTGTGGCAGCTTGTGACATGGACAAGCATGTTCTGTAATCTGTCTCTGCAAAACAAGTCCTGGAAGCACAAGCAAAATTATACATTTTGAGTTGACCTCAAACTATAATTTTTTCTTTGCATGAAGTTATTATACCACTGTTTATTGTCCTAAGAGAGAGAAGAAATTCGCTAGCAGGCAGCACGTTATTTCATTTCCACTTCTGTGCTGTTACTTACATAATTGAATTGATAGCACTTAAGTAAAGTCCATCAAAATACGCATATGTTGCATTAACATATCAGTCAGATACACTGGTATCACTAGACAAAAGCATCATGTTCCTTATCTACATTCTGTTCCTCACTCATCCATAATTAATTTATTCTCACTAGTAATTAAATGGGACATACACATATTGTCTTGTACATTGTAATTAGATATAATTCGATTTGATTTTTGCTTCCCCACAAAACTGTAGCTCGATGCACAATTATTGAGAAGTATCATTTTGAGAAATCTAACACTCCTGTAGAAAGTTAACCTTCCTTTGGATTCATCTCATTCTTTGTATATACAGGGCAGTTTTCACCTATTTCAAACTAGAATTGGGAGAAGAGATGCTAAGGACTTTACTTTTTAGCTAAAGCAAAGCAAATACACACACACAAATAAAAGCAAACCAAAAAAAAGTATCTTATTTTCATCGTTCTTGTTACAGGAAAAAAAAATTATATATATATATAATATATATACACACACACGATTTACCTGTAGACTAGAAACTAGCAGAAATTTTTTGATGTTATTTTCTTTGTCAGATACTAATTTAGTAGGGGAAAAAAGAATGCCAACACATAATTGCTTCAATAAAACTCTCAAAATATTTTTCATAGTTTTTTCCCAGGAAAACCATTCTTGCCAAGATCTGGGAAGAAATTTCTTGAAGAGCTCCACATTGGAAAATTAGTTTCATCACATTTCAGGTGAGGATAGTAATTACATGGAGAGTAGTAATGCTTCAAATTGAATTCTTCAAACGTTACTATTAGAACAGACAAAAAGTGAATCTATTCCAAAACGGTTGTAGTGATGATCAGCATGATCATGTTGATGTGGGAGACGTGATCACATTGCTGATCCACCCAAATAGAACATCTCTTGATGGAAAGACTAAGAAAAATCAGTCAAAGAATACCAACAATTTGGTATTAAGGACAGTTGTCAGAGATTTGAAAAGCTGATTAACAGTCTTGGCATGACTACGAGAGATGAGATTTTAAATAATTTCTCCATTATCTGAGTTCTCACAGTAGTTAGTTACCATCTGACATAAAATTGCTCCTAAAAAAAGCTTCACAAATATTTGCTTGTCCTAAGAAAGAATGAAAGCCAAGCAAAAATGAATGTCAAAAATCTGCAACTGTCTTTGCTGGAGAGGAATTAACCTTTAACACATTTTCTGGTACTATTTAAATAGAAAATTGTCATTCTCAATAACTATAGCAAAAATAGATGAATTATGAATTAGGTTAGGTTTTGTTTCATGTGCTAAGAATAAGTTCCACATGAAATTAGGAAGTTCTATATGAAATTATCATAAAGAAGAGTGCAAGAGACTAAGATTTCACTAGAAATGCACTTTACATTCAACTAGCATAAGACTGATATCCTTATGAATTGGCTTAGTGTAATATCTTAAACATATTAAAAATATTCTGTACTTTGTATAATACTATCATGGACAATATGATTTTCAGATATTAAAATATTTGCACTGGACATTCATTACAGAAAGACAATTTTGAAAAGAAATCCTCGTCAGGCCATATGCATATGCAAAGTATCTGCCACTTTGATTTAAAACAGCTAGTGTTCCCAAAAGAAATCTTGCAATGTTTTTAGAGAGATTTTTTAAAGAAGATGGACGTTTTTCCTTATAAGTTTCAATTTTAGATAAAGCAGCTGGCAAAGACATGCAAGATTGATTTTCAACGTTCAACTCCTAAATCAATACTTCAAAATCTAAGAACATAGCCATAATTCTCAAGGCATGCAAATCAAGAGGTTATTACAATCTTCAGTTGCTGGGACTTTCAAAAATCATGGTTCTCCATATTAGAATGCAGTAGCATGTGTTCAGGTACTCAAAAAAAATGAACCTAGCATTTATCACACTGAGTGCCATGAACATCCTTCCCACATTTCAGGAATTGAGCTACCCATGATTCAGTTGACAAAGAGTGAGAAAGATTTAGCTTTCACAATAATTAGAAAAAAATATCACGCAGTAGGAATGTCATGAGTTCCTTTCATATCCTTAAGAAGTATTTAAAAATCAAATCTGGCTTAATGTTTACATCTAACTTCATTTGCATCTGTTACACAATAAGAAAAGGACATTGAGAAATTATTTTTCCACCTATCAAGCACCATTCACTAGACTCAATAGTGTTAAAAATTAAAGATGCTGGATGATCTTTCTGGGTTTCCATAGTTACATCATTTTTTTTTTTTTTTTTTGACCAGTAATATAAACACATATAGGTATAATGATTGTTAAAGAATGAAGTTCAGCTGATAGCATGTTTTCCTGATACAGGCAATAGTGGTCACACACTCGCAGTTTTTCACAAGAACTTCGAAAATAACCATTGCTTGGGAACAAATCTCTTCTCACACTCAACCCCCACATCTTCCTGTGTTGTTGTAGGTTACAGTGCAGGGTCAGAAAAAGAGCAGGCAGGAATCCTGCATGTTTTACCAATCTATATGACATCCCTCATTCCTGCTGATTCTTCCTAGAACCTTCCTCATTTGAGGCCTACGGTGGTTTTATGAACCGGAAATTCCTGCACATAACTCTGCTATCCACTCTACAGAGGTATCTTCCTTTCATTGCCCTACATACAAAGGTTTTACCCCCTTGTCGTGCCTGATCCACAAGCACACTGTCCTCTGGTTGGTATGTGATGAATCAGCAACTTGAGCAAAAAGCTTTCTGAGCTTTCTTTTTGTGCCAATTGGGTTTTTGTTTTTGCCTTTAATTCTGAAAAATATATTAAAAAAAAAAAAAAAAAAAAAAAGCAATGTAAGAGTAGAAGTTACAAATACAAATCATTATTGTACTTTGAAATTATGAAGGAGAAAAAATTCAGGTTCCAAAGAGAATGGAGAAGAGGAATAATCCAGAAAACAAACCAAACACATGGCAGAAAGGGGAAGCTGAGGCCTGGAAATAGTGCATGGTCATGCAATCCCAGGAACATCTGGTGCTTTGTTTGGCATCTTACAAAGCTCGCATGTAATCGCTAAGCTTTTTGCTGGTGCTAGAAACAGGGAACCACTAGGCTCCACTTGTGTGGAAATAGTTTAAATATGGTATCAGAGTACTTCAGAACACTGTAAATGCTAGAACCTGTTTAAAATGAGGAAAGCTTAAGGTATTGTAAACAACTCCAGCTGGACGCCCAGTTCAGCTGTCTTTGTAGCACTGAATAACAGAATCAGTTTATGCCTCTGTGTTCCTTCAGTAGCTTGTACCCTTAGCTACCATTCTCAATGCTGTGAATCCTATACCACTAGGATGCATTTTACTGCACTTTATGTGCTGAAGTTTTATTACAGATGCAGCAGAGGATACAAAGCAAGATACAAAATTATGACAGATACTGGATGAAAAATAGAGCACTATTTTTGTAAACTTGGAAAAAAATGCTGTAGAGAGATAATTTAGATGCAAGAGATAGGACTTCAGTTGTCTTTTTTCAGAATATGATGTGACAGCAGAGACAGAAAACTAAATTCAGAGATAGTGTTCCATTCCAATGGAACCTGTACTAATTAACTAACTTACCATTAATTATTCACCATAAATTAGGTGAACACTGTGGAGGGTCCTAAAAACTCCGCATATATCACGCATGGATGCTTTACCGTGCCATTTCCTACCCTTAGAAAAGGTAATAGGCCACCATATTAGCATGAACTTCTGACACAGTAACTTCTGTTATTTTAGTTGCAGCTGCTTGCAAGCACTGCAATGCAGACATCCTGACTGAATTTTGCAACAGAGATTGTTATTCTAATTGGATGCTCGTATATTTTATAAGATTCCTTTCTGGTTTCCATTCATCACATTCCCAAACATAGCCATATTAGAGAATGAGGCTGAAAGGGATTACATGACCTCTAACTACTTGGTCCACTAACAGGGTGACAACAGCTACAAATCTAAGCCACTTCTTAATGTTCTTTAACAGAAACAGTTATGTACATCAAGTCATAGTAAAAGATTCTGCCTCTCCACAAGCCGATCAACATGGATGGTAATTACACAAAAGCTTAAAAGATTATTACTGAATATTATTATGCTTCTTATCTTATTAAAACTCACAAGTTAATCTGGTGGGCAACAATGTCCTGTGAACAGAGTAGGAAAATTATCCCCGAAAAAGCACGGCAGTTTCTTTTGTGAACCAGCCTGCTGTTAGCCCAACCGTTCTGTTGTTAGCAAAGCTTCGGGAACACCCTCCTGTGCTGGCACACAATCTGTTCAATTCAATCAACAGCCCTCCACACAGTTCCTGTTTGTCACCCTCAGTACCAGAGGAAACTGATTTTGTGCTCCATTTGAAAAATAGATTATGGCCCAATTACATGCTGATAATTTGGATGAAGCTTCCATTTCACATCTAGGGAAAAAAAAAAAAAAAAAAGCAATTCTTTGAAACCTTGGTCAATAAAATTCTAGGTAAATGCTAAACATAGGAAAGCATACTGTGACAGAAAAATGAAACAATATTTGAAAATAGATAGCAACAAAAGAATTGCTGACAGCTGTTTGTGCTACTTTTAATTTAAGCATTGTACTTAGCTGCACATTCACGTAGTTGCTAAATGAAAAGTTTGCTGTGATTATGTGCATTATATCTATACACACCTCAAAGATTATCATGTTCAAAAGAACATGAGATATAATACTGTCTATGAATTGCTAATTAAGTTCAGTAATTCCACATTCCAGTTTTATCCTGTAAAGGAAACTATATTTATTCATAAGGATATAACTCAGAATTAACCCCCCTCCAATTTCATAAATAAATAAAGACACAACAAATAGAAACTACAGCCATGCTACCCCCATGGGCTCCTTCATTTATCATAGAAATGAAACCATAGGGAAGCATTTCTTTATGATTATTGCTGATATACCACTGCACTAATGTATGAGCCAAGAAACCATTTAGCCACGTCAGCATACAGTATTAGCAGTAAGAGCCTGTTTTGTGCTGGACTTCTGTAGTACCAGTACAGTGCCACATTACTGACTTTTGAACAGGAAAGGGATCGTGTCCTAGTGGAAAACCAGCATACACCGTACCTCTCTGTGCACCTGAGAAGAAAAACATCCCCTATTTATATCCTTTATTTAGGTAAGAATATGTCAAACAGTCCTTCACTGATGTCTTCAACATAGAATAGCTCTGATAATAGCTGAAATCCAAGGACATTTTTTCCTCGTACACCTAGGCAATTACAAAAGCTCATAGTGTTCTTATCCTTGCAGTGAGTATACTATGCTGTGAACCAGTAACTGCTAAACATCAAGTCTTAAAGAATATATAGTCTAGCATACTAGCTAGGAACATAATAGCAAGATGAGGCAGCAGCGGACAAGAAGGCACGACAATCAAGGTAATGATTTATGTCTCAGCTATTTGGAGTCAAAACCCATAAAGCATCTGGTGCTTCAAGTAGTCTGTAGTGGAAATGGGAAGCCGCCATTCAAAAAAACTCACTATTTTGTTCCACAGCACTCAGAGCTGATCTCCCTTTCTTTGAAGAGTTCCAGCTCTAGGTACATCCAGGTTGTTTCTGCCTAAACAAACAAGTATTGATTGTGCTGTACATTAAAAGTCACTCAAAGCAGAGACATTGCAAAGAACAGTGTACTCATTGTCCCTAGCACGAGCTAGAGTATAGAATCCTTTCTTAGCATGACATTATTTCTTTTTCACTAAATGTGATTCCTTGGGAGCTTTTGTCAGCCTATTATTGAGTAAATCTTTCTAATCAAGGATTCACCAGTGAGCTCACACAAACAGTTTTGGAATATTTCTTTCTTCTAGGATGCAAAGAATGTATTTTGTAATTAAATTAGCACACAGGCTCCCTATGGCAAGCAGAAAGAATGACATTTTACCTACACCTTTGCAGCAAAAAAACAAGGATTGGCATGACTTCATCAACAAAGGTCTATGACAGACTTAATAACGTGGAGTGGAGAGGTGCAAGATAAACAGTGCTACAGCTATGGGTGGTTTTTGTCCATAGCTACATTGCTTTTGTTGACAACAAACAGCAGGAAGCAGAAGAAGGAAAGAAATGTTAGAAAGCAATAGTAAGTATTTTACTTTTTACTTTTTGAATTAAGGTATGAATTGTTACTTTTTAGCCAGAAGGTTTGGCAGCATTCAGGTCTCCATCGACTCTACATTTAATGAAGACACAACACCCAAACACATCAATTTTCTTTCCTGTCGGGGTTATAAACAACTGAAAACATGCGTTCATCTTCAACTAGCAGAACTATGCAGATGAAAATATTAGAACAGAAAGGATATAAAGTGAACTTTTTCATATTTTCAAAATATTAACACTACTCTTACTGATATTTTCATTAGATCAGTCAGCATGCCTCCAAAGAAATAACAAACATTGTCAAAATGATGTTATCATGTCTTATGTAGTTATTATATTCCCTTACAAAAAGAGGAGAGCTATACTTAGATGCTGTTGAAATGTCAATTAGTTCTAATTATATGATGTTTGGATGATTAAAATTCAATTCATCCACATGTTCTTCGAATATTCCATCTATAGCTTTTACCATCATCTTTATGGCTTCTTAAGGTAAAATTAAATGTATTTTACAGAAGTTGCCTGTAAGGACTAGAAACACAAAGTTAGCAATTTTACCACAACTGCTTTTTATACAGTGTTCACTGTTGAATGCCCTTCTACACACAGCAAAAACATCCTATAATCCAGTTGTTTCTTTTCTTGGCTAAGACAATGATTTGAAATGTTTTCAGGCTTTAAAGTCACTATTTCAAAAGCTGAATTGTCTAACCTTTTCATGTAATTTTGTGAAAGAAACATGAACCTCCTGTTGAGTTATACTAAATGAAAATGCCAACTGAAAAGTCACTGAAAGAAAAAAATCTCTTTTTACTCAAGTTAATAGGCTGTAGAGGCTTCAACATAAAAATAAAATAGAAAAAAGAAAGAAGAAAAACCACAGTATTCTTGAAATACTGCAGAAGGCAATCTACATGGACATGAAAGCCAAGATGAGAAAGGTGTTTTTTATTGTTTTGTTGTTGTTTTGTGTTAGTTTTTATTATTTTTAATTTGCATATCTATTATGTTAAAGTTTCCAGAAGCTCCCTAACTGAAACAGTGTCCAATTGTGTTACCTGGAAAGACATGGCAGCTTTTAAAAATTAAACTGTCACCCATGTCTCCCTTCAGTTTCTCCCTGCATGATTGAATTGCTATATTCTAACCTCACTGTTTGGGGAAAAAGAAAAATCTGTTTGTAACAGCTGCTACATTTCATTTCAATATTTAGCCAAGTTTTTTTTTTTTTTTTTCAGGACACAAGGGGTATTTTTAGAAGTTATTTTACATAAAAATGGATGCTGTATATCTTATGAATTGGTCCAAGCTCTATTTTGATAAATTACAGATGAAAAAAAAAAAAGATTTTACATGCATATTTAGGAAAAATAATTTAAAATTCAAATAGTGAAAAATCAGCAACTTCTATCCAATTTTCACTTCATAAATTGAGGGTTCTGATGTTTACGGGGTAGGGTGGGGATTCCCTATATTAAGTAAAATATGACCTTCAGTAACATGAACAAGGGATACCATTCACCTTCGTACTGAAGCCATCACAACTTCAAGACTCACACCAGGACTACGTGAATGGGCAGTCACAGCACAGGTTTAGTAGGTGCAAAAAAAGTGACTGCACAATGGAAAGCACTGAAGCAGAACAGAGAAGATGAAGCAAAATGTCAGCCTTCCAACACCCTGCTCTTTGGCAGAACTCCAAGCAATGTGCATTGTTCCCACTACTTGACATCACCAGGCCACCCTAGCTGTCCTTGATGTGTTCGTGAAAATGAGTACGACAGTGGGATGTGATTGGAAGTTCTAACTCCTACTCTGCCTTACGGCATTATCAGCCAGAATGAGAGATGCAGTGCCGGTGTTCCTTCTTCCACCTTCAGCTGTAGTGTGAGGAATCCTTCTGTACATTTATTATACTGTAAACAGATGAACTTATGGATGGATACAAATCTCTTGAAATAGATTCAAAGAGACAGCAGATTCATTTCTTGCCTGGCACTAGGAAGAACAGCAAGTTACTATATTGTTTCTTTTCTGACCTCAGGAAGATAAAAATGCCTGTTACCATAACTACACCAACTCAAAGGGGAAAAAAAAGTTCTTTGTCTCCTTTACTTATGATGCAAACAAAGCAGAAACTGTTTTTTCTGAAGATGCTTAACACAGCAGGACAGGATCAAAATGTGAAGGTCCATGGCTGGCTGGTGAAAATTTCAGAATGGCTCCAACAAATACTCAAAAGCGTAAGTGGAAGTGACGCCATGCTTTTTAGATAAACCACTGTTTTATAATACCTGCCACCTATTATATGAAAGGGTAGCTAATACTTACCCCCAAAACATCCTTTCCATGCTTTTGGCACCAACTATTTGGCACTGAAAACAGAAGAGAGGAAACCTGCCAGAGTAGAACTTGTGTGAAGTGCTCACTGGGTCTTTAATAAAAAAAAAAAAAAAAAAAAAAAAAAAAAAAAAAAAAAAAGAATAAATACAAATTTTAAACAGGGCACTGCTTTCCTTAAGGGTCACCAAAAATACATTTGAAAAAAAAAAAAAAATGCATCAAGAGACTGGAAAGTAAAGACACATCAGAAAGATTAAGGAAGTAAGGATGCTTTTCAAACTGCATCAAGCCATTCAATAAATTTCAAGGGCCTGAACAATCGTTCACATGTATCCAAACTACACATACTAGAAGTCCTAGCTCTTGATTATAAATAAGTCTTTCACACTGCTTTAATGTCTAGTAGCCATTGCTTCAAGCAAAGTAGAACATAATGGTCTTCTTGACAATGTGAAATGTAGTATAAGGAGAAAAAAATTTTTTTTTTTTTAAATTGCTGTCCTCTTTAGAGTAAACATTAGTTGTCTCATCAGCTGCTATTATGAGGAAGAATGTACTCCAAGTGCACAGATGTGCATCATGGAAACAAATTGGGCCTAAAACACTTTTTTCCTCTTTTCATAGAAAGAACTAAAAGAAACAAGACTGAATTATGCACTGATTTTAATAATGAACAATATTGGATGACATTTTTCATTTGACAGTGAAATTTCTTCCCAACTGTTATTTTAGCCTGTGATTTTTAGAGAGCATTAACCCACTGGTAACTCCTATAACTCCTAACTGAAATTCTCAAAGTATATTCTGTTGATAACTTGATTTGCTCTTTGTTTTCACCTGAACTCTATGGGAGAAAAGGAAATGCAATAGACGGTCTTAAAAGATTACATATTTTGTCAGCTAGATACCACAGACCAAAAGAGATGTCTTTTTAAGTTGATCATTCTCTTCCAAGCAAGCTCAGGATTCTCCTTTTATTCTAAGATAATAGCCACCTGTCTTTTGTGCAGATAGAAAACAAATATTTATATGAAGTATTGCAAATGTTTAAGATTTATCCAAATCATAACCTTGGAGAATTAAACAATTTCAGAAGCAAAATCAGCTCCCAGTAAGACTTTCTGCTGCATTTCCCTAATGGGAAGGGCTCTGTGAGATAAGGCAGGTGGCAAAAGACACAATGGGGTTTTTGGAAGTGGACCAGGAACACAGGAACACCACTCCTCCCAGAACCTCAAAGGCTGTCTATCCTTGCCAGCAAGACCAGTCCAAAAGGATAACTCCTCATTAGAAGTCACAACTGTGCATAGGGTATCACTCTGTTTTACTATGATTTCCTTTTTTTCTTCCAGGAAAAAGGATTTTGACCAATTGTTCATGCCTTTCTCATGTGCCAATTATAGCTGATCACTCAGTGTAACAGCCACTTTCAGGGTAACAGAAATCCAAACACTTTAGTTCATATTTGGAAAAAAAAAAAAAAAAAAAAAAAAAAAAAAGACCACAAGCTTGCCACTTCTTCTAGTCTACCTGGATTCTTTTCATCTCTAGGCCCCAAACTGATTTTATTCATGTCAAAGCAGATGGCATTTATCAGGGACAGCAAAGCTCACAAATGCCATACTCTCTGTATGAAATCTGCATAAGAGGTTTACCTATGAATGATGTTTGAAGGGGGGATCAAATTGATCAAGAGCCTGATGCAAATCAGAGCATAACGGCAAAGCAACAGTGTGGGGGAGAAACAACCTTACTCGAGTATTCAACAGTAATAAAAACAAATATTCCTTCCAGTACTCCTATCCTTCTTAGCTGTGTTGAATGCAGTTCACTGGATAGTTTCATTAGTAAATCAGGTGTACCTGTGTAATTCAACAGGATTTGTGACTTGCACCATCCTTTAAAAACTCCAAGAACAGAGCTACTAACATTAAAGGAAGACACCACATTTATTTATTTATTTAAAGAAAAAAACACCCTTAACTATAAGACTCAGGTTATCTTTATCTTTTTTTTTGTTCTATCAGATTTTTGATTAGTAATTGAAGATTAGCAGTTCAATATAGAAACATATCCTGTTCTATTACACATTTTAAAATTTGCGTGGTTTTGCTTTTTATGTTTGATTATTTGGCAGTCATTTTCTTGGTTGTCCTGTTTTAAGCTAGGATAGAATTAATTTTCTCCTAGTAGCTGGTATGGTGCTGTGTTTTCTATTTAGAATTAGAATAATGCTGATAATGGTGTTTGAGCTGTTGCAGAGCAGCCCTGGCCCAGAGGCTGCCCTGCCAGCAAGGGGCTGGGGCTGCCCCAGGAGCTGGAGGAGACCCAGCTAGGACAGCTGGCCCAGGCTGCCCAAAGGGATGTCCCACACTGCCCAGCCTCACAAACAGCCATGACATGGGGAGAGCAGGTCAGGGTGCAGCAGGCAGGTGCTGCTTGAGGATGGGATAGGCATCAGTCAGCAGGTAACGAACAATTGCATTGTGCATCACTTGCTTTCTGTATTTTTTATCATTATTTTCCCTTCCTTTTCTGTCCTATTGAACTGTCTTTTTCTCAATCCACAAGTTTTTATCTTTCTTTTTGCTTTTGATTCTCTCTGCAATCCCACTGCAGGGGCAGAGAAGGAGCAAATGGCTGTGTGGTGCTTAGCTGCACAACACATTGGTACAAAGCACTGCTCTATGCTCTGAGTTAGGATGTCATTACAACATGAAGCAGACCACCACCATTTCACACTCTTCCCATTGCAGTTCCTGTTATTGTAATGTTATTATCATAAAAATGCGGGGAAGAAATCCTGTGAAGATATTTGGGATATCCTTGCTAACCAGTACGATGCAACTGCTGTTTTAGCAATATTTTAATATATTTTTTTAAAATCATTGTCCTTTTACAAGTAAAACACAAATTAAACAAATTACTGTTGACAAAAGCATTTTTCTCAGCAACACTAGAGATTACTTCTCTGAACAACATGCTTACAAAACATAGCTTCTCTACAGAACCTTCTGTCTAGCCAGAAGAGGTTTTCTTCCAAAAACGCACAACTACATCATTTCTGCTTATGGCCCCACTGAGAGCTTTGGGACCTTAGAGCAGTCATTGTATTATGAATACTTGTAATGAAAACTCACTGCTCTAGAATATGTTCATGTCCCAGTGATGACCCCACACATTCTTTTTATTCATTTGGTGGCAGTATCTGCAAAGCACATTCAAGATTTTTCTGCCATGTGAAAAAGCTATCCTTAACTCAGGCTTCATCTTTCATACTACAAAAAGCACTGTTGCTCTGCTTCATTACAATTTGTTTCATGCCGCTAAATTTCCCCCCAAAAAAACAGATAGTAACGCTAAGGCCCAATAGTATTAACCACAATTGTTTTGGCTTCTGATAGATTGTTTAGAAAATGTTATGTAGCAAAACCTTAGTTGAACACTCTTATACCTCCTTTAAATATTTTTTCCCTACTAAATTTGTAAGATTTGAATCAGTTCTTGAGAGGCTGCAACTTCCAATATTCATGCTCCTGTGCTTTTTACAAATCCAGCATCAAACTACAGCTTGTCTTTCATTTCCCTAGGGGGTCCCCTTCCCACCTCAGGTCTCCCCATCTGCCAAAGGCAATTGCAGCCCCAGGCAAGGTGGCAATATGTGCAGATGACAGAAAACTGTCTCAGGAGCTTTCTCTTCAGTGCTTCAGGTAGGTCAAACTGTCCTAGCATCTCCCTTTCTGTACAATCCAAAAAAATATTGTGAACCGTATTCTTCTGTAATAAATTGGCATATCTGGTGATTCTTCCTTACTGAGAATGGTGCTTAATAATAAGTTTTACAGTTTTTCAGAGTATTTTTTTCCACTTTTTTCTGCAAACCATGTTCACAGTAAACAGGGAAAGAAACAATACTTCGTTGAAATATATTCTTCACCTCTCAAGATGCACGTACACACAAGAATAATAAGCAGAGCTAGGTAAATGTCCATGTATATATATATTAGTTCCTTTTTTTAAAACTAGAAAAATGTTATCTGTAAAATAATTTATGCATGGCTATAATGAAAGCAGGATTTGACAACCATTTGAAATAATTTAAACTAGATCTTGTCTGTACTGAAATTATTTAAACTCACAAAATTGAAAATTGATCCCAGCTTTTTGCAAGTCTCACTGAGAAGTGTTAAATCAATGGAGCTCATCATTGGAGTTCTTCCTGATTCCTTAGTAGTTAATGACAGATCTATAAATTCATCTATAATATTGGTTATATTGGGAATTTTATCATAAGTTTTTGAAATTTTGAAGAAACAAGAACTGGAAAGGTCAAAATATAGCATTTTTACAAATAAGCACACAGATCTTTAACCATTCACCCTGACAAGAAAAATAAAGCCTAAATTCTGAATCTGAAACATACTGGTAGAGCTACTGTCAAGCTATAACATTAACCATTTTTCACAAGAGGTTGCTTTTTAAATAAAAGATTAGTTCGGCACTGCAATTCAACAACAGTGTTTTAAGGCCAGCATATTTTATAATATCTTGTTATTCTACTGTAGAAGAAAAGACTGAGAACTGAAATTTGTGACACTGTCACAACTTAAGTAGAGGAATTCCAAATCCACTTGTTGCCACACAAATATCAGGACAAATTATATAAAAAAAGTTTAACAAGAAAATAAACAGCTGTAAACAACAGATATGCTGGTGAAATAGCCTTACTTCCACAATAAATCTGGCACTTGAAAACAACTGTGTTCTCATGGAAATCATCATCATAACATATTCTAAAAGTATTGTACGATACTCACTGAACATTAAGCTCCA
Source organism: Aythya marila (assembly GCF_965140915.1). Lineage (NCBI taxonomy): Eukaryota > Metazoa > Chordata > Aves > Anseriformes > Anatidae > Aythya > Aythya marila. The sequence continues at coordinate 28,455,140 of NC_139045.1, read as the reverse complement.
TTTTAATTTTCACCTAAAGGCCAATTTTCTTTTAGTCAAGGACATGTTCACTGTTATTTGGACTTTAGATTTCAGAAGCTGGAGGTCTGGACAGTTCAAAATGGACTTAGAATAAATATTAATGTTAAAAGGTTTGGACATGCATCTCCCTCAAGCATTACATTCTTCCAAAACATGGTCCTTTCACCAACTAGGCAATCTATCCAGCCATTTTCATTGTGCATGTCAATGACAAGACAAATGCTGCAGTCTTCTCTAGGTCCCTAGGAAAAATAAGTACATTTTTCTGGCACCTCTGAGACTAACTTTTCCTCATGTGATCTCAGTGAAAGATAAGCTGTTGCATGAAAAATTAAGATTTACCAAATTGGAACACAAAATACTTGTGGATGCTTGATAAGCTGTAGCAACATATCTGTGGTTCAAATCCATTGTGAATAACTAAATAGTTGCTGCTAAGAGAGATTTATTTATTTATATCCCGTTTACAGCTGCTATGGAAAGAGGCACTACTTAATGAAAAATCCACAGGATATCTCTATATTTAATTACTGTTTTCTAAACCTTCTGTGAGTGCACTTATGCAAATAACACTCCTTATACAACCTAATGTCTCAAACTCAGTAAAATATACAGGCATGCGTTTAACTGTTGAAATCACTAAACTGAGCTAGCATCTAGAGGTGGGCAAGCTCTCACTGACAGAACATAATTTAAAGAACTCTGAAAGATCATTTCTCTTAGTTATTACACTTCTCTGGTTTTGTTGCTTGCTTTTGTTGGAGATGGAAAGGACACTGGATATTATCTTCAGAAAAAGTTTAAGGGCAGTCTGTCCTTACAAAGAGGTTTCTTCCTTTAAATCTATTTGGTTTTCCAAAATTGCAATATCCTATCTCAAAGGTTGATTATATTAGTTTGGTTTAGCAACTGCAGCATTACCACTAATTAATTTTCAAAGATAACTTTTTTTTCCGTAAAAAAGAGTCATGTTATAGGCTCTATTTTAATTTAGTTTGCACTACCAAGCAGAGTGACTCAGGGTGGCCACTGCACACCTACCCCAATCACACACAGCAGGAGCTGGTACAGAGATGTTGCTGGAACCCAGGGTGGTGATCCAGGCCTTTCCTCTGCCTATCTTACTCTCCATCTCTTTTCTTCACCAGATTTTATGGGCCATTTAGTCCTTTACAAGATAATAACATCAAATAGCTCCTGTTATAAACAACAAGGTTTAATCTGTTTCTGCCAGATAGCTTCTGCTGTCAGTAAAACATTTCAATTGATCATTTGGTCTTGCATCACCATAATTTAGCCCAAGTGTACTTCAAATTGGCAATTTGCAAGTGGCTCATCGAGGACAGCGCTCTCTGGGCCCCCACATTTTTAAATTGGTGTCATGGACAGGATACCCTTGGTGGTGCTGAAGGGACTGGTGGGACCAGGTGACTCCTGACCCCTCATCTGAGAAGCACCATATTCCAGTGAGGAATAATAGGCTGAAGGCTAAAAAGGGATCTGTTCCCTGTATTTGTAGGTTTTCACAGGGATCAGCTACCTGAAGTTGTAGGTTTTTTACTATGGTCTCCCTGGGAGATTCAGTCATAGATATTTCACTCCTCTCCTGGAGAGGCTTGAGGCCTGTAGTGCCAGGCCTTCTCACCCTGGCATGGCTTAGGCCAGGAATTACTGGCCTGACCCACAGGCTCACAGAACTGCAATCTTAGCTAAAGAGTTACCTCCAAAACTGTAGAGGTTAAACACTATCCTCTCCCTCTACGGGATAAAGAAGGGATCTCCCCCATGATTTCATATCTAAAGGGGAAAGGAATAGTTCTCCCAGCAATTCCTGTAATTCTCCCGTTTGACCTGTACCCAAGAAGGACAGCAGGTGGCGACTAACAGTTGATTATTGGCACCTGAATGCTAACACAGGTCCCTTAACCACTGCCGTGCCAAACACAGCAAAGCTGACTACAACCATCCAGGAACAAGCCACAATTCTGGCAAGCACTGATATCGAGGATACGTTCTTTATGTTTCCCTTGTGAGAGGTGGACAAAAGAGTCTTTGCTTTTACCTGGGAAGGTATACAGTACTCATCCACTCATCTCCCTCAGGGATATTCATTGCCTATTATGCCTGAGCACAAGAGCTTGCCCAAATTACCCCCAGGGAAGAAGTCAAAATATATTAGTATATTGATGATGTGCTGAATGGCGGCCCCAGTGTCTCTGTGATGAGGTAGACTCAAAAGGATACAGTTGTCCATTTCACATGTTTGGGAGGCCAGATTCTAATAGAAAGATAATACTGCCCTCCTCTAAAGGCAACATTTCTGGGTAGCTGGTGAAGGGGAAGAAGTATGCATTCCCCCTGAAACCCTTGAACAGGGGGAAGTGCCTGGGAACAAGAGAAAACTTCAGCGTGCTAAACCATACAGCTGGAGAATAGTGTGTTACCATACACGGTGCCACAGCTACAATCAAGAAAGAGCAGGAAAAGATGAAGAACACATCAGAACAGAATGAAGACCTCCTCAAGGCCATGCAGCCTAAGGACTGGTTTGAGGGACTCAGTCCTGAATTCTCTCTTTTCATATCTATTGGGCTCACTGGGTGAGGGAGATGACTTGTAAATATTGGATTTATGTTATTGTGCAGGATTTCATTCACTCCCTCTCTTCTCCCTCTTCACCATGTTATGGGCCATTCAGCCCTCTGCAAAATAATAATGTCCAAATATCTCCTGTTATAAACAAGATTTACTCAGTTTCTGCCATCAATAAAACTTTTCAATTGATCACTTGATGTTGCATCACCTTAGCTTAGCCCAAGAATGCTTTGAATGTCAGCAGCCTCCAGAGCAGGCCATCTAGGACAGCCCTCTCTGGGCCCCCACAGTATTTTAAAATAAAAAATTAAAAAAAATTACCAAGTAATTTTTCATGGAATGATTGCAGTCAAGTTGCAATGAAAAAATACACCAAAATTAAGACTATTGATAGAGTAAAAGTAAACTTCTGTTTTGCAATGTAAAACTAGAGCCTCATCAATTAAATAATAAAGTTTCAGGTTAGGCTTTACCTGGTATATATCAGAGCCTTTCAAATCCTCTTTCTCTTAGTTCATTTCCAGAGAAAGGAGGGAATAAATATTTCCTATCTATACATGCTCCTGTATATCTTAGTTAATTTCTGTGATCTACATCTGCTACACTCATGCCTTCAGAAACTCATCACCTTTGCGAGATCTCTAAACATTTAGTGTTTGAGTTTAGTAATGTGACAGAATGGTCAGGCTTCAGTTGGTTTCTGAAAGAGAAAGGTACCTTCTTCTAAGGTAATCCACACCTCCCCAACAGATTAGAAGAAGTTACACTCAGACCCTGATTTTATTCTGTTGTAGAAGAGAATTTACATAATCGAGTGGATGCCTTTGTTAATCTTTGTTGTTGTGCCTATCTAGATTCTATGACCAAGACAACAATGAAAAGATGTCTTTTGAATGAAACTACAAAAACCCTCCCTGCTCCCTCCCACCCCAAGCACTTACAAAAAAAATAAGGATTAGCTTAACTAAATCCCTGTTACTCTCATAGAATTACAATATAATTCAGTCTCATTCACTATCATTACCAAGGCAAGGAGAAGGAGTATTTGGAGAACTGGAATTTATTAAGATGTAGAGCTTCTAAGATTAGCAACAAACTAAGGAAATCTACAGGTGCTCAGAAGTGCTGAAGAGAAGTGCTTAAAGCATGCAAGTTACGGATGGTCTCATCTTCACAAATTAGCCATCAGTCTTTACTACAAGCTGTATAAAGTTATTTGCTTGGTACAATCACTATTGAGTTAAACTCTGCAACTTAGAAATAAAAATAAGTCATCGCTCCCAGCACACATAGATCAACACACACTTGATATATACTCATTCATATTACATTTTGTGAAGAGGCTGTTTTGAACCAACAGAATAGTTGGCTATTAAGATTCAAAATCAGATGTCAGACTGAAACTTTCTTTAACAAAGTTGTATTTATCTTTTTGCTCTGCTTTGAGCAGGGGCTTGCACCAAGTGACCTCTGGAGGTTTCTTCCAAATTAAACTAATCTGTGATTTAAATAATGTCCTTTATATTTCTTGCTTAAATTGGCCTGAGAATGATTGAAGAATTTCTTTTAAGATCAGCTTTTGCATTCAATTATGCTACCTTTAAAGTTTTACACATTAAAAAAAGGTTAAACAAACTTCAGTAGCCCATTAAAGATGATTCTAAGGTTTTAAATTAACATGACCTATAGAATATTTCATTTAATCATTAATGTTTTGGCAAACCATACCTAAACACTTCAAAATACAACAATAAAGTTCACGTGAGAAATAAGAGACATACTGAGATCACTATTAGAGGCAGTAATTCACATTCTGGTGTAATATAAGTTATATGAAATCTTTACAGACTTCTAGATGCTTGGACAACAGCAGGAAGTATGCTTTCCTTCTGATATTTATGTGACACACCCTAATTGACATGAAGTGATAAATAACCACATTTTTATATGTAAATCCTCTTATATTAGATCCGCAAAACATCTGAACACCAAGTTCGGAATCTTCAAGATGAAGCTCATTGGTGTATAACACAGAATTACTCTTCAGAACTCCTCATAACAAAAGTAACACCGAAGTAACAATCACATCTAGCCTCCTTTATTTATTAAAAATAAAAGCAAGGTTACATATTTTCATGCAATTTGATGAAAAATCAAAGTCCAAAAAATAAAACCCCTGACAAGCAAAATTGAAGTGTGTGAAGTATTCATTATATGAGGTTTTGTTTGCTAGAATTTTATATTTTTCTTTATTAAAGATTTTTACCTCTTTTCAAGATGATACGAGAAATGCTGAAACATATTGCACTAGCTGTGAAAAATTCCTCCTCAGAAACACCATTCATAGGACCACAACTGAGGTTGTAAGTTCCTGCAAATAACTCTAGCCCAAAATATGCTTTAAAAACAGCTTTAAGTAGCACATTACAGCATATCTTCTTGTAAGGATATTAGCAGTACTGAAGATTCAGTCACTTTAGTGCATAAAGCTTGCTCTCTAACTGCAGATCTATACCAACTATTAGTAGTTTCACTAACACCATTGATAATACTCAGTTTGGGCCATTGCTTTACAGAAAGAGAAATAATCTTAAACACTTACTACAGCTGTGTGTGCTGATCACTACAGCTTCAAAGAAAGGAAATGAGTCCCACTAAAACTGAATACAGGGCAGGTCATATGTAAGTGAAGGCATGAGGTCCCAAGTATCTTGTCAGAATCCAGTTTCATGTGGGAGACTACAAAATTACTGTGATTGAACCACCCTTCTTTCCCACTCCTAAGCCACAATTCTGAAGTATTTTTCAGTGCACGAGCTTCATATTCCCCTCCACCAAAAGTCTCCATGTTACATACATAAACACAGATATTTTAGTTTTCCATTTTGAAGAGTTTTGTGCATATTAGGGATAAAAAAAGCATAGGAAAATATACACATTTTATGAACTGTGTTCCCAAAAAATATCTTAAAATACTTGCAAAAAAGCATATTCTCGTGGGTCATTTGAGCTACTATGCTCTTGCATACATAGTAAGAATATTCTCAACATAAGTAACTTGTTTGCTAAGTGAACTTCAAGATACAAATTGAGGTAATACACTTGAATGTTTCAAGCACTAAGTTTGCTCAAGCCAGAAGCTGCTCTGTGCAGATTTTTCACCTGTTTGTGCATTGCACATGTCTCTCGAGTAGAGTAATTAACAGATCACAGTTTTATTTCTTCTAACCAAACTGGTCACTTACCAGAGAAAACAAGAGCATAAAAGTGCCAGCATCACAAGTACTACATCTAACAACACAAAATTAATTTGCCATACCCCTAATGTTAGGTTAGGCCTTCGTGGTGTCTATGCCCAGCAACTCCCTCTTCCTCCTTGGGCAGCCTGGTGCAGAAGGTGCTGCTGAGCTGCACACCTAGCAAATGGGATAGCACATCTGGGCTTCCCAGTTCCCCTATGTCAGCTGCATATCTGGTCACTGGAGCAGCCCATGAGGTGCTCCCATCACCCCCAACTCAGACCTCTCAAAACAGCAAGAAAAGAGAGCTTACCTGTTTAACACTGACATCAATCCATCTGCTTCTGATTCCGGTGAGTGCCTTCTAGCAAAACATCTCTTCCAAACACAGCCTTATTCCATGTATTTGTCCATCAGAAGACATTCTCTGCAGCCCAGCTGAAGTTACCCATATGTTCATCCACAAGTCATTAAGATTGTGAAACTATTTTTGCCTTCTGTTGTGCAGTCCCACTATAGAGCACTTACAGCAGCATTCCCCCCTCAGCCCCATCATTAAAAAACCCCTTGCGTAGGGGCTCTCCTTTATATATAATTACTTCAAGCACCTGGGGCAAGGCTGTTATAATTACTGTCAGTTGTGTAAGCAGGAGAGCTTAGTATGGCTGCTGGAAGAAGAGTTAGCTCTTAAGTGTAAAAGCCTGGTGGCTATTTGCCCCTTCAAGAGAGCTAATAGAAGAGTTAATGGCCTGATGGAAGGAACTGCAAGTGAGTCTATCAGTGATGCAAGTAGCTAACAATTTAATATGAACACCAGGAATCCCCTCAGAATGGTTCTATGGGTTTTTATGCCATTCTCATTGTCTTGGTGAAGTCCTTGTGTTACAGTCATGGAGGTGTTCTTCCTCCTCCTCATCTTCCTCCTTCTGAGAGACATCCACCACGCTGTGGCCTTGGGGCCTCCCTGGTGCTGCAGGATCTCCTGAGACACGTTGCATTTGAAGCAGTGTTGTTTTCCTGCTTTTCTTCTATGGATGTCTAAATCTGGGCTGTCTCAGTGTGGTGCTAGAGTACATTTTGTATTGTAATGGGTGCCAAAAGTCAGGAAATGCAGTTCTGAACATGCCAGTGTAACTGAAAAATATGTCTGGAAACAGTACCATCAGAAGCAAACTGGGAAATGGATTGCTCTCATTCTAGAAGAGAGGGCAACCTCTGAACAGATTGGGTGGGAACAGGTGTAATTTTAACAGTAGTATACCTACAAATACCTACAAGTTTGTGTATTAGGCACTAGGGGAAAAAATGCACATTCTAAGCTCAGAGACACTATATGGATTTTTGTTTGGGAAAATGAATGGAATCTGCCATGTCAGCAGTGTGGCATGACTGATCTTCATACGGTGCCTCTGGCAACGCACTCAAAGACTATTTTGGTTTAGAGCTAGATTACAGTGTTTTATGCATGAGTATAATGGTGCAATTTAATTCTTTTTCTCTTTAATTCCAGGCAAACTTGATTTTATGACTGCACAGTTTTTGTCTTCTACATTGGAAGAGAGATCCTTAAGGAGGAGATGATTATATATAAGCCATTACAAGAAGAAAACTGGAGGGAAAAAACTTGTCTGAAAAAAAAAAAAAAAGAAGAAGAAAAGAAAGAAACTGATGAACTGATGACCACATTGTCCAAAAATGACCCCATATCTGAAGAAGTGATCCTCAATGATCATATTTTACAAAAATGTTCCTTCATGAATAAAGTATGAATAAAAGAATTGTAACTGTTTGTATCATTAAAGGCTAATTCCAGCTTCAACATGTTAAGAGATTTAGAGCCCTATATTACACAGAGAATAGAACGTGATTGTTATTATAATAACTTAATACTGTCCACAGCTTGGATAATGAGTACGGTAATTTGACAGCACTCCTAAAGGAAAGAACCAGCACACACAAAGTAGAAAAAAAGCTGAAAGATATTACAAAACATGATCATTATTCTAACTTCACCATGAATCCATAGCTGAGGAAAATAACATTCAACCAAGAAAAAGTGTTTACTTGTAATAATGAAAAGATAGTTCTGAAAATTTTAAGGCAGTTATCATAGACTTATTCTGGTGACAGCTACAAATCTGTGCTAGTATTCCACTGAATGGCTAATTCTATTTTATTACCAGAAAAGTGTAGCATTCTGCTGAACATTTTCCGAAGCCAATAGGAAAGCATAGCATTTCCATGCTTTGGATGATCAGAATAGTGTTGAACATGTAATTGTTATCGATAAGCCCATGTTGAAAAGTCATCCATGACTGAAGTACTTACCAAGACCCATTTCTCTCATTTAGCAGCTATTTTATGTCTTCTATTTGCACAACTGCTCTTGCATTTGTCTGCTATTTTCCCCTACAATGCTGATTTAAATTAAAAAAAAAAAAAAAAAGTGGTATCTAAGGGGCTGAAAGGAAGAAAAGCTGATGTGCCAAAAAATGGGAGTAGCTCACAGACAAGGCAAGCAGAAATAGAAAAAATATATGACTAGGTTTAAAAGAGAACTTTATAATTGAAAGGAAGCTAGAAAAAGGGCCAGGGAATGTTTACAAATAGGAAGAACTTAAAGGAACAGATGAAATAGAGTGGTTGAACAATCCTTGTGGCTTGTATAGGCTTGTATAGGATTTGCTATCACTTTAAGACTTTCAGATGAAAATTTAATTTCATTACAATAAAATTCAATTTTTCAGATTAGAAGGCTAATAAACTTCAATGAGTGTTCTTTTAACTATTTGTGCCTGAATGCATATGTAATATGTATAAAAAAAAAAAAAGATTAATTTTGGTATAATTGAAAAATAAAGCCATACTATTCAAAATGACCTTTTTTTTTCAGTTTTTATCTACCTGTAAGATAAATAATAATAATAATAATAATAATAATAATAATAATAATAATAATAATAATAACTTAATATAGATTGTTTTTCTTCAAGTACAGTGAAATTACTCATTCTCCCAATTAAAATGGCCTGTCTGGGGAGAATTGCAACCTGTAGCTACAGCTGTGCAAGTATCTCTTGATCATCTTTCCTGATATATCACTGATGTATTGAATACCAAATTAAGTGAGATTCTATAATGAAAACAAAGTTTATGTTCACATCCACCTTAAATCTTTTATTCCATAATAGGCACAACATTTTAGAAGATCCCTTAGCATAAGTGCTCTGCACAGGCAGTATCTTCTTCAGACTTTTCCAAATAAAACAGTTATTTGTTTAAAGCAACTAAATATTTAAGGTTTGCAAGAATTTCTATTAACATTAACCTTCTGTTAGGAAAACAACAACAACACATCTAATTAACTTTATAATCTAATTTACTTTACTTTTAGCCTTTGTGTTTTCTACTTTTGGACTGTGTTTTCAGTACTTAAAAGTTGGAAGTATTAAGGAAGGCTATATCTTGACGTAGTAACTGTTAGTTTATCCTTTTCCTTTTAATTGAACAATTCTCAAATAATTCTTTAGAATCACAGAATACGCTGATTTGGAAGGGACCCACAAAGATCCTCGTGTCCAAGTATATAGTGCTAACCAAAATAAAAGTTTTTAAATGGTTTCAGTATTTCTACTCTCTAATCTCCTGTGCTCTTAGTATGACTCAAAATGTGGATATTATTAAGTCATTTGACTTCACCCAAATCATTCACTAGATGACACTCTCGTATCATATTAGGTTCTCTTGGCATGCAAGACATCTGATTGGCTCCCTAAAATGAGAACACATTTTAGTGAAAATAATTAAAGACAGTGCTTTATTTTGTTATGAAGTGGCATGTAGAAAACAGTTCTTATGTTTACGCTAATATTAAACTAAAATTAAATTTATTCAGTACAGCAATTACTGGTAGAAAGCTGCCTTATGTCTGACATAAGAGTCAGTAGCCGTATATTCTCCTTAATCTCAGCTATCATGTTCAACACAATAAAAAAGAACAAGAGTTTTACTCATTTTTTTCCTAATAAGTTATTGCAAGTCTTGTCCATTGCAGATATTTCAGATACAGTAATAGATTCTGTAAGAGGGAGTTATTATTTTTGTATATGTCCTGAAGTAAAAAGCAAAGAACAAATTACAAAATGCAAGTAACTGCTTTCAACTAAAGATAATTCTTGCACCTAATTTAATTGGGAAACTGAAATAATGAATCCCATTGCTTCTCTTTTTCAGGGTTTACCTGCGAGGTTATGATTCAAAGGATTTCTCCAGTTATTTATGACAGCTTCTTCTGTACTAACGGAGATAATCTTGAGTTAAGAACCATCCAGGTTTATTTCTGTTGTTAGAACATTTCCAGGTTTATTTCCCCAGCCACTTTGCCAGTCCCCCTCCAGGTTAGGAGACTTGACTCCACCTGATGTGATGGCTGCAGGACAAATTCAGCATGCTTTGTTTCCTCAGATGAAGAAGGTCTATGAAAACAGGAACACTGTTCATTGCACCACACTAGAAGTAAAAGTTGTGATAATACACAGAGTGGGCCTCTAAATCTGGCATGTCTATAACCAGAAAAAAAAAAAAAAAAACACTTCACTTAAGCAATCTACTGTCCCAGAGATGACCCAAGAGCACTGTGAAGATGAGATCACTCTTTCTCAGCACAGGACACTAGCAGTTATGGATGACTGTAGCAACATCATCACATCTGTATAGTCCCCCCTAACCTTGGAATTTAGGAGCTAAGTATATTTTACTCTTTTTGAGAAATCTGTTGCAGAATTCCACTTCTGCAGAAGCAGAACAGTTTATACCCTTGTTTCCTTTGTATAATGTTTGGATTTGTAAGAATTACATGGGCATATCTTTTTGGTAAGTATTTTGTATATTATGAATACATGTAAGTATTCATTCTTTGTAAGAATTATGTGCAATACCATTTTATTCTCAGAATGAATTAATTATTTCAAAAAAGTAATTTAAGTTTATGCTTCATGAAGATTTAAGTTTTGTTTTGCACTGGGAAAGGTTTTTAAGCCAGTTTGCCAAAACAGTCATATTTTAGAGATAAAATGTGTTTTAGAGTATACATCCAGTTTTCAAACAGAAAAAGATATACTTGGAGTATACTTGAAAGTTGCATCTACACTGTGGCTTTTGTTATCACAGTTTTGTCAGTCAAAAGAAAAATTTATATACATATTTTTAGTTATCTAGTAGCAGTTATTATGACTAGCACACTCTAGTGTTTCATATATTTAGATGAAGTAAAACAAAAATCCTCATTGCTTATGTAATACTACTGTAAATCTACATTATGGATTATGGTTTGTGCTTTTTTTGAGAATTATATAGATGACATAGATGGTTGCAAAGGACATGTGGGTCTGTTGTCCAAATTCAAAGAGGTGCATGGGTATTTGAGTGCTTAGGAAGTGGCAGCTGCTAGAAGGAACCTGACGGGCATTCATGCCTGAAGAGCTGAAAAGGTCATGACAGATTAGAAATTTTTTAGCAGCTGAGTTTACACCAGAAGATGAATGCTATGAACTTCATTATGTACTGACAGATTTTAAGAGTTTAAATTTAAATTCCTGGTGGGCCTTCCTTAGAGGCAGTGAATCACAATTTTTTAAATAATTTTCAATCAATTTTAGACCAAAGCCAGATTTTTAAAATAGTTTCCTGTGGACTGCAAATAACGTGTTTTGTTTTTTACTTAGTTTTGATGTCATCATTGTACTACTAAATGTGACCCACAAAGTTGGAAAGCACAGTTTACACATAATATTTTCAATATTTTCTACTGAATCTATTTCTATTGAATACAGTTTCAAAGAGGCCACTTTTTAACTTTAAGACCAGATCTGCAAAGGGATTTTATGACTTAAATTTATCTATGTCCAGAATAATAACCCTCCAAAACCTTGCTCATAATTTTTCATCTTTTGACAAATACCAAAGAGTTTCAGACCTAATCTGATACCTAGTTTTAATTGGGTTCGTCAGAAGTGGCAGCTACTATTGCCCAGTACTAATATGCTCAGAGCACACCCAGGTCACTAACAATAATGAGACACAGAACACAGAAAGATATTTATGAAAGTCATTTTATGAATTCTAATAAAGGAGTACATTTTGAATTTAAGATGGCATTGACCAAAAACAAATGAAAAAATGTATTCACTAAGTTAGACATTTCAAATACTTACGTTTTCTATAGCATTCTTTACTTGTTTTTTTACTTTCATCATCATACTGATCTCTTAGTTAAAACTTTCATAAGAAATAACATGAAGATAAATATCCCATCTTATTTTTTGTAAGTTTTTATATTTTTATATAAAAATATTATTTTTAATATATTTTATAAGTAAAGGCAGGCATGAAAAGAACCAAAATGTGTCTTATTAAGATCATAAATAAATGTCCAAGTTGTTTGCTTGAGTAGCTAGAAAATAATGGCAGTTTTTGGAAAGTGTGATGAATCATGATATTTTCAGTTGTTGAAACCCTCCAATCCATTTTTCACCTCATGAAAGTTGTTCCTCTTGGCTTTCATTGTTGGTGGACAATTATATACCACAAGTTATAAGCAGAGGTCATCTGTGGTCATCTTCTACAGAAAGGTATCCAATGCCTTGTGTGGGAAAACTGAACACATTAAACAGCAGAAGGCGAGACACTGAAGGATAAATGATTCAAAGCATCATTAATTCCTCCAGCTCCATTAGGTCAATTAGGTCATATGAATATGTGCCAAGCAATGGGCTTTTTTTTTTTTTTCCTGACCCTGTACAGCTGTCAGTCAACTGTCTTACTCTGAGCTAGTTAATTATACATGTCAGTGATGTGTGATTTTAAAGACAGCTCTCAGGTTGACAGTGCAAGCAGATGTCTCTAATAATGATTCAGAAACCAGTAAAAATGTTGCTGATAACTAGGCATTAGAAATAACCTGCTCTAAATCTGCTATTAAAATAGAAGTCTATAGTAGCAAACTGTGAGGAAGAAATGCTGATATATATATATATATATATAGGAGGGGAAAAATAGGAATAGCTTGAACTATTAAAAAGAAGCAGAGAATATGCGTTAGAACAGATATCTTTAGACTCCATTGTCGGCAGCAAGTGTCAATTGTGTGAGACAACATCTCCACTGACAGTTATCCCCTTGAATTTTAGTTTTCTGTGTTAAATTACTCTGCTCTATAAAGTATTGATTGCTTAAGAAATATAGTGACTTCGTAATTCCCTAATTACACTGATCCCACCCTGGTGAACACTTAAACAGCAGGAGAGCGCGCAGCCAAACACACACACATAATCATAAACGCTTTCATGATGAAAACATACATCAGTAATTTGTTACATCTACAAATGTGAAATATCATCTATTTTAATGATGCCTGTAGTCAAGGCTTTGAAATTTAGATGCTACGTGGTGATAAATATCAGCAAATACTTAGCATTAAATTCACTACTGGGTCATTCCTGGGAATGCAGACACAACGTATATAAATGGGTCTTCTCTCCTTAGATATGTTACATCTTGCTTCTTTGGGTCTGTTTTCTTGGAGTAATTTATTTCTACTAGGTTTTGCCTGATCTTTTTCAGCATGCAAGATTTGGCATGTTGAGATGCTTCTTTTCTTTGAAATCAAGTATTGGTTGGGAATAAATTAGATAGTTTTATTGTAACACCAGCTGGCCCCCCAAATATCAGTTAGTATGTGTTTTAGAAACTCACAGATAATCAAATGATTTGAAAGTACCCTTCTGTCTCCTTTCAAGCATTAGTATTGCTAAGTCTGGGTTGTTTAGTGTTTTCTTTGCCAGACTTACTCTTCACTGGGGAGATTGACCACTGAAATAATGTGATTTCATCTGAAACCGTGTACTGCAAGATGCTGAGAGATGGGGTTTGGAATGAATATTTCCTAATGCATGTAGGCCAAGCAGTTTTCTGTTCAGTCTTGCCTTTGGAATGGAGGAGCTAAGTAGGAGTTTATTATCTTATTTTAAGATAACCTCACTTAATTTCTGGTGTGACAAACATAAAAGATGAAGCAATCTTAGATTTAGAAAGCTAATTACACTGGGTTGTAATGGACAGATTGGGAAGAATCAGTATGTAGGAGCAAGACGGTCATCTCATGTTCTTTCATATTGCTTAGTACAACAGGGACCTGATATGCATAGAGACCTGGCAACCCTTCTTTTTAAAACTGAATGCAAGCTTCATATTTATACAGATACTCCAGAAGACAAGAGCCATATAGCAATGTGGCAACACAGTTCAGAATTCCCAGAGAGTCATATCTAAACAGAGTCATATCTATCTAGAATTGATCCAGAGAGTCATATCTAACCAGAACACTATCAGGCAAAGCATTATTCCTACCATACCTCCTTCAGACAAACCTCATTTGATTTATTGACAATAACTTTTATAAAAAATGATGTCTTGGTATTAAAATACCAAATCAAATCTTTCTTTATTTGCTGACAACGTGTTTTTAAGTACCAACATCTACAGCAGGCTGAATTAGCTGAAATGCTATGTAGCCACAATTTTAGAAAAATAATTTAGAATCTGCAGAATGCCTCAGTCTGAATAGAGTTTTTGCTATCTTTCATCAATTGTACTATTAATTACTATTTCAATGTCTGAGAATGACCAACAGGGAAATAATCCAGGCAGTGGATGTTACTTTTCATTGTTGTTTAGTGTCTTTATGTTACAACATTAAGTTTCAGTTTAGCATATTTTTTTCCTTTTTCTTTTTCCCCCTGTTGTACCAAGGAAGGTATACAGCACAATCTGCAAATATTTCTAGACTTTGCAATTTAAATAAGCTAGGAATAGGGGAAATAGGAAATGAAAATTTTATTAACATACGTAGACCTGCTACCTCTTCTAAAGAGGGTGAAATGGTGTGGGAAGAAAGACAAGAAAACTGAAAACTTTCACATAAGTGGCTCCCTGAGAGACTCTTCAGACAGTCAAGTATCAAAATAATAATAATAATAAGCAATTATTATGCAAAACAAGCTTGTGTACATCCGGAAAAAAAAAAAAAAAAAAAAAAAAAAAAAAAGTTGAATGATAACCAAGTAGAACAGAATCCATAATGTTCTAATTCTACAAGAGCATTGCATGGATAGCTCTGTATGCATTCAGAACCACATTTATTTCACTTTTCTCTGCTTAGTCAGCTGGGGAACGCCCATATAGTGCATTTCTAGAGTGGTTTATTCTGAGCAATTCTGCCAACCTTGAAGTCAGCCACACCTTACGACTAGCATTAAAAAAAAAAAAAAAAAAAAAATCACACTGTGAATTCTTAGAGATACTAAAAAGTTGACAAAGCTGTTGATTACCTTATGTGCAAGTTCTGCTCTTTTCCCCTCATGTTTTATCTTGAATATATGTACTTTTCTCCTGAATACATGTACTTTTCTCCCACTGCCTTCACCCAGCTCAAGAGGAGCAGGAAGCAGCAGGACACTACGTACCAAGATACAGCTTACTGACCTTGCAGACAGGAGATCACAGCACTAGGGATCTGCAGTCCTCTCCCACTTGCATTTCTCTTCACAGCTTCCCAGAGGAATTTTGCAGAATCCAGACCCAGGGGTATGAAGTGTTGCAGAGTTTGGACTTATCACAATGTGCACCCAGTGGCTGGGTTTGAATCACTACTACTTGAACAAATAAACAAAACCCAAAACACAACACAAGAACAACAAAACAAGTAGGAAAGCATTTTCTACCTAAAATTCTTAATGGAAACTGCACAGTAATCAGTGATCAGAGATATTTTTCTTTACTGTGTTTGTGTAAGGTTTAATGAAAAAGAGAAAAGGTAAACTTTGTACTATGAGAAACTGCAAATATCAAGCACCAGCGCTCTAGAGAGCTCAGATTAATTAAGCTGCTTTATGATTTATTTTTTCTTTTTTCCTGGAAGGGGGAAAGCTGTCTAGAGGACAACTACCTGCTGAAATATGTTTTTATTTTCTCTAACATTATGTCTCACCAAGTAAAGTTCTGTGATATTTTTCTTCCCAAAAGATTAGGAAAGGAACAACCTGGAAAAACAATTAAAAAGTTATAGGTTTTTTCCTTTTTTGTGTTGTTCTTGAAATGTCAATTGAGACCTCTCCATTTTTGTCTGAGATGCCAGCAGGTGTCTGATCACACCACAGTCACTCCCAAGATGATGTGAAACAATCACATCAGCTGGTGACTAGGGCACATATTGTTAAATTTATGTAGTCATAGGGTAACTTTAGCATTGAATTGAAGGTGAAACTTTTCAAAATCACAATCCTATCAATTGCTGAAAGGTTAGCATTTCATCACCAATGTTGTCAAAAAGCTCCCAGTAGTTTTTTGCAGTCTGAGCATTATATAAATTATAAACCGAAAAGAAAAAATCACTAAACGTAAGTTAAATCACATCAGTACCTAGGAAATATTAACAATTCACCTCACATCCTAGCACTACCTCTTAGTTCATGACTTGATGACCTTAATTTTGAAAACTCAGTGAAACAGATGGAGCCTGCAGCATGCCCTGAAAGCCAAGAGGAACAGGTCAGATTTCTTACAGACAGGGAAGGTGCACCTGGTGAGCAGCATCCTGGGCTGAAGCTCCCAACAAAAGTTTGTCCCTTCTGTGCAAATGAGATGAGTGGAACACCTTACTCCAGCCCCATCTTTCAGCAGACAATACTTGAGGAGTTGTCTCATTGGATTAAAAATGTATGAATTGCAGAAATGTCTAACAGACTTTTTTTTCAGCCACTTTAATGACAGATATGTTCCTTTTGCTGGTGACTAAAAAAAAGTATTATATTATGTTTGCATACTTTGATTAATTTATTTTTTTAAGAAGAGTTTTCATACACAAAGTAAGAATCAAAATACGAATTATAGAATGAGGAAAAATATAAAATGAGACACCTGATATTGTTGAACGCCTGGGCATATTAGTTCTGAAATCATACAATCTTACAATTAACAAATTCTTAGCTTGCTTGTTCTTTATCATAGTACCTGTAAAATGCCCACAGTAAAGGATATGCATTAGCTTTCAGTTTAGCAGAATATTTACTGTTATTTGTGGAAAGTCATAGAAGTGAGAGTAACAAAACATAACATTTTGTAGAACTGATTCTTCCAAGGGTAATTTAGTCTTCAGACTATTTATATAGAAATATTAATAAAATCTTAAAGATCATCATTTAATCAGTTTTCCAAATGGCCACTTTTCTTTGCATCTCTTTTGCAACAAATGAGTTCTCTAGGATTGTCCTTTACCTTTTCCTCCTTT
This sequence comes from Aythya marila, assembly GCF_965140915.1. NCBI lineage: Eukaryota > Metazoa > Chordata > Aves > Anseriformes > Anatidae > Aythya > Aythya marila. The sequence continues at coordinate 28,437,941 of NC_139045.1, read as the reverse complement.
TATTTATGAGCTAAAAACTATAGAGATTATTTGTCAGCAAACCATGGAGAACAACTCAAATGGCATTATTATCTTTAATTTTCCAAAAGACATTTAAATGATATGTAACCCATACCAAAATCACCAGCTGATCAATATGAGTGATTTCTCATCACTCATGAAAAATAGCATCTCTTTCTACTATCTTCATTCTCAGATAATCAGTAAGATAAAGAAAGCCATTTAAAGTTCTGTTTGACTGAAATACAGACATTCTAGCAAATGACATAGATTACCACAACCACAAGGAAAATCTTTTCTGAAAGTGAAGCTCAATAGAGTAATGCTGATCCAAGAAATCATAGAATCATGTCAATAGGCTCTACTGCTATTTTTAACTTTTCAGAAATACAAAGAGATAAGTTTCAGGATGAAGAATTTTGATTGACACAAGCCTGTTGATTACAGAATACTATTTTTACTCAGAAGAAACTGTAGTTAATTGGTAAATACAGAATGTGATGCTTGTTTGGCTGGAATATCTAGACTCAGTCCCAGCACTGATTTAGTGCCCAATATTTCAATAAGTCATTTGCAAGGTTAAATTGTAATTATGTAACCATGGTAACATTGTTGATGTAGGATTTATGTAAATATAAAAGATCGGTCTGTAAAGCCAATAAGAATTGGGCACCTAATGTACTAATTAGTGTGATTAGGAAACATTTGAAAAATTTACATGCAAATTAAGATAAAAGGTTTATTTAAGGGAATGAACGTTTCGATCTTTTTTTGGCCAGGAAATGGTTCATCAGACCTTCTCTTTCTGCAGTGTGAACTTGTGAGTTCTAAATAGATGAAAACACAACTAGTTAAATCACAAGTGCTTAATTAGCCCAATTTAAATCTAAAACTTATCTGGCCTATTGGGTGTTTTGTAACCTGGTTGGGGGGAGGGGGGGGAGTAGGAATAAATATGGGAAAGAGAAAAACGGCAATTATTTTTTTCCCTGAAACATCTTACAGATAATGGGCCTTACGTGCCTTACGTGAAGAACAACACTTGGCCCTGCAGAGAATGCACTTAGCCAATATTGCATTGGTTTGGTTTGGAGTTCCAGGTGGAACTAAGCAGGTAAACAAGGAAAAACAAAACAAAACAAAACAAAAAAAAACACACACACACACACACCAAAAATTGTGATTTTTATTTATTTACCTATTTTGGGGGTACACAGAAGCAGCAAGCTTAGATGTTCCTAATGAAAAGATTCCAGATTTAACATACTAGTGTAAGACATTTACTTACTTACTAGTTTGTAGTCTGACTAAAAATATCAGTTAAGAGTTCATTGGAATGAGGTTTATATTTTCATATTGAAAAAAAGTTTGCTGTAATTAGAACAAACGTACATTTGTGATATGGAACAGTTTTAATAATTTCTAGTACTCTCAGTCCAGGATAGATTTAACCTAAGGTGGAGAGAAAGAAATAAACAAACAGAAAAACAAACAAACAAAAACAGCTTGTATCAAAGCAGTTCCATTACTTGCCTGGTATGATATGTACAGAACTACTTTATTGGAATCAAAAATATTGAATACAATCATACATTTAATTGTTTCACAAAGAACAGCAACTAAACATTATAAGTTTAGGTATAAGATTTAGTTATAAGATTTTTGGGTGGCCCTGTGTGGAGACAGGAGCTGGACTCTATGATCCTTATGGGTCCCTTCCAACTCAGGATTTTCTATGATTCTAAGAAATAGAAAAGCTTCATTATGAATTACTGCAATTATAACTCTAGCGTTGTTACTACTACCATAAGAACTACTGATTAGTGAAAAATATCTTGGCAACTAAAAGTGAATATTTTAGACTGTTTTGGTAGCTATCTTAAACATACAAAACCAGTATGTTTAAGTTTAACAGACATAAAGATATATTGAAAAAGCCATAAAAATATGGAACATAACATTGTTTTTCAGAAGCGCACAAAACTATGCTTTCTGAAGCTACACAGATCATGTCTGAATATCTGCTCCACTTCAGAGAATGTGGGCAAACAAGACTTTTTAGGCCCTGTTCCTGTCACCACTTAAGAGTCAGGAAAAAAAAAAAAAAAAAAAAAAAAAAAAAAACAGATTCTGTCTTTTAAATAGAAAGACCATGATTAAGCAACAAGAAAGCCTGAAAATGACAAAAGGAATAATTCACCCAAATACATCATCAGAATTTGAGTCATGTGTATTCAACAGCTGTATGTCTGCTGTTCTCAAATAGGCCTTCACAACTTAGACCTGACTGGATATAATGCAGATGAGAAATATAACTATATCTATATAGTTATAAACTAGGCAAAGGACTTTGCAAAACATTTAGTAAATGGCCTAGTATATCTCTTATGTGTAATGGTGTGGAACAGCCAGCCTGAATGGAAGCATATAGTTGCCAACCACTTCCAAAATAAGTATGCTAAAATCTCTTTAGGTTCTTCTGTATTCTCTCACTCCATCATTGTATGCACTTGCCAATCAATTCTCAAAGATATTTAAGTATGTATTAAGCATTAAATCATTTTTTTTTTTTAAAATATACTACAGAAACATTACAAATTTAAGAAGCTGCAAACGCAACTCAAGATGAAAGATTCTGATATAACTAAATGAACTGAATATGATTTCTTTTTTTTTTTTTAATTTCTGTGTGGATTTGGAAGCCATTCCTTCCACAGTTTCCGAATTTTGGTCTTCTTTCACTATGGTCAGTTTTACAGTTTCTCTGTTCATACAAAACACAGAACAGAGTAAAATATGTCACTCTAAACAACCTCCTAAATTATTTTATTTGGTGTGTGATATATATAAAAAGTTCACTCTTCAAGTATACATAGAGCAGATGTAATATATAGAATAGAAACAAAATGCAGAAAATATTGACTGATTTTGGACTGAAACATGTGTTGACTGAACCGCCCAGGGAGTACAGTCTTGTAAAACTAGGCCCACGATTAATATTAAAAAAATGTTCTTATAAAAAATATATTTGGCTACAGCCAAATGTCTGGCATGGATTTTCAATGCTGAAAGGACTACAAAGGAAGAAGTTTGTCTCTTAAAACCCACTTGTTAATTCACAGAGAATAAAAAGGTAGAACTACATTCTGCAGTGCTCCAAGCAACCACTTGAGAAACGTTCCAAGAGCTTTTAACACTTCGCTCCTTAAATGGTAAAAAGTTCTTTCTGCTTTGTGGAAAAGAAATTTCAGAAAACTACAATGCACATGAACTAACAAACATGAAAACAGGTGGCTCAGTGTTTATGGATGTCCTAAAATCTGCTTTTCAAATGTGGTGTAGAATACATGATTTAGTATAAAATAAGGTCTGATACTCTGTTAAGAGTGTTGAAAATATATATGATGGATGGTTCTGAGTAACTCTTCTTTGGCTATGATCACAGGGTTTCCAAGTATCATAAGGTTCAATTTACCATTAAATCCTACCTGGATTTAATGTAACCTGTATGTTTGTTTTTTTTTTTTCTAGTGTTAACTTTAAGCTGGATTGTTTCCCTGAGTCATTTCAACACACAACTGCACTAAAGCTTGTGCTAATAAAGGAAAGCATTGGTACAGAAGTGGGACTAAGCTAGTAACCACTTCTTTTAGCTGTGGTTTCAAACTTAGGCTGCCTTAGATGTTTTCTCAAAGCCCAGCCAAACTAACTCCCTCCTTTCTGAAGGCAGAACAAACAAACAAACCACAACAAAAAAAAAAAAAAAAAAAAAAAAAAAAAAAAAAAAATCTGTTTTCTTGAGCAACAGTTCCATTATATCCAGAATTAAGACAGAACAGAAGCTGCACCTGGACACTCTTTCATAGTTTGCTGTACAGGTTTCTGGTCAACACAGCAAGCAAGAGGACAGACAGCAGGCAGTATGGAAGCAGTAGGCATCACCACCCTCATGGGAAACAGCAAGGGTCCTCCAAGAACACACTGCTGAGTATGTAAATGCATTGGAAGTGCTAAGATAAATTTGGAGTAACCTGTTTGAAATGTAAATTAGCTTCAGCTTTTTGATCAGGCTCTGCTGTAGTCTGAAAGTAAGGGTAGCTGCATGGTTATTTTAAAAGGAAAGGAAAAATATCTTGCTGTGCTTTATTACAGTTAAACATGAATATGTGCTTGATGTGTCTATAGCTTTCAAGAATATTCTTTAGTTGGGACAGCAAGTGAAGTGTTGAAGTTAGATCATAGGTGTCTGGAATTTAGTAAACATTATTTGGGATAGGGTGACAATAGATCTTCAACGTTAGTAATTTCTAATAAATTAGATCTTTTGATTTATAAAAAGAAAAAAAAAAAAAAAAAAAAAAGGAATGAATGGAGTGTACCATAACTAATATCAAACCGTAGATCATAGTTTAAGATAGTTTAAGAGTACTAGCCAGCAACCAGTATTGTCAACTCTGAAAAATGCAGCATAAACTCTCTGAGATAGGAAAAGATAAACATACCACCAGAATGACATTATTTATAAGTCCTGTCGTAGAAGTGTTGACTAAACAGAAATCTTGCAAATATTACTTGCAAGCTACTGTATAAATCCTTGAAATTTTCTCCAACCTTATCATATGGATTACAATGCAAATTCCACATATAACATGATTTAGGATATTCCTCATATGTGAAAACACTGGAGAATCCTAAGGGATTCAGTCTCCAATATCTTTGGCTATTAAACAAGAAAAGTATTTCAGAGTAGCAATTATAACACGTCAAAGAGAGTCAGTAATTTTATCGTTCTATTTTAGTGTTTAGCTATCTGAAAAACTGAATGTTCAGAGTGACATTTCTGCTAGAAGAGAAAGCTTGTGGTAAAAGAAAAAAAAAAAAGAAAAAGAAAAGAAAAGAAAAAAACACCACTGAGTATCAGTATAACAAAATGCAAACACCAGTGACACAGAAATACTACTGAATTGTGATGACACAAAGCAGGAAGAACTCTATCTTTTCTGTGCCATGCTGTCTTACCATGTAGCAGGTGGAGAATGAGCTACTTTGTCCAAAAAAAGCCAGCCAAATGGTGATTTGCATGATTACACAGAATTTGTCTCATTAAAGCTTCAGTGCCCAGATTATCAAGTCTCCTTTCCCTCCTTTGCATATTTGGCAGAGAATACATATGTGACTTGCATCATTAAAAGTCTAAAGAATCCAATTGTGAGCAGTTGATGGAGAATAATTTGAGACAAGCACTGTGTGAAAATATACCTTATCTCCTGGTTTTAAAACAGTGAAGCTCTCAAGTTCAGAAGGCAGAGGTAGAGACTGACAAAAGGACATCCCAAAAGATTTCAGGTTGACAGAACTGATGAAGGAAGGTTACTCAGTAAAAGCCAATACCAGACTTGTTCTGTTGTGTAACTGTCTTGCACACTCTGAATAATACAATTTTACCTATATTAACCGATATACTACATTGGCATACATTGAGTTTTTAGTAAAAGTTGTATGTTGACCTATTCTCTTTAGATTGGCTATTTATATCATTAACAATTTATAATAAACTGATCTAGGGAAGAAAAAGAGGACTAAGACCTATATACATCTTCCAAAATAAAGAAAAATAAATATAGCACAAGTTGTTAAAGCAAAACAGTATAAAATGTGTATCTAAACACAATAGCATAAAATATATAAAATTGTATTTTCTCCCTTTACCCTAGCAAATCTGCTTGTGTTTTTTATTATTATTGTTTGTGGTTTTTTTTTGTTTTTTTTTTTTGTTTGTTTTGTTTTTTGTTTTTTTTTTTTTTTCCACAAATAGTCCAAATACTTGTTAATAAAATATACCTGATCAAAGCTACCTGTATATACTATTACATTTTCTAGACATGACAGTATAAAAATAACTGTAGGCTTCTTAAAGTTGATCATGGACACTGTGCAAATGCAAAAAAAAAAAAAAAAAAAAAATCTTAAGCAGTAAGATTAAGCTGCAATATTAGCATTACCAATACTAAGTATTATTACCTGAGTAAAGAATTATCCTCCATGTTTATCTGCTTTTCATCTAAAATTGATATTTTTATTTTTTAAAAACTATGAAGGACATCTTTCTAGGATAACACACAATTAAAAGTTGGTCAAGCATTTAAGACACTTACTTTTGCATATGTATTGAAATTTTGTCTGTTATCATTTTCCCAGCTACTTTATTAAACTTTTTTATACCTTACAGATCTGACCTTTTGTACGTCTTGCATCAGTACATCATGGCTCTGACATCACATGAAAATCCCTTTTCATAGTAAGTTAGCCACAGGAGAAATGCAACTGGGAACTGTGTCCTTTCCATCTCCATTTAAATAGATATAATTCTGCTAAGGGATTTCATAATGAAGATCTGAAGCCAGGACATAATTGAAGAGAAGAAAGGAAGAGCACCTCTCTCATTATCAGCGAGCTACTGATATAACAATAATATCATTGTATTTTAAAGACTTCCTAAATTTCCACAGAGGGGACCTTTGAAAATTCAGTTTCTTTAACTCCCTACCTTTTGTTCTGAAAATATACTGACTTCATGTCTATCTGCTCTGTAAATCCTTGACAAGTGTCTCATCCTTTCCCTATACACAACTGCCTTCCTTCCCATTACCCAGCTCTCCTCACATCTTCTGCCTTTTCCTTCCCATATTCCTAACATAAGCTCACAGCCAAAGGTAGGATGGGTTGTTAGATTATAAAATATACATAACAGAAATAAATATAGATATATAATGAAGCCATATGGTACTGCAGGGTATACCCTCTTAGAAACAATTATGTCAAACTTCACTCTCTCTGTTCCTGGTGTGAAACACGTTTTGCTTGAACTTCTCTCCTTAAAATTAACAGAAATGGCTCCAAGCATTAGGTGTGTGTAAGTAACAACAAAGAATGATAACCTGTTGTGCACATTTCTCTGCAGGGGAGAAGATACAAGAACACAGAACTTGAGACATGTTTCAGTCACTTCTTTGAGTGAACACCATAGATGGTGCTCAGATAATGAAGTGCTAAACTGTAATTTATAAAAATTTTAAGTAGAAAGCATTAAAAGGTCTCGTCTTCTTTTGATTACTACCTGGGATGAAGCTTCCCCCACTCCTAGTTATTTTATCTACAAATGCATTTTTGTGAATAATATTCATTATTTTGTGAATAACACTTATTTTATGAATAACAGGTGAGAAAAATTAAATTAAGTCATTTTGCACAATGTAATAGGAATCTTGAAAAGATATGTCATAATGGCTGCTTATGAATAAATCTAAAATACAGAACTACCATGACTTACTTCTGCTTTTTCATGATTTCTACTTACTTTTTATCCAAGCTGTCAAATATCAGAATCATTCTCAATTGTAGATCACTACACTGATTTCAAATATGGTACTTCAGATGAATACACAGTTAGTTACTGGTTGAAACTGGCAGCTTGACAGTTTAAGAAACTAAGGGTAGAAGAGTCATATTTTCTTGCATTAATCAACTATTGAATATAAAGCTTTTAACAATGTCTAAATATCTCAGGATTCTCTGTTTTGCAGATTGACTTACTAACAGACTTACTTGCAGATAAACTTTCTAACAGTTAACTTGGCTGTGGTCAGTAACACGAGTTTAAGCTTTTATAAACTATAACACTCTGTTTTCAAGAGTGCAGCCAAGAATAATAATTCAGTGCTTTGGCTCCGAGATGATTCCACGTACATAAGCACAACTTTAAATCAAGAACTACATGCCATGCTTTTGCCAGCACTAATCTTGGGCCTCACCTTTCTTTCTTGATTTGAGGATGCAAAATACTAACTTTAATTAAAATAATAATAATTCAAATGCAATAGTTTCCTAAGTAGAAGAAAGCTATCTCTGAGAAGATCAAACAGCAAATGAGATGCAAATAAAAAAATAAATTTATAACACATGCATTCCATTTTACTACACTTTCAGTATCATATTGATAGACTTAGCTTCAGAAATTTTGCATATGACTTAAATAGTAAAGTTATTGTTTAGCTCCATTAAAGAATGTTTAATGTGGTATTATGGTTCATTGCTTGTAAAAAGGAAACACTCCTTCAGTAATGAAAACTTTTAAAGCAGTAATTCAATAGAAACCATCAAATTATGCTAAGCTACTGCAATAATAGGTCATTCAAAACCCAGTAAGTTTTGAAATATTTACAAGTATTAAAAATAAAAGATGCATGAATCAAAATTAAGGGAGAGTGCATTTATTTAATAAAAAATCAGTTTCTTCACATAATCTGTGAAGGTCTATCAACTTTCATAATGAAAACAAAAGCCTTATTCCAAGTACTCACCACCATGTATTGTTACATTCTGAAATTTCTCTTTTGTTTGAATCTAGATTTGGAATATGGAATATGAAGTAAGACATGAAAAATTTTGAATCACATTAGACACAATGCTAATTAAAATAGCAAGACTGGTTTCCCTGTTAGTGATCTCCATGTCTAGTTTTCATAATCTATAAGAACAATCAATTGCTTTACAAAGGAAATAAGAAATAAAGTGCTTGCCAAGAGTTTTATTCATAGTCAAGTTAACCTAATATCCCTACCAAAAGTATGTCCCACTCCTTGTATCAAATTCTCATTCTAACCTCTTTCTAATTCTCTTCTGATACCTTCACTCCCTTGAGTGCTGATCTGGGAGCATATATCGTAAATATATTTGAGACTGGGTTACTGCACATCTCCCAGAGTGCCAGTACAAGGGAGCTAACTCTGAGATAAGTTCAAATTTAACCAAATTGGCACTTCATTGTTTTCTGGAATCAGTCCAGGTGTTTTGTACAAAGAATATATTCCTGTTATAAACCTTTTCAGCATAACACTTACAAATATTTGCTTAAGAAAAAGGGAGAACAAGACTGGAAGACAGCACAATAGACCATGCAAGATTCCTCACACTTAACAGATTTCTCCATATACAGTAGTCCTTAGACAGTCCTCTCTTTCTAAACTATTGAGTGAATTGCTTCCAGCTTCTCATAACAGAGTCGAAATATCTTTAACTTCTTTCTCTTATCATCTGTAGAGAATAGAAAATGATTATTTTCTTAATTAAGAACAGTATTTCCTAAAAAAGCTTTCTAATCACAGATGGAAGGACAACTGTTTGGTAAGGACATGTTCCAGAAACTGGTAAAACCCCTATTTTTGGAACTCTTAGCGAATGGATAAGATGTGAAAACTTTTGAACAAATGATTACTTCCTCGAAGCACAAATCACCCTATTAATTACTGCATGAGCTGTATGTAAGAATTTTCCCTTTTTTATTTTAAATATTAATTTATTGATGGATCCCCAAATGTAAGTTTTCTTATTAGACTCAAATAATTATGCATTATCAAAGCTAAAACATTCGACTGGAGGATTTTTTCATATATTCCTAGTGTACTGTGCGTGCATTGCTTGAAAATTAATCAAACAATGCATTTTTCCATTTTGACTCAACAAAAAGAACTATTAGAAACACTTGGACAGTTTCATGATCTGAGGTTATGTAGGCATAGAGGAAAACAGACTTTTTTTTTCTCTGAAAGAGAGCCTATTATATACTTGGCAATACACAAGTCTTTGTCCTGCAACAATAGACAGACAGCTAAAAGGGTGCAACTTTCTGCTGTAAGGGAAATGAAGATGTTTTATTTCCTTAGAAGTTATGTGAAGATTGTTTTTCTGAGGCACTCTTATTGAATGCTGCTTCACTTTTGGTACTTGAAGAATAGAAAGCTTCTTCATGAGGTACAGTCTGGAATATTAGTATCTTTCCTTATCTGTACAAAATCTTCACTCATTACAGAAAATGCAAAATCACTTCTTTTCAGGTATAGTGATTTTACCTGGACCAGCAGCTAAGCACCCCTATAGCCATTCACTCACCCACTCACTTCACCCCAGTAGGACAGAAGAAAAGGAAGAACAGAAGCGAGAAAACTCACGAGTTAACGTTAAAGATATATTAATAGGTGAAGGAAACAACAACAACAAAGCACTACCAAAACAAATAAACAAGCAAAACAATGGGAATTAATCACTCCTTACCTCCTGCACGTATACCTGCAGACCAGCCAGTCTCTGAACACTAATCTTGGAAGTAAAATTTATTGCCACATTCTTCCTCTATGCCATTTTTCTTTGCTGAACATAATATTATATGGTATGCAATATCCCTTTGGCCAATTCTGGACAGCTGTCAAAACCGTGTCCTGTCCCAAGGCGTGATCAGCAAGATTCATTCACCGTTTTATAGTCCCCAGACCTCTAATCATTCACTTTACTGATACAAAAACAAGGGGAAGAAGGGGCAGAACACCCTCATCCCCAGCCTACTTGCTGGGGGTGGAGGGGGCTGAGAGGCATAGTAGGTTAAAAAAAAAAAAAAAAAAGCCTTGATGCTGTGGAAGCACTGTTCAGCAATAGCTAAAACTTGGTGTGTTATCAGCACTGCTTTAGCCACAAACCACTGCATTAGCAACCATAGAGGTTGCATTTAAAAAAATATATATCTATACCCCCAGGCAGACCCATTATATCAGCAGTTTAAGTGGACTTTTATTATCTTATTCACCAGCATATTATTATACGCTCCTGTTCTATAGAGAAGATGTAAGACAAATGACTGAAAAAAAAAAATGTTAATAAAACAAAATGCTTCAGCTCAAGCATTGTTCACCATCATTATGTAGGGTGGTGGTGACAACATCATCATCACAACATAAGCTATTAATTTTGTGTTTGTTACTTCATTCCAGGTTCTTCAGTTTTCAAGCTGTGATCTTGATGTACCATGTAAGTATGCAATCCTTACCTTAGGCAAAAAGAGAATCCATTTTTTTAATCAGTTCCATCATAAGTGTCTAAAACCTTCCTTCTATATTTCCTTCTGCAATACCACAACTTATCAACTGCATACTGTGGGTAAGTTTCATAAGCACTTGAGTCTTCCTGAATCCTGCTGAACCTGCACCAAAATTTCTACAGACCTTGGAAAAGACCTTTCTCCACATGCCACCAAAACAAGTGGACTTACCACTATATGCTTTTGCTCATATTGAACTTCTGTTAAATGATTCTGTTTGTGCTCTGTGTTGTGCCTGACTGATTCATCCTTCTGCTTTATTTCAGAAAGAAAATGAAGTAAGAGATGTCTTTTAAAATAAAGAAGGGATCATCATGCTATCAAACTAAACAAATAACTGCTCTTTTAAATATTATGTGGGTGGTTATGATTCTCTGAAATTTCACCCAACTATGTGAATTTCTAACTTAAGTTCCTTGAAAATTAGTCAATTTTCTGTGAAGTAAACATTTCTGCTAAGAATGTCTTAACCATGGACATCTCTGATAACACTAACATGTATAAAAATAAATGAAAAAATACTTTTAAGAAAGCCTTCGTGAAAAATCTCTATAAGGAAAATAACTTCCTGCATATTTTCTTCCAGGTTTGTGTAGCAAGAGTGTATATCAATCAGTATGCAGAGCGGATTTATTTTCTCTTTAAAGAAATGGATGATAGGGTACAGTAATTTGTCTTCTAATCTCAAGACTTCTATCTCAGAAACTTCTACGTGAATGATTTTCTGTTGGAAGATTAAATAAATTAGATAATATCAAAGGTATTTGTCATGATAATTTTCAGAGTTTAGCAAAGTGAATTCTATTTATTCTGTAAATATTATGCACACCAGATTCCAGACTTAGCCCGTACCCCGAAGCATGTGTGGTGAAAACAGGAGTTAAGCCTATTGCATGCACACTAAGACACAAAAAAAAAAAAAGACCAACATGTGTCCTGGAAAAAATATCTTGTCTGAGATAGCTAAACGATTACTTTATTTCCTAAGAGCATCTGCTGGAAGTCATTTCACAATGTTCTTTCCTCACCCACCAACAAAAAAAGTGGGAGACATCAGCAACTGAAAACTGTAAGAGCAAATAGTAAACAATGAACTAGCAGACAAGCATTGCAGAACGAGGCAAAACTTTGACCCAGTCCAGTAACGAAAGATGTCTTAAAACCATAAATGGTAGTAAACTAAGGTAATAGTGTATAAATAGTGTTAAATATAAAAGATGCACACAAAGTGGTCAATATGGCACACAAAGTGGTCAATATGGACTTCTAGCTGTGTAAGTAAATGAAAGCTTTTGTTAATTACTGGAAAGAAACCAAACTATGGAAGGAGAGTACGACTGCAGGCTGGTTACACTTTATAGCACCCACAGTTTTACTGTCAGGAATATATTTCCTCTGCTTTTAATGCACTACTTAAATTTCATATATTCATATATTCCAGGTATTTTCACAGTAACATATTACATCGTATACCAAATAAATAGTATTATTACTTCATTTCCCACCACTTTTCACCAGTTTACTGCAGAGTGTTGCTCTTGTCCATTAAAATAAAATATGTCTGGATACTTCCTTGATATTAATAAGGTTGAATATTTCTCAAGCTTCAGATGATATACCTTATTTTCTTGTCTCAGGTGTTATTCCACACAGTGGCCTAATGTGAATAAAAACACCACAATCTAAGACCTCCTACATACTCCAAAACATTTTTAGGTACTATCTACTAGTCACTTTCTGTCTACATCCACAAATATTGTTTTCTGTGCCCACAGAAAGTGACATAATATTTAAAGTAAGTCATTAGTAGCACAGACTGGCCACACATTCTACCTCTACAGAAAGATAATCCTCAATAAAATTATTTGGTGAATCACAGGACTGCGGTCGTTTTACCCTGCTGGGCAGCTGAACTCCACCACAACCACTCTCTCTATCCTCCTCCTCAAAGGAAAAGAGGAAGGAAGAAAAAAAAAAAAAAAAAAAAAAAGCTGCCCAAAACCACACCCATGTGATGATGCATTTGATGCATTAAAAAATAACCATTACAAAGTCCTATCAGATGACTTAAGAACCCACCTTTTAAAAAGAACTCTGAGGTGTACAAAGTCCATACTCCCTCTAGAGACATAAAAGCTTGAATTCTCTGGAGAAATTCAGATAAACAACATCTTAAATATTCACCAGAATAGGAAATTGAAAAACTTCAAGCCCCCTTGCTCACGTGAGTATCCTAATAGGTACGTTCTTGTTTTTGATAATTCTTGGACTGACTTATTCTGTGCAGAAGGAAATAGGTTTTCATGAAGGACAGAAAAATTCCCACCCCTACCCCATAATGTTATGTAACTTCACATTAGAGGTCTTTCATGTAAATGGGAGATAGGGAGGTTCAAAATACAGATGAAGAAAAAAAGTAAGCCTGCATGTCTCAAGAGTGGCATAAGTAATAACATAACATTGCAGGGAACTATTATACATATATATATTCTGGCAACAGGTCCATCATGTATCATTTTCTTGTCTATTTTCCTGTTCTAACCTATTATAAGACTTTACATTTCAGATATATTTCCTGTTACAGGGCTTCACATTTATGCTGTATTTTATGAAAATAACAGCATCAAAACACTCTTGAATTTAGAAGTTACAGAGGCCTAGATGAAACAAATTCTTGGAGGACCAGAATTATTTTGCCCTCCCATCTTTCATACAGTCCAAATAAAACACATTTTCCCCTGATTTAGTCTTTACCTCTTTGTAAAACATATTCACATATTCTCAGTAGTATTATAACTTCTATAATGTAACCCAAGGCAGACAGAAATCTGCATTTTAACAGCAAAAAATAAAAAATTAAAAAACAATTTAAACAATTTAACAAAAAAGCAATCAACAAACTCTCTTCGATTTAGTACTTCAGGCCTACCTTGCAAAAAGTATGCAGCCATGCAATTTGTTCTGTTTACCAATTTCTATTCAGAACAGCACCATCACCTGTGAAAACCTTGAGACTGTCAAATACATATAAATCAGATTGAATCTTCTTTTTTTTTTTTTTTTTTTCCCCAAAGTGAATACACTCTGTGTGTCACTAACGGCTGTGTATCATCAACCACATCAGAAATTTGTAACTATTCCCTCATATAAAGTAAAAATCACAGAGGTACTTTACATCATCTGTGTATCTGTAATTGTCAGCTATGTCATCTCAGGTTTTGAATAAAGACTCAGCTATAATTAAATGACTTTCTAGGCTGAATTCAGAATTTTAGTCAATATTGCTTAAGTTTAAGCAATAGCTCTTAAATTCAATGTAACATTTGCTACTGTTCCTTCACTGAAACACTTAACAAAGGTGCTCAGTCTCTTTCAACATCTATTACCATGAAAAGCCAATGTAGGTGGTAGCCTATATTATCACATTGCAGCTAATTGCCTTTCTGTATGTAGTTTTCCTCCTAGCTGTTTAGCATGCAATTATTATTATTAAAACATTGCATTCTGGTAACACCAGATGCTCAAATTGAAATCATGGTCCCTTTTGTTAAGAGACTGTGCTGTCTCTTAAACTATTCTTAAATAATTCTTAAACTAATTTCTGTCCTCAAGAAGTTGGAGTCTAAACACACAAAACAGACAAACAAGCTCATATGAATGGAAAACTATTCTCCCATGGAAGAGAAGGATAATACAAATGTGTTTATTAATAAGCACAATGCTGACCTTAATTCTGATCTTACTAATGAGAATATTTTAACAGCAGCTAATGAGAATTTTGCAACTGACTTCAAAGAGGTTTTTAACTTCTGAATCCAGATCTTGTAGAAATCTCACGTGTTCAATGATTGTATTTCAAATGCAGGCTGCAATTGACCTGAAGCATCATTTCATGGATTTTGTAGAATAAATTCCCCATAGGTGGCTATAATCCCATATTGATATCTTGTTTTCTTCTTCCATTCTTATTTTATTCTGTAGTATGGCTTGAGAAGAAATATAACACTGAATGAAATACAATACTTTAAAAGTCATCCCTACAAGTAAAACTGTTTTCTGATTCTGTCATCATTGACACACAAAACACCATACACAATGATCATTACTTATATATGTATATATATACACACATTCGTGATACTCTGATATATTCAGTATCTGTAAGTAAAGAACTTTATGAGACTGATATCAGTTGATGGCTCATCCTTGCACAGAAGCTAAGTAAGAAAAAAAAACAGGATCTTAAAAGCTACTAAAAAAAAAAACGCTCTAGGTAACTGACAGTTATCACTATTCCTTTCCCATAAACCTGGCTAAAGCAATTGAAAATTGACACACTCCTATATTCTAATAATTATTGTCATCTAAATTACATTTTATCCAGTAGTAAGAAAATTAACTTTTTTTTTTTCAGTCCACTCACTTAAAGATGTAGGTCAACCCCAGTTAGCATCTAGAAAAATCAACTGTTAAAAAGTATATGCTTTTAAACAAAGTGAGTCTTCTACATGACAGGTCTTGGGAAAAAAAAAAAAAAAAAAAAAAAAAAGTTCTTAATAGTAGATATGTTTTATATCCAAAACAAAGAAAGAAAGAAAAAATATGCTCCGTTGTGCATCATCATTGTGTAGAGATAATGAATTGCCCTTTGTCAGATCCACTCAGTTATGTTCATTTGTAGCAGTAAGAATTAATCCAAAGACAGTTTGCCAAATAGAATTCAATGACTGATATGAGAAATAAAGCAACTATCAAATGAGACATTATTATTTGGTGAACTGCAGAAGGCATCTTTTTAAAAAAGGTGCTTTTTGTAAATCAGAACTATTGTTTATTTGTCAGTCTACTGACTAAAGCTAAAAAAACTTTAGGTGATTAATCATGCTGAAAGTACAATTCCTTGAATTCCTGTCAGGCTTTTTCTTCTAATTCATCAGGCATTTCTTTGCTTTCAGTTTTGGTGTGTACTTATGCTCATGCTAGTCTTACTGAAGTGCTAAGTGCCTTACTGAACAGAGCCATGTTTATCATGATTTATTGATATGGCATCTTTAGTAGAAGGGACAAGGAATTTATACAACAGAAATGCATGCAAAGGCAATTAAACATGCTTTGAAGTGTGTCATCATCATATTTTATACCCTAAAGGGCTATTGGAAAAAGATGGAAATCAACTTCACAAAACAATATAAAATAGCTTTTATTTGGCATTAGCAAGCTGCCAGAACTGTTTTCTGTAGGACCATTTTAATCTTCTTTGTCTTTTAGTGTCAAACATGTGATGACACCTAGATTTTATTTAAATTGGTGTCAACAGTATTTCTTTGTATTTATGATAAACCAATTGAAAAAGAATAGTTTAGCTTTCTCAGATGTTACTACAGAAGACCATCAACACATATTATGTTAACAAGTTAAAATGCTTTATTTTGTTGATTTTATCTCGCTTCATGCACTCCTTTAGTCTCCGTTAAAATGTCAAACTGCTTCACTCTTCATCCGCAATACAGAATCATTTACTTCCTGCTCATGAGGACAGTTTATCCTTGATAGTGATTAAATTAACCAATAACCCCCCATCAGTGAAGCATCATACCTGTTAGAGTCATGAACAGCAAATAGTGAACAGCTCTCCAAGGGATTTTCCTTGTGCCAGATTTTCATTGTGGAGCTATTTCAAAACAAATTTAATGTTATGGCCTGATGTTCAGTGGTAAAGCTATTACCAGTACCCTCATTTACATGCTTTGCACAACTATACTAAATTAATGTGACTATGGTGGCATGAAATGTATTAACTTCTAAACCACTTTTTACCATTCTGTTGGAATCTTTAATTTAGCCCCCTTGCAAAGAGCAAGCTGTGCCAAAAAGTTACAGAAGCATAACAATATAGTAGTATAACTATCCAGAAAACCTGTTCCTTATTCATTAGTTCTCAAATATTCTCAAATGTTTCAGTTTCACATATTTACAAGCTTCAAGACCTATTAGTTATCTATTATTTTAAGTATGAAAACTTAGTAATGGATAAAATCTTGTATGTGCAATAGTAGGTAGGTTTACTTTCTAACACTGTCAATATACACAGGCTTAGCAATATTAGAAAACCACAGCTACAGAAAAACATATTAAGAGTTCCTTATCATACACCAAAAAAACTGCCCAAAAATGCAAAATGAGGGAGAAAAGTTGAACCTCAAACCCAGAAACACATTAAGAACAACAGCAATTCTAAAACTGTTTAAAGTAGACAGCCTTAAAAGGATGTGAAAAACAAGTTCAACCTCAGTACACTTACATTGCCATACCAGATTTCAATACGCTGCCTGAAGTTTGTGGATTTGCAAATCCAAAGACAAAAACAAAACAAAACACACATTGGTCTAGCTTGTCACACTCCATATCACAGGCCATTATATCTCCATCATGTATTCCTATGTTCAACTGCAGTAATTGCTGTTTAATTAAGTGTAAATTTTGAGAAAACAATTTGATTTGGCTTTGGTAAAACATTTACTGCAAGAAGGGAGACAGTAAACCCACCACTACCTCTACCTGCAGCCTGAAGGAGTGTTGAGCGTCCTACCTTGCAATACACAAGTACTTTAAAGGTGGTGAATTTAGCACTCTGATAGTAATTTATTCTGGCACTTAATTATCATCATTGTTAAAAAGCTGTCCCAAATTTCAAATGTGAATTACTGTGGTTCAGTCACTAGACATTAATTATATCTCTCTCTGCTGGATTTAAGTGCTTTTTATCCACCACTATAAACTCATATGTTGTAATCAAGTGATATCTCAATTTTATTTTAGATAAAGTAAACTGATTGAGCACAGCTTCTCATAGCAAGGCACTTTCTAATCTTAGGAATATATCAATGGTTCTGTTCATCTGCTCCAGTTTTTCAGCACTTTCAAAAATATGGATTTTGTAGAGCAATATCTCAATGTCATATACAAAGATCTACAACTTCAATTTCTTCTGTTTTGTTTCAAAAAATAAAAAGTCCATTAGTCCTTTTGAATTGAACCACATTGAATTGTAGGGAAGAATTTGCAACAAGCTCTTTTCTGAAAACAAAATATTCAGAGTGAGGATAACTGGAAAAAAAACTTTGTCAATTCAGCAAGGTGATAACTAATTACAGATATCTCAAGAGGCAGGCAATCAGCAGAATAAGCCAATAAACTGTCATTAAACATCATGCAGCATCAATTCTTGATTGAAAACCATATGTTTACAGAGTATATCTTTCACCAATAATTCAAAAATGTGTTGCAAAAGAAATGCTTTAAGTAATTTCCAATGTTAGAGCACAGTTCGCATTAGCGTCACATAATTTTTGGCATCCAATTTAGTTTGGGAAGCACACCCGTCCTTTTTAGCTACTCATAGAATTTATGTTAGACTATCAGAACAATACCTGTTATGTGTAGGGCTCATACGCAAGAGCCACATAGAGAGATGCAGAAATGTAACTGATTTGGAGAAATTACCTTAAATGGTGCCTAGACTGATTCCATTTGGAATCTCTATGGTTAAGATCTGCAGAAGAGCAAGGATTAAGACACAAATTCCCAATGAGACATATATATAGATCATGATATTCATAAACATTGTCTTATTTGACAGAAAGTAAAATACATGGATGTCCAGGCATACATATAGGCATACATAAGGCATACGTAAATATGTATACATAATATACATAAATATGTATGCCTTATAGGGTTCCTTTAAAAGAGTTGCTGGTAAAACAGGCTTTCTAGGGATCCCCATAATCTGGAAGATTACCCAATTATAATTATTATCGGGAAGCAATTTATCAGTCAAGCCCACTTATTCTCCTTTACTGCTAACAGCTCCCACCTGACTCACCTTTAGGCACAGCTGCGTAAACCTTACTGTTTAACCTTACTGTTTAAGTTTCAGAGTGGACCTTCTCCTCCAGTCAGCTTGTTTGTGCATCCGTGGGCACATGCTGGGAACTCCATGTTACACACCTGAAATATGTATTAATATTAAACAGTATTGTACTATGTTGCCTTCTTGAGCAACTAAAATAAAACATACAAAAATAAATAAATGGCTGCAACGTAACAATATCAAGTAACAAGTTCTGGATGGTCAGTTTAAAGGTCAAGCTCCACCAGACACTCACAAAAGCTCCCCTGAGGTATGAACATGTTTAGAGGTTTTAAAAACTCCTGTAGGGTGTGACAATGACCACTAACTAATAGTTATTTGTGCATTAAGTAAAAAAAAAAATTATTTTTTTTTAGACTAGCAATAGTCTATTGGGATTCGTTAAACCAAAAATGCCAGATATGCATTCCTCAGGCAGTATCATTCAATAGCACAAAATAAACTGAGCTGTATTATTAAAAATGTAAACAACAGTTCTAAAGAAGCTAACATTTAAAATGTATTACCTGATTTCTAATTCATCTGTTTCCAGACAAATATAAAATTTCCCAAACCTTTGATTTAGTTTTCAGATATTACTACACCAAAGATTTTTTTTTTGTTTTTTTGTTTTTTTTTTTTTTTACTAACATCTACCTTTTATATTAAAGATTTCTCCTTGGTATAGCATTAAATGCATTCTCCAAATGAATCTTTAAAGCTTTTGACAACTTAAGGAACTTTAAAAATAAGCGTTAGAAAATATTAATATTTCCCATTCCCTTTCATATGTTTGCAATATGAAATTTTGCAAACTCTCATGCTCACAGCAAATAAGTTAACCATACAAAAAATTCTACATAAGTGATCTAACATTATTCAAACTCCAAAACACTTCTAGCCCTCTAAAGCAGTTCTCTGCTCCCTCTCCTATTTATACTCATCACATTCCCTCTTACCTTTTGTTCATGAAGGAAAACAGTTCAAGTTTATCCAATCTCATTTTATAAGATAAATTATCTTTTGCCATGATTATCTCAGTAGCCTTATCTGCACCTCTTCCAGTTTTAATTCCTCTTCACTGATGAATTATAAGAATTATGACTGAAAGAATTTAATATCTTTTAATATCTCTAAAATACTTCTGTACTTTACTTAAATAAGTGTTTGGATGTTGTACTGAGTACTTCTGATTTCCTACCCAAGATATAGTATATAAAAGCTTTTTCTTTGATTCCTCTTTATATATTTTTATATCTATTTATCTATTTAAACTGAATATTGTGAAGTTTCAAGTGTCAGGATGTTGTTACTGTACCTTATCAATCACAAAATCATGGATCTGGAAAGGACATCAACTAACTGCCCACCATAGGGCAGGATCTATTCATACCAACCCCTGAAAAGCACAGGCAATATTTTTATTTAACCGATTTTTTTTCACAAATGACAAGGATTGAACAAATTTGCTGAGAAATCTTACCTTTTTGGGTTTTGTTGTTCATATTTATTTTGGCAATTCATTACTGACTTTAGCACCATATATTAAGCCTACTGAGAACTAATTCTCCCTTTCATCGTCTCAGTAGCTTTCTATACATCTGTTATAATGCCCCTATCTCTCCCTGCATTTATTTCGCCTGTCAATACCCAAAATGAAAATGCCAGGAGCTCAACTATTGCAAATGCATGGTTAGAGCTGGCTAGAGTCACTTCAGCACCCATGTGAACCCAGCACAGATGAGTGTTACAAAGCATTCAGCAACATTAAAATATCTGTCCATGCATATTACACCTACAACAACCTTTCCTTGACTTTTCCCTGAAATAGACTGACAGAGATTTCTTTTCAGAAACAGATATATTGTACCATTTGCCTGTACCTCATAAAATCAGGTTATAACTTAAAGCTGTTCTCTGAAACCTGTGTAAACAGAAATGTCCCAACCAAGAAAAAGGAAAGAAAAACAAACAAACAAAAACCCTTCAGAGACAGCTTGAAGGCTAGCTAGTTCTGGTGATTTTGTTTGATTGTTTTGAAAATTTCCATTGTTGGATCAAACTTCAGAGATGATTCAGAAGCTATACAGCATATGAGACCAATTTTGACTAGTCCTTTCCTTTTGATCCTTCCCTTGCCAAGACAGACTACTGATACTGTCAGTATTAGTTTTGAAGTGTTAATCTTTGTTCAAGAATAATGTTTTCCTTCAGCTCTGATTTGGCTAGCACTTAGGAGGGCAAATCAAGCACATAGTTAGGATTTGTAACTGAACAATCAGAGATCTTACAAGGTTTTCTACATTTGCAATTTGAAGAAATTCATATTTACATAGCTTACATATTAGCTGTGGCTTTTTTGCATGTTCTTTTGAAAATTTAACTTGAGATATTTCACTGCATTAATCTAAAAAATGTGAAATAATGATCTTTTCCAGAGCATATAACAATGTTTGTTAGAGTTATTAAATATCTTGCAAATACATACCAAGCTGTCTTCTCAAGTGGCCTGGCTCAAATAAGCCTTGTGAATCAAAACAGCATTTAATCTCAAATTAAACTTGCTAGAAGATGAACAATAATACATTGAATACAAGGTCATACATAAAATGTTTCATTTTTCATTTGCCACTCATTATGACATTTTAAAACAACTTTCAAGTATTCCAAAAATACTGTAGGACCAATGTTTTCACTTGATTAATTTTTGTCATCACACTTACATTACTACAGCTGTGTAGCAGAAGGTATCTGCATAATGTTCCTGTAAGAACTAAGGATGTGAGATAGAAGGTTTGCAAGCATAGAATCAACACTGATATTAATAGTTCTTGCAAATTGAATTATTACATAATTTAACATAATGTGTTAGGTCACATTTCAAAATACCTTGATTTTGTAAATAATTGGTAAATAAGTTTTAGTTCTGCATAAATATGAATGCACTAGTTCAGGAATCTCTGAATTTACATGTAACTGTTTAAAACAAAACTAATGTGTATATATACATATGTGTACATCTAGCCTAAGTCTTATTTGTAATATAAATATTAAGTAAAAAAGAAGCAATATAGCGACACTAACAAGTATCTTCCAAGGCATTTTCTTTGGCTTAGACACATGTAAGTGTGAAAGTTGTACCATATTAAGAAGGGATAATTTACCATCACTCAACAAGGTGTGTGCTTAGCTACAGACACAGTCAGAATGTTAATTTCTGCATGGTGAAAAGTTGTCTGGATTTTCTGATCTGAAAAGCTGAGTGACACTGCTTCACTTGTGTGGGGTGAGAACAATGTTATGAAGCCAAAAAAAAATAAAAACAATCTATGATAGGTTATATAATATTATTAATATTTCTCACAGATATTATTCTTCTACTCCTCGCATGCAGCAGAGTGTACACACTTGCACAGTGCACATAGAAAAGGGGTGAACAGAGACATAATGATGAATAATACAGAATCCTTTAGCCTCACAAGCAAAGTTGAGGTTAGACAAAAACATGTTAGAGATAAAAATTAGGTTAAGCAAGGAGTCAATCACCAAAACAAGATTTCTTGAAAGCAGATTCCTTGCCATAAGTCTTAAAACTGGGACTGGACAGCTTACTAAAAGATAATTTTCAGTTTCATTGCCTTTATGGTTTGAACCTTTTACTGGAAATCAAGATTTTGATATCCGAAATCAGAAATGATTATAGTGATAACTTGTGACCTAAAATTCGACAAGCCTGTGGCATGCCTCTAAAAGAGCAGTAACGGTAGCAGTAAGTCTAGCTACAAAAGCTTATTTTCCAAGAGGAAGGGGCTGTGCAAAAAACAAACAAACAAACAAACAAAAAGCACAGAATATATATGAGAGCATATATTCATCTACACACAGGCACATATATATGCATATCCACATGCAAATTATACAACAGAGGATGCATGGATATGTTTTCTTCATGAATTATTGTTACAGCCTGAAAGAGAAAAAAAATATATTTTAGAAGTCACCATCATAAAGTAAGGAAGAAGACAAGGAGCCTATGGAAAATATTGAAGATCAATATAAAGTTCATGAATTAAAAAGGTAAATCTGTGTTAATTTGCTTTCAAATTTCTTTACTTCAAAAGCACACTTACATTTTTATGGGGCTTTGATACTGAATATCTCACAGCCCATCATGAATTCTGAATTTAAATATATTTTGTAAAGGCATTTCAGATAGAATTTGTCAATGGGTAAAACTTGCTTCTGACACATTTTTTGTAATACTTGTTTGCTGACTTTTGAAAAGTACTAGTTGTACTGGGTCTGGCTGGAATGTTAACTTTCCCGGCAGCAGCCCATACAGTGCCGTACTCTGTACTTGTAGCTGGAACAGCAGTGTTATCACACCAGTGTTGTGTCTACTGCTGAGCAGCAGTGGCACAGCATTGGGCCTTTCTCTAACCCTCCTAGGGGGTGGGCAAAAAGTGAGGAGAGAAACATCACTAGGGCAGCTGACCTAAACCAACCAAAGGGATATTCCAGACCATGTGAAAGGTGGAAACAGGAAGAAGAGGGGAGGGGTGGGCTCTCGTTGAGAAGACGTCGGTCCTCCTCTCGAACACCGGCTGCGTGCGTTGAGGCCTTGCTTCAAGGACGTGGTCAATCATCGCTCATTTGTGGGAAGTAGAGAGTAATTTCTTTCCTCTGCACTTCTATATAGCTTTCATTTATTTTGTTTGTTTGTTTTCCTCCCTTTTTCCCCTTTTCCCTTTTACTTCCCCTTAGTTAAATTGTTTAGTTCATGGTAGTCTTTATTTAATTATTATAATTATTTCCCTTTAATTAAATTATCCTTATCTCAACCCATGAGTTGTTCTTTGCTTTACTTCTCCCCCTCCTCATCTAAAGGAGGGGGAGTGAGAGAGCGGTTGTGGGGTTTAGCTGCCCAGCACGGTAAAACCACCACATTTTTTGTAATACTTATTTGCTGACTTTTGAAAAGTACTAGTTTAACAGAGAACTTTTTGTTTCTGAAATGTATACAAATGAAGATATATGCGACCTTATTCTAGAACAGCTAAATGCTCTTCTGTTTTTTTTTTTCTCCTTTTACCCTTTTTAAATGCAAATAACCGCTCAGCTACACCAGTGCCATTAAGCACACATTTTTGGTTTGGGTACAAAAGCTATTGACTTACTGATTTATTATCACTAGCTGAGTCTTGTATATCTTATATATAGTCTACATGTATCAACACAGAAATAGGAATAAATGATTAATGATTGGAATTCCTCTTTGCATGGCAGATAGGACCATCTTTATTCAAGCACATTTGTTTTTTTATCAAAGGTGACTGAGCTTTGGGTGTTGAGTTGGGCCCAGTAATCCCAAGTGACACAGAGACAGAAACAAGGGTGGATTTTCACAATGTGGATAATTGAGGACGACCAGGCTCTTGAGCACTTATGATGCAATTGCCATCTGTCAAACGGTCCTGAAATCAAGGAAATTCTGATAGCCACTGATGTAATCAAGAGTCAGAGACCAGAAATGGAAAACAATGAGAAAAAAATATTGCTAGTCACACAAGAGCAACAGCAACAAACCCAGATAAACTCCTCTGAAATCATTAAGGATAACTATATGTTTCTGTAATGATCCAAAATGAGATAGCACACAACAGGGAGGCTCACTTTCACCTTGATCTCCATAAGAGCTTTTCTATAATAAATGAGTACAACAAACTGTAGTAAATCATCCCCCAAGCGGCTTTGCTCCAGGTACACACTCAGCAAGGAAATAAAAGATCTTTCAACTAATTTAATTTTTAAAACCTGACTGCTGTTCAGTTAAGTTTTGGTTATTGGCATTTTAATTCATGCAAGTTCTTTGAAGGTTTTATTTCTCTTTTTGATGCACACTTCAGCTATTTCTCAAAAAAGCTCTCTGGGAGCTCATGTCATGTTAACTGCAAATTAAAAGAAGTGAATTGGCAGTGCCAAAGCAGACCAATTTTATTAAATTATTTTTTAAACACTGGGGAAACTTTAAAACAAGGGAAACAGACTAAAAACTACGTAAAATCTTAATCCTTAAAGTGGTTGTCATTAAAATTGCCACAATAAATTTCCAGTGTTCCTTGATTTATTAACTACGTGCATTCCTTTTTCCTGTGTGGTCTATAACATTTATGGGACCAAGCATCCTTTGAAACTGTACCTGTTACTCTAAATACGTTAATGGTATTTTCTTTATTTTCTACTTTAGGATTTGTTAGTGTTCATCACTGTTGTATTACA
This sequence comes from Aythya marila, assembly GCF_965140915.1. Lineage (NCBI taxonomy): Eukaryota > Metazoa > Chordata > Aves > Anseriformes > Anatidae > Aythya > Aythya marila. The sequence goes on along the minus strand of NC_139045.1, from coordinate 28,412,823 downwards.
GTGATGGATACTTATAATCAAGCAAGACAGTGAAACCTTATGAAGTGATTCATCTTACCTAAGTCACTCATCTTACCTAGCACGTATTTTGTGTCTAAGCTTACTATCCTGAACATATCCAGGACATCCCAGTCAATTAAGATGCCTAATCTGCATGAAAGTCCTGTGATGATTCACATTCATAACTTAGTCATCTAAATTCTGCATATCTTATCCATAACGCCTTGCTTCATTCTGCTTAGCTCATCAGTTGAGCAAGCAGCTAGTCAGTAAAAGCCATTTCAAAACCAACACCATTAAAAAGCAATGAGACCTGCTGACCTCTATAAAGGCCAGAAATCCTTGCACATTTCTCTGCCTCTTGAAGTTATCAAAGCAGTAATGGTGTATGAGAGATTTGCACTGCTGGGGAAGTCACATCATTGTATTCTGCTGGTTTGAGCTGTACAAGCAGACCTGGAGGGAAGGAAAAAAAAAAAAAGAGGCATTGGAAAACGTAAGATTTTCTCACCCTACTTCCAGCTTCCCCAGCCCACAGACAAGAGAAACAGAACAAAACAGTTTCACATGCTTTCTCTGTGTCTGTCTTTAAATTAAGTTAACACTGGAGAATGTTACCATTCTCCATACTGCATTTCTGTGAGCACTCACCTCAGATTCCTGACTCTGTGATAGGTCTTCACTGGTAGTCACTACTGCAAAGCTTCAGAGACACTAAGAAAATCATTGGATGTTCTCAATGTGGGGAGTTTGACTAAACTCTCCAAACCCTGTTTCCCACCTGGGCCTACTATAAGATGCAACTCATCAGGCCACTCTATAATCTTTGGTCAACTGGGAGAAGTGTGCAAATACTGAAGGAAAGCAAATGTCATTCATATCTTCAAGAAGGGCAAGAAGAAGGATCCAGGAAACTACAGGCTAGTCAGACTCACCTTGATCTCTGGGAAGGAGGGACTGACCAGAGGTTCATGCTGCCATACAGACGGGTCCTCAATAGGCTGGAGAAGTGAATTGACGACAAGGATCTCATGAAGTTCAATATGCAGAATTGCAAAGTCATGCACCTGTGGAGGAACAACCCCAGGTACCAGCACAAGGTGGGTGCCACACAGCTAGAAAGCAGCTCTGCAGAAAAGGACCTAGGAATCATGGTGTACACCTAGTTGAACATGAGTCAGCAATGTGCCTTCAACGCTAAGAAGGCTAACAGTATTCTTGGCTGCATTAAGCAAGTTATCACCAGCACGCCAGTCAGGAGAGCTGATCCTTCCCCTCTACTCAGCATTGGTGAGGCCATGCCTGGACTTCTGTGTCCAGTTCTGGGCTCCCCCACTAACAGAGAGTCGTGGACATACTGGAAGGCATCCAACACAGGGCCATCAAAATGATCTTCTGTGAGGAGGGGCTGAGAGGATTGGGACAGTTCAGACTGGAGAAGGGGATGCTCAGAAGGGATATTATCAGTATGTATAAATACCTGAAGAGAGAGTACAAAGAAGGTAGAGCCAGACCCTTTTCAGTGGTGCCCAGTGACAGAACAAGAGACAATGGGCACAAACTTAAACACAAGATGTTCCACCTAAACGTCAGGCAGCATTTCTGTACTGCGCAGGTAGGTGACAGAACACTGGCACAGGCTGCCCAGAGAGGCTGTGGCATCTCCCTCCTTGGAGATATTCAAAAGCCTCCTGGATGTGGTCCTGGGCAACCCCTGCTTGAGCTGGGGTTGGACCAGATGGACCCAGAGGTCCCAGCTAACCATTCTGTGATTCCGTGAAGAAAAGCGATCCTTTCGCAGAAAGTTACATTTCATGAAGTACAAGGGAGACTTACAGGAGACTCATTAAGCTTCAGGCACCAATAGGTATATAAAAAAGGTGTCAGAAGTTTTCAACCTCTCTGGCAGAGTTTACCAGCAAACTGTAGAGTTTATCAGCATGCACTTCCTGCTAATTGAGTTTTGTTAACCTTTTCTCCTGCAACAACCATTTCTTCCAGGAGTCAAGACAGCCCCTCAGGAATTGTGCCTGCCCTCATCTTCTTTTTCTAACTCCATGCATCCCTGTTTGCTCCAGTGCCTCAGCCCCATTCAATTTCTTGTACACCATATAAAGGTATGCCACAAACACACATATTGTCATCCCAGCAGTGAAAACAAGCTGTAATCCATGCATTTAGGTCAGCAGGAAAAAGACAGAGGAATGGAGACAGCATACATTCACATAAAACACTGCAAGAAATGTTTTTGAGGAAAAAGCAATGATCCCTTACTGCTCCCAAAGTGGTGATCATGTCTGAAACTCCTGAGATCTCAAATCTCCTTTACAGCAAAACACAGCTTTCAGCCACTGCTGTGTGAAGGGCATCCATTACTGCTACTGAGTTTGGGACCATGATGTGTTTAAATGTGGAGCCTGACTGCAAAGTACCTGATGAAGTACAATACCTGGCACTGTTAAGATGCAAAACTTGGGGAGTTTTCGTTCAAAGGGCTCAGATCCAATAAAAGGATTTCAACCCTGCCCTTCTGACATATGTGTGATTCCCATTAAGATAAACGTGATATTGTTATTGTTTTCTTTTGTTTTAAATTTAAGGAAAGTTATAAGCGTGGTTACGAGAAGAATGTTTGTACTATGCAAGTTCTGTTTCCAATAATAATTTTGAATTTAGTGGCCAATTTTCTTCAAATTTTAAAAGCTATTTAACACTTCGCAAATTTTGCTGCTATTAAGAGACCTCTTCCCTTAAAGAAATAATAGCAATCTTGGCACTCGTTTTCCTTTCATTTACTTTGGAACAAATTTATAGTAAATCAAATTATACTATTATCAAATTATAATAATTAAGTTACACTGTATAAGCCAGCAAGCTGATTATTTATAAAAGTTTTACGTTTCTTTCTGGGACAGATTTTTTTTCCCTGATTTACATTCCTGCAGCTTTCATCTAAAGAAGAACTTATATTCTACAAAAATATCGAAGTTCCAAGTATCAAATTTTTTCTTTGTTCCTCTTTTCATTGTAAGAACACTTTGGCATGGCCTTTTTTGTCTTTGCTTTCAAACTTAACAACTGTAACTGTTTTATAAATGAACCCTTTTGACTGTTGGAGATTAGTATTTTTTTAACATATTAACATCCTTAGTTCATGCCAGCAGCTAGTGGCTGGTAATGAGGAAATAAAGTAAAGCTCTTAAAAGAGAGAGAAGTGGCATCTTTCCTCATAAGACAGACAAAGAAACCTGCAAATACGATGACATATACCTAAAATGGTCACATTTAAAATGCTGCTCCACTTGCAACATGAATTTTGAAGTAATTCAAAGTACTATTTTCAGTGCTACAAAATCTTCTGGTCTAATTGATCCAACTAGTGATAATCACTACCCAGCTGATTCCTTCAGACTCCCTTTTAAGGGTACCAGCACATCAGCACACTGCACTACGCTGCAGTTACTAAGGCAACCAGTGTGTGAAGCAAGCAGAAACTGTGTTTGTTCACCTTATACATTCTGCTTCCAAAGCAACCCTATAAAATGATGCATCTAAAAACCTAAATTTTTACACACAAACAACATATAAAAGACCTTTCTTTATCTTTTTCTTTTTTCCTCTCTTTTTTTTTAAATTATTTGTGGAATAAGGGAATGTGGGTTCATAACAACCATGAGAGAAGCATGACACAAAGTAAAGAGTAAGCATTCCTGGCAAGTTATCAGCATGCCCAAGTCTACAGTAGACAAAGTTAGTCCTTCAACCTACCAGCTATTCACAGGGGGTTGCAACAACACAGGTTTTCGTCCTGTATATAAAGTTTCTGCCATACCCACCAGCTGATGCCTGCCTGAACTCCCACATAACTATAACGTTACTCCACAGTGCATGACCTAGGAGGGTTTACCCAAACCACAGGCTTCAATGTGCCCTGTCCTACATGATTTTAAGTTTGGAAGAAAACGAAAACCCATCCCCTTCCTCATGCTTACTTTTCTTCAAGAAAGCAGGTCAAGTAATTTTTATTAAAATATTTCAGTTTAGCATATGCTATACTGTTCAAAAGATAAACGCTTCTGATATAACAAAAAAAAATATGAAGGTTTTGCAAGGCTTGAGGGGGTTACAGGATGGAATTAGAAGAGATCTGCCTGGCACAAAACCTATCTATGTCATCCAGCAACATTTGCAAAGTGTTCTGCCCTGATCTCTAATTCACTTTGACATTAGAAACATAAAATCTCCTCCTCTCTTACTGCTTTCACCAAGTGCAAAACCAATTAGACCTCAGTGGAGGAATCCAGCCTCCAAGGTTAGCGCGGGTGAATGTTCTGATGAATTAGCTGAAATATTAATGTAGCAGAAATAATCACGTTACACACTGAGGGCTGAGACACTAATTGTGTCTTGCACCTTTATGTGCATCAAATGGTATTTAAAAGGATGCAGAGCAGCATCTCCTTTGGAGAAAATAGGCTATCCGTCCCAGTTTGAGTCGAACTGCCAACAGAGCTCTTCTTTGGAAGGATTCCTTCTGCAGTTGATGTTAGCAGCTTTGTTTAGAGCTACTCAGAAATTTTCTCATGAAATAAACTCCATCAAAAGTGCTAGCTTGTTGAGCTTCAAATTATTTGTTTGATCAGCTGTGTTTGTTCCTCTGTGTCCAACTCAGAAGACTTAAAGATCTATTTTAAACACCAAGGAGAGGATTTGCACATCTACTTCCAAACTGTTCATCCAAACCTCCTTTTATGGTCATCAGAGACACTGGCCTTTATAGAAAATGATTTACTCACACAGTTTTAGCCCTGCAGGGAGAGTGGAGTTATGTCCTACACTTCCCTGATTTTCTCCTCTGATAGTAATGGAAACATGGACAACTGGTTCATGTGCAGGCATCTAAGTTTCATCAGACTATTTGTGCCCTTAAAGACTGATCAACTGTCTCTTCTCAGTATATTTCTGTCCTCAGAATCCTCAGACAAGGATTAGTGTGGTCATTGTGAAATTCCTGTATGAGTTATAGGAAACTTCTGTAATTGAGCAACAGACTTAAGAGAAACCTTGCAGGAAAAGACAAACATATGAAGTGTTTCTGTCAGCCTATCAATGTAGCAGAGAGACTGCAAAAGTGGCTGTCAGAGAGCTATATTTACTATCTGAAACCTTAGCTGGCAGCAAGCTGCAATTCTGAGTTGCATGGCAAGATGGAAGAACCTCATGATGCTGTTAACTCACTAACTGTACACAGCCTCACTTTTTTTGTTTCACCTCACTTTTTCCCTTGCAAAGTCAACCTGATCCAGCCTTGAGAACAAGGATCCAAGTAATTCAGGCTACCCAGAATCAGAAATTAATTTAACATAAAAGAAAGAGGAGAATCACATATTTCCAGACAGAAATTAGGGAACCTGTGCACATACAATGTCAAGGGAGAAACAGTTCGATTAGATTTTAACAGCTTTCTAATTTTATCATTCATTTTATACATGTATGCTACAGTTGAAAACAACACCTTGTGATACAAGCAATACAAATTCCTTTAAAAAACAGACATTGATATAACATTTGATAATTTAAACAGTTTACATGCATCGGTTGTTTTTGACCCTGTCTTCCTCAAATAAGAATACTACTAACCTACAACTACTCTGATGTTCATCTATTTGAATTAATTGAAGGTTGAAAAGAACAGGTAACTGCAACAAAACCTAAACTGATGTCTTATAAAAGGTAACTTACAGAAAAAAAAAAATATTTAAAGTTTTAAAGACATGATCTTGTGATATGCTCTTTCTACAATTATACTTTTGTAATAAGTTCTGCATTTTCTCAATGGTCATAATTTTTCCAAGTCTTAACCTGGTAAAAAGAAATGCAGTTAATTTGATAACAGTTTTGTTAGGAAACTGTTGGGACTATAGTTCAGGCAGGTCAAAAGAAAAAAGATGGAACCCAGTATTTCCCATCTAAGTAAAAAGATGAGGGAGTGACTGGATGCAGATAATTCTCTAAGCCTTTACATGCATGTTGATTTCATATGCCTACAAATAATAAAATAAAACATCTTTATCACTGCAACACTGTTGGGAAACGTGTCTGAGACTCCTGGGATTTCTACAACTTCTCCAGCACACTTCAGTTCATACACAGTCTACTGTTCATGATTTTGCCCAACAGCAGAATCGTCTGTACATAAATATTATTTTCATGGTTGTGGTTCTTAAGGAGCAATTCTTTTGTGTATACATAGACTTTTCTTTTGTGTATACATAGACTTGAATAATTCTCCCAGAGTAGTTCTTATATAAGGTGATACAGGGAACAACAGATTTCTTTTTTCCCATCAACCCATTTCTGGTAGGCTGTATGTGAGATACATTTTGAGATCTTTGTTTTTGATTAAACTTTCTAATCGGAGGTTCTTCTGTCTTGCTGACAGTCAATCAAACAATCCACTTACTAGTGAAGTCCTGTTATATTATAGTGAAAAATTGATTTTGCTTTTTATTCCTATCTTTTAAAAATGTGACTTGACAAAGTATGCTAATACATTGTGCCCATTCTTTTCTTGGCAGCAAATCATCTCAAAATGACATATATTATTAATTAGCGTGTGTTTTAATATTTCCTAAGCTTGGAGATGTAACTCAGTGTAGAAACTGAAGTCTAACACCTAGCAACACTCTCTCACCATCTGTACCTTGCTGACTTGTAAGACATTCACTGAGAACAGGTTTTTATTCTCTGCCACATAAGAGGTTTGCATGCCCTGTGCTTTCAGGGCCTCTTCTCACATAAATTCTGGTCTGATCAATCAGATACCACTGGAAAAAGTTTGCACAGATTGCACCTTACCATTCCAGGCTTTTTGAAAGTGAGTTAGGATGAGAGTAGGTGAACCTGTACATATTTCAAGACACAAAGTTTAAGATATAAATGCATTTTTCTTATCATTAGATTGTAGGCTGACCTACAGTCTTGATGAACACAGCCACAAGAAATCAAGAGAGTTGTATATTAGCACTTAGGACACTGATAAATTATGGCCTTACCTAATTGAACTCTGCTGGATCATCAGATTTCTGTCACATACTAATGAAAACAAAGAAGATTAATGAGATCACCACTGAACTAATGGTATTTGATTCTATATGGCTAGCTGTGGAACAGCTGTCCCAGCACTACAGAAGGTTAATAAAGAGCAGAATAGTCCCAAGCATGGTTACATTAATGGTGACAAGCTCAGAAGGGCAGAAAGATATCAGAAAGCCTTCTCGTTCCTTGTCTCAAGTTTAATTCTGATTTGGCAAGGTTTCTAGTCCACAATAATTTCTATACATCTGAATTTTCACATATGGAGGTTCAAGCATCCAAAATCAAAGAGTATTTTATAGCTTTATAGAACATTTTTTCCTGTATTAATTAGGATGAAAGCATTCAGAGCTCCAAAATTTCTGCTGGTGTTGCACTATAGCATTACCTTACAACTGCAAATGACAAAACCAAAAATGTGTATACTGCAACTGCACTTCAGTTTTACTGGTGTGTCTAATTTGTTGCTAGTAATAGTAAAGTATATATACTAGGATGACACTGCTTCTTCCTGTGCCAGTGGTTCCATTTGAGGCACATAGCTCAGATGACCCTGAGTTACTTTCCAGATCCTTAGCTTGCATAAACTAGAGAAAATACCACATCTGATCTAGCATGAGAGTACAACAATGGTAGCCATAACAAGGCAAAAGAAACCAGTGAAAACAGTGTAAGCAGTGATACCTTGGGAGATTATTATCCTTCCAAGTAGTTTGCAAACATAGTAGAGAATTATTTTCCATGGGATACATATGTTGGAGTTTAATTTGTGTTTTAGTGCCAGTATTATAATTGTTATTACAGAGTACACACAAACTTGGAGGATATTGAATGATTATCTCCTTAAAATGTAAACAAATATCTGCCTAATCTGCATCCACAGCCCTTTCAGTTGTTATAAATACCCTACTGGGAGCAGAAGTTCATTTAAGCAAATATAGCTGGCTATCTGCAGTTACTGTTATTCCAAAGCTTTCATTGTGGAAACCCAGTTCTAAAATTTACACCCATTTGTGCCAAAAACACAGCCGTTATATACAATAAGAATAGATTTGATTTTGAATGTTCTCAGGGAATCTTGAGTAAACAAAACATTGAATATTACTTAATAAAGCCAAACTCAGCCAGCGCTTAAAGCTTTGTGTCAGACTGACTACTTGCTACACTTAGACACAAAGCTCCAAGAAATGCCTTTGACTCAGAGAGTCATTCTTCACAGCCCCTTTCTTGTTTCTAGGGTGATATACTTCCACAGGTACAAAATAATTTCCCTTTTACCGTTTAGTTCTCTACTGAAGTGCATTGTTTATGTGGATCTATCCTCTTTTCCTGTTTTCTCTAAAACATTTTACGTGATGTCTGAGGACTGCAAGATTAAGAAGTTATTGCAGGAGTGCTTTAGGAAGGATTGTTCCTTTGTGTGGTGGTTCCCATTACAGGGTACTCATCAGTCAGATCCAGGCACTGGAAGAACCAGATTTACTTTACAGCTTGGTCCAACCAGTTACTGAGTAACACTGCTGCATTGTGCAGGGAGCAGTAGCATGGCTGAATGAGATGAATACCTGAAAATAAATTTAAGGAAATGGCAATGCTTTGATAGCTTAGAAAAATGAACAAGTTGCTCCGTATCACCTCAAGTAGGTATCCAGTGGCAGTAGTTGAAGAACTACATGGTGGTTTTGATTGTGAATTCTGTGCAAACCATATGGTTTGCTGCTAATCTTTCTGCATCTTTTCAAATTGAAGTTCTACCTACTCTTCTTGGAAAAAATACTCAGCACACATACATACAATCTTGTGCACCTCTATATAATAAAAGAAAAATATAGTAAAGTCATCAGTATTCACACATTATTTTCTCTCAGATTTTCTTTGCCTGCATCCATGAAAATAACCATACTTATTTGCTCTTTAATTCGTAGCTTTGCAGAGTGAGTCTGATGACTCACTGCTCCTACACAGTAAATTCAATGTTATTTGTCTGATCTACCACACTTGCACACATCAGCTGTCTAATATAGAAAGTGTAGATTAGAAATGCATCAGTCTAACTCTTTGCCTGCATCAAAAACTGCTCTGCTCTCATCAAGTAGCCATTTGTCCAGCAGCTCAATCTTCTCTCGTTCAAGAGCTCAGGAAATCCTAGGTAAATAGCTGAAGTTTTCCTAGACAGAATTTCTGACAGAAACAGAAAGGAAGCATAAATGATGATCATGGGTTGAGACAGAAGCCACACAAAATTCAGGAGTCACATTTTACTATATAGTTCTCTTTAAAGGTGACTCACAGTCGTGATTCCAGAAAAAAAAAATAAAAAATCCAGAAAATGTTCTAGAGCCTATACAAAGAGATGCTTGTGACAAAACCATGTAAAAAAATGTCTTCCCTCTTGAATAATGCAGGAAACACTAATTGCTAATAAATTTGAAAGAAAAAAAAAAAAAAAAGTATCTGGAAGTAAGTATTCTTAGAAATTTATCTTTGTCACATATCCAAGAAAAACACAATAATGAAACAATAATGAAACAAGATCCTTTAGCTCTTCCAAACTATAGAAAAATTTTAACATATATTGTCTCTCCATAAGCATAGCATCTCATCAAACATCAGCTTTTTCATGAAGGATCTCATCTGACCAGTGTTAGACAAAAAGGTCTAATATTTTCTTTAGCTACCTGGACAATTGTAAATTTAACTCTTAAATATATCTTGTTGTAACTTAAATAAATAAATAAATAAATAAAATGAAACCTTAAAAACAGTCTTTCATACACAAGATTATCAGCTGAATTAAAGGCATTTTGGGTAAGAATATACCTACACAGTGTGCAGAAATTACTTAGTCCAGACCTACTACATAGGTTTCCAGAGAAAAGACTGTTGTAAAATGGACACAAAAAGAGACTAAAGATAAACCCAATGAAAAGGACACAATAAAAAAGAGGCCTCATCATTCAAAACCAAAACTAGACAAGCAACATGGTTCTGGGGTTTGGCAGTGTTCTGAAGGAAAAAAGAAAAGGAAAAAACAGCACTAATATGGATGGTTTGGCCCTTTAGAAGCATATTAAAAAAAATCAAGATAACTAAGCTGACATTTAGTCTCAAAACAATATTTTAATGGTGACATGAATTCACTAAATGTTTTGTTGGACACAAAACTTTCATTTGACACAATTTGTGCTTTTGAATAAAATAAAAAAAATGCTTGACCTCCATGAAACAGTCTGTAACATGTTGAAGACAATGTAAGATTTATTGTCAGTAATGTAGTGAGACATCATCCTCCTTGAATTCATAGGAACTGTAGGTCACAGACATAACTGACTTACTGACTTCATCATTGTCATTTTGCTATAAAATAAAAACAAAGTGATGAGCCTAGAGTATGTCCCAGAAGACACTTCAGGGCTGGCAGTCAAGCCTCCTCATTAATCTGGAAACAAAAAATAGTTTTGAGATTTTGAATCAAACCAGAAAAAAAAAAAAAGTACTGATAAAATACATTCTAACTTGAAGAAGAGGTTCAGTTTGGCAGCATATCATTGTAGAATAACTAAAATATTCACAAATAATGGAGAATGCTTTCAGAAGAAAACATTGCCAAGAAGCAATCTGTTACTTGACATGCACAATTATCTGGGAAATAAATTGCAAGAAAAAAAAATAAAGATAAGAATAATTACAAATATTTTTGTAATACAATATCCCTAGGAGAAAAAATGATAGATAGATAGATGATAGCAAAGAGAAAATAACTCAGAAAACAAAAAATATGAAAACTGTGAATATCCTGGTCTTAGCCAGCAAGTGCTCTTTTGGTTCAGTTTCTTACAGTCGTGACTATACTTTAATTTCAAAGGTTAGAAAAAACTGTTCTTTACAACAGATGTCACTGAATATTTTGCTGTCACTACCGCACACCTTAACAACACATTTGTGAGCTTTTGCTCCCTTGTCACAGTTACGATCTGAAATGCCATGAAATACATTTTCTCCCTTGGTGCTACACCATACACTATTACAACTTTTCAAGTATAGATGGGTAAAACACATATAACAATGAACAAGAGGTAACAATGAACAAGAGGTTTGCAATTTGGGTTTGGAAGGGACCTTAAAGATCATCTAATTCCAATCCCCTTGCCTTGGGTAGGGACACCTCCCACTAGACCAGGTTGGCAGGGTCCCCATTCAACTGGACAAACTGAACACCTCCAGAGATGTGGCATCCACAGCTTCTTTGGGCAACTTGTTTCAGTGCCTTGCCACCCTCTGAGTGAAGAATTTCCTCCTAACATCTAATCTAAATCTCTCCTCTTTTTGTTTCAAGTCACTAGTCCTTGTCCTATCACTGCAATCCCTGACAAAGAGTCCCTCCACAGCTTTTCTGTAAACCCCTTTTAAGCAATGGAAAACCACTATAAGGTTTCCCCAAAGCCTTCCCTTCTCTGGGCTGAACAACCCCAAATCCTTCAGCCTGCCTTTGTAGGAGAGGCACTCCAGCCCTCAGATTGTTGTGTGTCTTTTTCCTTCATGCCAATGTTCCCTCACTACTGCTGAAACAAGAGGCAGTGCCTCTACAGCAATTTATTCTAAGAACCACACCTTTCAAAAGAAACTGAACCAACACTAAATTCCATACGCATGTGCCATACAGCTCATCAGAAGTACATCACTCTCTAGCTCTTCTCTGAACAATTACTTTATCTTACAGTGTCTATATGGAGTTTTAAAATTTACATGATCAACTTTTCAAAATAACATTGAAAAAATCCAACTAACCTGAGAGGAATTAAAGCAATGTCTTCTCAGATTTGTCTCTAAGTCCATGGGATCTACAAGTAGAAAAAATAAGAAACACTTTTAACAATAAAGTAAGCACAATCAACTTTTTTTTTTTCTGATTCAGTTCTTTCAGCACAATCAGTTGACTTTCATGAAAAAATACAAAACAAAAAGCAGATCAAAACAAACAGCTTTGTATAAACTATTTCAGCTATTTCTTTCGCAAGATTAGAGGGGATAGAGATTCTTATGTTGTATCTATTTTAAGTACATATGAGTTGCATAGAAACCAAACGTCCATATATCCATATCTTTATACGTTCCATGTATGTGAGCAACTCCTGCTCACATTCTGCAGTTTTCATCTGGCTGTCAAATGGTTAACTGTTTTGCTTAATTGTAACACATGTTCACAAGCCAGTTTGATTAAGATCAGCTGATACACATTTGCTTTCCTATGTGCTTTTAAATACTTTTTGGAATATTCAAGCAAGTGAGTGAAAGTGAAGGAAATGGGGAAGAAAAAAAATGTGCTGGTAAACCTTGTGCAATTCCCACAGCTAATCAGAGTAAATTAGCAAAATTGCCAACACACTCTTGTCAAACTATATGTGAAGAGACAGGAGTATTAATGACAAACAGCAGCAGCTTCTCCAGAAAAATTGCACATAAACACTATTGCTAATCCCATCTCTAAGAAAAATAAGCCACGATGTCATTTGTGCTGTAAACAACAGTGGGCTTGTTTAACAGCAGTATGTTTGCAGTGCTATTCAGAGTCTCTGCAATGACTTTTTGTATGGCACCTTACACAATATTGACTGTCATTGTTGATCCTTAAGCATGCCGGGAATCAATATGGTTAGTAATAGTAATTATAATAAATGAGCATTATGAGTAATATTTTACTGCCAACAGAATCAACAATCACGATTTGTGTCTCTGCTAATTATATTTCCACTCTGGCTGGTAGATAACCAGGACTGCAACCTATGTTTAATGAACCAAACCAATTTATAGTCTTTTATTCTGTACAGAACACAAAGGAGAGATTATGGTGGGAGCATCCTTTGACACACATTTTCGTGCTAGATTCCAGCAAGAGGAAAGATGCCAGTGTTTTGAATGAGCCTGAGAATGCTTGGAAGTGCTTCAGGCAAGAATGCTCAAAGGAAAGCAGCTCTGTCAGGAACGTCCTGCAAATACAGTTTTGAAAAAGACTGTCAAAAACAGCACACATACGATCACAAAGAAATACATTCCTAAGGCTTCACTTGCCCTGTGTGCATCTGTGGTGGTTTCACACAGCTGGGCAGATGAACTCCACCACAAACCTCTCATTCCCCCTCCTCAAAGGGAAAGGGGGAGAAAATATGATGTAAAGGGCTCAAGGGCTGAGATAAGGACAGGGAGATCACACAACAATTATCGTCATGGTCAAAACAGACTCAGTGTATGGAGATTAATGTAATTTATTAACTATTACTAACAAGCTAGAGCAGTGACAAACAAAAAACAAACTAAAAACACCTTCCCCCCACCCACCCTCTTTCACCTCCTTCTCCCAAACAGCGCAGGAGAATAGGGCTTTGGTCAGTCCCTGAGGCTTCATCTCTGCCCTGCTCCACCAGGGGCTCCTCCACGGGCTGCAGCATGGAGATCTGCTCCATGTGGGACCAATGGGCCGCAGGGGGACAGCCTGCTCCAACAGGGGCCCCTCTACGGGCCGCAGGGGAACTACTGCTGCCTGCCTGAAGCACCTCCTGCCCTCCTGCTGCACTGACCTGGGGGCCTGCAGGGCTGGTTCTCAGCCCTCTCTCCCAGCTGCTGTTGTACAGCAGTTGTTTTCACTTCCTTAACTCTGCTCTCCCAGAGGCCCAACCAGTGTTGCTCACTGTCTTGGGCCGGCTGGAGCTAGCTCTGATCTGATAGGGGCAGCTGCCTCACAGAGTCCACCCCTGCAGCCCCCCTGCTACTAAAACCATGTAAACCCAATATATCATCAACTGTCACTTGATGGCAGTTAATCACCCAAAAGAGCTACTGGAAAACATACAGGAGTAGAAACTAGGGATATGAAATTGAAAAAAAAATCAATGTTTAGTTTCCAATTTTTAGGGACAGTTGTGTGCTGTGTGCATATCTGTATCAAGCTATGTATTTGGTCTCATCTTTCCATCTACAGATTATGAAAATAACCTTGTATGTTTGCCTGTGTTCAAATGTGATACATATGCATGTTCCTTGGGAGTTAATAATGCTCAAAGGTTCAGGTATAAATGAAATTCCTTGGAAAAGTAGTTAGGTTCACCTGCTCTCCTACGCTTCAGTCAGAACAAGTTCTTTTAACTTAAACATTAGTTCAGCTCAACAGCAAGTTGAACAGGAAGTTCAGTTCAATCGCTAAGCACAATAATCTTGCCTACTGAATAATACTTGGGCAGCTCAAAGATGCTAGAACACGTCAGTGACGGCTTCCTAATGCTTCTACCCTTCCCATCTCACTGCTGCACAACCAGAGCACAATGGCAGGGAGCATAGTTCAGTAAGAAACAAACCTTGCAAGTCAGTGAAGCAAATGTGTTGAGCAAAGCTGCTGCTCAAGATGAACATGTCTGGATGGTGATCTGGTCAAAGACTATTTATGTGAAGCCTATCATCCTTTTCTTATCAGGTTTATTAAGGTTTATTTTTCCTAAGGAGTCATAAGGAGTGATAATATATAGAAACATATATAATATATAAAAAAGAGCAGAAAGCACAGGATACCTACCTGGGCAACCTGCTCAAAGGAACCTGCTTTGGCAGGGGGTTGGACCTGATGATCTCTCGAGGTCCCTTCCAACCCCTACAATTCTGTGATTGTGTGTGTGTGTGAGCAAATCACAAAAGAATTCTATGAGGATGCCTCAGCAATATTTCCAAAATGCAAAAGAAGACTAGAATTACAGAATGAGTTTTTTCAACCTTTTTTTTTTTTTTGCATAAATAACAAGACATAACTGTAAAAAAGCACAAAAAAAATTTTTTTGCCTGCTTCTATGTTAACAGAATGCTTTGTTTCTCTTTTTAGTGAAAAGCTAAAGCTTTTTTTAGCTTCTTGAAAAGTAAATTCCACCTCCTATTAAACCCCTTATAAGAAAGTATATATCATAAAGTGGGAAACAAAAACAAGAAAAAAACCTTCATTTCTTTTTAAGGATCCTGGAAAAAAAATAGCAGCAAGGGAACAACAACAACAAAAAGGCAGACAATACTTTGCATATTCCTTAAGAGAATGCATGTTCGTAAACTAAACATATGTAAACATACGTATACCAACTCACAAAGGAAGAAGCCACTGAGACAGTGGCAGCAACTAATTTATTTTTCATTCAGCAAACCCTGATAGATATGTACTTTCTTCCTTCCAAAGAAATGATGAAAATAAAGGAGTAGAAACACTGAAGTGAGAATCCAGCAGTGCTTTCTGGTTCCATTTTTCAATTTTGAGACTTTTTCACGGAACATCCATGTACTAGCTACCTAACACCTCTCAGCGGAGAAGAAAAAAGAACAAAAAGGATAAATCTTTAAGGCTAGATGTTGTCACTGGCAACTCAATCTGGACTTGATGCAGTGATGGAAAATGCCATAAGTCATGTAATTAGCTTGTCCTTAGTAAACACTTTGCTTCATTGTCTTTCAGTTTCTCAAGGTTAACAATACCTTGAAATAATATATTTACCCACTCTGAAAGTAGGATTAAAAATGCATCTGTCGAAGAGTGCTTGGGAGAAAACAGTGACAAGCTCTGTGTGCCATTTCACAGCTTCTTCCTCCTTTCAGTTCACCTTGAAACTCATCTGCTGAAAAATAGTTCTCTTAACTCTCCTTTTAGAAATGATAAAAAGGCAGTACCCATCCTGAAAGGATACTAAAAAACATCGGAACACAAAAACTTTGTTGTGTTCCCTTTGATGCAGCAGTTTCTCTGAGATCTCTGTGCTTGTTCAATCCCTAACATAAGCATTATGCGGTATTCAGTGATATACATCCCAGTATAATAAGTCTCTGCAAATGCACTGTGTATCTGCATCTGTTATATGTAAAGCCAGATATAGGCAAATATTTCAATTTAAACTTTTTGTTTTTCCATTAGCATAAGAACAAATAAATTGATTAATTATTCAAATTACCCCATAACACCTAAAAGTAAAGTTTTAATCTATTCACATTAGGTTCCGGAATGTTTTCCTCCTTTACAGTTACAGAGAGTATTTGTTTTATAATGAATTCTCTTAGGTACATACAAACGTAAGAAAAACGTGGTTCAACAAAGATAAAATCAACCTCCTACCACCTATACATTGAGATGATTATTGAAAGAATGTAAAGCATCACTGAGCTACTCATAGGGATCCAAGTAACAATAACAATAATGTGCTTTTCTGAGTCCCTCTATTGTTACTCAGCCCACAATACCTTTGCCAAGAGAAGTCATCTGTATCACTTTGCATGTACACCACACGTTGTCTTTCAATTGATTCAAATATAATAGCAGATGGTCATAAATTGCATTCTCTAAATCACTCTCTTTAAATGACTGGCTTCTGATTTCTATAGCTTTTGAACAGTGTCCCTTCAACAGCCTAGTAACCGAAGTAGAAGCCATGTGAAATTTTAAAAGCTGAAGGTCCCTACCCCATAGAAGCCTTGGCCACCAGCGCAAGTACTGTGAGATACAAGAAATTGGTAACATTTTTGTGAAGCAGCTACTATGAACATGAGGAGCACATCTGATTTAAAATGGCATGAAAGAAAATAGAAAAAATGAATGAAAGGATTCAGAAATATTTGTTCTGAGCATGGAAAATATGCTTTAAAATAACTTTAAATAGTAGTGTCTCCCCTAAAGCTGAATATCCAAAAATTGGTCAAATTGTATTCAGCAGCTGCATGTGAGAGCTGATAAGAAACAGCAGAGACAGAAAGGCACCTGCAAGCTGCTTCCCTCTCCTGTTCAGGGATGGAACTGGTTCAAACAGAGTTTATTGAAGCTTGGTGGGACAGATTACAACATGAGCTGAAGGAAATACAAGGAAAATCACTTACTGCTTTAAGCCAGGTATCCTGCTCTATAATTCTTCAATTTTTTACTCCATCCCCAAAATAGAGAACATCATTGCTTTGATAAATCATTGTTAAGCAGAAGTATACATAGGGGTATTTATTTATTCTTTTTTTTTTTTTTTTTTTTTTTAAATTGCATCTGTGAGAGACATGTATTTGGCTTATGAAGTTTATTTGTGGGTCAATACTGCATGTTATAACATGAAAAAATGCTTTCACACAAAGGTTAAGGAAAAATGCTAGGATGTTCTTAATTTCCTCCAGAAAGAGAAATAGAAATTGGGGATGCAGACAGCAGGAAAACTGTAGTTTCACTGCAGTTTCACTGTAGTTTTCTCAAACAGGATGGGACAACTGCTACTCTGTGCTGGAGACTACTTCTTGCCCCCAGCTCTGTGAAAATCAGTCAATTTTCAGCAGCTGCAGAGCACCGGCTTGATCACCACGCCTGTTTCATAGAGCCCCAAGGAGCTGAGCCCAGCTGCCAGGGCTGCTCAGCAGCAGAGGTTCTGCTGCTTCCAGTGCCCTCAGCACCACCCCTAAGACACAAGCATATCCAAAAAGTAGAATTCCCAAATTTCTAAGCTTCTAGCTCTGCAAGAGAAAACCACAGGCAACACACCACAGATAGCTTGGCCTGAACCAGCTGAGCTGCCTGGTGAAAACTGCCACCAAGAAATTCTATTTTGTTATTGATGCTGAATGGGGATAGGGATGCATCGCTTATTTACTGCTCAGCAGACACCTCCTTTCCCCTTTCCAACCCTCTGCTCTGCTTTGCATGCAGAAGGCACATTCCCAGTCTTTCTTGAAACTTTCTCAGACTCATTGCCCAAACAGCTTTTCAAGTACATGCTATAATGTAGGAACATAAGGAAGTCTACAGAGAAATTTGCATATGCAGATTGTTCCAGGAATCACAACTCAGAGCAACAGAAGAAATAAACTTCTATACGGTAGGAAAAAGTATCATTTTTGTACATAATTAAGTAATTCTCTAAAATAAAGCTATTTCCCATAGTTAAAAAATAATAACAAGGAATACTTATTGGCTAATTGTCTTCTATCAGGGAACCAGTAAGGGTACAGACAAGATGAAAATACAGAGGATGTCCAGGTATGCACAACTGCAATTTTCCCTGTATTTGAGTGTATTGTTTTGCTGTCAAGTAGTTCACAAGAAACACACTTTCTTTTCCTCTTTTTTTTTTTTTTTTTTTTTTTTTTCCCATCTCTAGTTGTATAATACTATGTTGTTCAAAAATAATGACTGTGGAAGATGATCATGGTCAGAGACCCTCAAGCAGCCCTAAAAAAAAAGAAAATGGTGATGAGAAAAAAAAAAAAAAAATCAGTTCCTTTTTGATGAAAATATCAGACCTAGAAAAAAAGTTAACAGACTTTGCACAGTTATAGCTCAGTAATAATGAAATCATTATTAACTTGGTTGACTCTAGACACTGGGAGAAGATATAAATGTACCTCAGAGGAACCATACAGTAAAAAAGATACGTAATGATACTGTCTGTATAAGGAAATGTATAAACCAATGTACAGAAATATGTCCCAGGGACATGGAATAGGAACCTTAGAAAAGAAATAGAAGGAATAATGAAACATTACTATCTGCATTGAGGGAAGGGAAGGGAAGGGAAGGGAAGGGAAGGGAAGGGAAGGGAAGGGAAGGGAAGGGAAGGGAAGGGAAGGGAAGGGAAGGGAAGGGAAGGGAAGGGAAGGGAAGGGCACATTTTGGGTAGCAGCTGGCCACTGTAACAGTGGTTATATCAGCAGAAGCGCTCGCACTGGAGCTGCGATCTCAGTCCCTCAGAGGTGCCTAGGAACAGGCAGCAGCAGGATAGTTTTAAAGCAGAGACTTTACAGAGGTGCCTGGAAAGATCTGTCTGAACAGCTACAGCAGGCTAAAGCAGCTGAGACTGGGGACATAACGTTCCCAGAACAAAAAGATATAGTGACAACAGTCATCCTAGTATTTCAGGAGACATGCTCAGCCCATGCAGCAAAGCTACCCACTTGAAGGGCTCTTGTGCAGTTCTCCGAGAGAAGAAGAAAAAAAGAAAAAAAAAAGTGAAAGGGTGAAAGCACTAAACAAGAAAAACAAAAATCCTCAAAAGACAGCAGACAGATTGTCCTCAGAATTGAATACCTTTATAAACAAAACAAAACAAAACTATTTTGTCAAACCAAAGATAATTCTGTAAACCATGTCAGCCTTAGTGAACCAGCATTTACGCATTTGTTCGTATCCACTACTAAAGTTTTGACTTGCAGGAAAAAAAAAAAAAAAAGAAAGAAAGAAAGAAAGAAACAAACAAACAAACACGTATGCTTATGTGCTTAACCTTACCCTGTAAGGAAAAGCAGCTGTTGAAGGGTATTTTTACAGCTTCAAACAAAACAAAACAAAAAAGGCAAAAGTTCACACAATACCTACCACTTGTAAACAGTGCAAGAGAGGATAAGGCAGGTGACCTTAAAAATTTCTGCCCCAGTATTAATGCAGGCACACTTCTTCACATGTACAATCTGTGCTTGCCCCCAGAGCCCCAGTGCCACAGCCATCCTGGCTCAGAGCCATAGATACGTAGGTACATAGAGCAAGTGCATCTCCAAATTCTTCGGCCTTTAAGTAAGTGTAGCTTTAGTTGAAGTGCTGCCAGGAGGAACTGGGTCAGCAGCACGGGAGCACGCTGTCATATTGCAAACATACGTCTAATTCCTGTCCTCTGCGTCTCTCGAGACTCCAGCCACATCACAGAGCACCACACAGAATTTAATCGCTTTCTGCTCTAGTAATTTTGGCTGTTTGGGAATAGAGATTGATTTTGCTCATTTTGGACTGCAAAGATCCAGTGTGAGCCTGCTGTCAGACAGTATGAGGTGGCATCAAGTGCAAAGGAATTTGATGTATTGTAGCAGCTGCTGAGAGCCACAGTGCTGGCAGCATCGGGAGCAATAGCATGAGCACAGTGCTCAGGTACATGAGCTGCCTTCTCTGCATAACCAAAATATTCTTGATAGGTCCCTCTGCCTGTTGCAATGAGCATTTTAGCTTTTAGTGCCTTATGTTGGAACTGCTGATGGCTTGATTAGAATGGTTTTAGTGTCTGCACCTACCATATCTTTGGTACTTGCAGAGACAGACAAAAAGAGAAATACTTGGTCTGGCAGTTCCAGCTTGTTTGTAAGACAGATGGGACAGAAAGACAACAAATGCACCATTGCATCAAGAAGACATCAGTAGAACAGTTCACATTTTTCTCCTATGACAATAAGAGGGAAAAAAAAAGTCATAATCCAATTGTTGTGAATTTCAATTAAGTACCAGTGAAAATTCTAGATGGGGCATGGTAAACATTATAATTTTTATAATTTATAATTTTTTATAATTTACCTTCCTTTTGTTAAGGTTCGTCTTTGCACCATCTGCTATAAAGCATTTGGTTAATGTTTTATATTAGTGACCTTTTGGGAAACCACAGTTCTGAGATTTTGGGACATTGAGATAGCCACTAAACAAGACCATCATTCTCACCTTCTCAATGGTGGTAAATTTGACAAATTAAGAAGTTGTTTCCCCTTCACAATTAAGAGAGAATAGGCTAATTCTTACTTCATATCCTTGTAAATCTGGAGGAATTCAGTTAACTCCATTTCTGAGAGCTCTGCTTGGGCCTGAAATTTTTCTATAGAAAACAGTTAGAAAAAAGGAACAATTATGTATACTGAGAGAGATGTAAAAAAAATATTAAATAAATAACTGTGAACTCTGTTTGAAGAGCCTCTATAAAATGCTTAGTATAGTATACTTTATCTGAATATTGATGAGCTAAATTAAATAAACATGAAATTATCACTAGTTTGCTTTTAAAATCTGCTCATCAAATTATATTGTTTATTTAAGAAATCCAAAGCTACTGTATTAAATTTAGCAGCTTGTCAACTCCAGGAAAGAATCATCCATCTTATGCTTTACTGTTACTATATGATCACTGTTAAGCCAAGGATATTTTATAAAAAGTAAGAAAAAGCTTGCTTAGCTAGCTAGTTCTTTTATAGTATTGATTAATGGTATATATTTTAAATTTACTGTTTACATGGAAATGTTGCTATTTATATTTTGAAATTCTCCAGATACTATTTCAATGGCTATGTTTGGATGACACGTACATATGATTGTTCTAAGATATGAGATCAAACTGAATTATAAAGAGAAATGGAGACTATATCCTTGTAACTGGGAAATAAAAGAATCTACCAGAAGTATAAAAATACAGTTTTAAAGCACATCAATGATCATACACGAGTGGCTTAGATAATTTAGAATTCCATGGTTGTGTTCTTGAAGAAATAATTGTATAGATTTTCCATTGACATTAAATGAGAAATCTTCATCCTTATCCAATACGTACATCAGCCAGGTCTTTCAGAAGATTTTGGTACCAAAAAATCACAGAGCATTTCTCACAAAGCATGAATGTTTTGACCTCTGGAGAGAAAACTTCAGCCCATTCATTCATTTAAGGTGATAGTTAAGCAGAAGTACTCTTGTACATAAGATGAGTATTAAAAATATATTAGAGAAATTCATGCTGGTATTGGTGGTTTTCAAAGGAAATTATCATATGTGGCTATTTTACTAATAATTAGAATATGAATATTTAAACTTCAAAATGTTTAAATTATGACTGCAGAAGTCTGATATCTCCCACTGATAACTTCTATCAACAGGATTTATCAGGAATTACAGGTTGGTCCTATGTGCAGCATTTGAGGAAAACCTCTTTTTAGTACTGTTCCCATTTTGAAATATTTCACATCTGTCTGGTGTTGGCAAGACTGGAATGATGCTTAAAATACATCTTCTTATTTTTATTTGCAGAATGAATATATAAGCTTGGTACCAGAGAGATGCGTAAACTTCTCTGATATTATTTCAGAACAAGGAGCTTAATAAACAAGGTTTCACACAAAATAATCAACACCAGAAAGAGAAGAAAACTTTGAAAAGATTATTTCAGACTGTGAACTTGCTGGCCACACTCCTGCATAAAGCAAGAATGACTTAGACAGATATCAGGGTTAGCAGAATTCTCCAAATTCTTAAATTTCCCAAAAGCAATATGCTGCTGCATGCCCTCTGTAAATGAAAGTGGTTGTTCTGAAAGTTGAATCATGGCAGCCAACAACTACTAGAACAAAGCTAAGCAGGCAGGACAAGGATGCGGATAAAGTCTAAACTTTTGCTTTCAACTTAGCAAGGTCGTTTTTTTAGTACCGAAGAGACAAAATATTTATGTCAGATTCTCTTCTTATACTACATTTGGAAGGTTTCAAATCTGCTAACTTCAGCCGCTCTGATTTACATCAGGATAAGGGGCAGGAGAATTCTCCTTTACTATCACAACACACATCTGCTGCTTCTACCTCCATCTTGTCTTCAAGGCTAGTTAGGTAGGTGCATTAGCTTTCCTTCTGACATGGCTGATTTTCACAGAATCACAGAATTTCTAGGTTGGAAGAGACCTCAAGATCATCGAGTCCAACCTCTGACCTAACGCTAGCAGTCCCCACTAAACCATATCCCTAAGCTCATTATGCCAAGGACGTAGCACATCCCCCATCCACCTGGACCCATGCCCATCCCATTCTCTTAAACTGACCTGTGCTCCCCTGTTCTCCAGTTGCAGAAACACACCTTGCTTTCTTTGTACTTTTCTTATTAGAAGGCTTAATGGCTTTTATATATCATCCCTGAGACAAGCCTTTCTTTAATTATTTGTTCCCAGATGGTAGCTTAGAGTAAGGAACTATGTTGATTCCCTATAAAAATTGCATTAGCAAAATAAATCAGGGAGAATTTATTTAGATAAGAGTCAATGGGTATAACCTCACATTGGATTAACAGATAATGCTACATCTGTGTGCTATTAAATGTGTGCCAAAAATGTTCTGATTTGAGTATTATACAAATATTGCATTAATATCTCATGCAACTATTTCCAAACAATACCAGTTGGGGGGAAATGTGATAAACAAAGTCTAAATACTATTCTATTTAGCAATTACATATAGTATGTCCTCAGAGTACGCAGAGGCAGTTTGAGAATGTGGAAATTTAATTCAGAAAGTTGTATTGTATTTGGAATGCAGATTATCATATCGATTAGTAAATGGAAGACATCTAATCTGGATGGAACCATTAATTGAGAAAGCAAAAGCCAGAACCTAGATTCAGACAAAGCTGTCTCTTCCTTACTGTGTCCTCTATAAATAAAAACTCTAATTATTAGCATTTAGGAATCGGTGATGTCTGATACACAGCATTCCATGTGTTATAAACCTAATTAAAAATGAATGGTCCCTTAACACATTAACACTTAGCCTTTAAATGCTTTCAAGAGGCATTTTTTCCTCTTAGTGCTTTGAGAGGCAATCAAGAGCTTATTTTTTCCGTTAATTACAATCTTTTCATCCTTTCCAGGAACATGTAATTGGCAAAATGTTTACATCCTGTTGCAGCAATGAGACAGATTATTTTCCATATGCTTAGGTGTTTTGACCTTAAATATGATGACAAGGTCTCCAAGGAAACACTGAGTTCAAATCTATACTGCAAGTAAAATTATATTTGAGTGTATTTTTTGATAGTCACAAAATCTAATTTGCTTTATCACCAATCATTGCTCTTTCAAGACTTTAGAGTTACTGTGACCAGTGACCTCAGTCAAAACCTAGTTGGGTAATTGCCTGGCTTTGTAGCCCTTGTTGGATGGATAGGCTTCATTTCTTGTTATATATTGTGTTTAGTTTCTCTGCTGAAGCTTACGCTGTCAGAGGGCACTTCACCCCTAAAGTAAGCATATTTCAACGTACTTCTGATTGCAAACTAAGGTCCTTTGGGAATCCCACGCACAGGGAAGCTTTACATGAATGTCATACTATTTTCATTATTTTCTGCAGTATAAGAAAAGGAAATATTTATTTTAACATGGAATACTAAATACTAGTCTTTTATACTCAATAGGACGCGTGTTATCCTTTAATATTCTTCTATGATTAATAAAAGGTACAGAATAAAAACAAGCAATACTTCCTAGGATATCTAGTATTTGATGTTCAGACCTACCAAGTGGTAATGCTTACACCTGGTAACAGAAGTAACTACATTTACAAAGCAGACTCACACATTAGTCTGGACTGATGAAAGCGGTCATTTATATTTCGTAATTACATAACTGATGATGAAGCTACCAGCTTGTCAAGTAATAATGATTACTTATGACTCAACAATCAAAAAAGATTTGCAATGTGTGCTTTATTTACTCCAGTCATCAGCTTAAAGTTTAAGTTATGGCGCCTTTTAGCCTTTATGTCTCCTAAGAAATCTGTGCTGCTGAACAAATTATATCTACAAGACAAGCCATTAGCTATTCCAACACCATTGTTACAACACATTTGTTAAAGAGCATCTGACCCAAGGAGCAATGACTGGATTTGAGGGCAAGTGGATAAAAAGCCTAGGTGACCTCTGAGCTGCATATGATGCTACTTTGGCCCTAAGAGGCAGCTGTTCGTGTGATGGGATATGTGATAGGAAGGGAGATCATGCTTAAGTCTCATGAAGCGAGCCACATCGCAACTCTGAATGGTCTTTATAAGGAAGTTGCAGTATTTATGAGCTGTATGCCCAGGAATTTGACATAAAAGTAGATAGAAGAGGTTTAAGAGAACAATGCATGAATGGACAAGAGAGAGGGACTGTAGAAGACAAAACAGGAACCTGGTTGAGTCTTATTTTGAGGAGCTCATTCTAGAGAAGAGCTAGCAGGAATACCCCAAAGCTGAGCAGGGCCAAAACAATCACTTTGCAGAGCACTCAGGATCCAGTGCTTGTGTTCGCTCTCAAACAGAATTATTGGGAGTTTAATAGGATGCTGAAAATTAGAGTACATGCTGTATTCTGGAAGTAGAAAAGCACTCTCAGATGAGATCGAGATAGATATTAACACTTTCCAATTTTCCAAGTTTTTACTGAGTCATTACCATGTCCTTGTTCCTTCTCTTTCTCATCATCATCTGCCTAGGGTTTCCAAACCCCAAACTGTTCTTAAACATACACTATTCAATGAATGCTGTAGTCTTCCTGCTATTGCTCATTAACAAATGACCTCTCAGAAATAACCCCTTAGGCTAGTCAACAGAGTATAAGTTCTTCCATGAACAACCTTTCTGATAGCCAAGTATTAGGTAGGAATGTAGGGAGATGCAGTAATTTTAGAGAGCCACTGGGGAGGAAAAAAAAAATATTAAAAAAGACGATGAAAGCCCCTTACAGAAAAAAAGTTTACACAACATAAGAATATCACTGGAAAGCAAAGATGTTGTTAATATGGGAATATCCCTCTAGTGATATAGCTAGGATGTTTATTTGAACAGTTTGTCTCCTATGAATTTACTGTGAAGCTCCCTTTCCTTT
This sequence comes from Aythya marila, assembly GCF_965140915.1. Classification (NCBI taxonomy): domain Eukaryota; kingdom Metazoa; phylum Chordata; class Aves; order Anseriformes; family Anatidae; genus Aythya; species Aythya marila. The sequence continues at coordinate 28,387,328 of NC_139045.1, read as the reverse complement.
ATGGCTATATTACATCACTACCAATACTGGTGGAGGTGCTACATTCTAGAGAAATGTTCAAGCTGAGATGCCATATGAGAACTATATTATCAAATAAGAGAAAACATTGACTAAGAAATCCAGTTGTACAGCTAGCTGCATTTGCTGAGCTTAACTAGAGAGAAATCTTGAGCCTGATTTGCTTGTAGAGTATGTTGCCCTGTTGGCAACTGCTGGCTAGGGAATAGACAGATCCGCTGCACTTTGTAAGTACTATTTTCCAGCTGGAAACAAAAAAAGCTTTTTTCCTTCAGGGAGTTCTCATAGGAAGCATTCCTCTGAGACTCTTTTCAAAAGTAAAGTGATTTATGCATGATTTATTACTCTGAAGACTTTTAAACGAAATATTATCTTTTTATAGTTTGGGCATTTTTATATTTATTTTTTTTTTTTAGCTTGAAAGTATTTCTTTAGCAGAGAAAGAGCTTCATGCCTCTTTTTTCGTGGCTTCAACACTGCTGACAACACTATAACAAACATCTGTAGCTACTACAAGCCACTTTTCAAACAGGAGTAGAGGCAACACAGAGTGATGACACCTCTTAGATGTCATATGCATAGAGTGACACATGCAGAACAGGTTCATAGATAGAAGCTGATTTCTACCTCAGTCACTAAAACGGTCGCTATGCTCCATTAGGTAGTTAAACTATATCAACCCTGAGAAGGCTGCCTCTTGGTTGTCTGCAAAATAATTTGCACGCAACATCAGTATATTTTGTTAACCAAATGCTAAATACTATAAATCATTGTCTACATTAGAAATATCATAGGAAAAAATGTCTACAATACCTTGTTAAATATCTCAAAGAAAAGTCTTGCATTTCTTCAAATTTAACATCAGCTAAAAATCACCTGTTTGGTTAAACAAAAATGATTGCCTCCAATATCTCCAATCCAGCAAATTGAAAAAAAAAAAAAAATCTTGGCAAAAAAATGCAATTGGAAAAGAAATAAAAATAATTACATTGGAACAGCTTCACCCTAACAATGTGATATTTAGTCATCTTCAGTCCACTAGAGCTATACCTAATATATACATATATTATAAATATGTACATATATATTTAATATTTTATATATAAATATATAATATATATAATTATATATATTATAAAATTATATATAATTATATATAATATTATTTGTATATATAAATATATACCTGTAAGTATATTTCATCTATTATCAATTACCTCACTCACATACATAGCTACTTAAAGTAACTGTCTTTAACCACTGTCCAGACTTAGTCCATCAAGCCATTTTGACAAATTAAAATAAAGGATAATATTGGAATAGCTGCACTTCTTCAATAAAAAAAAAAAAAGAGAGAGATTAAAGAGAGATTTAAGTTACAGTAAAAAAACCAGCATGTTCTTTGTAATATTATGAGCTAATAAATTATCATCAATAACAAACAAGATTTTCCAGATTACAACCACAAAGTTCTCTAATTCTGTCAAGGACTGACAAAATTTCAATGTGTTTTTTTTTTGTTGTTTTTTGTTTGTTTGTTTGTTTGTTTGTTTTGTTTTGTTTTCCTAAAAACCACATGTGCAAATCACATGTCCAGTTCCCATCCTTTTTAGTTGATGGGGTGTCTTTAAGTAATTAGTGATATTAGTCCCAAGCAGAAATGTTTTCAGGTGTGTATGATTTCTGCTGTGACAAGTTTTGCTTTAAATTGTTTGTGTTTGTAGCACAAAGTATCACCAGCAAAACCAAAGGCTAAAAAACAGAAAACAACTTCATAAGAAAATAATTTAAATACATCTCTCTCATATAGTCTTCACAAACACGAACAGTTTGATTACTCTCTCATTCGCTATTGCTGTAAAGAACCACCAGAAAAATACATGTACATGGACTTCACACAAGACAGCCTGCCTTGAAGTCACCCTCTACTCCCAGCTCGCCTTCCCTTGCAAAGCAGGCTGTGCCTGCAGCTCCCTGACACACGAAGAAGTGGCTACTCAAGGCTACAAACAGCTGGAGGAATTATTTTAGAAACTGCTTATTAAAATGCAGGGTCCCTCCCCTCCCCAGCACATGCTTCTCTCTCTATTCTTTGCTCTGTGCTCTAGTTCCAGCTGGACTATGAAGCTGTTATTGACTCAAACGTACCTTAAAAAGCCAAATACAGAGAGTAATGCTTGTCTTTCATGATGGCGCAGTATAGCACAAGAACTTCAAGTACAGCTGTTATGCAGCCACACTGACCTTCTGTTACACAATGAAATACAAGCTTTGCACAATTCTAACAGGAAAAAAAAAAAAAAAAAAAAAAAAAAACAGTGACCTCTTAGCTGGAAATCACAAAATATTAAGAAAAAAATTGCTAAGAGATTAAGTGATGGGAATATAAATCAAACCCTTCTTGAGATACTGCCCATGCTCCAGAATAGTATTCTGCAACAAGGAGAGGTTATTCTGTAATTTATGTAAGATCCAGCAAATACATTTGGTTGTGTGGAGATAAAAAAAAATACTGTGACCAGTTTACAGAATATACACACATATATGCGTGTGTCAGACAACAAAATCTTGCATACAAAAAGTGACACTTCAAATAAAGTTTCAAATCTACCTGTGAAAGCTATAATGCTATTTTCTACTATAGTCACTTAATAATGTTTTAATAATTTAACACCTAAAGTTTTCAAGCAGCAATCAGACACCATTGTATCTTAGCAAATAAAGGTGGCTCACTAAGGAAAAATAACAAAATAAGTAAAATGTCAGGAAAAAGCAAAGGAAAGCCAAAATTATGAAGGAAACAGCTGTAATGATGGACATGAGACTAGAACATGGACTGATTTTTTCTTGTCACCACATAGCCTGCATTATTATGTAATGTGATCCATTGACCCTACTGAGCTGGGTTCCAGGAAACTGGTCCGGTGTAAGTACCGCAGATTAATTCTGCGTATGTTTCACCCATAAACTTCTAACTGGAAAAGTGGTCTCTAAAATCACTTTAAACATGTTAAATGCAGAAACAAAAGATCCTTCCATACTTCATACCCTTTAGCAGATATTGCTCTTAATAACTACTTTTGGTTTTAAATCAGACAGCAAGTGTTGGACTGCTTTGGAAAGCATTAGCAATCCTTAACATGTAATCCTTTATTTCTATACATCACTGCTTACATGGGTGGCTGAGAAGTGTACCCCTCCTTTTGAACTGGAGGAAAGATTCTCATTAAACTATCAGTTTTATGAAGACCAGAGGCACCTGCCGGCAGCTCGAGTTGGGAACCCTGAGCCAGGCTCCACCTGGAATTCTTGGGGAATCAAGCAGAAGACCAAGCTTCAATATGCTTCATTTCTAACATCAGCCATAGGACCAGAATCAGATGCCATTAAATCTTTGTTCACCCAGATGTTTTTTTCTCACATGTGGACATATATCTGCTAGGGTAAATTCAACGTACATAACCACTGTCATTATTCATAGTAGAGTATGTGCAAGCAATATATTTACAGGTATGCATATGTACTATTCCTAACTTTTATTATGAAGAATGAATGGCTGGTAACTACTGTATTATTTATCAGTTAACTTTTTTTTTAAATCTTAACAATACCTTTTAGTTTTCCAGCAGTACGTGAGATGGTCATTTCACTGAAACCTACAGAGTATCAAGCTGTGACATACATGTATTCTCAACATACAAGACATGTTTACCTTTGGATATGCCTCAAGTATTTGGCATTGTTGAAATAATTGCTGAATGTTTTTGCCAGTGTCAATATGTGTCTATTACTTTTGGAAGGCATTTGTATTTGCTTGAGCTCCTTCAGCTGGCCCAGAGGATAAAATAGGGCTTGGGTTCAACTTACAGGTTCAGCATGGCAAAGACAGGGAAGAAGAAAGAACAAGCATATAGAAACTTCTTTCATTTACCTCTTACATGTATTTGTTGTCTATGCGCTACACACACAACCCTCTCAGCACCATTCCTATGCAAACAAGCAAGATATAATTTTATCACTACTCCCTGGTATATGTATGTGCTGATTAAAGTCCATATATACAGATATTCTGTTTTTAATCACAGCAAAGTGTTAATAGATCAGTTGACTGTAAAAATCCTATTTGATTAGTTGAGCTATGTAGACTTTCCCCTGCATGTAGCTATATGGAAGCCCTCAGACACCTTAGAACAGCCTGCCTGCCAAACGAGAGGCTGGGATGCTGCACAAGCTAGGAACGCCCTTTGGTCCTTCATCAGAGACGCAAGTTCCCAGCTCTCGTGAAATAAGCCCAGGCTGCAGCTTGTCTTCTCACTCTGAAGAGCCACTTTTGCATTTTAATACCTCTCTCCTCCTCTGCTCTGCAACAAACAGGCCATATTTAGCAACTAACTTCCTCCGTAAACAGGATGACTGCAGTATCAGCCCCACAGCACAACGTGATGAGCCTGCATAGTCTTCTTTCTATAAAATCTAAATGAGGAAGTATAAGGAAGAAACATTGGTGGGAAAAGGCTTTTAATTAGCTGAATCTTTAACATAAGTAATTTGTGCAATGACAGTATATTCTCTGATTGCACCTGGTAAGCTCTGCTGAGAAAAGCACCTGCATAGCCACATCCCCAGCCTGGCACAAGGTCTCGAGGAAATCTGCTAATCACTACTACCATCCTTGTTATAGCTCCAGCACACACTTTTGCTCTCATGAACTTAAGCTTCCTGGTGTCAGCATCTTGAATATAAGCAAAAACTGCCATAGTGTCTCAGAGCTCAGAAGGAGATACTGAGCGCCTGGAAAGCACAGCTGGAAAGCTGATGTACTCAGGAGCCCCAGACACTAAGGTGACTGCTTCCCTGGATCAGCTGCTCCACTTCTTTTTTTAACTGAGAGTGCAGAGATGGCAAAATCCTACACAATTCAGTTCAAAAATGCTTCTGCGATAATATATTGCATTAGGAATTAATTATAATCATAAAAGAACTTAATGACCTGGGAAATTTTAATTTATTTTTGAGACCTATATGAGAACAAATATACAAAAAATTGAGATTGAGATTTACTGTTTTATAATGTGTTCATGCACTTACTTAGAAGTTTAATAGCCTAAATAATTACCAGTCACAGAATCTCATTCTCATTAATGGCATAACATTATGAGTTATGATTGTTATATATATATATATATATATATATATGCATACACATACATAATTTATAGAAATTTAAATTATATACTCATGGGTTACCATGAATTTTTTGAAGTAACTAATATTCTTTGATTCTAGTTCAAAAGACTTTCATGCTAAAAAAAAAAAAAAAAATGCTCACTTAGATTAAACTGTTTGGTTATTATTTTTTTAACTACAGTTGTAGAAATATATAAGAATTTTTACATCAAAACACTAAAAATGAAATTGCAAGCGCTAGGTATTTTAATTAAGAGTAGTTACATATTTTTGTTCAGATACATAGTGTTTTTTTAGAATGCTGAACTATCCCATTTGTGGCATAAATCATACAATGAGATACTGCCAAGAGTTCAGCTTGTAAACATGACCCTTTCACAGTCAGAAAAATATAGTGTACCTCTGATTCTACCATCTCAAGCAAACAAAGTCTTTCTGAACTCAAAGCAGGTGATAAACTTTGGTCGAGTTGCAGAGATTTAAAACAAAAGCCTCAAATGCTTTTCCTTCATTTAAGGCGTGTTAAAGTAGAGCACTCACGGCTCTGCCTGGAGGGGAGTCGATATAGGTATTGCACATGGTTTAGCTTCAAAGGTTTTTTCTTATTCAGCTATAAATATGAAAAAGAAATGAGTGTAAATGATTGCTGTTGTGTCTTTTTTCTGAACTTTTTTCTTTTCTTAGAAAAAAAAAGTTTTTGTTTTTGTAAGTCTTTTTGCCACATATTTTCTTGTTCAACGCTATTATGGTAATCTAGCAACCATGAAAACATAGCAATCAAATATTTGCTTAGTTAACTTCTGTCAGGCTATTTATGATGGCAGACGTAAGATAAATTGGTGTGCTATTATGATGATCTATCTTTTCATGTGATTAATGAACTTTGGTATCAATATCTAATTGAGCAGCTATTACTTCTCGCCTGTGAGTAGCTGAAATAAGTAATATCTGTTTGATATTTAAAGTTATAAAATTCCTTTTTTTTGCATCACAAGGGTGATAAATTGCAGTTAGAAAGCCTGTTAGAAAATAGACTTGCCTGTGTTTCAGGAGACCTTGCATGATAAAGATATAGCAAATCATAAATTTGTTATTTTAAGAAAAATATTTGTGCTTCATGCCTCCTTAAAGAGAAGGTTACGATTCCCTAACCAATAAAAAAGTCTTCTGCTCAATAGTGATAAATAGCCACAGATGTGAATGGTTGTTTTTGCATTTAGTGCACTCATCTGGAAAAGAACTACTCATTGCAAAATACAATCCACTTTCTAAAATGAATAAAGGACAAAGAATGAATAAAGGACAAAGAATCCCCAAACCAACCAGCAGCCAGCTCCTCCAGAGAGCTGGAGAAAAGAGCTCTTTCCAGCTGGAGAAAAGCAGACCTGAGGAAAAATTCAAAGTGAAATTTTAAAATCTGGCCCTAGATATTCACAGGTCTGACCTCATCAGACTAATAACTGAAATATCCAGCCTAGTGCTAAGTTCTTTTTTTTCCCCTTTTATTTTCCTAATAATGGCTACTGCCAAGTAAGTGCTGATTTAGTTTCAGGAGTGGCTATTTAAAAGATATATTGTAATAAAAGGGAAAAGAGAAATCTACAAACCAGGACTTTTAACCTCTTACTGAAATTGTTATGAAAACTAGGCAGGGAGAAAAAAAAAAGAGTATTGACAAAACCTATAAAACAGGAACATTTCTGACTATGAAAGTTTATAGTTCCTATATCACAATGTTATCAACCAATAATCAATCGTTTTGTTAGACTACACCTGCTAAAATGTCTGGAAATTGTTACAGCAGTAGAGCATTTAATTTTGAACTGAATGATTCAAGTAAAAGTAGAATTTAATGATGCAGAGACCTCATCTGTTTCCTCATACTTTAAATGTGAAGCTACTCAACTGTGCCAACACTTCTAATTCCTTTAAGTAACATTTATTCTTCTCTGAGC